>NC_081297.1:9269807-9879423 GCF_030435805.1 Mustela lutreola | reverse complement strand
ATAAAAGCAATCATCCCACAGATTCAAAAACTCAATGATCCAATAAATAAATATCAGAATGGTAGCAGATTTCTCATTAGAAACAATGCATGTCAATCGACATTGGAACAACAAATTCAAAGTACTGAAATAACTAAAGCAAAAACAAAATAGCTTAGATTTTTAAATGCAATCAGAATATCTTTTATTTTTTTTTAAAGCTTTTATTTATTTATTTGACAGAGAGAGGGAGGTCACAAGTAGGAAGAGCAGCAGGCAGAGAGAGAGAGAGAAGGAAGCAGGGCAGGGATCCCAATATGGGGCTCGATCCCAGGACCCTGAGATCATGACCTGAGCTAAAGGCAGAGGCTTAACCCATTGAGCCCCTAGGCACCCTCGGAATATCTTAGGAAAATGGGGCACCTGGGTGGCTTAGTTGGTTAAGCGTTTGCCTTCGGCTCAGGTCATGATCTCAGGGTCCTGGGATCGAGCCATGCTTTGGGTTCCCTGCTCAGTGGGGAGTCTGCACACCCTCTTCCTCTGCCCCTCCCTCCACTCGTGCAACTCTCTCTCTCAAATAAATAAGTAACATCTTTCAAAAGAGAAATAAAAGCAAGTTAAGTGTCTTTTAGACAAAGAAGAGTTGAAATAAACCAATTATTAAATTGGGTTAATAATTTAACCCAATAGGGGTACACTGTATGAAAGGTTAAAAGCAGAAGGAAATGGTAAGATGAAAATACAGATCTATACAAAGGAATGAAGAGCAGCAGAATTAACAATTACATTGGTAAGTATACAAGGCTTTATTTATGATTATTTAATCTCTTTAAAAGAGAATGGACCAAGAGAATGAGAAGAGAAGCTACAGACTAAAAAAATTTAAAAATAAATAAAAAGTGGGAAAAAAGACCTAAATAGATCTTTATCTTTGAACATAAAGAGATGACAAATAACCATATGTAAAGATGATCCATATTATATATCATAAGGTGTTTTAAATTAAACCAACAATAAAATACTACTGTACACCTATTAGAATGGCTAAAATCTAAAACACTGACAATACCAAATTCTGGCAAGGATGTAGAGCAACAGGAACTTGCATTCATTGCTGCTGAAAGTGCCAAAGTGCAAAAGTGTACGACTACTTTGTACTGGCTATTTCTTACAAAACTAAACATACTCTAACCATGCAATCTAGCAATCTCTCTCCTTGGCATTTACCCAAATGCACTGAAAATTTATGTCCACAGAAAACCCTGTACGTTTATAGCTGCTTTCTTTATAATGAATTTATTTATAATGGCCAAAATTTGGAAACAACCAAAATGTCCTTCAGTAAGTAAAGGGATATATGAACTGTGGTTTTTTTCAGAACAACCAAATATTATTCATTACTGAAAAGAAATGAGCTATCCAACCATGTAAAGACATGAAGGAAACTTAAATGCGTATTTCTAGGTGAAAGAATCCAATCTGAAAAGGCTACGTACTATATGATCTTGACTAAATGATATTCTGAAAAAGACAAGATGATGGAGACAATAAAAAGATCAGTGGGATCCTGGGGGTAACTGGGAGGGAAGGATGAACAGGTAGAATACAGAAGGTTTTACAACAGTGGAAATATTATATATGATACTGCAGTGGCGGATGCCTGTCTTCGTCCATTTATCAAAACCCACAGAATATACAAAAACCACAGGATGTACAATCCTAAGGTAAAGTGTAAACTATGGACAATAATAACGTGTCACTGTAGGTTCATTGACTGTAACAACCCCAATATACTCTGGTATAGGATGTTGATAGTGGGGGAAGCTATCTAGATAGGTGCAGAGAAAAGGGGTATATGGGAACTCTCTTGACTTTCTGATGGATTCTGCCATGCATTTAAAACTTCTCTAAAAAACAAAGTCTGTTAACAATGAGAGAGAATAGATTATTTAAAGGCAAAAATAATCATTTCCTGTTATATAATATGTGTGTAAGTAATTACATGGTGAGAATAGTTCAAAGAAAGGGAGGATAAAAATAGAAGTATATTGTCATAGGATATTATATATGAAGTAATTATTCACTTAAATATAGAATTGATGAGTAAATGACTTATAATACAAATACAATTTTGTAAGTACTAAATCAGCATAACAAATACTTACAGCCAATATAGCAACAGATTAAATAAAATGCAATTATCAGAAATACTCCATTAAAAATGAGGCCGAAAAAAAAGAGTGTAGGAGTGCTGACAACGTTTACTCCACCATGCCCTCCATCTTGTCCATGCCCATGCACTGACTTACCTCAGGGCAATGCATTCCAGGCCCCATGGAGGGTAATGTATGCCCTGACTGGAATGAGGGAAGACTTGTTCTGGTTTTCCCTAAAAGTTCCACTTTAGGTTAACTAGTAGAGATGATTAGGGGGCCAGATGCTGCCACTTTAGATAACTATCCTGTGACCTCACCACTATGCTCGTCACTCTATAAAAATTAGGCATTAGGGTTAGGACTGGCAGAGAATGGCTGTGTCCTGCCTGGATAATCCACCTACCTGACCTCCCCATCACTAAGTTATCCTGAATGAAACTCTGGGTAAGTGGTATGGAATGGCTTTCTTCATTCTTTAGTCTTAAACTACCTTCTCAGCTTGAAGGAAACTTTATAGACCCTGCTCCATGTAAAATATAAAAATCTAACCTTATCAGTAATCATAATATCTGATATTGTCTATATATCCCAAATTAAAATGCAGACATTATCATTTGCCTAAAAAAGTAAGGCCCATTAAAAATTGACCTAAATATAAAGACACATATAGGTTAAAAATTAAAGAATGGGAAAAATATACCAGTAGGAAAACACCAAGGAAAAGAAAACTCTATTAATATAAGAAAAAGTAGATTTTAGAGTAAATAATATTACTGAGGATAAATATGGCCATTTAATATGATAAAGGAGTTAATATATCTACAGTATTCTAAATAATTATGAACCTGATCATAGAGCTTCATAAGTCATAAAGTAAAAATGGAAAAAAATCATGAGGAGAAATAGACAAATCTACAACTATGCTGAGGAATTTTAATAACTGATTCTCAATTATTGATAAAATAAGTATACAGGACATAAGTAAGACTATAAAAGTCTTCAACAATACTCAACTAAATTGACCTAGTTGATATTTTCAGAATATTCCAACCCAAAACAACAGAATCAATGAATACAAGAATCTATGTACTTTTTCAAATGCATACCAAATATTTACTAAAAACAAAATAGTCTGGTCCATAAGACAAGTCTCCATAAGCATATTCATACTGAAATCACATAAATTATGTTATCTATCAGAAGACATAAAGAGATGGAAAAACATTCCATGCTCGTGGATTAGAAGAATAATGATCTTTAAAGTTAAAATGTTTATGCTGCCCAGAGCAATTTACACTTTCAATGCAATCCCTATCAAAATACCATTGACATTTTTCACAGAGCTGGAATAAACAATCCTAAAATTTGTATAGAATCAGAAAAGACCCTGAATTGCCAGAGGAATGTTGAAAAAGAAACCAAAGCTGGGGGTGTCACAATACTTGACTTTAAGCTATATTACAAAGTTGTAATCATCAAGAGAGTATGGTATTTGCACAAAAACAGACACATAGATCAATGGAACAGAAAAGAGACCCCCAGAAATGGACCCTCAATTGTATTAACTAGTCTTTGATGAAGTTGTGTTAACTAGTCGTTGGTGAAGCAGGAGAGAACATCCAATGGAAAAAAAAAAAAAAGATAGTCTTTTCAAAAAATGATGCTGGGAACCTGGACAGCCAGAGCAGAAAAATGAAGCTACACCATTCTCTTAACACCACAGGTAAAGATAAACTTAAAATGGATGAAAAACCTCAATGTGGAACAGGAGTACATCAAAATCCTAGAGGGGAAGATAGGCACTAACCTCTTTTACATTGACCACAGCAACTTCTTTCAAGACACATCTCTAAAGGCAAGGAACTTCTTGGATTTCATCAAGATAAAAAGCTTTTGCATAGCAAGGAAATAATCAACAAAACTAAGAGACAATTCATGGAATGGGAGAAGATATTTGCAAACGGTGTTTCAGATAAAGGGCTGGTATCCAAGATCTATAAAGAAGTTTTCAAATTCAACACCCCAAAAATAAATAATCCAGTCATAAAATGGGCAGAAGAAATGAGCAGACCCTTATTCAAGGAGGACATACAAATGGCTAATAGACACATGAAAAGATGTTCAACATCTTAGCCATCAGGGAAATACAAATCAATACCACAATAAGATATCACCTTAAACCAATTAGAATGACCAAAATTATCCAGACAGGAAACAAGTATTGGCAAGGTTCTGGAGTAAGAAAACCCTTTTACACCATGGGTGGGAATTCAAGCTGGTACAGCCATTTTGGAACAGTATGGAGGTTCCTCAAGACATTAAAAACAGAGCTACCCTACAACTCAGTGATTGCACTACTAGATATTTACTCTAAAGATTCAGATGTAGTAAAAGGAATGCACCCCAATGTTCATAGAATAAAAAGAATATGCACACCAATGTTCACAGCAGCAATGTCCATAATAGGCAAACTGTGGAAGGAGCTGAGATGCCCTTCAACAAATGAATGGATAAAGATGTGGTCCATATATACAATGGGATATTACTCAGCCATCACAAAGGAAGAATACTCACCATTTGTATCAACATGGATGGCACTGGAGGGGATCATGCTAAGTGAAATAAGTCAAGCAGAGAAAAAAATTATCATAATCATTCACTCATATGTGGAACATAAGGAACAGAGCAGAGTACCATAGGTGAACGGAGGGAAAACTGAATGGGAATAAATCAGAGAGGGAGACAACCATGAGGGACTCTGGACTCTGGGAAACAAATTGAGGGTTATAGAAGGGAGGGGTTTGGAGAGATGGGGTAACCAGATGATGGGTTTTAAGGAGGGCAGGTGTCGGGATGAGCACTGGGTATTATATGCAACTAATGAATCATTGAACATTATATCAGAAAGTTATGATGTACTATAGGCTGGTTTAATTTAATTAAATTAATTAATAAATTTTATTTATGAATAATTTATAAATAATTATATATTTAAATATTTATATATCAAATATTTTAATATGAATATATAAAATATAATATAAAATACAATATAAAATAAATATATGATACATATCATATATGCGATTATATAATATATAATAAATATATTATTAAATATAAAATAAAATAATATAATAAATATAATATGATATAATATTAATATTACATATTATATAACATATTTAATATATAATAAAAATTACATGATATATAAAATATATGCATTATATAAAACATATATAAAATATAATATAAATATAGATATCAAAAATAATCAATATATTTAAATATGAATATTTAAAATTTATAGTTATTTTTAAATAATTAATAAATTAAATGAACATAAAAATAAACAAATAAATGAATAACAGAAAAAAACAAAAAACAAAAAATTCTTAAAAATTTAAAATGTTTGGAAATTAAATAACATACTTCTAAACAATTTTGAATTGAAAAAAGTAAAAATGGAAATTAGAAAATATTCTGAAACAAATAAAATAAAACAAAGCAGGTTTATTTAAAAAAAAAGCAATATCCTCAGCTTTTCTTTCTGAGGATAAATTTTAGAACCAATTAAATCCCACATAAAGAGAAGAAGGAAATAGTATATAGCAGGGCAGAAGTTCATTAAATAGAAAACAGAAAAATAGAGAAAAATGAATGAAACACAATGCTGGCTGTTTTGATAAAATCAATAAAAATAATTAACTTATTTATGGGAAACAGAAGGAAATAGACACATGATCTGTACTAGCAGTGAGAATGGTGACATCATTAAAGACTATAGAAACAAAAAAGATAATTATAAAATATTATGAATGACTGGTAATAACTTTGAGAACATAAATGAAATGGGAAAATGCCTTGAAAGCCTTTAGCTACAAAAGCTCCGTCAAGAAGAAGCAGACATCCACAATAGCCCTGTGTGTATTAAAGAGGTTGATCTTAGAGCTCCACACGTGTACCTTTACCTTGCATTTGTATGTTTCGGAGAAACGGCTTCTTTCCTTAAAGCTTACGAACCAACTTCTGCTCGCTTCAGACTTTTCTTCTCCAGCTTCCTCACCTCTCTCAGCCTTCACAGAATTGAAGAAAGTCAGGACCTTGTTCTAGATGAGGCTCTGGCTTACAAGAATGCTGTGGCTAGTTTGATTCTCTATCCAGACCCCTAAAATGTTCTCCATATCAGGAAGAAGAAGGCAGTTTTGCTTTCTTATCATTTGAGTGTTCACTCTAAGTAGCACCTTTAGTTTCCTTTAAGAACCTTTCTTTTGAATTTACAACTTAAATAACTGGTACAAGACACCTAGATTTTGGTCTATTTTGGCTTTCAACCTGCCTTTCTCACTAAGCTTAATTTATTTCTAGCTTTTGATTTAAAGTGAGAGACCTCAGCTTTTCCTTTTACTTGAACACTTAGAAGCCATTGTGGGGTTATTAACTGGCCTAATTTTGATATTGTTGTGTCCCAGGAATAGAGAAGAACAGAGAGAGGTGGGAGGGGGGACAGTTCACCGTCTGACATGGGCATGGTTCAGCGTGCCCTGAAACAATTACAATAGTAACATCAAAGATCGACTGGCCTAAAAAAAGTAATAATGCCAAAAAAGTTTGAAATACTGCAGGAACTACCAAAATCTGATGCAGATACACCAAGTGAGCAAATGCTGTTATGAAAACAATGTTGACAGACTTGCTCCATGCAAGGTGGCCACAGACCTTCAATTTGGAAAACATGCAATATCTGTGATGCACAATGAAAGAAGGTATGCCCAAACCCACTTCTGCATCATTCATGGGTTTGCTAATATTAATCTGCACAACAAGGTAGGTAAGTCCTCATTGCTAGGACTAGAGGTCAATCATGAGCTAAGTTTTGTGTAGCCAGTACCAAGAGTTAGACTGAGATGGAAAGAACTGGAAGATACAGGAAGTCCAAGAAGGTAAGGATCAGGAAGTTGACTGGGGATCTCACCATGCATTTAGTGTTTCCAAGTACTTTGTTAGTTTGTCACAGAAAATTGAAAAACGATAAAAAACCTAGCTCTTGCTTCCAACTCTCAGAGTAGACAGTTAGTTAGGCTTTAGCAGGATGCCTGGAGACCCAAAAGGGGGAGTCAAACACCATTATCAGGAAAGTTAGCAAGCTGCAGTCTAAGCGTTCCACAAATGGCCAAAGAAACCATATCAGATAGGCCCAAGGCTAAGAAGGTTGGAGACCCAGACCAAGTAAGGGAGAAAAAGCATGAAACCCTGCTCCTACAGAAACCCCCTCCCCAAATAATAAAAATCCCATCCCTTAGTTCACAGCTGCCAATAAGAGATAAAGACCCAAACCCTGGGCCAAAGCCCACTATTTATAGCCAAGTGCCCACTGGTCTTCAGTGGCACTAACTGCAGATTTCCCCAAAAGACCATCAGCATAAACTGCTGATAAAGCAGAGCCAAGTTTATTACTGCTGCTACATAAGGGACTATATCCTCCATAAGATTCTGCATCACTTTTTAGAGGAACAGGCAGTATATTAGTGAGGTTTTATCTAGAAAAGGAGGGGGGGGGGTCTATTAGTGGGTTGGGAAGCTGCTGATAAGGCTGGAGTAGAGTTTATGACCTAATAGTGTGGCACTGATGAAAAAGCCAGTTGAGGGTTTTAAAGCAGCACTGGTTATCTTAGTTAAAAAATCTCTTGGTCTAAGGGCTTTTGAAAGTCCTCTATTTGAGTAAATGGATTTAGGGGAGATTTCGTGAAATGAAGTTATTTGCAACCCTTTATCTACCTGGGTAAATGTTTCCTGAATTTTTTTTTTTTATCATCATGTCTTTATTAGATATATCAATACGTGCATTTGGGTAGTATATTATGTTAATGTTGACAGTCAATGATGTAAGTGCAAGATAGTTTTGCTCTCAGTAGTGGAAGTGTTTGAGTAAAGGAAAGGATTGCCTAAGAAGCAGTAATATCTAGTGGTCAATTATCTACAGGGTACAAAGAAAAGGACAAATCAGGATGGTCTGAGGGTTGATATTTTGAAAACATTGACCCAATTGTGATATTAGAGTTATAACTTAAAGGTAAAAAGAATTTACAACAAGCTTTGAGGGCAGAAATTGTTGACTTAAGTATTACTAAATTTACGTAATTATTAACCATTCAGAATTCAATGTGTATTCACTATTATAATTATAATGCATTACAGTCACCACAAATCATTTTGGAATCATCGTAGGTATAGATGATGAAATTTCAAAAAGTAAATTGTGATGCATTAAAATTCAGGTTAATAGTAGAGGCTATACATTCATTTTAAGTGTTTGTGATGTGGTTTTGGAATATAGGTGAGGTTCGGTGGAGTGAGGTCTGGAGCTCATAGCCAAGAAAGAATTATTGAGCTGTCTTTGGTGCCAAACAGTGGTTTAAGACATTTGGGCAGAGAAGGGCTGTAGCCTGGGGGTTGGGAGACGTGGCTGATTAAATATGAGTGAGCTGGCAAAAGCAGGCAAAAGGGAGGTTTCAAAAGAACTTTCATGTGCTAAAGAGGCCATGCGAGATAATGGAGGCCTGGCGGCCAAGTTAAGGTTGTTTACCCCACTAGCAAGGCAACAGCATTAAGATGGTTGGGGATTCCTGGAAGAATGTCACACCTACCCCACCCATGAGTGGGGAGCAGGGAGGCTGCAGGGTATCTCTTTCCGCTCTGTCTTCTGCAAGACCACAGCTCGCTCATCGTTTGTATATATAATCACAAACCAAATCTCTCTTTTAAGAATGTCTGGTGACTTTTCCTATACTAATTTATGACTGTGGTTTTGTATTAAATGAATGATACACATGACTTTTACTCCCCTATGTTTTGTATTCCCTGTGGGTATCAGAGAAAAACTATACTGGACAGAATTAAACAGGGAAGGAAGACTTCATTCAAGAATACTGCAATACGGGACTGAGATTGAATGCAACCCCACTAAGACAAAAGGAAGGATGATTTTTAAGCACTGGGAAAAGTGAGAAGATTATAGGGGAGAATGTTACAGAGGAAGTTAGTCAACCTGAGTAGGCTCTTTGCCCGTTGTCATTTGTCTAAAGTTCAGGCAACTTCTTGGTTAAGGATTGAAACATTTGTATCCACTATGCACTTTAGAAAGACCAGCGCCTTGTGCAAATTAAACATTTCCTAGAACTACAAAATGGTAAAAACGGAAAAGATAGTAGATCTAATCCGATCTTTCTCTCTCTCTCTCTCTCTCTCAATGAATTACAAATTGCTGTAAATAAGTTACTACACATATACTACAAATATCTATATGACAATTTCTAAACAAGGTCTTCGTGCTAAGAAAAGTCTGTTTTAGTTACTTAAGAGTATTTTTAAAAAATGAGAACATGGGCTTTGATCCCGCTGGATTTTCCTTAGATCTTGAAAGGCTTCATAGTTACTAAAAGTTTAAATCAGCTTGAAAGATAAACATCTTCAAGGGTCTGGCTCATCCCATTTTTATACCCAAGCTTTCTGCACCTTGTAACACAGAAATTCATTCTTCTTTCTCAAATTCTGCCTTCTTTCAGAAATGATATTTTTCAGTTGGTTATTTCTAAGACAAATCAATCTACCCCTATTAAGAATGGAAACACTGCAACACCTTCTTTAAAATAGAGAAAGAAAGAGAGGAAGGAAGAAAGAAAGAGAAAGAGGGAGGGAATATATAATTTCCCTCCTTTCTTCTTCCCAATTGTGTTACCTCTTCCCATCAATTAATTCTAACCATTACAAAGTCTTGCCATATGAACCTAATGATTTTATATTAAGGAATATTTCTAAAACTATACTAAGCCCTTTAAACGATTTTGTTTACCAAGTATTTTTTAATGTGAGAAAATAAGTCAATATTATTTTAAAGGCAATTTTATCAAAGCCTTAAAGAAACTCCACCGTTAAGATTTACATAAAAAATGAATCATGCAAAGGAACTCAAGTTGCAATATTTGTAACACAAAGATTTCTGTCAAAAAAAAAAAAAAAACAGTTGGAAATGACATGCTGTTTGCAATGTAATTGTTACCATTCACTATAACAGAAAAGGCAAATGCGAAGAACTAAAAGGCTGACAGCCTAGTCATTTAAAACTACAGGTTGTCTCAAGAAAGACAATGGTTTTGAAATTCAACTCAACCCATGCCGAGAAGTTGCTAGCTCTAGGTATCAGAGAATATTTAACACTTTAGTTGAATCAGGGTTTCTCCTTATGTTTTCCTCAGAACATCTCAACTAACCAAGGAAATGTTAGCCTTAAAAAAAAAAAAAAGAAAACTAAATGAAATATTAAAACGGGCACTGGTTTTCTCTCCTGTTAGCTTCTGGAATCTGAATTTTTAATGAGGACATTTATTTAAATGTGTATGATCAACAGAGCTGTAAAACCCACAAACAATTTGTTTCTTCTTCTAAGGGGGGGGAAAAATCAACAAACCAAGCCAAAACATTAATACACTGCGTATAATTGTCACAGACCTGCATATTTGCTTTTTTTCTTTTTCTTCCTTCTTAAAACAATTTCAGTTTCTATTCCGAAGCTGATGTCTCACCTGAGCGATTCTTAGGCTTCTGTGTGTCCTTCTGGGTGCACTGCTTGTCACTGACAACAATTCTCTGCCTGACTAAGCTTTCCTCAGGCACTGTTGACCACCCCCTCAACCCCCTCCCCTCCTCAGGACATTTACCCTTCCCTCGCCTGGCCTTGCTGGGCCTGCACAGTAACAAGAATACTGGTGAGTCATTTTAGGGAGACTCACCCACCACTGATACTTGATCACCTTCCATATCGGACCAAAAATGCCCCAAGGGATGTCTTACCATGGTCTGCCCTCACAAGAATCCCATCAGATTAGCTTGGCAAGATCACCCTGACCCTCGACCTTAGTGATTCCCCATCAGCTGACCCTCTCATTCTGTTCCTTCACCATAAATCCCCACTTGAACCCAGTTCTATACTGACATCTGCTTTCTTCTATGTAATAGTTTCTGACTGAAATTTGTTTTTATCATTCCATGTCTGCTTTTCTGTAACCCCCCACTGGCAGCATTACCTTGGGTAAATTCAGCTTCTTTGGAGGCCATCAGTTGGGTTGTGGCTGCTACAATGATCTTCACAGACAAGAGGGTCCAAGAGTTGGCCAGTCAGTCTTCAGCTCCTGCCTTTATGACTCCACAGTCTTCTGACTGCACCCAGAGAAAAGATTGAGGTGTCACAGTCTACTCTCTGTTGAACTTCTCCCTCTGTGGCCCTTTGTCTTTCCCAGCCTTGGAGCTCACAGCTACTCAATGATCACAGGGATTAAGCCCACTGACTGCTTCCCCCCTCCATCCTATATCTGTATTAGCCTAAATTTAAAGGCATCTTAGATATTATCCAGCCCATCTTCTAATCTACCTCTATTTTATGAATAACAAAACTGCAACTCAAGACTTTGTGTTTCTACTAAATGGCAGATTTACACCCTTTAGCTTCAATTTAGGGTTCTTTCTACTAGAAATTGACATTTTCTAATGGTTTGTATTCTTTTTCATTGTATTGGTATTTTATCCATTGTCACTAAACAGAATTGCCTTCCACAACATAACATTGCTCATGCATAGTATCCCTTTTTCAGAGATGCTAAAATAGGATCTATGATGTCAGAACCATGTGAGTGAATTCAAGACCTGTTCTCCCAATTATCTGTGACCTCTCCTCCCCTCATTTTTAAATATGTTAAAGAGAGACTGGAGTTATTGCTAGTATTTAATTAACATCACAAGTTATAAATGTGATATTGTAATATCCTTGCATGAGTTCTTATACAGATGTTTTGATTGACTGCTTTGTATTTTAAATTTCAGATCTCATCAAAATGCTTATAAAACAAAATTATAATGAAAATCACCAATATATACTTTGTAGACGAAAGAGCCTGACTAGCCCAAGATACGTTGGTTGACTGCTCCAAGGAAAATCTGTGACTGTGATGGGATTTGTAAATGTCAGAGTTCAAAGTTAACACAACATGGTACTCACAAAATCTGTTACACACACACACACACAAAGCTCAGCATTCTCACTATCAAATTGAAGACAACGTAAGCCAGACTTTATCCTTATTTTCTTTATGTACACAGCAGTTTACTCGGTACTGGATTTTGGTCCGTTACTAAGATGCAGTATTTTTGGATTTTTGTAGTGACAGATTGTGTTGTATGATGAAACTCTTGTTACATTCTTCTTTCTTTTTTGTTTCCAGGAAAACCTCATCTTTAAATAACACTCAAAACGATTGGCATTGTTGCACAAATTACAAATGAGTAACCATCACTGTAAGGAATTTATTTGAAAAGTAAAGTTCATCTCTTGTTGCAAGCACTGTTATTTCTCCTTTTTCTTCTTCTTCTTCTCTCTCTCTCTCTTTTTTTTTTTTTTTTTTTTTTGGTATACATCTTCTTGCCTTCAGCTAGTAATTCCCCTTTGAAGTACCATGGAAACAAGCAAATATGCCTCATTAAACTTTCCTTGAAGGAGAAAAACTGAGAGAATTTTTAAATTGTAGAGTAGATAAAAATAAAACACATTTCTTTTAAGGGTGATTAGATTGTCCTTTTAAATTCTTTAAAGAAAGGTACCAGAGTTGTCAGGGAAAAAAAATGGGCCACGTGTTTTCAAATTTGTGAACTTGTGACGATTTTAAGAAATGGACAGTTTATTCTATTGCTTGAATAAATACAGAACATAATCACTCTCAATTATATTTCATATTTGGTCCTAAAGGACATTTCAGGTATGTTGTGAAAGTAAAGCGATCACTTCTGATAATGCACACATGTAATTATGACGGACATTAAAGAACTTCTCTATTAACACGCTTGTTTGCGTAATGCTTTTTGTTAAGAAAAGCAGCTTTATTTACTCTTGTTCTACAGTGTCCCATGAGTTAGGAAATGGGTATGTTTCTTTAACAGATGAGACCAGAAACAGCTGGGTAGTGAGTTGTTTCACAAAGTGAGTGAAACTCCCAGGGAGGCAGGCCCTATTGAATTCTGGAATTCTCAAGTCTTTCAATGGTCAAAAAAACAAAAAAACAAAAAAACAAAACAACAACAACAAAAAAAAACCTCTTTTGTCTCAAGGACATTTTAGCTCTCCTCCAAAATTGAAATTAAAATCTGCAAATTCTTTTCATATTAAGGGCTGACAGTCTCACATAGCTTGGAACTTGGGAATGAAATAAAATATTAGCTTTCAGGAGTCTTAATTTATTCTCCCACTATCGGAATAAGCCTAATGAATGAATCTGAGAATGCACAGACCTCACATTTCCTTAGAATCTCCCCCTCTTTATTCTGCCAACTTGTATTGTGTACTCTTCACTGAGGCAGCAACTATTAAGAACGTGTCTCGAATTAAACATTCAATCTTTGAAAAACTGAATGACGTTTTTAATGGCACACTGTGAAGTGAAAGGAATTATTGATTTTTGTTGAGTTAGTATTTTGTACATTGAAATCCACGTTAACAACATGAATCAATATATAACTTTCATCTTACTGTTCTGAGGGTTTTTTCTTTTTTGTTTTCTTTTTTCTTTTTTTTATTAAACCATGGTTATAATTCATTTAGCGACATGTTAATTTCCTATCTGTCTGGATTGAAAGGTGTCTATGTTAGTGATGTATTAATTGAGGCACCTAAAAGGTATACAGAGACCTCTAACAGATTAAACAAACACAAGTGCTTTGAGCTATATTCCATGACAGGCCCAAAATGTGATCTGTATACAGCAATCCACCCTGTAAATCTAAAACGTGCTGTTATGCTTCAGCAATTGGTGGCTATTGGGACTTGCAGATCTGTTTTTTATTTTGTTTCTTATAAAAAGGGCATGAGGGAGTAGGGAGTCATTATAAGATTTGCAGAGTTTATGTTTCAGATCTATCCAAACCCTTAACTGATGATTATGGTCCCGGTCCACGTTGTTGGCATTGGGCATCTGAATAACCTAAAGGTCAGTCTAGATTAAACTGAATAAGGTAGGTGGTGGCTGGGGGGCTCAATCCGTTAAGCATCTGTTTCTTGGCTTCGGTCCAGGTTATGAGCGCAGGGTTGTGAGATCGAGCCCTGAGTCAGTTTTGTGCTCAGATTCTCTCTCACTCTGCCCCTCCCCCTCGTGTTCTCTCTCTGTCACTCTCTTAAAATAAATAAATACATCTTTAAAACAATAAATTGAATAATGTAATTGAAAGTTACTGGTAATGGCTGAATAAATAAACCATTTCAGTATTACCAAATTTTCTTTTTCTTTCTCTTATCTATTTCCCTAGTTTGCCTTCTCATCCATAGTCTCAATTCACTTGTGCTCGGAAAGACTTTTGCTTGGTTATGACATTCCTATACGGTCCAAGGGCAGGCAACGCCAAGATGGACCACTTAGGCCTGGAGATTATTTTGAGTTATAAAGCAATCAAAATCCAGCAGATTCAGGAAAACCTCTTTACCTCCTCCACAACTGCCTAAAAAGAATTTAGATAGAGGACCAGCTCCAGGAAGAGGGCAATCACCATAGACGCTACATCATGATATGAACCAGGTAGTGTGGATAGAGAGGAACTCAGCAAGGCCACGTTGATCAAAGTCTTTTCTTTGTTGTCGCATGGTTTCTGAGTGACCAGTTTACTCTTTTTCATCTTCCTGTGAATTGTGTTCCTTCCCTTTGAAATCCCAGACCCCTACCCCTATCCCTTAGTTCAAGATGACATACATACCTCATTTTGCCTGACTTTGAAATTTCCATATCTGTGTGGATTCCCTGTATGTACACTACTAAATTAGACTTTCTCCTATTAATCGGTCACATGTCAATTTGATTTTTAGTCCAACTAGAAGAACCTAGAAGGTGACAGGAAACCCTTGCTCCTCAACACTCCTTATTGAATGACAATACAATAACATAACAATCATATTAGATATAGTGCATTATTATACATGAAGAATAGTTTTTCTTCTCTGATGATCAAAGTTATGGTGTTTTTCTTTTTTTTTTTTAAATAAACTCAAATAGATTTCACTTCTTTTCAAGTATTGATAACATGAGAAAAAAAAATGTATTGAGTCTGCTTGTCATTTAGTTTAATCTTACAGGATTTTTTCATCCCCAATTTTATAATCTAATGCCTAAAGAAGCACATCAGTATTTTTTTTTTTTAAGATTTTATTTATTTATTTGACAGAGAGAAATCACAAGTAGTCGGAGAGGCAGGCAGAGAGAGAGAGGGAAACAGGCTCCCTGCTGAGCAGAGAGCCTGATGCGGGACTTAATCCGAGGACCCTGAGATCATGACCTGAGCCGAAGGCAGAGGCTTAACCTACTGAGCCACCCAGGCGCCCCACACATCAGTATTTTTTAAATCGTTGTGCTTGACACTGAAAATTTACAAGTTTTACCCTATAAATTTACTTACTTTCTTTTGTTTTGACATTTGTAAATGTAACAAGAGAAAGAGACATTAGCAGCCTAGGAAGATTTCCAGAAGAGAAGGAAAAAACTCTTTACACCTATGTGTATCTATCGAGGAAATGTGTCTTTGTGTGGACTTCAAGAAGGAAGTTACAGTGTAGATAATGTCCTATACTAATTTTGACATGGCATCATTTGCATAATTAACCTAAGTTTTACAGAATTGTTCAAGTTCTTTCGTTGGTATTTTACTTTCTGTAATTTATTCATTGAAACATACACCCATGCTCAATGCTACATGTGATTTCAAATCATTCTTATTATCAATATTTTACTGAGTTTAAAAACGATCAGTTAAAAACAATCTTTTTAATCCACTCTGATTCTGAATCTCAAACTTCAGAGCAAATTCTATGGTGAAGAAAAAAAAAAAAAAAAGCTTGAGGAACTAGTACAGCTCAGAGAGAGATGATCAGGATCAGGAAGGGCTTTACGAAGAAAGTGCTGCCCTAGGTAAGTACAGCAGCAACTCGCCCGACAAATGGAAAGAGACTGTCTGAGAACAGAGGGATATCCTCAGTGGAGGAAAGTAGATGGACCCAAGGCAGGAAGGCATAAGAGAGCGTAAGCTGGGAGAGGATGCTGGTTGGGGGCTGATTTCAGAGGACCTGGCAGGGCTCAACAGGGAGTACAGGGGAGGCAGTTGTAAGGAGCTTGGATTCAAGAGAATGGCTTCTTCCTAGATGTCCCATTCACCATATTTCTGTCTATCAAATATTCACTCATATTTTAGCGATTGGCTGTGGGGTTCATCTTCTGCAGTTCTCTAAAGTCCCTCCTCTGAGTTCCTGCCTTTTTTTATTCATACTTCCAGTATAATAGAGTAGGAAAAAAAATCATCCAGAGCATATTGAATCTGACCTGTTGTGGTTTAAATTATTTGTCCTTGAGATTTTTTCAAATCTGCATGGATGGAACTATTTCACTTGTTAGAACTGTTTCATAGCATTCAACAGTGTGCATTCATTTCTACAGAACTTCATTTACTTTCCATTTTTTGCAACTGTTTGTGAGTTGATGCTTTTTCTTGTTCTTACGTTTCCTTGGTAATCAGTTAGGTTAAAAATTCTTTTTGACATTTTTATTATGTCTTTCTGTTATTTGCTTTCATATGTATGCTCTATTCTCTACTGCGTTATTTACATATTTATTAGTTTAAATGCTTTTATATATAATTAACTAACATATGTTTATTAGTTTATATATGCACAGTATTTTACCTTTGTTTTATATGCTGTATTTTCTCCCAGACTGTTCTTTGTACTTTTACTATATTTATGGTATATTTTGTTATGGAAGGTGTTCATATTTTGATATCATCAAATATATCACATTGATTAGGGATGATTAGGAATGAAAAAACTGTCAAGTCTTTTCCATATGAATCCATGTTGTGGATAGCTCATATTTTCTTCCTAATAATTTCATAGCTTTATTTTTCTTATTGTTTTAGTTTCCTTATTTTTGCATTTATATCTAGATGGAGATTATTTTTCTTTGTAAAAAAACAAACAAACCCATAAAATTAGGTCTTCATCTCACATCAAATGCTCCTAATACCCTTTTGACCACGCCATTCTTCCTCAGTAATTCGTAACACCATCGTTTTCATATTCCAAATTCCCAGCTATGTTGCACCTACTTGTGGACTACCTGCTTTGGTCCAGTGATATACGTGCTTGTTTATGCACAAACATTATACAGTTGTATTACACCTACCTTTGTGATACATTTTCATATTTGATAGAGCAAGTATTCTCTTGTTGTTTTTGTTTTGTATTTTTTAATCATCTGGGCTGGTTTTCACATTTAATATCCCATACAAATTTTTGAGCTAGCTTTTTAAGTTCATGAAAAATTCCTTTTGAAATTTTTGAACTGAATTGCACTGTATCCCCAAGGTAATTTAAAAAGATTAATATCTTTTAAATATCAAGTCTACCAATCCATGAGGATTGTCTCTTTCCACATATTCAGAGATGAATGAATGAGGACCATTCCAACACATGGAGAAATTCAGCTCTGCAAGAAACTCTTTCTTTGGTTCCTGTGACAGTACAGAAAGAGCCTGAACAAACGTAATGCTAGCAGAGTGACAAAACATACAAGAGGAAAGGAAGGGCTTGTGTAGAAAAAAAAAAAAATTAAAAATTCAGAAAGACAGTTAATGGCTCGAGTTTTGGGGAAATAAAATATCCATGTTTGTGCCATGTAAAGACCTAGACTCAAGAGAAATGGGAACATTCATTCACTGGCACCAGGAATTCCAATAAATAACCCACCTTTGGTCACGGGGCAGCAAGCTGTCAAGGGAACATGTTCTGAGTCAAGTTGCTTAAGAACTTATTTTTTAGAACCCACCGATAAGTTAATAATACTTTAGATGGAATTTGACTTCAGAATTCTCTCAGGGAGATAAACTGCTTGACCAGAAACAAAAGATGAGTACCTGGTTTCTTAAGTCCGAGGAACTATAAATATTGTATTTGTTACTCTAAGCACAGGTCTGATTGCTAAGCAAATAATTTGGAAATGAACTTTATTCTTTTGTCCTTGGACCAATGGAAAATTAACAGGATGCAACATTCTAGTGGAAAGGGCATGGAATTTTTATCTCATTCCCATACAAGCTGGCATAATGGCTTGGGTATTTTGCAACTCCCTTTCCTTCGGTGTTTTCTTCACTACAAAATGAATTAATGAACAAGATATAAAATACATAAGAATTCTGTAGTACAAGCCAGGCATCAAACAAATCAAATGTCCAATAAATATATAAATTCCAAGTTGGTCTTGGTGATAGAGGGATGAAGATTCTACCTGCTAGGCCTCTTGGCCTTCCCCCAATTTTGAGGCATTTCTAAATAAAATCCAGGTCCCTGTAGTTCTCACTTTCTAAGATTTTTCGCGTCCTGTTGAGAGTTGTTTCTTTTCTCCAGAGTTCTCTTAGATGATTGTGCTCTGTAAGAGGCAGTTCAGGACCAAGCTTTCATTGATGCCGCGCTGTTGGGCTAGGTGATCCCATGACTGTCCTATCCATCAGCACTGCAATCAAGGTTGCTTCAGGCTTTGTGATGCTGGATACTGGCTGGAAATTGTTCAGTGGGGATTTGAAATTTAGCCCATTTTTAGATTCCTTTGGGGGAAAATAAAACAAAAATTATTCAAGTTAATATTGGACCAGAAATATTTCAGGATGTCTCTGATACCTCACCACCCTCTGGAGGAAACCCAGCCCCTAGTTTCAATAAGAGAGACAAAGTTATCTAAAATTTAAAGCTAGACTATATTCTCCCTGATGGAGGGAAACATACGTATCTTCCCTGTCATTTTAAAATTTATTTATTTTGAAAATCATTGTATTGAGGTATAATTCACATACAAAACTTGTACATATTTAATGCATGCAACTTAATGACTTTGGAGATAAGTGTACATCTATGAAACCATCTCCATAATCTATGCATAATCTAAAATAACCATCACCTCCAAAAGCTTCCTCCTACTTTCTTTTCCTCTTCCTTCTGTTTTTCCCTCCTGTTATTCCTGTTATTTGGTGATAGGAACACATAGGATTCATAGTAAATTTAAAGAATACAATGCAGTATACTATGGGAACTGTGCTGTAGCGTATGTCTCTAGGAATTATTCATCTTGCCACTTAAAACTTTATACCCTTTGACTAATACATCCTGATTTATCCTTCCTCTAATCTCCTGGTGATCACCATCCTAGTCTGTATTTTTAAGAACTTGACTATTTTATATTTCTCATATAAATGATATCATACAGTATTTGTATTTCTGTATCTGGCTTATTTTATTTAGCATATAACATCCGCCAGGTTCATCCATGTTGTTGCAAATGTAAGACAAATTAGAGTTTAAGTCAAAACTGTCTTAAGAGCCAAATATTAACTCAGGGCGCCTGGGTGACTCAGTCGGTTAAGCATCTGACTTCAGCCCAGGTTATGATCCCAGGGTCCTGGGATGGAGCCCCATGTCTGGAGCCCTGCATCCCTGAGCAGGGAGCCGGCTTCTCCTTCTCCCTCTGACCCCTCTCCTCACGTTGTGCTCTCTTTTTGGCTCTGCTCTCGTTCTCTCTCAAATACATAAATAAAGTATTAAAAAAGAGAGAGATAAAGAAGGTTCATTACCTAACAATAAAAGGGTCAATTCACCAGGATGATATCACAATTATAAACATATTTGCGCCCAACATATCAGAACACTTAAGTATATAAAGCAAGTAACTGACAAATCTGAAGGGAGAATTAGACAGCAGTATAATATTAGTAGGAGACTTCATTATCCCATTTTCAATAATGGATAGATCATCCAGACAGAAAATCAACAATGCAAGAGCAGACCTGAACAATGAAGACCAAATGAACCTAACAGATATCTACATTACATTCCATCCAACAGCAGCAGAATACACATTTTTCTCAAAGGCACATGGAACATTCTTCAGGATAGATCCTATGCTACATCATAAAACAAGTTTCAATAAACTGAAGACGACTGAAATAATTCCAAGTATCTCTCCCAACCACAACAAAATAAAACTGGAAATAATAAAAGGACTATGGGAAATTAAACAAGACCCTGTTGAACAACTAGTGGAATAGAAAAGAAATTAGAAAATGTCTTGGACAGAAACAGAACGCAATATACTAAAATTATGGGTTACAGGTAAAGCAATTCTAGTAAAGAAGTTCCTAGTGATAAATACCTACATTAAAAAAAAAAAAAAAAAAAAAAGGAAAGGAACTGGGTGGCTCAGTCAGTTAAGGGTCTGACTCCCGGTTTAGGCTTGCGTCATGGTCTCAGGGTGGTGAGTTCAAGCCTCACATGGGGTTCTGCGCTCAGTGTGGAATCTGCTTGTCCCTCTCCCTCTATTTCTGCCCCTTTTCTCTCTCTTTCCTCATAAGTAAATAAGATCTTAAAAAAATTATAAAATAAAGTAATAAAGATAGACAGAAAGATCTCTAATACCTCAAGAACCTAGAAAAGGAAGAACACACTTAGCCCAAAGTTAGCAAACAGGAGAAAATAGTAAAGATTAGAGCAGAAATTAAAAAAAAAAAAAAAAGAAAGAAAATAGAAAGTTACAAAAAACTTATGAAACTAAGAGTTGTTTTTTCTTTAAAGGTAAACACAGTTGACAAACCCTTAGCAAGATTAGCCAATCAAAAAAGAGAAAAGACTCAAATAAATAAAATTAGAGGAGATATTACAACTGATGCCACAGAAATTTTAAAAAGTACATATAAAGGGTGATTATGACTAATTATTTGCAAAAAATGGGAGAATCTAGAAGAAATGAATAAATTCCTAGAAACATCCAACGTATTGGATTGAAACAAGAAGTGAAGTGAAAGCCTGGATAGACCAATAGCAAATACGGACATAGAATCAGTAATCAAAACCCTCCCTCCAAAATAAAGTTCAAGACCAGACTGCTTCACAAGCGAATTCTAACAAACATTTAAATAATTAAAATAAATCCTTCTCAAACTCTTCCAAAAAGCAGAGCAAGACAGAAAGCACTTCCAAACTGACTTTGTAGGCCAGCTTAATCACTTTGATACCAAAGCCAGACAAAGCACCAGAAGAAAACTTTCTCTTTCCAGTACTTCAGTAATAGCCCAGTACTTATCTCGCTCTTTGTTTGAAAGGGTCACGTAAAGGCCATAATATAGGTTGCCTGAGATGCTAACTCGTTATTCTCTTTAGTTATAAGAAACTACAATATGCACTGGGTGCAAATGGTGTTTGAAATGACTGAACATGGCATCCATTCTCGTGACCCTCATTACAGAATACTGGACTGGGAAGGATAGATCGCTGTCCAGAAGTATCAAATGCAGAGCCCTGGAGAACCTGGTTTGGAAAGTTGATTCATACTAAGCAGATTTCCTCCTTCAGGAATGGGAACTGAGAGAGAACACGCTTATGAGCTATGGGATGTCTGGCCCCGCTCAGTCATTAGTATGTGTAGTGACAAAAGTCTGTCATTATAGAGAAGTGAGAAGGAAAACAAGGAGATTATTGAAAGGCAGACAGAGATATATATATATATTTTTTCTTTTTACATTGGGAAAAACCTCACAAGAATATTTCCTGTTTGTGAAGAGTTCACAGTGTGATCTGGAAGGAAAAAAAAAATAACAATGACACTACGAAAATGAATTTGGACCCTTACTTAACATCATACATAAAAATTAACTACCAATCAATCAGAGACTTAAATGTAAAGCTTAAAACTAGAAGAAAGCATAAGGAAAAACTTCATGGCACTGGATTTGACAATGATTTCATATACATGACAGCAAAACATAGGCAACAAAAAACTGACAAATTAGACTTCATGAGAATTTTAAAAAAGAAATACTTTTAAAAATGATATTGATAGAATAATAAAGCAACCCACAGAATGGGAGAACATATTTTCAAACCAGATTTATAACAAGAAATTCATATCTGGAATATACAGAGAACTCTTAAAATTCAATAAGAGAAAACAAACAGCCCAGTTCAAAAATTGGCAAAGGACTTGAATAGCCATTTTCTCCAAAGAAGATATACAAGTGGCCAATAAGCACATGAAAATATGTTCAAATATGTTCCCTAACCCTTAGGGAAATGCAAATAAAAACCACAAGGACATATTACTCATACCCATTAAAAAACAGAAACAAGTGTTGGCAAGGATGTGGAAAAATCAGAAACCTTGTGTATTGTTGATAGGAATGTAAAATGGTACAGCCATTACAGAAAACAGGATGGAGATTTCTTAACAATTTATACATAAAATTACGATATGATCCAATAATTCCACTTCTATATATGTATCCAAAATAACTGAAAGCAAAGTCTCAAAGAGATATATGTACATTCATGTTCATAATGGCATTATTTACAATAGCTAAAATGTGAAAGCTGCCCAGTGGCCACCGATGGATGAATGGATAAACAAAATGTGGTATAAACATATAGTGGAATATTATCCAGCCTTGAAAAGTCTTACTGTATGCTACAACATGCATGAAATTCGAGAACTTTATGCTAATTGAAATAAGCCAGTCAGAAAAGAATTAATACTATATTTTTACACTTATATAAGGTGCATATGATAGCCAAATTCATGGAAACACAAAGTAGAATACTGTTTGACAGGGTCTGGTTGGGGGGTAGGGCATGGGAATGGGGAGTTAGTGTTTTATGGAGATAAAGTTTCAGTTTTACAAGATAAAAAGAGTTCTGGAGGCAGTTGGTGGTGATAGTTGCATAGTTGCACAACATTATTTTTATATATTCTTATAGCAGGGGGAGGGGCAGCGGGAGAGGGGGAGAGAGAACCTTAAGCAGGCTCCATGCCCATCGAGAAGCCCCACACAGGGGTTGATGGCACAACCTGAGATCATGACCTGAGCCGAAATCAAGAGTCGGATGCTTAACCAAGTAAGCCACGCAGGTGCCCCTACACAGCATTACTGATGGATTTAATACCACTGAACTGTCTACTTAGAAATGACTAAGATGATAAATTTTATGTTATATTTATTATACCACAATAAAGAAGTTGGAAAGGGAATATTACACTGTAATGTGACTAATATGAAGATGGACTGATTGCTGGTTTGGGAGTAAGTAGATGGGACATTTTAACCAAAAATGTTGAGGGGATAGGATGGGGTTGACCGCTGCCCTTGGCAAATCCAGCGAGAAGAGCTGTTGTCCCACACCCCACTGCAGGCTCACTCTGCAGAAGTTTGCCTTTGCTGTGTTTCTGTGAAATGCTGTATGAGAATGATCATTGTTGACTTCAGGAAGACGGTCACTGAGAAGACTGTGCTGCTAGTCCTTATCTCATTCACCAGAGAATAATGGGATCAGATCACATGTGATCTGCTTTGAGGGCCCCAGCACAGAGTTTCCTAAACAAGGGGGACAGCTAGAAGCAGCCTTAGCAGTCACCTAGTCTAAGTGGAAAACTAAATAATTTAGCCCAGGTCACTGAGTTATCTGAGAACGGATGTTTGAAGCCAATTCTGTAGCCGTAGGTCTACAAAGAGCTCAAGACGTGGCACACACAGCATGTGGACAGCTGGCGAGACGTTCCTTTTAGACACAGGCTATTCTTGCAGGTGATATTTGAGAGCAAACCTTGGTGACAGGTGGCACTCTGCCTTTGCCATATCTGGGAATTAGCAAATTAATAGGCCAAGTCTGATAAAAGTAAAGTGTGGGTCTTGATGGGGCAAAGTTAAATAAGTGTAGGAGTTAAGCCACTGATAAAGAAATGGTAAAAAAAAAAAAAAAAAAAAAAAAAAAAAAAAAAAAAAAAAAAAGGGTTCTGTCTGAACAGTGACTTAGGACATCAACGGTGCACATGAAATGACATAACCAATTTCTCTACTCACTAGGCCATAGGTAGCCTCCCAACCTACCGCTGAATGATACGTTCTGCTCTCTGACTTCATCTACTTCTCAAACTGTTACTGACATCAAAGTAAGGCCTTAGCTCTTCATGAGATACCTCTGCAAAAACTATTCACTCTCACTCACATATCAGCAAATATTCTATTCTTCCGGAAAAGACAAGTCATTTAAAAATCTTAAATAGATTCTGCTGTACAAACCAGAATTGCTGCTTCAGGATATATTAGAGTCTTTGATATCACTTGTGTAGAGGATGCATTTTTCATAAAATATCATAGAATGGAGCTGGTTTCCATCTATCCCTGGATAGCACAGAGGATATGAGTACGATACATATGTTAATATATGAGCGTACGGTACACTGTAATATGCTTGATCGAAATTCAGCTATTCTTTTAAAACCTGATCAAAGCAAACAGGAAATAGGGATACGTTAGAGAAAAAGAATAAAAGAGAAAAAGAAATTATCAAGGACATTGCTTCTGGATGATTCTATCAGGTACTAAATTTAGAAGAAAATGATGTTATTTCTCTTTATTTCTATTTCATCTTTCCTTTATTATCCATATGATTCCTCCAGTTTGCATATCCTGTTGTTACTATACTCGAAGATAGAGTGTATTTGAATAGTCAAGCTTTGAGGAATAAAGAAATATATTGGTAAATCACAAGAGATGCATGGACAGAGCACATAGATAGGATGAATGGAAGGGGTTTGGTCGGAGTAGAGAGCAAAGGGGGAAAGGGGAGGGAGGCAGAGACAAAAAAAAGAGAGAAATAGAGAGAGGAGAGCCAGAGAAGAGAATATGCAATAGGTAAAATTTATCTTCTGCCACCCAGTCCCCAGTGTAAGTTTCTGAAGGGCAAAGAATGTTCATTACCAGAAACTGAGATGTATAGACAAGGTTGAAAATGTTCTTCTCCAGGGACACTGACATTATTTTAAGTTATTTACTTTGGGACCACTTTTAATTTAAATAGTAGCTGTTTCAATTTATTAGCTGAACAAAGATTCAAATTCAAGTGAGGGATACTAATGTAGAACAATGAATTTGCAGTCATTTTGTACCTGAGAAAAAGAAAAAAAAATTCATCATTTCTGTGACTTCAGGAGAGAAAGCATTGCTATAGCCTTTGAGAAATGCCCCCCTCAAAAATGCACTAAACATCTATTTGCGTTTTATGTTTATGTAATACCTTTTGGAGATGTAGTAAAATATTTTGCAATACAAAATCTGAGCATTTAAGTGTTGAGTGTCAATGTAAAATTCCTCTTGTTGAAACAGAGGTATATTTTCCTGTCATTTTAGTTTCAACTCCAAGATTTTTAATAGTCATGAATTCATTTTTTTCAAAAAATGTGTATTTGCTTATCATTTGTCTACCACATACATTGTATTTTTCTAAGTGCTGGCATAGAGTAGGTTTTCATACAGACACCGCCCTTACTTTCACGGAGTTTACATGGAAGATGGAGTGCACACTGCAGGATACAGGTTATCTACTATATTCAATACATCCTGTGTGGTATAAGAACTAAAAAAGAATCTTAAAATCACATAATATAGTTGAACAATCATTTCTTTGAACCTCCCATTGGAAAGAAATAGAGAATTTGTTTTAGATTATCCTTTGCTAATGGTTATCATGTTTCTACTTAAATATACAATAATAAGTAGCTCACTAATTTGCAGTTGACATACTGTTTTTTATTCAGTTCTATTTAGAAGATGTTCATTATATATCTATGGTAGACTGTTGGGTGCCCCGATAGCCATTCTCCTCTGATTTTATAGGAATAGAGACTTAACTGACACATGGCCATATACCTGAATACTGAATTTCTTAATCTATGTTTCACTAAGGTATGTCCATGTGACTAAGCTCTAGGGAAACAAATGAAGAATAAATGATACATGCTATGTCCATGTCTTGCTATTAAAACAGTTAGATGTGCACTGCCCTGTACCCTTTACTCCTTGCTATTGGCTAGAGCTATCAAGGACAGAAGGAATTATTTTGACTCTGGAATTCAAGCTGTCTATTCAAGATGGCAGGACTGTCCCTTTAGTCCTGAAGCCTCTACTATAGCTGACAGAGAAATAAGCTTCTTTCTTATTCAATCTATGATGTCTCTGTTACACTGTAATTTAGAGTATACCCCAACAAAAACAACAATCACTTTGTAATAGTAGAGGGAGACAGCTTTCCCTTCATCGGCTAGCTTTTTCAATATTTTACAACAGTTAGAAAGCCCCTCTTTGTTTAAATTATTTAACAAGTATTCAATGAGTGCCCACTACTGCAGGGAACCACGTTAGGAGCTGAGAAGAATGGTGGGATGGAGGGAGGGAGCAGAAGAGGGAGGGTTGGGGAATAAGGTCCTCTGATAATAGCTCTGAGAAAGTCTCAGACAAGTCCAATAGAGCCCCAGAGCAAAGATGGACTATAAAGGAGTCCTATGTTGGGGAGAAATGGCCAGGCTCTAGGACTCCTGGCAGGCTCACTCATTTGCTGGGAGCTTGACCTCAATGAGAACTGCCTGACCTCACTGTGAATGTTGTGGTGGATTTCAAAGCTGTCAGCTAAGTTCCTCAGCGCAGTATTTTATTTTATTTTATTTTATTTTATGTTCCTCCCACAGGAGGAGATTTGGAGAGCACATTCCTATGACTTCCACATGTAGATTATGATAATAATGTATATAGCACTGTAGGATATTCTCTTCTCAAAAAGTTTGAATACTAGTTTCCCCAGAATTTTTATTTTATTATAACCAAATAGTAAATATTAATTAACTACTATAAGAAGAGAGAAAACTATGGAAGCACGAGACATAGTCTCTTGCCTTAAGCTTATATTTTAGACAGTAAAAAAACCAACATATAATTTTAAAAGTTATACGATTTGTATCTACTTATTGTCAGAAATACCCTATTTTGGGTATGATAATGAAAGAAACATTCACAAAGGAAAAGGAGGTTAAGATGATAAAAATACAGTGAGCTTAAGTTGGAAATCAAAATTGCAAGGAAAGTTGTGGAGCAACAAATAGACCAGCGCTTACAGGAACAGTGGAATGGTTCCTTCCCTCACTATAGACACAGATAAATGATGGATGAATTATGACCACAGTGATTTTATACATAGCCAAGAAATAAGAAAAGGCAAAGACAGGAGCAAACAGGGAACTCAAACACATTGTAATGAGCTTGAATTGAAGCTTTGGCAGTCTAGTGGTATATAAGATTTAGATAAAGGTTGAAGGAGCCAGTGGCTGAGGTGTTGCCACAAAGTCCTTAAGGTTTTAGGAGATAGAGTTGTAACTAAGCACTTCATGAAGTTAGGATCCACTTAACATGAAAAGCAAGCTACAAAATACCTCTGACTGGCCCAGAGAAGTAATAGTAATACTTGCTACCTGCCTTTGGATTTGCACAGAAAATAAAGATTAATGAATAATTTTACAAAATGATTTCATGTGAATTAAAAAATCCCTGACCAGGAGGGGAGGTTGGCTCTATAATTATGATACCCTCATGATATTGACATCAGCATGGGAATCCCAAGCTAAGAGTCAACGTACTATCAGATTTGAAGCAATGCCATAGGTAAAGTCATATCAGGAATAAGCCAAAATTATTCTGAGGAGATACATTAATAATACCCAAGAGCACATAGAAGAATGCATAGAGCACATAGAATCCCTACTGAAACTAAACTTACAGTTAAATTATAAACCATGTAAGAAAAACATCTACCAGGAAGGAGAATGGGCAGATATAACAAATAAGAAATTTAAAACCCAAAATCTAGAAAAAGAGAACTTAGAAGCTTACATTTTTTAGCTCTAAAAGGGATAGAAATTATAATAAAAGAATGAGAGATTTGGGTGCCTGGGTGGCTCAGTGGGTTAAAGCCTCTGCTTTCCACTCAGGTCATGATCCCAGGGTCCTGGGATTGAGTCCCCCCCCCGGGATTGAGTCCTGCATCGAGCTCTCTGCTCAGCAGGGAGCCTGCTTCCCTCTCTCTCTCTTTGATGCCTCTCTGCCTACTTGTGATCTCTCTGTCAAATAAATAAATAAAATCTTAAAAAAAAAAGAATGAGAGATTTAAAAAGTTCGTATATGAAAAAACAATCAAAAAGGGCATCAAGAAATTAAAAGTAGTCACTGAAGTTTTAAATGGATTATTAAAATACAGATAAAATAGAATAAATGGATGATTCAAAGATCAGAGTAGACATAGCTGAAGATGTTTGTGAGCTTGGAGACAGATGTAAGCAAAATACTGCGGCTAATCTTAGAAATAAAATGGAAAACATAAAAATGTGGTTAAGAATCCGGCAGGATGGACTTAGAAAGCCAGGTGTCTATTTACATAAGAGTTCTAATGGATAAATATAAAATAGATACTATTTGAAGGGATGAGATTTTTCTAGTACTGAATCTTTAATTCAAGATGAAAATGAATTTTTTATGGAAGTGCATTCAAATATTAGAAAACTATATAATGTAATTCACCACATTAACAGGTTAAATGGGAAACATTTGATGATGTAAACAGATACAGAAAGATCATTTGATAAAATTAAAAATCAATTCATGAGAATCAGACACTTACAGTACACTAGAATAAAAGAGAACTTCTTTTACCCTGATATAGTACATCAACCAAAATCAACCTTAATTATGAAACATTAGAAGTCATCTGATCAAATGAATACAAAAATAAGCCAATGATGATTCCTATGACTACATTTATTCAACATTGTGCTGCAAGTCTCAGATAATACATTGAGAGAAAAAAGTAAAGGAAGTAAAAGGTTGAAGAATTTAAAAGGAAAAATCTAAACTTAATAAGGCACTATCTAGATAGAAAATTCAAAAGAATATATGTAAAATACAGGAGTTGTAAGAGTTAAGTAAGCTGGGTAAAGATCAGTCCACATGGACCAATATTGTTCTAATATATCAGAACCATCAGTTTAAAAATGGAATTTAAGAAATCCCCTTCCCACTAAGAACAAAATGCATAAAGGATAAATCTAAGTTAAACATTCCATATGTTTATGAAAAAGACCCAGAATATTAAGTTCCAGAATGGAAAGATTCTATATCATAAAGACGATGCTTCTTTCCAGATTTATAAATGTGATGTAATACCAATTACTATTAGTTATACTTTCCTGGAACTTGGCAAACTGATTAAAATGTATGTGAAAGATTGGCCCATAAAAATGTAAGGTTTATCATGAGGTACCTGACATACGACTTATTGTAAAGCGGTGGTATTTAAAACAGTCTGATGTTGCTCTAGGGATAGATAAATCTGCTGGCAGAGCAGAAGTGTAGGCTCGGGAACAGACTCAAACATGTAAGGAACCTTGAAATATGACCACGTTAGACATAAATCTTGTTTCCTTCTCAGAATTCCTTGACCTTTCTCTCTTTTGTCTCTTGAATGGCTAGTGGGCATCCTCTCCTCACCAGATGGTGTTGGTTGCTTTTGAACTGGAGTAATACACCCTACTGTGCGGTGTGGAATATGGCTTTCTGAGAAATGGCTGAGGGTTGGAAGTGTAGCCCCGGTGTGCAGAAGCTTGCTCCCTGTGCTGTGCACATCCATCAGTGGAAGCACAATGGAGAGGGAAGGAGACAGGCAGATACCTTTCCCCCAGTCTTCCCTCCCACGGACAGTTCCAAGGTCATCCCACATAGCAGTCTTGCTAGAGGAGCCTAGAAGGAGCTGTGTGGCTGAGCAGTGAGTTCCCTTGGAAGCCGCACAGCTGGACTAGCAATGCGGGGTCTGGTCTTGTTTCACGTCTTACCCTACTTCACTTCTGTTTTTTCCTCGCCCTCATTACCTTGGCTTGCATTTTACAAATGTAGTGTTAGCCCTTCATCGTAGCCCAGACTGTGCTTTCTGGTAAACCTTGGCTAGGAAGTTGCAGGTGGTATTACAATAGAGAATTTTTTTTTTTTAAGATTTTTATTTATTTATTTGACAGAGAGAAATCACAAGTAGGTGGAGAGGCAGGCAGAGAGAGAGAGAGGGAAGCAGGCTCCCTGCCGAGCAGAGAGCCCAATGCAGGACTCGATCCCAGGACCCTGAGATCATGACCTGAGCCGAAGGCAGCGGCTTAACCCACTGAACCACCCAGGTGCCCCTACAATACAGAATTTTAAGAATCAAACAATTCCGTACATGAGTTTCAGGGGAAAGTGGATACTTATTTCACACCAAGCCCCCCCGACTCCCCAAAATAGTTCTGAGTAGTTTAGAGACATCATCATGAAAAGTAAACATTTAAAATCTGAAAAATAAAACACAGGAAAATATTTTTTATTAAATTAGATTAAGGTATATTTCCTGGATAAGTCATCAAAGGCAAAGCTTAAAGAAAAATATAGACACATTTGAATTCATTAAAGTTATGAATATAAATATAGATATAATATCTGGTTTTTAAAAAAGATTAGGCAAATAATCCTTACTACATAGGATATATAGAGAAGTTCTCTAAATCAAATGAAACAAACAAGTGTCCATCTGTTGTGTTAGCTTTGGAAATATTGAGAAGAGGCCGGATTCCGCATCTCTCCTGAAGGCAGTGTTGAAAGGATGTCCTAAGGGACTGGATGTGGAAGAAACTGAAGGAAGAAACTAAGGATGGTTGTGAGATTTCTGGCCTGAGTAACTGAAAATATGGTTGCCATTAATTGATTCAGAAGCCTCTCAGGGAAGCACACGTATGGGAGATCAACATTATATGTCCGGACATGTGAAACTACAGATGTCCCTTAAATACCTAAAAGGAGAAGTCAAGTATATGCTTGGATATTTGAGTTGAAGCTACCGTGAAGTCTGACCCGTACCTATCCACCTGCCGTGACATGACTGGTATTTAAAAGCACGTGATGGGATGAACTCACCAAAGGTCATGAATGTTTGCGGAGCAGAGAAGAGGGTCTAGTCTACGTAGGGACTGAGCATTATGATGCTTTAACACTACGAGGCTAGAAATAAGCAGAAAAATATCAAAGGAAACTAAGAAGGCATGAACAGGTTGGGTAGGAAGAAAAAGAGTATAGCATTCTGGAAGCTAAGTTACAAAAGTGTACCCGGGAGGAAACGATTAGCTGTGTCCAATGCTGTTGATTTGTTAAGAAAAAAAAAATGAGTAAGAAATGACCCCTTTATCTGTTGGAGTAGAAATCACTGATGATCTTGACAAGAACACTTCCAGTGTTGTGACTGGTGTGGAAGTCTAACTTTTATGGATTGAAAAGAGAATCACAGAAGAGACACTGAAACAGGAGGAATGGGCAATGCCTCCAGGAATTTTGCTTTTGACTGGTAGCAAGTAAATGGCGAAAGTAGGTGAGGTTAAAGTAGACTCAAGAGAAATGTGTTTTATTGTGAGGAGGCAATGACCTGGTTACAATACATATATGGACACACATGGGGAGAGGGAGAGAGAAAAATTTTTATGTGGTTTATTTTTTTTATGTGTTGAGAGGCACAGATAAATAATTTTAAAAAATACAGATATCCAATATTTCCAGTATTATTTGTTGAAAACATTATGCTTTCTCCACTAAATTATGTATCCCTTTGTAAAAAATAAATTGAATCCATGTGTAAGTATATTTGTTTCACTGATCTATTTATCAATCTTTATGTCAAGAGTACATAATAACTCTTGGATTTCAGATGGTACCTCCTTTTACATGTAATTTGGGTGATTTTAGGTCCTTTGCATTTTCACATGAATATTAGATTAAGCTTGTCAATTTGGATTTTTATTGGGATTGCACTGAATGAGTAGATCAATTTGGGAAATTGTCATTTAAATAATATTGAGTCTTTTCAATCAATAGACATGTTACATTGCTCAATTTATTTATAACTTCTTTAATTTCCTTCAGCAATGTTTTGTAAATTTGTGTGCAGGTCTTGCATATCTTTGAACAATTTTTTCTCAAAGCACTTGACATTTTTGGTGCTATTAAAAGTTTTATATGCAATATAAATTTTACTTTAAAAATGAAATTCTGCCCCTTAAAATTAAGCCACAGATTTTTATTTCCACACAAAGGGAGGAAATATCCATTTAAAATAGATCTCAAGTGCAGTAACCATTTTTTAAAAATGTGGTAAGAGTACTTAACATGAGATCTGCCTTATAAGTGGTAGTGCTTTCCAACTCAATTACTAATTATTCATTCCTGGTATATAGAAGTACAGTTGGGTTTTGTATACTGATCTTGAATTCTGCAATCTTTCTAAGCCCACTAATTAGTTCTGGTACTATTTTTCTAGATTACATAGAATATTCCACATAGATGATTATGTGTCTGAAAAAAAACAAAAAAACCTACGTTTCTCTTCCTTACCAGTCTGAATGCCTTTTGTTTCTTCTTCTTGCCTTATTGCACATGCTAGAAACTTACTATAAGTGAAAAGAAAGTGAACTCTCGCTACATCTCACTACATCTTTTCCTTATTTCTCATTCTAGTAGGAGAGCATTCAGGTTTTGGCCATTAAGTATGTTGTTAGTTATAGGTTTCTTGCAGATGTCTTTAGGTTAAGAAAGTTCCAATCTATTCCTAGTTTGCTGAAGGATTTTATTAAAAATCAGTGTTGGATTTTATCAGATGTTTTTACTACCCCTTTGAAATATGCATGTGCAAAGTTTTTTAAATCTCATAATATTGTTAATTACATTGATTTTTAAAATATGTTAAATAAGTCTTGTACTGAGATAAATCATGCATTCATATGTATTATTTTCATATATTTTTGGATTCCATTTGCTATTTTGCTATTTATTTGCACAAGAGATATTGGCCTATAGTTTTCTTTTAATGTCTTGGTCTCATTTTGCTCTCAGAGTAACACAGACCTCATAGGATGAATGGATAAGGATTCCTTCTTCAATTTTTCTGGAAGAGTCTGTGTAGAATAAGTTTGTTAGACTTTATCATTCTGCCTTCTGGGACTGGAGCTTTAGCTGTGGGAAGGTTTTTAAAAACATATTCCATTTCTTTAATGGAAGAGTCAGGTTAGCTATTTTTCCTTCAATAAGTAGTTTGCATCATTCAAGGAATTTGTTCATTTCATCTAATTTGTGGAGTTTATTGGCAAAATAATTCATAATGAATGTTCATAATATTCATTATCCTTTTAATCTTTGTAGAAGCTTTTGTCATGTCTAGTTCCTGATTTTAATCAATTGTACTCTCATTTTTATTGTCCTAATTTGTCTGGCAAGATGTTCATCAAGTTGATTTTTTCAGTTTTTGTTTCATTTATCTTTTCTATTGTTATCTGTTTCCATTCCATTTATTTCTCCTCTGATCTTCATCATTTCAATTCTTCTGATCATTTCAGGCTTCATTTGTTGTTTTTTTTTTTTTTCTTTATAATTTTTAAGGTGAAAATGGAGGTCATTGATTTGAGAACTTTCTCTTCTTCTAATGCAATTTTTTTAAAGCTACAAATTTTCCTCCAACCTCTTCTGTAGCTGCATCTCAAAATTTTTTTGTTTTCATTTTCATTCAGTGTGAAATAATTTCTAATTTTCTTTTGAATTTTATCTTAAATCTAGGAGTTACTTAGAAGTGTGTTATTTAAATTATTGTGTTATTTGAGGGCTTTTCCAAATATCTTTCTGTAATTAATTTCTAATTTATTTGCACTGTGGTCAGAGAACATACATTTTGTGACTTGAGTCCTCTCAAATTTGAGATTTGTTTATGGTCCAAACAATGGTTGATCAAAATAAATTTTGCTTGTGCCCTTCAAGAAAAATATGTATTCTGATATGGTTAATTAGGGTCTTCTATGAATGTCTTTGATAAGTTCATTGATAAGACTGTTCAAGTCTCCTACATCCTTACTGATTTACTGTCTGTTGTATAAATTATTAAAAGAGGGGTGCAATTTATTTCTTCTTGATGTTCTATATTTTTTTCTGCATGGGATTTGCTTTATTATCAAGTTCATGCAACTTTAGGATTATTACTTACTGTTGGTAAATTGACACTTCTTTTATTATCAAATGATCTTTTTTCCTATTATTATTCTTTGCTCTGAAAACTGGTACTAATACAGTCACTTCCACTTTCTTTTGAACATTTTTTCCTGCCTCAATGATTTCCTTTAATTTTCCTTATAATGCAGTTTTGCAGGTAATTAAATCTTTCAGTTTCTTCTATGTCTGTGGAAGTTTACATTTCACCTTCATTTCTGAAAAATGCTTTTGCTGGGTATAGAATTCTAGACTGATTATTCTCGTAGTAGTTTAGTGATGTTCCACTCTTTTCCTATGTGCATTGTTCCCAAGGAGAAATCCACTGACATCTTTTTCTTCATTCTCTATTTTCTTTTGCTGCTTTTATGGTATTTGTTGTTGCTGCTGACTTGTTTTTTGTTGTTGTTGTTGTTTTAATTACTGGCTGAATGTAGTTTTATTTTGATGTGTCTTGTGGCAGTTCTCTTCAGGTTTGAAGAGCTGAAGTTTGCTGAGCTTCTAGTTCAGTGATTTTACATTTTTCTTTATTTTAGTCCATTCTATTTATCTTAAGTAAACTTATTATTTCAAATATAGAATCAGAATTAAGATATAGTGAAACTGTTTTAATATTTTCTTCCTTTAGGTCCTCAGTCTCTTAAAAGATGCTTGGCATCTTTTACACAAAATGATTCCCCTGAATAATACCTATCCTTAAGTACAACCATTTTTATCTCTCTTCATGTCAGAATTAAGAAGATTCTGAAGGTGTATTTCACAGGATAGATATAATGAACTATCTTGCTATTAATACCATTTCAATGCAAACTTCTGTTGTTAGGTGAAGATAAATTGTATATTTTATGCCTGTTAGCAACATCTGAAAATGAGCATGAAATTCCTAGATACACAATGATTTAACCTATCTGAATAGGATAATCCTAAAAATAGGATTATCAAGCAGAAAATACAAATGTATAGAATGTATCCATGGGCAGAAAAGGTTCTATAATATAAGTAAATACTAGGTTCATGTTGAAGACTTGACCTGTACAACATAGCTGAACTATCTGAAAGTCACCATTTATTATGATATAATTCTAAGGGCCAGAAAGTGAAAACTCTTTGGATACTATCAGTTTATGTCTTTACATTTTTATTTTTTTTGTGAATGAATGTTGGGGTGGGACAGGGAATAAGAATGCCTGGCAATAGTTTGTAGAAAAGTGTTCAATGAACTTCCATACCTACCTTTAATGAAATTGCCTTGAGGGACTCAATCATAGTCCTTCCCTGTTTCTAGTCCCTACAAAAGTGCTCATTTTATTCCCCTTATGTTTTTTTTCTTCTTCCCTTTATGACCTTATTAGCAATGGGGCTTAATTGAACACATCTTCTTTTAAAATGATAAGCATTTCCATGTCTATTACATTATCTCTAGGATTGATGGAGCAAAAGAATTCAGTGGAATGCACTGTTTTTCCAGGTGAATGAAAGCTAAAGCTCTATGATATTCTCCCCCACTGAAAATGAACATGCTGTCATTGCTGACTTATAATTTAAAAATACCAAGCCAAATTCTCAGATGATAATTCTATACTTTCTTTCTCTTAAGCTTGTAGTAATGAGTCTATAAAATGTACCCTTTGGTTCACATATGTACTTAGAGGCTAAATTATATCATAATCACATTATAATAAAGCCTTATAAGCAGCTCTCATGGGAAGTTAGACTGAACTCTTAGGTCAGAGCTCTTAACGTTGTTGAATAATGATCTCATGTATTTAGATAGTATAGTCAGTATTCAGGTACCAAATCCATAGGAAATAACATGTGCCTTTTCTATGTCTTTGTCTCATGGAATTCTCTGTTAAGTTTCTTTTAAATTCAGTTTTTTCTCACTCCAAATGATAACAGTACCAAATATAATTCAAGGTACCAGAGAGTTTAGATGTTTTCTATGTCTTTGTCCCTCAATCCATCCTACAGTGTCCCACTTGGCTTCACTTAAATATACACTTAATCTCAAGAAAAGGATTTCACCAGATTTGGCAAAGTGTACTTATAATATAGTACTGTGTTCTGGCTGGACTATCTGTGTATGATTCTAGTTATTATTTTATTATTATTATTATTACCACTTAATCAGCAATAACTAGGTATCTAATACGGTAATATACACTTTATAGTACTACTTCATTTAATTCTCTAAAGAACGTGAGTTAGATACTATTGTCCTATACAAATATAAGAAAGTTGAAGTGTTTAAAAGTTAACTTCTTGAGGTCTATTAGATACGAATAATACTCCTTGAAAATATGCCATATTGCTTCTGGCTAAACTTGCTTCCATAAATCCACTTTACAATAATATATAACATATAATCAAGAAGAAGAAACTTCAGTATAATTTTGTAGTTCCTATCAACTTCTAGGGTCATGCATTCAAATGGACATGCTGTCCTCTGAATCTGGGTTAAGTCTCCAAAAAATTTATAGAGTGAGGCTATGAAATTTTTCTCTCTTAAGACTCAGAAGCAGAATATTGGGCCCATGTATCTACACAATTATAATGGCTCATTATTTAATGAAGGGAAAAATTTTAGAGGATATTTTGTAAATGATTAAGACATGATTCATTTTGAGCTAACTTGGTTCCCAAACGTGCAAACTAATCAGGCTGCTTGCAAAGAAATTTAATGTCAAATGATGTACTAAACAGGTATAGGGGAGATAAATAGAAAATTAAACATAAAATGCTAAGCATGATTAAAATGACTATTTTATGCCAAATCTTTTTAGAGTATTGGAAGATAATTAAAAATACATTGGGACAGAATGTACAATAGTGACTTTATATAGAATCCATAATATAGAGTCAAGTCTTTGTCACTATCCACCTGCTTGTTTCATAAGGTTGATGTCTCTCTCTCTCTGTCACACACACACACACACACACACACACACACACAACCATTCTCCAGGAAAGTGACTTCACCTAATGGTTATAAAAATAGTAAGTGTGGATTTTTTTTTTTTGCATATTTATGTCATTGCAATTAAATCTTTTGCAAGAAGGGTGGAGAAAATGTTAGCTGATGGGGAAGAAAGTGGAAAGACATTTAAATTTGAGTATAATCATTGCCAAAAAAAAAAAAAAAAGAAAGAAAGAAAAAGGAAAAAAAGAAATAAAGAAAGAAAGAAAGGAAAATAGCTGCCATCCAGGACAGTATGCATAAATCTTCCAGGTTGCAGAGAATGAAGAATAGTTGCTTCTGGATCAATGCACAGTCATTTAGTGGGCCTATCAAGCTGACAGTGAGAGTACCAAACCTGATACACATGAATGCCCAAGAAGAGTGTCTCTGGATGTCAGCCTTGTGTGTATGTCAGTGAAAGAAGAGTACAGAAGTATCAAAGCACACTAACACACCACTAGTAAGCTTATTTCTGTTACAAATACAAAACCAAAGGTTAACTACAATCTACTCTTTGAAACGCATGCTATGGCACTGGTGGCCTTTAAGGCACTGACCCACACATACTGGGATGGTAGGAAAATAATAAGAGTCTGAGACAAGAGTGAGAATTGCATTGCACCTGAAAAATGTAAAACTCATTTGAATGGTCACAATTACCTAACTTTTGGCTTATTTATTTTGTATCTAGTCTCTACCACCTCTGAAGAATTTGTTATTATGGCCATTCAGTATTTAAATGGCCTAAAGTTCATTGAGTGGCCTGTAGTCATCTTTACAGTTAAAGTCCTACAAAGGGCTGTGCTGTCCATAGTGCTGATTTTTACAGGTATAAACTAAATGCTTTAGTTCAGTGATTTCAGCAAAATGTGGGATACTGACTTCACAAAATCCTTTCATTTATACCAAGAAAACAATCCTTTTGTGTCTTAGTTTAAAATATATGTACTGATAAAAGCCAGTGCTGTTAGGAAACTAGTTTGTATGTTGCAGCTGTGGAACAAATGGGGTTTTCATTTTCATAGTATTCTTAGGTACTTGATAACTAATGTATTATACTTTAACCGCAGACCAAAGACAGCACTCCATTATCCTATATCATTTAAATATACACCTATGTATTCTAGATTACACTGTTTCCTCTGAACCATAGCAAGTGCTCGTATAAAAAATCTGCTGACCTGCCTGGAAGACAATGATCATTATCCTTTTTCCTTAATACTAGCATGGTGAAAGGTTGATGGTATTTTAGAGGGGCTTATAATTACTAATACTAACATATTATTTATATATCTGGACTTTTTATCAACAAATATTCCAAAAGTTCGTCAATGGTCTTGGCAGTGCTAGGAATGCAGTTAGTGCCTGAGAAAAGCATAATGTAAATCCTTAGGCTAAAGGGATCTGGGAAATGTATATGGTTCTATGTTAAAGCCACAACTGTTTTTGCATAGCAGTTGACCTGTCTATGAGTCATTACTAAAATACTAAATTAAATCATACACACTAGTGATTTGAGTGGAAATACTTGCTCTTAAGCAGATAGTATCTTCTTTACTTTCCACTGGCTATATAAGCCAGCTGATTGCTCTTTCCTTGTCCCTATAGTTGACAAATACATAAGATATGACAGAATCCATAAAAATAGCTATGCCTTTGTGCTAATAATCCCACTTCTGAGAATTTGGAAACATAAATCAGCCTGATCAAAACCTCCTGTATAAAAATTATACACACACACACATATATATATAGAATATTATGTATATATGTGTGTACATATGTTATATTTGCACATATATATATATATATAATCTAATAATGTCTCATAATGAGGGACTTTATGTAATCAGTGAAGCTGTACAAACCAGGTAAATTATTAAGTATCCATTAAATTATTCTTATGAGGATCACAGAAGTTTGAGGTATGTTTATACCATTTTAACTAAAACAGCAGAATGCGAGCTGTTATGCATAATACCTATGCACATATTTTTCTTTAAAATTCTTGGGCTCTGAATTCAGGCTACTTGGATGTGAACTCTGGATTATAAATTTATTCCTCATGGGATCTTGGACAAATTACCTATCCTCCTTGTATTTCACTTTCTTCAACTGTAAAAGGGAAGCCAGTATTAAATAATAAAATATGTTGTTATGAGGGTTAAATAAGATGATTCTTATAAAGCACTTTATGCAGTAACTCTAATAAAGCCGACATATAATAATCATTTACTTGCCACCTTTTTTATAATGAGGAATGTTTATAGTAAAAGATTTACTCTCCTATATTTTTCTGAGATAATATGAAAGGAAATAAAAAAGACTGACAAAGTCTGAATTCTCTACAGAGAAGGTGTCAAGTGCATGAATATTACCATTCTCAGAGCTGGACTCATTGTTTTTACTCAGGAACCTTCTTTCCTAGGTCTGTATTACTTGAAGGAAACACTGTTGAATAATTGAATGCAACAGTAAATCTAAACAAAAGAAATAACTAACTCATATTTTAAGATGAGAATATGACCCCCCTACACTCTGTTCACTTGTGTAATGCTAGCATCCAACAACAAAATTTATGTAGAAAGAACTATTCGTTTTATCTCAAATATAAAAGTTTGAAGATAATAAACTCAGAATTGTCTCCCCTGACTATTGCTCAGTGCCCACTATAAACAAGAATGGCATCTCTCATCTCAAAGAAGTACATGGTTTTAAAGGTTAGTTAAGTATGACAAAGAGAAAATGTCGTTTGGGAGGCTTTCAAGAGATGCCAATAAATTTCCACATTTGCTCTATTATCTCAATTGCAACCAAGAAACATGCTCCCAATTAGTTAATTAAGTTTAAGAACAAACCAAATTAGTTTAAAATGCAATTTAAACTCAAGCCTATAAATGGTAATTAAAACTGCATGCTACTGGTATAAATTTTTCAAAATATTTAAGGAGAGTGAATTTCAAAAGGATGCACATTTTAAGGGAGACTAAGAGAGGCAGATTTGTTCTAATGGTAGACTTCAAAGATAATATTTTAATTAACCCTTTACTCACGACGATTTAGAGTTTTAGATAAGAAAATAGTATCTACTCATTGTAGATGATTAGTATTAGATTTATTTGTCTCTATGTCAATGATAATAAAGCAGGGTTTTCCTAATAATAAACTGATTCACTGATTAACAAAACTAAAATATATATTGAGTAAGAATTTTAAACACTCTTAAAAATTGTTAACAATGTGGTGCACCTGGGTGGCTCAGTGGGTTAAAGCCTCTGCCTTTGGCTCAGGTCATGGTCCCAGAGTCCTGGGATCGAGCCCCACATCAGGCTCTCTGCTCAGCGGGGAGCCTGCTTCCTCCACTCTCTGCCTACCTCTCTGCCTGCTTGTAATCTCTGTCTGTCAAATAAATAAATAAATAAAATCTTTAAAAAAAAATGTTAGCAATGCTAGCTTATAAACTTTAAGTTTACTAATAATGTGTCACTTGAAGATCATCATTAATACCAATATTTAGTATTCACAAATAGCACTATTAATGTTAAAATTTCTCTGGATTGATCTCAGGCATATATAGAGAACAGGAACTTATTATTTTTTTTAAGGATTTTGTTTATTTATTTGAGAGAAAGAGAGAAAGAGAGGGAGAACACAGAGAAAGAAGCAGACTCCCTGCTGAACAGGGAGCCGAACAGGAACTTATTTAATGTATTTATTATACATCGAATTAATGGCTTTATTCTCTCTAGTCATTTGTCACTAATAAGAAAATGCCTCATTAATCAAATAAAACCTGGAAGAGTAGGCTCTTTTTTTTTCCTTCCAGGAGGGAATATAATTCCAAAAAATAAGACTATTTTTTTTAAATGTCTAGTGTGAAATGTTTATAATTTAAAGCAAGGCATGAACTAAGTGGGATCTTTCCAACAATGTGGTACTCTACGTGAGTCAAACTTCTTGACTGATCTCACTATCCTTTAGAGGAAGAAGGAACATCTAAGGTTCCTTGGGCACTGGTGGAATTGGATATTTTTTAAAAATATTTATTTTATCAAAATGTTCTTCCTTATTTCTTTGCTGATTCTTTTGATTTTACCACATTACTGTGTTTTTCCCCTTGTGTTGTCACCAACATCATCAGCGAACAGATGGAGATCCACATATACAACTTAGGCATGAAGTAATTTCTTAAGTAATCACTCAGATTTTCTTCCTTTGGATCAAGTTTCTCTCTTTTTATAGATAAGTCGTAAGATTTCTAAGATTCTGAATGTGATAAAATTCAGTTGAAATCTCTGAAGTTTCTGGTTAATTTCCTCTTTCAAATTTTGTTCACAGGCTTTGTTATTCATAGACTTTGTCATTTAAGGGATATAGATTTCTTTAATCTGATAGGTTTTATTTGAACTACAAGTATCGATTTCCTCCTAAATAATATTGTCTTTATGTCACATAAGTTACATATTCCCTCTAAACAATATTAAAGAACTAATGGGGATAGAGTTTTTTAAAAGTAAGAGCAAAAACATGTGGCTCTTGGGTGGCTCAGTCAGTTAAGTGTCTCACTTTTGATTTCAGCTCAGCTCATGATCTCAGGATCCAGAGATCAGCCCAGGCTCTCCTGGGCATGAACCCTCCTTAAGATTCTTCTTTTCCCTTTCTCCCTGCCTTTCCCTCCTGCTCGCATGTGAGTTTCTCAAAAAAAAAAGGGGAAAAAAAAAAGTAAAAACAAAAACAAAATCCCCAGCAAAATGGTTAAGATTTGGAGATGATATGATATGGTAAGAAAACTAAAATTTTGCCTGGGATCTATGGGGTTCTTACTACTTCAATTTAGAGGTGTGAAATACTATAAATTGAATGGAAGGGGTTTGAGGAAGAAGGTAATGACCATATTATAGAAAAAAAAAAGAAATATAAAAAATAAGAAATATGTATAAATATTTGTAGATATATGTATTTCTTACTTTATATACATATGAAGTTATGTGTGTATAAACTTTATATAGATGAAGTTTATATATACAAACATATATGATATAAACATATATATATCATCTTGTATGTATTTTTTTTAAAGATTTCATTTATTTATTAGACAGAGACATATCACAAGTAGGTAGAAAGGAAGGCAGAGGAAGAGGGGAAGCGGGCTCCCTGCTGAGCAGAGAGCCCGATGTGGGGCTCGATCCCAGGACCCTGAGATCATGACCTGAGCTGAAGGCAGAGGCTTAACCCACTGAACCACCCAGGGACCCCTTACCTTACATGTATTTTAAAAGATAGTCCTCATATGATAAAGAAATATTCCATTGCAATTCCTAGTCAGGATGTATGAGTAAATCCTCACAGCTTTTTTGTTCTTTTACAAACTTTTTTTTACAACAGTTTTAGGTTCATAGCAAAATTGGGAATTTTGGAAGACGCAGAGTTCCCATATGCCCTTCCCCCCACACTTGCAGAGCCTCCCCATTATCGACAGCCCCCACCAGAGGGGTACATCTGTTACAGTTGATGAAACTGCTGTTGGCTCATCATTAGCACCCCAAATACATGGTTTATTTGAACGTTCACTCTTGGTGTTGGACATTCTGTAGGTACGGCAAATTATTAAGGACATGCATCCACCATTAGGGTGTCATACAGCGTAGTTTCACTGCCTAAAAAATCCTCCATGCCCAATCTACCCATCCCTTGCCACTCCCCAAAGCCTTTTCCTAATTCCTGATGAATAGGGCTTGATTAGGTGTGAGAGTACAAAACCTCCCTCCTCCTTCCCACGCAACACTGTCTGACCGTGGGGCGGGAAACCATCACCATTCCTGCTGTGCACTGTTGTGACGGAGGAGGCTTCGCTCCGCTCACCCAAGTCACTACATCATGGGCCTAGCTTTATAAGGCCCCTGCTGGTCAAGATGTCAGATCACACACGAAAGACCGCTTTATAGAACGCTATGGAGAGTCTCCCTTTAGCAGGTGCCCCTAAAGTTTAATTACAGACTATCTCCCCACTTCTGTCACAATTTGGGTTGTGACAGAAAATTAGGTATTTTCTGCTATGTTTTTTTTTTTGAATTATGTTGCAACTATCTCCAATTGATAATATATAAAGTTCTTTCCCATTTGCCACATCAGATAGACTTCTAGTTAGTTTAGAGTTTAACGGTTTTGTTGTTATTGCCCGTTTTGTCTTCGAAGAATTGGAATTGGAGCTCTAATTAACTATGTTCTGCCTGATATACTGACTGGATCTCATGAGAAGATATTCCTTTTCAGAAAAAAAAAAAAATCCAAACAAATCAAGATATGTTTTTATTTAGGTAAACAATAAAGATAACGTTAAAAAATGTGAACTGAGAACAGAAGCATTACATGTTATGTAAAGAATGGCATGAAGTATTGAATGAAACCATGATGTGGACCCTTCATGAATCTAAAAGTAGCTCATCTTGAGTAGAGTGGAGTTATGCGGTGAAGAGGTAAGCAAACACAAGCCCCCCAAGAGGGCTACATATGGCCAAATTGCTCTCTGAAAAAACTGAATCACCTGTAAGATATACATAAGAGAATCTGATTTCCTGTTTATTCCTTGTTTGGAACATCTCCCATTTATCTATACAACTAATAGGTATTTCTCAGAATCAAGAAGTTATGTCTTCCAGAGAATCACCCCATGGTACCTTATTTCAAACTCACTCCTAATGATTAGCATACTATTTATTTTGGAATTTATCAAATTGTTCGGTTTTATTTATTAGGTTATTTATTGTTCTTTATGAACCCATTACATGTAACACTTGAGTACAACTAACTGGTTTTGCCTGCCCAGAGTAGATTTTTCTTCTTCTGATAACAGCATCCATATAATTCTTGGGAGATCATTGAGTCACAATTGCCTTTTTTTTTTTTTTTTTTTACAAGCAATCCTTTATAGAAGTATAATATGCATACAGAAAGAGCACAAGTAACAAGTATGTAACCTGATAAGTTTCCATAAACTGAACACAAATATGTAGCCATAACCTAAATCAAGAAATAGAACATTGCCGTACCTCAGAAGTCCTATTGGTTAAGGCATTAACTTCCCCTTGACTATAAATGCTATTCTGACACATGCAGTAGTTTTGCCTTTTTTTGAACCTTACATGAATAGAATCAGTCACATAATATGTGCCTTTCTGTGTATGGTTCCTCTTACTCCACATTAAACTGGTGAGATTCACCCATATCATCGCTCACAGCAGTAGTTAGTTTATTTTCCTTGCTGTATTGTATTCCAATCTATGAACATAACTCATGGTAAGTGGAATAACTTCCTCCCAAATTTGTCTACATCCTCATCCTCAGAAGCTGTGAATGGGTTAAATTACGTGGCAAAGGGAGATTAAGATTGCAGATGAAATTAAAGTTGCTGATCAACTGACTTTATACTAAGGAGATTACCCTGAATTATTCAGGTAGGTCCAGCATAACTCTCAGGGGTCTGAACACCAAAGATGAAGCAGAAAAGTCAGTGTCAGAGGGATGGTATGTGAAAAAGCCTAACTGACCGTTACTGGTTTTGAAAGTAGAAGACTGCTATAAACCAAGAATGGGGGTGGCCTCTCCAACCTGGGAAAGGCAAGACAATGGGTTGTCCTGTAAAGTTTTCAGAAAGCAATGTGGCCCTGCCAACATATTGATTTTAGTCCAATGAGATTCATTAAAGACCTCTATAATAAACTTAATAAAGTATAATAATCAAATAAATAAATAAATAAATATAATAAATTTGAGTTGTTTTAAGCCACTAACTTTGTGTTAATTTGTTACAGTAGGGATTGGAAACGAATAGAACAATAATTTATTCTTTTGGTGATGTACGCTTTTGTTTAGATTTTGACTCTTATGAAAATGCTGTTAATCAGCATATTTAAAACTCCTCTGGTGAAATTTTCTATGTACCTCTGTTAAATGTATAGAGGCATTATAAGAGAAAAATGTTCAATAACACAATATGTTTATCTTTAGCTTTAGGCAATGGTGTCAAATAGTTTTCCAAACTAGTTTGTCAAATTTACATTTTCACCAGCTGTGGATGAGAGTTCCAATTGTTCCAAAACTTTCCCAGCACTTCTTATTGTCAGAGTTAATTTTCCTTATTCTGTGGGTCTACAGTGATAATTCACTGTGATTTTAACCTTTATTTCTACATTGGGTCTACATTGATAATTCATTGTGATTTTAACCTTTATTTCCTGGATGCCTGATGAAGCTAGACACCTTTATATATTATATAATTCATTTGATCTGAATATCCTTATTTTTGTGAAGTAACTATTCATATATATTGCTCATTTTTGTAAACTCCTTTTCCATTTCCTTTTTGATTTTGTGAGGTTTTGCATATTCTGGGTACAAATGATTTAAAAATATGGGTGTAAAAACCCATTTCCACTTTATAGCTTGTATTTTCTCTGTTAATGGTATTGCTTCATTAACAGAAGTTCTGATGTTTAAATTAGTACTTTTTTTTCTTCATAGTTTCTTTCTGTAGTATCCTTCATACCGTGCAATATTAGCTTTAGGTATACAATACAGTGATTCAACACTTCTGTATTTCACCTGGTGCTCATCATGACAAATGCCCTCCTTAATCCCCATCCCCTATTTAACCTATCCCCTCCCCCAACTCACCTCTGGTAACCCTCAGTTTATTCTCCAGAGTTGAGTCTGTTTCTTGGTTTGCCTCTCTCTCGATCTCTTTTTTGCCCTTTTACTTGTTTTGTCTCTTAAATTCCATATATAAGTGCAATTATATGGTATGTGTCTGTCTTTGATGACTTATTTCATTTAGCATAATACTCTAGCTCCACCCATGTCCTTACAAAAGGCAAGATTTCATTCTTTTTTTATGGCTGATAATAGTCCACGTATATACCCATTCCACACCCCGCCCCCAGATCCTCCTTATCCATTCATCAGTCAATGGATATTGACCGTTTCCATAATTTGCTAATGTAGGTAATGCTGCTCAAACATTGGGGTGCATGTACCCCCCTTGGAATCAGTACTAATAGTAGTTTTGTATTCTTTGGCTAAATACCTTGTAGTGTAATTACTGGATCATGGGATAGTTCTATTTTTAACTTTTTGAGGAACCTCCATACTGTTTTCCACAGTGGCAGCACCAGTCTGCATTCCTGCCAACAGTGCAAAAGGGTTTTCCTTTTCTCACATCCTCACCAATACCTATTGTTTCTTGTGTTGTTCATTTTAGCCACTCTGACAAGTGTGAGGTTATGTCTCCTTACAGTGTTAACTTGTATTTCCCTGATGATCAGGTGAGCATTTATTCATGTGTCTGTTGGTTATCTCTATGTCTTCTTTGGAGAAATGTCTGTTCATGTCTTCTGCCCATTTTTAATTGGATTATTCTGATTTTGGGTGTTGAGTTTTTAAGTTCTGTATATATTTTGGATGCTAGCCCTTTATCTGATATGTCATTTACAAATATCTTCTCCCATTCTGTAGGTTGCCTTTTAGATCTGTTGATTGTTTCCTTCACTGTTAAAACTGATAAACGGATTCGCTAAAGTCAGAGGATACAAAATCAATGTATGGAAATATGTTGTGTTTCTATGCACCAATAGTAAATCAGCAGAAAGAGAGATTAAGAAAAATAATCCCCTTTACAATTGCATGAAAAATAATAGAAACCCCAAAATAAATCTAGCCAACGAGGTGAGAGACCTGTACCCTGAGAACTATGAAACATTGATGAAAAAAATTGAAGATGACACAAAGAAACAGAAAGACATTCCATGATCATGGATTGGAAGAACAAATATTGTTAAAATGTCTATACAACCCAATGTTATCTGTACATTTAATGCAGTTCTTATCAAAATTCCAATACCAGTTTTCATAGAGCTAGAACAAGCAATGCCAAAATTTGTATGGAAACACAAAAGACTGAATAGACCAAGAAGACTTGAAAAAGCAAAGCAAAGCTGGAGGCATCACAATTCTGGACTTCAAGTTATTTTGCAAAGCTGTAGTGATCACAAAAGTATGGTAAAGGCACAAAAATAGACACACTGATGAACAGAACAGAACAGAAAACCCAGAAATAAACCCACAACTATGTGTTCAAACTAATCTTCAACAAAGCTGGAAAGAATATCTACTGGTGAAAAGAAAAGTCTCTTCCAACAAATGGTACTGGGAAAACTGGACAGCATCATGCAAGAGAATGAAGCTTTCTTATACCATAACCAAAATAAATTCAAAATGTATTAAGGACCTAAATGTTAGACCTGAAGTCACAAAAATCCTAGAAAAGAACTTAGGCAGTACCCTCTGACTTGGTTGGTAGCAGCTTCTTTCTAGGTATTTCTCTTGAGGCAAGGGAAACAAAAGCAGAGATCAACTATTGAGACTTCATGAAAATATTGTGTAATGTTTCTTACTTCTGGTCAATAATTTTCTTTAAGTGCTTCACTGTTTTATCTTTCACACTTAGATGCATGATACATCTGGAATTGAAAATTTTGTGTGCTGTGAAGTAGAGATGAAAATTTTTTTTCATGTAGAGATCTAATTAATCAGTATCATTTATTAATAAAATCCTTAACCTCACCATACTGCAGTGCCATGTTTTAAATGTAGCCATCATCATCTGCATCAAGGCCATACTGTCCAATGGCTGCTTCTGGTCAATTACTGAGCATCACAGGGATACTGAGATGAACACAGGACTCCTCTAACAGGCAACTTTGTCTTGGAGATTCCCCTGCGTCTTTGCCCATATTTTTTTCCTGAGACAACCTGCAGTCTAGGTCACCTCCATTCAAACTCTTGTACCTTTCTCTTTCACAAAGGGTGAGGATTACATTCTGGCCTAACAACTTACCAATTTTTCCGGCACCTTCCCAATTTCTCTTGCATAGGCATTTTCTCTAATAAAATACTTGCATGTTTAATTTCATTTGGAAGTCTGCTTCTCAGAGGATCTGGGCTAACATAAGTGGTGCCAGAGGGTCCGAGAAGATAGGCAGTTAAGATGAGTATTTGGGATTGCCTCAAAGATGGGATGTGGTATGGATATGGATAGGATAAAGTAGTGGCTTGACTGTTAAAGGTTTCACCAGTAGTGACTTGCGAAACTGTCCCAGTGGAACAGGGATGCTGTTGCAGACTCAATGATCTAAGCATTTGAAAGATATGAAACAAAGCCTACAGATACAGCAGAGTTGGCCGGTAACTGCCAAGTTCTGTTGATTCCCTGCAGAAGAATAATGAGAGGCTAGAGGCTGTTAACAAGCAGCTGTTAATGGCTGACTGTGAGACCCAGGGAGCCCCAGTGGTGGATATAAAAGGCCCTTATCACCTGTACTGGAAGGACAGGCACAGACAAACAGCAGGTTGAAGACTTAATTATGAAAAGAGAGCTCCAGAGATGCTTAAATTTTCAGGTAAGGCAAGTCTGTTATGTGAAGGTCAGGCCCATTTAGAGGAAATATGGGATCCTCAAAATTGAATGGGTGTCCCTGAGAATGCTGACTCTACCCATCCCCCCAGACTTTCTGGATATACAGAAGTGGCCCTCCTTATCTAGTAATATTTAGCGCTTATACTGTGCTGGAAGACACCACAGATGTCTCTTTCCCACAAAGCAACAAATATCCCCTCAGGATCTGCCCCACTTTCCATCCTAGGCTAGGCTAACACCTGGGTTGAAATCCCAGCATAAATATACCCCCTATGCCTGACCTGTAAAGAGAACTTTTAAATAGAGAAATATAAGAATTAGACTGCCTGTACCAGCAGGACCTAAGGGAGTATTTCTGGGATTGAATTTTAGGTCACTTCATCAAGGGAGCTCATACTTCCAGACTGGATAAGTAGGATTTGTTGACTTAGGTGTGTTCCCCAGGACATGTGACTTACTGCCCTATAAGAACACTAGGGAATGAGGTAACGTTGTTGCTAGGGTGGCTCCTAGAAGCCTGGAAGAAAAAATGAAAATGACCAACTCTCAGCAAAGTAAAAAATGCCTGAATTAGTGTAGAACATGGTGAAGAAAGGAATAAAGTCTACGGGAGGTGGATGCCATGGTTAGTTGTATGTGTCAACTTGACTATCAACTTGACAGGGTGCCCAGATTATTTGGCTAAACATTATTTCTCAGTATGTTTGTGAGGGTGTTTCTGGATGAGGTTAATATTTAAATGATAAGTCTATCAACAGAGAATATGAATAGAGCAGAGGGCCCTCCCCAAAGTGGGTGCTCTCATCCAAACCTTTGAAGGCCTCAATAGAATAAAAGGCTGAGTAAGAAATAATTCTCTCTTTGCCTGACTTTTTGAGTTGGGACATCCATCTTCTTCCTTCAGGCTTGGACTGGAACTACACCATCCGCTCTCCTGGGTCTGGACTTCTCAACTCCCATAATTGTGTGAGCCATACCTTTCAATAAATATCTTTCATACCTATACATCCTAATGGCTCTGTTTCTCTAGAGAATGCTGACTGATACAGATTTTGGTATCAAGAGTACTTCTAGGAGAACAGAATTTTAAGGATAAGTTTTGTGAATTGTTTCTGGGATTCTGGAATTGGCTCTCTAATCTGACTAGATTTAAAAATGCTGATGAGGGGGTACCTGGGTGGCTCAGTTGGTTAAGCATCCAATTCTTGATTTCAGCTCAGGGTCCTGAGATTGCGTACTGTGTCTCAGCTCCATGCCCAGCGGGGAGTCTTCTGGAGATTCTCTCTCTCCCTCTCGCTCTGCCCTCCACTTCCCGCACCCCCCCATCCCGCTCTCAAAATAAATAAACCAATCTTCTAAAAAATGCTAATGAGTCTATTTCCAGAGGCGAAGAGAGCACTGGTGGTCCATGGTGTGATCTGGCCACTAACAGATGCAAAATATTTCCCTGGATACTCCCAATCAACCCCTTAAAAGGGCAAGGGGCTGTGTAATTGTGTATGTCACGCTTTCAGACATTTTTGGAAATCTAATGAATACAGTGAGGTTGACTAGTTACTCCTGATGCTGCTGGAATGAGAAAAGGATGAATTTAGGAATTTGAATTCCCAGCTCAAGCTCCCCATAAATTACCCAATAGCTTCTCATGGAGCCTGAAGCAGATCCTTATCACCCATAGCCTCAGGGATGAGGTTGCTGAGAACAGAAGGCAGGATCTCATCCTGTGACACGAAGCTGAGTTACACAAGTTGAACTGTCAGCCTCACAGCCTGTCTGAAGGCACTGACAGGGAAAGAAAGGACATCTGTAAACTGGAATAAGAATGTGCGGAAGGACCCTGACAAGACGGGGACCTTGAGTACCTAAATTCTAACGAGTCTTCTTTGCCAGCAGAAGAGGCCTGGGTCTGAGGAGATCAACACTGCTTTTTGCCATTGTTTTCCCTGAAACAGCTGCTATACAAAACAATGGTGTTTCTACGAAGGACTCACCCTTATGACCCTTTTTTGCTTCAAAACTTATAACTGACTTAAGTTTTAAGAGACTCCTAAAGGGGACATGCACAATGTGTGACTCATGAGGCAGTATAGTGCACTCTAAAAGAACTACTTGCATTCTCTAACTTACACAGAACTCTGGCAAGTATGTGCAGCGGTGGGTATTGAGAGTAGGGGATGATGGTGGAAGGAGCCCCATTTTGGATTAGGCTGAATTTACTTACACGGGCTCACTGAGCAGGGATTCTGTATTTAATATTACCACTCTGGGAGTTCGAAAGTTTGGCTGAAAAGTGGACCAGAAAGTGGCCCACAGTGAGTGAAATGGAAATTCTGAACCTGCCTTGGCTTAACATAGAGGATTGGGGATTTTGGAAGGCTTGGGGATTTTGGAAGATTGAAGTGGATTTGTCATTGAAGAACTACTCATCTACTCTGGGAGGGTCCAGAACACACACCTTTTACCACTACTATGAAAAATAAATTTGTGAGGAGAAATCTGGCATCTTTAAAGAGCTCTGTGATCACTCTTCTCTATAAGCCAGACCTTGCAGTGGACACTGAGTCAGTGGTTTTAGAAACCATTTCAGTCAGTGGTTTGGGAGTAATTGGATCCTAGGATGGGGGGCAGGTGGTGGCACTCAACCGACAAAGGTAAGGTAGGCATGATTACCTTAATGGACAGCAGAGTCAAAGCAGCAATCCGAACAGTTAGATTTGCACAGACCTATGGCACTGGCAAGTTGATCCAGGTGTTCCAAAAAGTGAAATGGATGGGAAGCCTACTGAATGCTCTCTTGATTTACATACACAGAAAAGTTCTAGGTTAAGTAAATAAAAGTCTAACTTGAATCAAAATAGATGAACCTCTAGTCAACTCTTCTTTTATTTTTTTTTTTTTTTGCAAGATTTATTTATATTTAGAGAGAAAGAGTAAGGCACAACACCTGCACAGAGCAGGGGAGGGGCAGAAGGAGAGGGAGGGAGAGAGAATCTCTCAAGCAGTCTCGTGCTGAGCATGGAGCTGGATGCAGGACTTAATCCCACAAACGCATGAGGTCATGATCTGAGCTGAAACCAAGAGTCAGATGCTCAACAGCCACCCAGGTGCCCCAACTCTCCTTTTAAAAGAAAAACCAACCAACCAACAAAACCAAAGTTAATTATCCAAATTTCTTCTCTCTAGGAGTACTATTTGCACTGACTCTTTTTTGTGGGGGGCGGCACCCTACTACAGACAGGCTATAGTGCTACAGCTGTCCACTTCTGGGAAGTGGGTAGCATATCGTTCAGAACTATCTATAAATCAGACTGAATTTTTCTTCCCCAGTCAGGTGTTAGGTCAGTTTGAGCCACTTATTCAATGCTACCTACTTGTTCCTTTAGGATCTGCTCAAACACAGACTTGTCTATGAGTTTCATTTGATAATAGAGTGCTGCTGTACCTGTCAAAATTATGATTCATACAATTCCGTTCATGATGATCAACTTAAATCACATGGTGTCTTGATAGCTCATGGATAAATATTCAGTTTTCACTAAGGTCAGAAGCTGCCTTTGAAGCAGTTTCCTGAAAAGGACAGAATAAAGCATCCCCCACCCTGAAATCATATGGTTTTGGTGTGATACACCTAGAGGATCCCTCTCCAGGCTCCGGAACACAGCACTGCCTTCCACATTGGTATACTTAAGTCTCATGGCCTATTTAACAGGGTAGCTTTTGTGGTAGCCCACAACTATCTGAAACTTTCCTTTGAGGTCCATGAAAAACTCTCAGTCTTAGGGGCACCTGGGTGGCTCAGTTGTTTAAATAAGGGTCTGCCTTAGATCAGGTCATGATCCCAGGGTCCTGAGATTAAGCCCCGACTCAGGTTCCCTGCTCAGGGGGGAGCCTGCTTCTCCCTTTGCCCCTCCCCCTTATGTGCTTTCTCTCTTTCTCAAATAAATAAATAAAATCTTAAAAAGTAACTAGCAATCTTAGAAAATACTCTGTGTATGTACTAGGGAAGTGCACCCTCCCCCAAAGTATATAATCCATCAAAGATTCTCACTAAGCATTACACTTTTTTTAGTTATAAGATATGCCCAATGTATTAATTCATTCTTTACTTTGGAGAGATCTTAACATACCCTGGACCACTGACCTCTAGAAATCTCACCAAGGTGGTAGAACCCTGAATTTTTGATTTTTATATTATCCCTTGGAATGAATGTTTTTGTCTTTGTTTTTTACCAAAGTGCCAAGGATAATTTCTACCTTTTTGATCAATAGGTACCATCATGACATCAACAATCATGATGAAAACAACGATGCTAGATCAGATTGATTTCCTGTAGAATGGTTAGGCAATCAATTCTTCTACAGATTAAATTGTGGTGGTGTGCCAGAGTGTTGGTGAGTGATATCGGTTAAGGTATTCTGCTGCATTTTTCAGGTGAAAACAAACTGCTCCTAAAATAAGTATATGGGGAAAAAAATTGACATTGGATAGCTGCCTGTCAAGTACCCATGTTTTTCTGCTCCCAAAGAGAAAGGGCATCTGCGTAGTACCTGTGTCATTGCAGTCCTTTTCAGCACGTGACAGTGCTTTTACTGTTTTGGCAGATAGGGGAGGTGGTAGGTGTTTAAACTTGGCCTTTCCTAACATAACAACTTTCAATTCATATGTGACAGAATCAGTATGAAAATTTTACCAGTTGCTGAGTATGTCTAATCCAGTTGTATTTCAGAAGTGGGTAAATCATCATGGAACTTGTTCTGACATCCACTGGGCTGGCTGTGAGAGAGCCCAAAGTCAAAACCCTATTAACTGTCTGAATCCAAAACCCCCACGCTCACTGGTAAATCACAGTGATTTTTAGCTCATGAGGACTTAGCATTAGTTCAGAATGAGCATCCAATAATGCCACAAGGCCTTCATATTTTCCTTTTTCTAACACTTGTTCACATGAATGAATACCTGTGCATTCTTTGGGGGCAAGTCCACAAGGAAGACTTGTAGTACAAAGGTTAGACATTGTTTTAAGGTTCTTCAAGGGGGACCTCAGTCTTCGTTAAGGCTTCTTTCATTCAGGAGGCTATGGGACTAAAATTTGGGAATTAGGGAGAGAGCCATGACTCTAAATTGTGATAATTCACGTCAGATCTCCGTTAAGTGAAGCAGCAAATTTTTGCTTATACGAATTATGTAAGACATTAATATAGTAGTCCCCCATCATGGGCAATTTTGCTTCTTTGGTTTTAGTTACTCCTGGTCAGTTGTTGTCTGGAAGCAGATAATCCTCCCTCTGATATACTGGCACAAGGTCAACAGGAGCCCACAGATACATTCACCCACTTCACCTCATCACATAGGCATTTTGAGTGTGGTACAGTCAGTTATCTTGAGAGAGAAAGAGAGACCTAGAAAGACAGAGACTATATTACAGTATACTCTTATAAGTGTCCTATATTGTTATTATTGATTTTAATCTCTTACTGTGCCTAATTTATAAATTAAACTTTATCATACATATACATGTACAGGAAAAGCGCAGAGTAAACATAGTGTTCAGTCCTGTCTGCGATTTCAGGTGTCCATTGGAGGTTGTGAAACATACCCCTGCAAATAAGAGGGGGGGGGACTACGGGAGAAACCATTTTTTATTGCCAAAGATCACCAAGGATGGAATTTTTCTGATAATTCTTGCAGTATTCCTTCTCATTACAATAATATCCACTTTATCTTTGTTGACTGCACACTGCTATTTGGATTCTGTCCCTCTGGGATCCCATCGTTCCGAGTGAATTCAGGAAGCCCATTTTGATAGCAGCATCTCCCACTGTAACTTCTAGCCTGCGGAGAACAGCCCCTGGAGATATTTTTAAAAAATTAACATTCACTTCACCACTGTACTTTCCAAAGCCTTGTCTTAAAAGGTATCCCATAGAACGTTTTTGGGGAAAATAGTTAGGGAATAGGTGGGTTGCTTATGATCAATTTCTCTCCTTGTTCCTATATAAACCATTGGATACTTTCTTCTACACTTTATGAATGAAGTTCTGTCATTATAGTTTCTTTTAATTTGGCTACTTTTGGGTTCAAGTTTCATTAAAACCGATTATGCCAAATTCTAGAACCACTATCAAATGTTCAAGCTAACAAACTGAATCTAGACGATCTACTTAGTGCATTCATAGCAACACATTTGTCTTGTCTCCTTCTACCCTGAGAATTTATTCTCAGACATATTCCTAAGATTTCTGTGAAACTTAATTGGAAAAATTTTGTAATTCTTTGAGTGTGCCTATAATATGTTTCCAGATCATACTTGGAAACCATAGCGCTAGGGTCTGCTGGGATTTAAATCTGGTTATAAGTCTAGCAGCACTGAGTGTTGTTTGGTGGAAGAGGGAGAGCTTAAGGAACAGGTTTTTTTTGTTTTGTTTTGTTTTGTTTTCTGGTTGGTTGGTTTTTAACTATAGCCATTCGTAGAAAGTGAAAATGGGCTATCACTACTGAAAATGGAAGACAGGCAGATCTGGTAAATTTCACAGAATCTCCCCATATGTTCTAATCACATTTTTCAATCACTGCAGTGACTATTTGAAGAGACCCTACAAGGCTGTGAATATTGTGAATTCCATATGTGCTGAAACTCAGCAACTGGCAAGATCTAATCTGGAGTTGGTGTTTTGTGTGTACGTGCATGCGTGTGTGTGTGTGTGTGTGTGTAAAGATTTTATTTGAGAGAGAGAGAGAGAACCGAGAACCAGCAGAGGGAAGAAGCAGAGGGAAGAGGCAAACACAGGCTCCCTGCCTAGGACTCTATTCCAGGACCCAAGGATCCCAGCCTGAGCTAAAGGCAGACCCTTAACTGACTGAGCACCCATAACCTGGGGATGATTTTTAGGAATCTCTTCCTTGTGGCTACAGGGATAAAGGATTCTTTCAGAATGATCATAGAAACTTTCTGTTCCCTACCCAGGCCTTGAATTATACGTTTAAAGCCCTGAGAGCTCATTTTTTTCCTTATTATGAGTTTACTAGTAGAATTAGAAGAAATCAAGCAACCTCACTATCTTTATAACCTTTATTCCCACTAAAGCTTTGCAGAGCGACTGGACTCCTCCAGGTGACTTCAGGCGACAGCTTAAGGAAGTGTTTTGACATAGTATGCCATTTGCTACCAGTGTTCCATTTGCCACTAGAAATGAAGTCATGAATGCCTTTAAGGCAAAACAGATCAGAGAATCAGTTCTAAATTTCTCTCCTCAAGGTTATATTCCCCTGGAAGCACCTCCATTACCAAAACCTTTGTAAGTCTAGGTTTCATTGGAAAAACAGAGCAACTACATGTATATTATAGACCGAGTTCTGCGGACTTAGAGTCTGAGACAAGGATTCTCTTGCAAGTGATTGAGGGTGTTCTTAAGAGAAATTGCCAAGAAAGAGAGAGAAATAGGATAGGAGCTGGGGTAGGGGACAAGTAAAGGTGTTATTTTAGCTAAAGGCTAACCTTAGTTTAATACCAGGAGTTCTTGAGTATGAATGGGGAATGAAAGGAATTGCTTCTCCTGAGGAAAGGGCCTCAAGTTGATAAAGGTTGATCCACGAATTATTGGGGTGGGGTGGCATTTACAGGTGATGGCAGTGCTTCAGAGAAGAGAGAAGCCGTGTCCCATTAGCTGCCAATGGTCACAGGATGTGGGGTCTGGGTGCATTGACCAGTAAAAGGGCATCTGGGCAGGTCACCAACAGTTTGTCTGTACCAACAAAGTGTGATGGGAATGAGGAAATTAATAAGGGGAATGGATTCATACCCATGTGGAAGCAGTTGGCTGTGTAAACACAGGAAAAACAGTTGTGAAATCTCAGTCCGATGCCCTGGAGGGAAAGAATGCTCTAATATCAGAAAAAGGTGTGGTCTGTTGTGACAGTGACGTGTGAACTACTGTGAAGTTCTGAAAGTCGGCTGCACCTGACTGCCAAGATCTTCTGAAGACTGGGCGGCTTCATTTCTGACTTCCACATTTCCAAAGTCCCTGTCCTTAGCGTCTAGAACGCGAGAGAACCGTATTCTAGAAAATGGGATTGTTGGTAATCTCATGGGACAACAATCAACCCAGCACAATTGTCAACTAGGTCAAAGGTGATATTCATATTTTCAAACCTTATATATCATTATTGATCGTTATCTTTCTCTATCAAGTCATTCTGAGAGGTTATGTTAATGTTTCCTACTGCTGTTGTGACTCGGATATTTTTTCTTTGGGTTATATCAACTCTTTCATAGATATCAAGGCTGTGTTATTAGGTGCATAAAATTCAGAACTGTATTATCTTCTTGGTATGCTGATACAATTTTGCTATAAAATATTCCCTTTTATCACTAGTAATGCTTCTTGCATTTAAGTCTATTGCATCTGTTACAATTGCGACACCAGTCATCTTTGATTATTGTTCACATGGTATATCTTTTTCCATTCTTCTTCTTACATTTGGAATGTGTCGTTAATAAACAACATTAAGGAGATGTAGTCTAATAATCTTTATTAATTGGATCATTTGTCCCATTTGCATAAAATAGGATTACTGTGTTTTTATGGTTATTGCTACCTATTTGCTTTTTATTCTTATTTGTTCCACTTGCTTTCTCTCTGACTTCTTTGTTCATTAACTTATTGTTATGATTCTATTTCCCCTCTATTAATGTATTGATTTTAAATTACTTTACTCTTCCTTTACACTGCACCCTAGAGATTACAACATGTAGCTTTAATTTAATACAACTTAATACAAACTGGTATTTTTATCATTTTTCAGGCAATGTGAGAACCTCAAATTGTAACGATGTGTCTTCTCCCTCATTTTTTCTTTTAAGTGTCATTTTTTTAAAAACTTCCTAAGTTCTGCTTATGTATGTTTTTACCTGAAAAGTCCTTATGAAATCATTGTCTTAATTTTGTTTTCAGTGTTTTTCTTATCTGTTTACTTTTGTTTGCTTCTGTTTTGTTGAACAAATCTACAGGTTTTAACACAGGCATAGATTCATGGAATTGTCACCCATTCAGGATATAGGCTTGTTCTGTAACATGAAAACCTTCCTCGAACTACCCCTTCATTCCACCTTCTTCTGAGCAGTGCCGTAATCACGTTGCATTCTCCATCACCATAGTTTTAACACTCACAAGACATTCTTGGTAGCGCTTACACAGTCAGTTTTTGTTTTTTTTTTTTTTTTAAAGATTTATTTAATTATTTGACAGAGAGAGATCACAAGTAGGCAGAGAGGCAGGCAGAGAGAGAGGAGGAAGCAGGCTCCCTGCTGAGCAGAGAGCCCGATGCGGGGGCTCGATCCCAGGACCCTGAGATCATGACCTGAGCCGAAGGCAGAGGCTTTAACCCACTGAGCCACCCCGGTGCCCCACATAGTTACTTTTTATTTACACTTAGCCAGATATTAATCCTTTCTATTATACTTAATTTTTTCTTTCCTTATCACTTTTCTAAGATATTTACATTCTGCATAAAGAACTGCTTTTGGCATTTTTTAAAAATGCATGTAGAGCTGTTTTTTTTTTGTTTGTTTGTTTGTTTTTAGTTTTAATTTGACCAAAATTGGTTTTTAAAATTTTTTATTTTATTTTTGCGTTTCTTTTTTTTTTTTTAAGATTTTATTTATTTGTCTGAGAGAAAGAGAGAGAGAGAAAGAGGGAGCACACAAGCAGACAGAGTGGCAGGTAGAGGCAGAGAGAGAAGCAGGCTCCCTGCCAAGCAAGGAGCCCGATGCGGGACTCGATCCCAGGACTCTGAGATCATGACCTGAGCTGAAGGCAGCAGCTTAACCGACTGAGCCACCCAGGAGTCCCTTGCCTTTGCTTTTAAAGGATATTGTTGTTGGGTATAGAATTAGAAGTTAGTGGTCATTTGTTTTGAGTACTTTAAAGGCAAGCATTTAAATTCTTTTAAAATTTCTTTTATTTTTAAGTAATCTCTACAGCCAGTGTGGGACTTGAACTCACAACTCCAAGGTCAAGAGTCATATAATCTACCAACTGAGTCAGCCAGGTGTACCCCTTTAAAGACAGCATTTTATTATCTTTTGGATTTCATTCTTTTGGTTCAGTAGTTGATATCATCTAAGTGTTATTTCTTTAAAAGCAATGTGTTCTTTTTATCCTGGTTGTTTTTAAAATTTCTCTTAGTGTTTGGTTTTCATAAGGTTTACCAAAATGTACATATAGGTAATTTTCTTTTCTTTATTTTCCTTCTTTTGTGGTCTATTTGCTTCAGCTCATACAATTTTTGTTGATCTATCTTTAGTACACTAATTCTCTTCTGATTCTTATCTGCTCTAAGGTAATATTTAATTTTTGCTTTCAATATATTGCATTTTTACTTAATATTTTTAATTAATTATTTAGCATTCTCATTCTCTGGAGAAATTAACCTTTTTTTTTGGTGAGGCATGCCTTTTATTACAAGATTTTTTATTTATTTATTTTTTTTAAGTAGCTCTACGCCCAATGTGAGGCTCGAACTCATGACCCTTAGATCAAGAGTCACATACTCTGTTGACTGAGCCATCCAGGCCCCCTATTATTAGAGTTTACAAACAAGAAGGATTGGTGGGGGCACCTGGGTAGCTCAGTGAGTTAAACATCAGCTCAGGTCATGATCCTGCGATCCTGGGATTTAGCCCCACCTCAGGCTCTCTGCCAGGGGATGGTCTGCTTCTTCTTCTCCTTCTGCTGCTCCTCCTGCTTGTGCTCTCTCTTTCTCTCTCAAATAAGTGTAAAAAAAAGAGGAAGAAGAAGAAGGAGGAGGAAGAGAAGAAAAGGGAGAAGAGGAGGGGGAAGGGGAGAAGTATGGGCGGATAGACAGAGAAAGGAAAGAGAAGAAGAAAGAAAGAAAAAAAGTCTTTATTTGTTGTTTTTGGTTCTAGGCGTACCGGGTAATTTTCAGTTGTGTGACAGATATCATATTTGATGAACTGTGGGTTATAACGACTTCATCTTCCTCTAAAGAGAGTTTATTTTACCTTGTGGTAGTATTTAGGTTTGGAATATGGATAGACCACCTTAATATCAGCCGGGGTTAACTGCGTTTGGGGCCAGATTACGGTTTTGGGGGGCTCTGGTTCATTACTCCATTCAGCACACAGCTCTCCAAGAATCTCAAATGAGAGCCTCAAGCGATTACTAGGCTCATCCAGGTCTTCAGAATAGGTTCTTAATTCAATTATTTGTCTCCTTTATACTATTAAACAGTAAAAAAATCTCTAATCTGATTCCTAGGGTCTTTCCTTTTAGCTTTTCAGTTGCTTACTCTATGCATTTTAGGAACATGACAACTTCCTTGTGCAAAAATCTACCACATACAAAATTCATTTTTTACTCTTCCCTTCTTACCAGGATTTTAGTGTCTTAAGTCCTAACAGTCCCGGCAATCATGAGCTCCAAAATTATCTTTCTACCTCTTTGAGACGGTCAAAAATCTGCTGGCTCTTTGTTTCTTCACAAGGTTCAGGTAATATTTTTTTTTTTTTAAGATTTTATTTATTTATTTGACAGCTAGAGATCACAAGTAGGCAGAGAGAGAGAGAGGAGGAAGCAGGCTCCCTGCTGAGCAGAGAGCCCGATGCGGGACTCGATCCCAGGACCCTGGGATCACGACCTGAGCGGAAGGCAGAGGCTTTAACCCACTGAGCCACCCAGGCGCCCTTAGGTAATATTTAACTTCTGGCTTCTAGCCACCTGCATTCCCACCAATAATCAGCAAATGCCCTCAGAGACAGTATGGCTCTGAGAATGTAGCAGAATGTTTGTCAGTTCTCTTTCTAAATTCATATTTCTGAGATTGGGTTTCACTTGACTTTTATGACCACCGTTGGTCAAATAAAGTCAGGGTCCCTTATGGAAAGTTCCAAAAAGAGCACAGCAGGACTTCAGCTACAGACAAATGTGGCCCCTCAAGTCCTCTTGCCTCAATAGCTCTCAAAGACGCTTTAACATTTCTTGTATGTTGTTTCACTTCTTCACTTTAATAGCTTATATTTTATATTTCCTGTCTTACATTCTTAAGAATGTGAGTCCTCCATAAGTTACTACACCTTGTCAAAGTGTAAGTCCAGCTTGCACTGCTCGTGAGATTATCAGTACTGGGCCCTGACTTTCTTGGTTAATTATGGGCAAAGAAATCAAGCAAAACACATCAAGTCCTAGAAATATAAATGTGATCAGGATATTAGGATGAATAAAGAAAGTTTAAACTGGACATTTGTTTGAAATGATGGCTCACTAATAGGGCACCTGGGTGGCGCAACTGGTTAGCCCTCGGACTCTTGGTTTCAACTCAGATGGTGATCTCAGCGTCATGAGATCGAATCCCGTGTCAGGCTCTGTGCTAAGTGGGGAGTCTGCTTGAGGTTCTCTGTCCTTCTTCCTCTGCCCCTTCCACTTGTGTTCTCGCTCTCTAAAATTAATAAATAAATCTTAAAAAAAAAAAAAAACCCAAAAGCTCACTAGTTACTGCAACTCAAAACAGCCAACCCATTCCTGTGAATTCTACAGTTTTGTGGTTGTGGTTTATCTCCTTAATCAATAATGAAAGTTCTCCCTAAATTATTAATGTATGTGCTTATAGTCAGTTTCTACTGCTGACATCCAAGGAACCTAACCAGTTCACTCAAATATGTACACCTCCATGTATATATCATATGTCTCCACAAGATTATGAAGCTATAAAGACAGAAAATATTTTATTTCTTTGTAACACATTTCTGAAGCTTGTAAATTATGTTAACTGCATATGTGAATTAAAGTGAATTTTATATTTCATTTCGGATTCCCAAATTAATAAAATATTATATCATCCAAAGTAAATAAAAACTGCAATTCAAATAATCCTATAATGTAAACCATGAAAATAAAAGAAGTCAAAAGCATTGACATAATGTGTTTACTTATGAAGATGATTATGGTTCATTCTAAAACATTGCCTTTCTGAAGCTAGTAGTCAAATCTAGGCATAATATGAAGAATACAGGAACTAGTGAATATGTGTTCAAAATTATATTTTTACCAAAGAGCATGAGTAAAACAGGGAAAGGAGAATGACCACTTTTACTTTAAGAATTAGTAGCAACTTGGAAATTAAAATTTGTTCCTAATGCTGTGTATATTTCATGCACACAGAACTAGAACAGACTGCTGAAATAAAAGTAGAGATTTCTATAAACATAATAGGCTGTATTAAGCCAGCCATTACGTTGGATACGATTTCCATTTAATGTCAGAAATTGGCTTTTGAAGATGGCACTCTAAAAATCAAAGCTTTCAATTTTCGCAGCTTCTAAATTGATTAAGGTAGAAAAAGAAGTAAGTGTTAAAGAAACATTCTGAGAATATCATCATTCAAATCTCATTTTTGAGGGGTGGGGGCAGGTAGTGCTTTGTTTTTATCACATAAGGAAAGGAAAAGGAATGATTGGGACCAGCAATAAAAGGATAACTATGGCAGGGAGGGAGAAGTATTCACACCGGAGCTCTCTAAGCCCTTCGCTATTAGAATATAAATGCTACATCTTGAAATAAACTAGAAAATGAAGGAATCTATCTTTCTCTTTAAAGTGCCAGATCAGAAGAGGCGAGCCTTTTTCTGAGAATCAGGAGAGCTGCCTTCAGAGGTTTCTGTGCTCAAAAATGGGGAAAGCACTGATGTGGAAAGACTGATATTTGAATCTCACGAAACTGGTTTTCAGCACCAGCAGTGTTAATAGAAAGAATATCAGAGGCTCCAGACCATCCAACCTACTCGTACAATAAATTTTTGCATGGGCAGCTGGGGAAATCTAATTCTAAACTTACATAGGAACTCTATCCGATAATATTTTTAGTATATGAATATGCTTTGCTCATGTAATTTTTTGGTTTCATTAAGTCAATAAGGGAGGACTGTTACTTGTAGTAAATTGGAGGTGGGAAAATTAATAGCTAACACTAGCCTTCTTCAGCCTTTACCAGTATGATTACTTATTTAGATGAAGTTACACTTATGCAAAATTCATGTTAAAGGCTGGAGCACCACTCTCAAGCATCTCAACCATACGTCATGATCTCTACCTACCAAACCTCTCATCTCTGTTGACATTGGCCACAAACCATATCTAGCCTCCGATCTGGCCTTCATTTCTGGTTTTGCTTCATTCGAACCTGTTCTTCTAACTGCTGAGTCATCTTTCTAAGCTAATTTTTTTTTTTTTTTCTTTCACCTACCTGTTAAAATCCTTCAACTATGCCCTATTTCTTTTGGGAGGACACTCGAACTTCTTAAAATAGCCTCTCACAATTTCCCAACACAGCCATGTAGTGATTTTGCTCTCTTTTAGAGAACAAATGAAATCAACAGATGTAACTTTTCAAAAGCCAGATTAGCCAGAGTCTGCATATTGGTTCGGAAGAGAGGGAATTTTCAGGGTCTGGAAGTCTCAGCGTCTTCTTCCAGAGGTTTCTCAGCTAATAACATATCTGTGTCTGGAAGTTTCTTTGCTAACATTTCTCCTCATTTGGAAATTATTCTTGCGTTTTTGAAAATGAGATAAGTGCATTACATATGTGTGTGTATTTCATTCATTTTTCATATTTCACTCACAGCTAGGCCTTGGTGTTCCCTTGCTGAACATAAACCATTTCACAGAACAACTCAGACAAGGCTGCCGTGGGAGCAGGATGAAATGAGGCCAGAAGCAAGACCGCTTCATATTTCTGTCTATTCACAGACATAAACAAGGTCACTGTGCACACACAAAACATCCGCCACCTCCCGGCAAATATGAGTGCCTGTTGCTTTTGTAAATTAATTATGGCCTGATCCTTGCTTTAGTCTGTCCTTTTTCTAGAGGAGATTAACGTATCTAATCATAGAATTATTCCACTTCCCAGTTATTACCCAAGGCAGAGAAAAACCCCTACTTCCTTGAGTCCTCCCCCAAATCACCTAAGGAAGCCCACATTCTTTAAATTCTTTCTCTCACCTTCTTACTGAGGTTCCCATAGTTTCTCATGTTGCATGGTCTCCCTAGTTGTTGCAAGAAGAATGAAATGTAATTTATTCACAAATATAGATGTGTTGTTTCTAGCGGTCTTTGACTTGTATGTGTGTGTGGGTGTGTGTGTGAGTGTGTGTGGGTGTGTATGTGTGTGTGTGTATACATACATACATACAAACACACTTATTGAATGGTTGAAAACACCCACTGGTTAAATCCGGAGTCTTTAAGCTCTATAAGCCAACAGGTCCCTAACCCTGATGACACTGATACAAAACTCTCTGAAATGGAGAAATTTACGAATGTGAGCAGCATAGAGAGAACTCTTCTCCCAAAGTATTCCAGAACCGCCCGCACCCTCACCCAACTCACAAGATAAAGAGAAAAAGGAAGAAAAGAATCTAGAAACATGGATTCAAGGGAAGGGAACACAGCAACAACATTAAACAGAGCACCACAGTTTGAACCAACTGTTAATTCAAAATTTACTAAAATAAGTAAAAAGCAAAAAAGTAAAAGGGCTCTGATTGACTATTATACTTGAGCAATACAGTTTCTGAGTTAATTCAATAATCTGCTAACATGCACCAATGGCAAAACTTCATGCCCTTAATCAATACCAGGGCTCAACATTACAATTATATGTGGGTATCCCACTCATTTAAACAAGGTACACCTTATAATCATAAGTTAATTAAGTTAAGGAAAATTCCTGGACCTAAGTTAGCTGCCAAAAGAGTACATCTCATCATGACTATTAGAACTACATCTTAATGTGTTCAAACAGGGCCTTCAAGGATTGAAACATTATTTAAGACCAATTAGTGAAGGAGTGATTTTCCCCAATGCATTTCTATGTGATAGCCGGATTTACTTGTTCTTATACATGGTAAGTGCAAGTGGCGCCTCAGTGTGGATTATCACAAGCTTAATGTAGTGGTTCATGCATTAAGGTTCCCGCAGCCAATATAATTTAAATTACTGACTCCATCCAATTAGCAACTATTTTGGTAAGTATTTTACTATTATAGATATGACTAGTATGCTCTGTTCTATGCCTAACTCAACAGTTTCTCCGCTGCACTTTGCCTTCATAAAGAGACATAGTATACCTTTCCCCAGCTACACACAACGTACCCAAATAGCCTTGCCGTACACACGACCTTTTGCAGGCAAGATCTTAACTGCTTCTACCTTTTTTCAGAAGCTTGGGTGTTTCATCACATTGATGACATCCTCCTTGGAGGTGATACATCTGACACATTCATTCAAGACATACACATACTCACAAAGAAGATCTTGAAAAGGGATTGGGGCATTACTCTGCACCTAGTACAGGTTTTGCCACTTTGATCAGCTTCCTGAGCATTCACTAGTAAACACAGGACTGCGCTTCCAAGGTCAAGACTGACCTAGTAAACACAGGACTGACCCTTCCAAGGTCAAGAAACTGCTATCAACCTCTCAGTACCCAAAATGTTAAAACATGCTCCCATTTTTCAGGATTTTTTTGGGATATGTAGGCAAAATATATTTACTGTTTATAGATTTTACTTAAGCTCATTTATAGTGTTACTTGCAAATTGATTCACCTTGAATGGAAGCCCATCTAGAATCTGTCCAAAATTGTGTACAGGGGTGCCCTGAGAGTTACCTGCATTACAGAAACTTTAGCAAACTCCTTTCATGCCTCTTAGAGTCTCCGGATCACTCACGATGCTCATTAGTTGTCTATGGGCTTCTGTTGCAAGAAACTTCCCTGCGCTATGCACCAAGAGAGTGTCAACTGTTGGTTATCATATACTGGGCTCCCTGGAAAATAGAGATTCTCACCTGATGAGACCTTATGGCCATCTGCATCCAGCTATTCTTTGTACATTAGGTCACAGAAGCTCAAAATAGCCATGGAGGCATCCTTGCTATATGATAAAGCCAAATCTGAGCCCACTGGCTTATTGCTGTCTGCTTGAGGTAGCAGCTTTCTTTATCTTCAGTCTCCTGACAACTGTCATGGTGCTAGAGATTGCTCCTCTCTTGGATCCCATGCTAGCTGGACAGCTCCTTGGGATCAACTGAGTTAACAGCACTGGAAATTCACCACACCGCTGCTTGTGCTGGAACCCACAGAAGAACTGCTTTTCATTGCTTAACCAGGATGCTCCTACTCCAGGATGGGACCCAAGGATCAGCCCAACCGGACTAATATTTGTATCTTAGTACTGGTTATAGTATCTTAGTACTGGTTGTCCTGGCCAAAAGTCAGCCCCAACTGTACATTATTTTATAGACTACCAGGACATTGGCAGTGGTTTGTCTGTCTGATCTAGCCAATGGCAGCAACAGTTTCTGTCCAAGCTGCCCATTCTAGGGAAAAGAACTTGGGGAATCCCTTGTCTCACAGTTACTTAAAATTAAGTAAAGGTTTTATGTACCTTTGCATATACTAACCATAGTGTAAGACCTTGCTAAAGGATTCCTTATCCACTTCGGAGTTCCAGACATTATTGGATGCATTTAAATTCTCAGAATATACCAAGCTGAGCACTTCAACATTTCAAGACATTCAAAGGAACCTGCACCTCCCTGATGGTCTCAGGCTGCAAGCCTCACAGAGAGAACCAGCATGGCTTACTTAAGCAAGTTCAAATTCAACTCAATTTAAAAAAATGGCACATTTCAGTCATCGGTTAAACATTAAGGGTGAATTGTAATAGACTGCCTTTTTTTTTTTCTTTTTTCTTTCTTTTTTTTAATGTTTGCTGATAGCCTTTAAGCTTCACTCTTCATCTTCCCCTTCTCCATATCTGGGCAAGCTGACAAGAAAGCCCTTCGCTCTTGGCAGGAAGTTCAAACCCTGCAAGTCCCTGGCCTTTGTGTAGGAGCCACCATACAGGCCCTATACTCTATCTTCAAAAAAAAAAAAAAAATTCCCAAGCTAATATGCTTTTCTTTTTCTCTCAAGGTATTTTTGGCAAAGCAGGAAAGGCTCTTCTGCTCCTTGTCCAGCCCCACCAAAACCTCATATGTAAGTAACAAATACTTTCATATTCTGTTGGTATGTGTCTGGCTGTATCATTCATGACAGCTGAACCAAATTTTGAAAAGGAGTCCATGCTGTGTCTTCAGAGTATCCACAACATGGTCTACAATCCATCTTGAGGGAATTTTTGTGAAAGGTACAAGATCTTTGTGTACACTCATTTTTCTATGCATATGAATGTTCTGTACCATTCTTGAAAAAACTTGTCTTTTTCCATTGAATTGCCTTTGCCCCTTTGTCAGAGATCAGGTGACTAGGTATGTGTGCAAACAGTTCTAGACTCTATTCTTTTCCACTGCTCTAGTTTCTCTTATTTTGCTCTACTACATCATCTTCATTACTGTAGCTTTAAAGTAAATCTTTAAGTCAAGTAGTATCAGTCTTCCAGCTTGGTTCTTCAAAATTTTCTTGGCTGGTCTGGATCTTTTGCCTTTCCATATAGAATATGGAACTGCAGAATAAGTGTCAATATCTGCAGAATAGCTTCTTGCAATTCTGAATCTCATTTCATCAGCATCTTGGGAACACTGAGTCTTCCCACCCATGAACAGAATATTCTTCCATTTACCATTTCCACTAGAGTTTTGCAGTTTTCTACATACAGATTATGTATATAAGTATTTATATCCAAGTATTTGATTTTACTTGTGCTAATGTGAATGACATTTATTATAAATTATTCCATTTATTTAAACAAAAACAAAAACAAAAAAACAATTCACTCATTCTTCCTATCACCCATCCCCTGCCTCTGGCAACCACTGATCTGTTTCTGTATCTATGAGGTTTGGTTTATCTTACTTTTAAATTAGATTCTACACATAATAAGAATGATCATACAGTATTTGTTTTCTCTGTCTGACTTATTTCACTTAACATGATGCTTTCAAGGGTCATCCATGGTGCAAATGGCAATATTTCATTCTTTCATATAGCAGAATAATATTCTATTATATATATATACATATATATGTATCTCTTTACCCATCGATCCACCAATGGACACTTACTTTCCATATCTTGGCTACTGTAAATAATACTGAAATAAACATGAAATTACATGTATCTTTTCAGGTTAGTGTTTGTTTTCTTTGAATAAGTACCCTAAAGTGAAATTGCTGGACTGTATGGTAGTTCTATTTTTTTTTTTTAATTTTTGAGAAAACTCCATACTGTTTAAATAGTGGGTGCACCAATTTATATCTCTATCAACAGTGCACAAGTGTTTTCTCCACTTTCCAATCAACACTTGCTGTTTATTGTCTTTTGGTAATAGTCATTCTAGCAGGTGTGAGGTGTTACTTCACTGTCATCTTGCAACTTCCGGATGATTAATGGTGTTGAGCTTCTTTTCATGTAGCTATTGGCCATATCTGTCTTCTTTGTAGAAATGTATATTCAGATACCCTGACCATTTCCTAACAGATTATATGTGATGTATGAATTCCTTATCTATTTTGGGTATCAGTCCCTTATCAGATACATGATATGTAAATATCTTCTCCCATTCTGTAAGTTGCCTTTTCATTTTGTTGATGACACCCTCTGCTTTGCAAAACCTTTTCAGTGTGATGTAGTCCCACTTGTTTGTTTCTGCTTTTGTTGCCAGATTTTAAAAAAATCATTTTTGGGGTCCCTGGGTGTGGCTCAGTTGGTTGGGTGTCTGCCTTTGGCTCCGGTCATGATCCCAGCATCCAGGGATCAAGTCCCACATCAGGGTCCTTGCTCAGTGGGGAGCCTGCTTCTCCCTCTCTCACTTCCCTTGCTTGTGTTCTCGCTTGTTCTGTCATATAAATAAATAAAATCTTAAAAAAAAAAATTGTCAAGACCTACATCAAGGAGCTTATTTTATAAGTTTATAAGTATAATATTATATATATATATATATATATATATATATATATATATATATATTTTTTTTTTTCCCTTTAGGAGTTTAGTAGTTTCAAATCTTGTATTCAAATCTTAAATCCATTTTGAGTTAAATTTGGTGTATGGCACTGGATTCTCTAGTCTGTTCCAATAGATTCATGTGTCTGTTTTTATTCAATACCACACTGTTTTAATTTCTATTATTCCGCAATAGAGTTTGAAATCAGGTTGTGTGATGCCTCCAGCTTGGGTTATTTGGGATCTTTAATGATTCCATACCAATTTTAGGGTCTTTTGTTCTATTTCTGTGACACATGCTATTAGAATTTTGATAGGGATTGCACTGAATCTGTAGATTGCTTTGGGTAGTATGGACATTTTAACAATATTAATTCTTTCAGTTCATGAACATGAAGTATTTTTCCATGTATTTGTGTCTCCCTCCATTTCTTTCATTAACACCATGTAGTTTTCAATATACAGGTCTTTTCCACACTTTGATTAAATTTGTTGCTAGGTGTTTTATTCTTTCTTGATGGAAGTGTAAATGAAATTGTTTTCTTAATTTTGATTTCTGATAGTTCATTATTTTTGGATAGAAACAACAGATCCTAGTGTATTTATTTTGTATCCTCAAAACTTAACTGAATTTTTTAATTAGTTCTAGCAGTTTTTTTGATAGAGTCTTTAAGGTTTCCTATATAGTAGGAATTATGTCATCTGCAAATAGTGACAGTTTACTTCTTCATTTCCAATTTGGATAGCCTTTATTTTTTTGTCTTGCCTAATTGCTCTGGCTAGGACTTCTAATGCTATGCTGAATAAAAGTGGTAAGAGTGGGCATTTTGTCTTGATCCTGACCTTAGAAGAGAGGCTTTCAACTTTTCACCACTGAAAGTGGTGTTAGCTATGGGATTGTCCTAGATGGGCTTAATTATGTTAAGGTACCTATCTACCTCATTTATCTTTATGTTCAAAAATAAATATGTAAGAATATTAACTATGGGATTAATCATAAACATGAAAAAATTTAAATATGTCAGTATAGGGAAATGAATGCACATACCATTTCAGATATGTGATGAAATATTGCATATCTTTCAAAAATCTTGATTTCGAAGAATAATTAAATGTATAAATTCATCTTCAAAATAAAGAATGCAGGGAAAAAATCTATGCAGAAACTAAGATCAAGCTTTAGAAAATAGGACTGAGAGGAAATGCCAATTATGTCTTCCTGAATACTGTGATTATAGGAGATTTTATGAGAAATAGGTACCCAGGTTGTATTAACTATTATTATTTTTATTAATATTTAATTTTCTTTTAATTAACTTTCTTAATTTCTAAATGCTATAAATTTAGGGGTACCTGGATGGCTCAGCTGGTTAAGGGTCCATCCTACTCTTGATTTCAGTTCAGGTCATGATCTCATGGTTGTGAGATCAAGCATTGCGTTGGGCTTGGTGCTCAGTAGGGATTCTGCTTGAATTTGTCTCGCCCTCTCCCTCTACTTCTCCCCCCTCACTCTCTGTCAGATAAATGAATAGGCCTTCAATCAGTCAGTGATATAAATTAAGCATGCTTTACTTTTATAATAAGAAGATATTTAATAATATCTTCTTATTATAAAAGTAAAGCAAAAAAAAAAAAAAAAGATATTTAATAATATAAAAATAGTATTCAGTAATGATCCTCTAAATTTACTTCTTTAGAAAATAACCCTGCCTCCAAAAAAAGGAGCAATTATTGAATTCTTAATATTTTAAATACTCATGATTAGAGCTGAAGAGTTAAAAACTATATATAGCTCACATGGAGGAAACCTTAGCCACAGAGAAAAAAATGGCAAGGATGAGTAATTTTTCCATTTCATTTAAAATTTAACTGGCCTATTCAGCACTAACAAAGAGGAATACTTAATAATAAAATAAGCCAATCTTTACTGTGTAAACACTGGAATGTGATTCATACACTTACCTTTATGAAAACTAGCTTAATGGTAAAGATACAATAAAGGCTCTGCAACTTGGAGCATCTGCCCTTCTGACTTTTGATGTGGGGCTTTTATTTGAAATTATTACTTATCTTTTCTGTCCATGGTGTTTTAATATATTTTGACAATGTTGAGATTCACTCCTTATACCTCAATTTCAGGTGCTTAAGAGGGAAATGCTTCTATCTTTGAGATGCTAATGAGAGCCCTACAACAAGAATTTTAAGTATATCACATAGTCTGTAGTTTAAGACAGACTATTCCACATACAACTTCCTAATATGATGAAAAAATAATCACCATTTTAATATGATATGGCAACAAATACACATAAGCTTCATTTTATTTATGAAATTACTATTTGTATGTTGGAAATGAAATGGTACTTTGAAAGTTAAAGGATACTCACTCTAATATCCTAAGGATTTGATAGGGAGTTTCTTTAACTCTCACGATGTGAGAAAAATAGTCTGCAATTGAAAAATTGCTTTCATCTATTTAGAGTCCTGTAAGACTCTCATTGTTTGTGTTTCTCTTTTGATAATGTGATTATGAAATTTGACCTTCCACTTAGAAATGAGAAAATCGAATCATGAGTTTATAATTCTTCATATTTCTATTAGAATATTGCCTAAAAGAGGGAGATGATGTAAGTGATTTCAAAATTATGGAATTTGACCTTTTTTTTTATTGCAATGATTAACTGTTGAGGCAGCACCTACTTACACAATATTCAAAGTGATACTTTTGGGACAAATAAGTCAGTATGTTTCATGTCCATATTCATTAGTCAAGACTGGTTGAGTTATTCTGCAATAATAAAGAAATCCAAATTTTCAAGGCCTTAAGACAACGACAGTTAATGTCTTACGCAGGCAAGATTTGCTGTGAGCGGAGGCCACATGGCAGGACAGATAACCTTCAAGTGTAAGCGACACGTTACTCCTCTACGCTACCACAGGCACTCACAGTGGTCAGTACAGTAGAACAGGAGAGCTGGAGATTTGTGTCCCAGTAATGAAATAATTCTGCCCCAAGTGACACACATCATTTCCATGGACAGTCCCATATCTATGCCTAATTTCCAAGTCAGGATATGGAAGGAAATGGGACACATTTGGCACATACCAGAAAGCATAAGTAAATCCAAGGTGAACAGGTGTAATATCTACCATGCTATCTAACTGTGATTTTCCAAAATCAGAAGTATTCATCATTAGTAACTAAACATAGGTTTTCCTGATTCGTTATTTGCATCTTATGGGGTGAGGGCTCTAGGTTTTGCACATGTGCTTTTATGTGTCAACACATCTCACTGACATGGAAACAGAGATTAATATACAAGCATGCTGTATACAATTCTTCTAACTGTAAATGTTACCTAGACTTTCCCCTCATGAAAAACACTTACACAGAAAGACTTTGAAAAACTGATTATTCCCTTCAGTTGCCTAGTGTAAGTGAAAGCACTGATTTTGTAGAGAATTCTGAGTTTTAATTCTAGATTTTTGGAGGGACAGGTAGCTTTTCTATATAATATATTGAAAAAGCCCCCATTTTATTGATGGAGAAACTGAAGCACCAAATAACAGGTATACCCTTATGTGAGACATAAAATGGCTGACATTAGAGACCACATCAGCCTGTCTGTTCATATTGAGTTGAAGCTCTTTATTGTTTTTTAAAGTTTAATTCAAATTAAGAGCTCATCCTATGATACAAAATAATAATATTAATAACATTTACTATAAAACACACCATAAAAGCAGGAAGTGTGGATGATTCAAGTTTTTTTGAAAATAAAATATTTTATGTAATAATAATAGGTACCAAAATGTATTAGGATAAAGCATATCTCTCATGAAACACCAACTTATAATTTTATATTGGTAGCAATTTCTACCATAAAAGTAGTAAAACAACTTTTTATCATAGCAGACAGATTACGTGATTGGAGTTGTGAGGTAGACTGGGTACCATTAAACAAGAGTTTCTATCACCTAAGGAATCACTAAAGTTCTTACTTCACTGACAAAACATCCACCTCTATGACTCCAAACAAAACAATTTTTCCACTGCCAAATTTTCTTTACAAGTGTTTAAATATTTTGTTTTGTAAAGTGATAAAACAAGGTTAAAAGGCGCTCTCCCACCCAAAGAATTACAGATTAGAAAAAAGCATGTTTCACATTGTGTTAATGGTCTTACACCTGGTATTTTTTTGCACCTACCCTGAACTATATTCGCAAATCACATGTATTTGCCTGTCTTTTATTCCCCATAATGGTGATGAGGTTGTTTTATCCACTAAGTTTTTAATCTGGGGTCATGGCATCTTTTCCAGACTCTCAAATTTGTTTTCATGTCACATTCCCTACGGCTTAAATTATTTTTGTTCAATGAACTACCAAGAGACGGTAGAAGACTGCCTCGGTAAGTGTTCAAATAGTTCACAGTACACGTGAAACACTTCAAATTTTCTTTCCATGCTAGAATTATTAAAAAATGGTATTAAAATATTTTACAAATACTCTCCAAGGATCCTTTAGAAACAGTTAAATTGGAACAAAGAGATATGAGGGGAAGGAAGCTCGTGTTTATTGAGCTGTTAATTTTATATTCACACCAGCCTGGTGTTTTGTAAGCCTTTCCTAGCATAATTCTTACGAACAAACATGTACACAGCTGTATCTGTAGGCAGAATTAACACAACTCAGGATTGTTTCCCTTCAAAGTCTGTGTTCATTCCAGTACGTTCAGCCATGGGAAGGATCAGTCCACCAGTGATGCCACAATTAGCACAACCACACTGCCTCCTCCTTTTAGACTACAGCAACTACGTCAACATCAGCATTGGAACCAGTGAGCTGCTACCGTATTTCAGGCAATCCTCTTTAACACACATTATGTTCATTCTTATGAGTCTATGAACTAAGTGTCACCATCCCTTTCCCCACTTACAGATGAGAAAACTGTGATTTAGAGAGTTGGGAGTTGGTTGTCCAAAGTGACACGGCAGGTAACTACGTTAATGGTGAATCTGGAATCAAAGCCCTAGTGTCCTGGACACTACTTATCTGTGATTAAGATCAGTGCCTCATAAAATCTGAAACCACTGCTCAGGAAAAACTCAGCATCCAAACCGACAAGGAGGCTTTGTTTCCTCATTTGCACAGTTGCACGTGACTGACAAAATATTTGTCCATTTGAAGGAAAGGGACTACTCTGGAGGCTTTCATGAATAGCAAGAAAGGGCAACCCTAAATGTTCCCTCTCTGTATGAGAGACAGAAATTCCTGACCATCGTAAATGACTATTTAAAGGGAAAAAAAGGACCGTCAGATTCATGTGCAGGCTGTTTCGGGATCTTTTATGGCTCATTAGCTTTTCTCATCCCTTTCGTTTCTGTTTGACTTCTCTGTGACCATTTGTTCACAATTAATCAAACTGTCCAGTGGCAAGGTCAGGGAGCGTGCCTGAGTTGACACAAACCTACCAGCTCTACTGTTAAAAACAGCCCAGTGCTCCTGTCCCGCTGACAAGTGGGTTAGGAAGAGTCTCTCCTATACAAAAAGGTTGGTGTTTTTGCATTTCAGGATTGGGCACAGGTCTCTCTTCACTGGAGCGTGACGCCTCAGCAGAGACACAAAACTCATTACCCATCCTTAACCAGAACACGGGTGGCTCAATTCCACAGCCTTCTGCACTTTTCCTAGCTGGTTGCTTGCTATGGTAATAACAGCAACTATTTACTGCGCACTGTAGCAAATGCTGGCTGTGTCCCACCCATGTCCCTCAGGCCCTCCCATGTCTGCAAGCTTGGCTGATGCCAATGGCAGTGTCTGCCTCTCCTGCTTGAGGACTGTTTTTCCCATGATTCTGGGTCCTTCTGCCCACAGTCACCGTGGGCCAGAGGTGCCAGGGAGCTCATATCCTAGGAGTAGCCCTCAATCAACCAGTGCTGGGAATTGCTATGTAAAATCCCAACTCACATGCCTCTGAGCTGGTATATACTAAGAGGTGTGATTTATATTATTCCCTGAAAATGCTCTGTAGGATTAAACTCCCATTGTCTGCTGTGGAAGTTGGCTTAACAGCATACCTTTTATTGGGTGCCTTCCTATTCCCGTATTTCTTCTCCACTCCCACACTGGTAATCCTCATGCGTTTCAGATAATGAAATCATACTTGAATCTCTGTTTCAGGGTGTGGATGTGGATGAGAGGAATTCCACATTAGGAAAAAAAAGATACGTACAACGTGCCAACACTATAATAGTCAATGAGCATGCAACCATGATTGGAGACCTTACAGTTAGGATGAAAGGGTCAGATCTGAAGACAAGGAGGAAGTCTCATTGGATGACTAAGAATACATTTTGTGAATTCAGTATAAAAGGGGTTTCAGGCAGAGCGGGTAGCATGAATAAATGCATGGCTGTTCATCACAGAAGGTTGCTTTATTCTTTATTTTAAAAAATATTTATTTGTGTTAGAGAGAGAGAGCGAGCATGAACAACCATGTGTTGGTGGAACAAAAGAGGCACAGAATCTTCAAGCAGACCTCCCGCTGAGCATGGAGCCCAACTCTGGGCTCCATTTCAGGACACTGAGTTTACGATCTGAGCCAAAACCAAGACTCAGAGGCTTAACCAACTGAACCATCCAGGTACCCTGGAGCTTTAAATGTTCCCCTCCCTCCCAGCATTCAGCCCCAATTAACTTCTCACACTGCTGAGGAGCTAATTTTTTTAAGGAAATATTGGTCAAGGGAGGAGAAATTGTAACAAAAGAGGTTTGAAGGGTAGGAGTGAGACCTGATGACTTGTTAAATTATTTCCTTGACATTCACCAGAGATTTATCTCAAGATCTTTCTTGATACCCAAATGCACACATTTTACTACAGTAAATGTTCTCAGCTACTAAATGGAAACCATAATACTCGCCTTCCAGAGTTGCTACGAAAACTAAATTAGACTATTATAGCTTTGTTGAGATGAGAATGAAGAGAGATTGATGTTCTTAGCAGAAACTACTTATCTGTGATTAAGATCAGTGCCTCATAAAAACCACTACTTACTCTAGGTCATGGACTGCTGAGGTTCCTCCTAAAAACTATAAACAGAGAATTATATGTCCTACCATTTTAAGGTCTGCTTGCTCTTACTATGGGGCAATGTTGAGCATGATAACTCATCTCAGACTCTCACTTATTCAAAATACGCTATTATAGAAGAGATGGCAGTGAAGTAGTGGCTAACATTACAGATTTTTGAGTCGTTACTGAACTTTGGAAATCCTCCAGTGGGCCTCCAGTGCCAAATAAACTAGGTTTAAAAGGCTTATCCCGGCATTCAAGGCCATCCATCATATTCTCCCAATCTAATGATGTACCTTCACAGCCATCATTTTCTATAAAGACAACTAAGATTCCAACCACTATAAGAAAACTGCTATTCTCTAAGAACATGGTGTGTTTTTTCCTCAAGCCTTTTCTCTCATCACTGCCTTCATTTAGAATGACAACACTTCCTCCCATGCTTCTCTCTTTCCTCAAAGCTTGGCTCATTCATTTCCTCCCTGCAATACCCTTTATACTAGTCCCTCAAGTCAGGGGATGCTCCCTCCACTTTTTTTTTTTTTTTTAATGTCCCTTTCTGCTTTTTATTCTGGTACACAAATTTAGGTTCATGTTGAGTCTCTCCCACTAGAATGTAAATCCCTGAGGGAAGATGAGATCTTACATGTTGCTGTATTCCCCAGAGTATTATGGCATAACACCAGGCACACTGTAAGTGCTCTTTACCTATTAGTGAGGAAAAATTCAATACTATATTCATCTCCTGCCCCGGAATCTCAACAAAGTTCTGGAGACCTTCTAGTTCAGTCTTTATGAGGTCCTCCTAGAAGTATAATTAAGTCTTCTAGTTTCCAAGGGAAGGAAACAAATTTCAGGTTCCTCACCAGATAATAATAGTACATAAGTTTTATGCTTTATTACCTTCAATAAAATCATCTTATAAAGAAGCAGCACAGAGATTAGCACAGGAAAATTGCTCAACACATATAAGTAGGTCTAATTATAATTATCTTCATTTTTGTTTTTTAATTGAGTGTTGAACAATATTTGTTATTTACATTAAAGATTTCTTTTTTAAATGCCATCTGGAATTCCTTTATAATAAGAGCATTCTAGAAAGTGATTACCAGGGTCTTTTTGGCAGAATATTAGGAATTAAGGAAGTTTAGGGTTTTCAGAATATTTAAAAATCCACATTAAAAAAAATACAAAACAACAACAAAACTTTGTCAGACAATAAAAAAAACAGGGAATTTGTTTCCAGGAGACCTGCCTTGAAGAAATGTTAAAAGAAATTCTTCAGGGAGGAAAAAGACAATAATATAGATTAGAAAGTCAGATCTACATTAAGAAAGAACGCTGAAGAATGAATAAGCAAAGGTAAACTAACTATTTTTGATTATTCTTTACGTAACAGATGACAAATAGTGGCAACAAAGTGTTTGACTTTGTATGTTTGCGCGCTCGTGCACACACACACACATACAACTATATATGGTTATACACAGTTAGATATAAGTGAAATAAGTGACAGGAGTGACATAAAGGATGTGAGGGAAGAATTAAAAATATTTTATAAGTACTTGCACCACCTGTGAAGTGGTAGGGAATTACCTGAAAGTGGACTGGAGTTACCTGTAAGCATATATTGTAAATTCTAGGGGAACTGTAAGAAAAGTAATCAGGAAAAGATATAATAGATATACAAAGAAGAGGAAGAAAATGCAACCATATAAAATGTCCAATTAAAACCAGAAAAAAAGTACAAAACCACATAGAAAACAAACCAAAAAAAATAAATAAATAAACAATGAAAAATAAAATTTTTTTAAAAAGTAGCAAATTTGGTAGATATTAATACTATTATATCTGCAATGGGAATAGATAAATTCACTATTCTAGTTGGAGACTTTAACTTCTTTCTATCAGAAATGAACAGATCCAGCAGGTAGAAAATTAGTAAGGGCATAACTGAACTCAATGATGCCAGCAATAAAGAGAATATGATGCACATTTATAAACTACTTTATCCAAAAATGCATTTTCAAAGTGCTGGAACAAACAATCCAAAAATTTGTATGGAACCAGAAAAGACCCCAAATCCCCAGAAAATGTTGAAAAAGAAAAACAAAGCTGGGGACAACACATTGCCTGATTTCAAGCTATATTACAAAGCTGTGATCACCGAGACAGCATAGTACTGACACAAAAACAGACACATAGATTAATGGAATAGAACAGAGAGCCCAGATATAGACTCTCAACTCTAGAGTCAACTAGTCTTCAACAAAGCAGGAAAAAATATCCAATGGAAAAAAGACATTCTCTTCAATAAATGGTGCTGGGAAAATTGGACAGCTATATACAGAAGAATAAAACTTGACCATTCTCTTACACCATACACAAAGATAAACTCTAAATGGGTGAAAGACCTCAGTATGAGACAGGAATCCATCAAAATCCTACAGGAGAACATCAGAAGTAACTTCTTCGACATTGACTGCAATAACTTCTTTCAAGACACAGCTCCAAAGGCAAGGGAAAAAAAATGAAAATAAACTTTTGGACATCATCAAGATAAAAAGCTTCTGTACAGCAAAGGAAACAGTCAACAAAACAAAGAGGCAAATCACAGAATGGGAGAAGATATTTGCAAATAACACTTGAGACAAAGGACTAATACCCAAGATCTACAAAGAACTTCTCAAACTCAACACACAAAAAACAATCTAGTCAAAAAATGGGCAGAAGACATGAACAGACACTTCTCCAAAGAAGACATACAAATGGCTAACAAACACATAAAAAAACGTTCAACATCATTAGCTATTAGGGAAATTCAAATCAAAACCACAATGAGATACCACCTTACACCAGTTAGAATGCCAAAAATTGACAAAGAAATAAACAACTAATGTTGGAGAAGTTGTGGAGAAAGGGGAACCCTCTTACACTGTTGGTGGGAATGCAAGTTGGTGCAGCCATATTGGAAAACAGTGTGGAGATTCCTCAAAAAATTAAATATAGAGCTACCCTATGACCCAACAATTGCATGACTGTGTATTCACCTCAAAGATACAGATGTAGTGAAAAGAAGGCCCATTTGTACCCCAATGTTTACAGCAGCAATGGGTACAATCGCCAAACTGTGGAAAGAGCCGAGATGTCCTTCAAGAGACGAATGGATAAAGAAAACATGGTCTATATACACAATGGAATATTATTCAGCCATCAAAAAGGACAAATACCCAACTTTTGCATCAACATGGATGGGATTGGAGGAGATTATGCTGAGTGAAATAAGTCAAGCTGAGAAAGTCAATTATCATACAGTTTCACTTATTTGTGCAGCATAAGGAATAGCATGGATGACATGAGGAGAAGGAAGGGAAAAATGAAGGGGGGCAATCAGAGCAGGAGATGAACCATGAAAGCCTATGGACTCTGGGAAGCAAACTAAGGGTTTTAGAAGGGAAGGGTGTTGGGTGGGATGAGTGAGTCTGGTGGTGGGTATTAAGGAGGGCACAGACCACATGGAGCCCTGGGTGTTATATGCAAACAATGAATCATGGAACACTACATCGAAAACTAATGATGTACTGTATGGTGCTTAACATAAAAAAATGCAGAATATATATTATTCTCAAACTCACATGAAACATTTAGACCATCAAAACACCTTAACATATTTATAGTAACAGAAAATATATAATGTTGGCTCTTAGACCACAATGAAATTAAACTGGAAATTAATAATAAAAGGAAAGCTGGGAAAATCCCCAAATACTTGATGATCATACAACAGATTTCTAAATAAGGTATGGTCAAGGAACAAATGATAAGAAAAACTTTAAAAATATTTTGAACTAAAGGAAAATGAAATGAATCAAAATGTGTGAGATGCAGCAAAAAGTAGGGCTTAGAGAGGAATTTATAGCACTGAATGCAAATTTTAGAAAAGAAGGAAGATATAAAATCAGTAATCTAAACTTCCACTTTAGGAAACTATAAAAAGAAGAACAATTTAAATTTAAAGTAAGCAAGTGACAAAAATAATAAAAATTAGAGCAGAAGTCCATGAAGTTGAAAACAGAAAAGCAATAGAGAAAACTGATAAAACTAAAACCTCAATCTTTGAAAAGATTAATATAATTAATAAGCCTCTGGCCAGAATAACTAGCAAAAAATAGAAGACACAAATTATCAGTATGAGAAATGACAAAAGGGGACAGCACTACAGATCTCAGAGACGTTAAAATGATGAGTATGAATAACTGCTGCCCACAAATTTGATAGCCTAAGAGAAATGGACCAACTCTTTGAAAGATATATAGTTTGCCAAAATTTATACCACAAAAAGACAGAACATCTAAATAGGCTCACACTTATGAAATAAATTGACTTAAAAAAAAATAAGTTTTCAAGACAGAAAGTACCAATTCTACCAAACATTTATGGAAGAATTATTCCGATTTTCTCTCATATATTTCAGAAAAAAAAGCAGAGGAAATACTACCTCTAACTCATTCTGTGAGACCAGAAGTACCCTAATAACAAAGCCAGGCATAGAACTTACAAGAAAACTATCAACCAAAACTTTCATGTACATAATCCTCAAAAAATTAGCAACTTGAATCCCATAACACATAAAAAGAATAACCAAGTGATATTTATCCCAGGTGTATAATGTTGGCTAAATATTGTAAAACTGATTAATGTAAGCCATCACATCAGGAGTTGTAAGAAGAAAAATCATATGATCATGTCAATAGATGCAGAACAAAACCTAACACCAATTCATGGTAAGGATAAAAACCTCTTAGCAAACTAGAACTAGAGCAGAACACTTGATAAAGAATATCTAACAAATAACAAAAAAGTAACCTACTATTAACACCATATCCTAATGCTGAGAAACTCAAAGTTTTCCCACAAAGATTAAAAACAAGGCAAGAATATTGCCTGTAACCAATGCTTTTCAACATTTCCTGGAAATTCCTAGGGAATTCAATGAGACAAGAAAATAAAATAAATGGCATCCTGATTGGAACTGAAGAAATAAAACCATCTTTGTTCACAGGTACACAAACTTCTATGAAGAAAATCTGAAGGAAGTGATAGAGAGAAACTGCTAGAACTAACACACAATTATAGCAAGGTTTCAGGACACAGACTGGTATACAGAAGTCAATATCTTTACTATATATCAGCAATGAATAAGTAGAATTTGAGCTTAAAAAAATCCATAACCATTTATAGTAGCACTTCCCAAAATTAAATACTTAGCTATAAATCTAACAAAATATGTATAAAACCCAGAGGAGATGAATGAAGAACACCAAAAATGAACTAAATAATGGAGAGATGTTCCATATTCAGGGATAGAAAGACTCAGAAAGACTAAGTGTCATCAAGAAATCAGTTCTTCCCTGCTTGATTTATAGATTTAGTACAATCCCAACCTGAATCCTAACAAGTTATTTTGTAGATATTGTTAATATCATACTAAAGAGTTTATAGAGAGAAGTAGAATACCCTGAATGGCCATCACAATAATGAAGAACAAAGTCAGAGAACCGATACTACCTGACATTAAGACTACTGTAAAGATACAGTAATAAGGCAGTGTGGTATCAGTTAAAGAATAGACATACTGATCAGTAGAACAAAGTAGAGAAGACAGAAGCAACCCTCATAAACAGTCAGCTGACCTCTGACAAAGTATCAAAAGCAATACAATGGAGATTTCAATCAACAAATGTTGGAACAACTGCACAGCTACATGCAAAAAAACAAAAAGAGAGAGAGAGAGAGAGAGAATCTAGACACAGACCTTAAACTCTTCACAAAATTACAAAAATTAATCCCCAAAAGATTAGAGACATAAGGGTAGAATGCAAAATTGTCGAACTCATGGGTAGCATAAAAAAATCTAGATGACATTAAGTATGGCATTACTTTTTAGATAAAACACTAAATACAAGGTCCAAGCAAGAAATAAACCGGACTTTATTAAAATAAAAAACTGTGCTAGATGTGCCCGCCTGCCTGGCTTAGTCAGCTGAGCATCTGATACTTGATTTTAGCATAGGTCATGATCTCAGGGTTGTGAAATCAAGCCTTGACTCAGGCTCCACTTTCAGCAGGGAGTCTGCTTGTCTCCCTCTACCTCTCTGTCTGAACACCCCCAATCACATGCACTCTTTCTCTAAAATAAATAAATAAATCTTCAAAAAATAAAACCAAAAAAAAAAAAAAAAAAAACTTGCTCTGTGGAAGACAATGTCAAGAGCATGAAAAGGCAAGCTTCCGACTGGGAGAAAATAACTTGCAAAAGGCACTTTAGATTAAGGCTGTTCTCCAACATACACAAAGAGCTCTTAAAACTTAACAACAAGGAAACAAAGAACTCAATTAAAAACAGTCAAAAGAAGGGGCACCTGGGTGGCTCAGTTGGTTAGGCATCTGTCTGACTCTTGTTCTCAGGTCTGGTCTTGATCTCAGGGTCGTGAGCTGGACACAATATTTGAACAGATACTTCATCGTGGAAGATATACAGATGGAAAATAATGATATGAAAAGACGTTCAACACCATGTGTCATTCCACAGATCAAAACAACAGTAAGATACCACATATCTAACTGATACCTTTTAGAATGGTCAAACCCCAAAACAATGACAAAACAACAGGCTGTCAAGGAAATGCAGCAACAAGAAATCTCATTCGATGACGATTAGAAGGCAAAATGGTACAGCCACTTGGAAAAACAGGTTCAAATTCAACTTACTTTTACTATATGATCCAGTAGTCATGTTCTCTGGTATGTATCTAAATAAATGGAAACCATAAGACCTGCACACAGATATTTATAGCACTTTTTTTCATCACTGCCAAACTCTGATGCAGCCAAGATGTCCCTCAGTGGGTGAATGAAGAACTAAACTGTGGTCCATCCAGATAATGGATTCATATTCAGCACAAGAAGAAACGAACTATCAAGCCATGAAAATACATGGAAGAAATTTAAATGCATATCGCTCAGTGAAAGAAGCTGGTCTAAAAACGCTACATACTGTATGACATTCTGGAAAAGGCAAAACTACAGATATTCAAAAGACTGGTTTTTGGCAGTGGTTCAGAAGGACAGAGGGATTGCATGAGCAAAGCACGGAGGATTTTTAGGGCAGGGAAACCATTCCACATGATCTAACCATGGTGGAAATGTGTTATTATACATCTGTCAAAACCCAGAGAATGTACAAAACTAAGAATGAACCCTCATACAAGCTATGGACTTTGGGTCAGTAGGATGTCAGAATGTGGGTTCGTTGGTTGTAATCAAATGTTGGTTGTAATCAAATCCCAGCAGGGACATTGATAGTGGGTAGAAGCTGGGCATGGGTGGGGACAGGGAACTCTGTAGTTTGGGACCTCAGTACTTTCTAATAATTTTTATTGTAACCTTAAAACTGCTCTAAGAAAATTAAATTTATGAATTAAAAAAAATCTTTTCTAGCACCCCAAATCCTTGTCATTTGTGGTGAAAATATTTCTTTAATTTAAATCTTTGTATCTTCATAATCTCTCAATAAAACAAAAATATGCTATTTAATACAAAAGACACGTGTAAGATTTACAGTCTTCAATGCATAGAGATTGGTTTTTATTATATCAGATGATTTAATTGACTCCTGTTTGGATTTAAGGGATTGGGGATAATAACCCCTAATGAAGTCAGCTCCAGTTGCTCAAAAGAAAAAACAGACAATAATTATAGGATTGCAACAAAAGGTCATATAAATTTAAAATAACATTAACTAAAATTTGAAAAGTTATATAGTAAGTTTATGAAAATCCATATATTCTTCACATTTAGAATTTCACATGTATGTCACTTAGAGAATGGGTGCTTTTAGTCTGATTACACACTTTTAAGTGACATGTCATGACTTTCATGTCATATATTTTAGTATACATTATTGAATGAAGGCACTAGCTTGTTTTTTTAAAGATTTTATTTATTTACTGGACAGATAGAGATCACAAGTAGGCAGAGAAGCAGGCAGAGAGAGAGGAGGAAGCAGGCTCCCTGCTGAGCAGAGAGCCCAATGCAGGGCTCCATCTCAGGACCCTGGGATCATGACCTGAGCTGAAGGCAGAGGCTTTAACCCACTGAGCCACCCAGGCACCCCAAGGCGCTAATTATTTTAAAAACTAGTTATTATCTTAGTTGTCCCAACAATTCCAAAAATTCCATCAAAGGAGAAGAATTACTTAAAATCATCAACAGATGATTCCCAAGAACAAGGAGTTCCTTTTCTAGAGCTTAAACAGAATTCAACAAAGGAAAATTCAACCAAAATATTTTTTGAAAAAGCTTTTGTTTTAAATTTTCAGTTTAAAAATTAATATTAAGGGTACATTTTAGTGTGTAGTGAATTCACAACTCCTTTAAAGTATGTGCCTTCAAATGACACTGTTTATAGGTGTAATTTGTATATCAGTTATCATTTTATATGTGTATTATAAAAGTATGATTTTTAAAATTTTTTCAAATATTCAGTAAAGAGGGAAGTTTGTGCTGCTTTTACAAATGCATTTTTTATTATTCAAATGGTGCTGAAAATAATTCAAGATGTGGGTTTACAAGAGTGAAAAGTATGCCAGCAAGAAAATCTAACTTTTTGAGTTGTATCTAAAAGGTTAGTACATGAACAATCAGTTGATATTTGCATGTTCTAATACTGAAAATAAAGCAACCGTTCCAAGTCTCATCCAGAAAAAATTTAAGCTATGCTATTGACCAAAAGGGCAGAAATTTTTCAAGATAATGTGACACATCAAAATATCTCTTTACTGATAACATGTTAGTGGCAGAAAAGGTGAAATTGTTTACTAATTAATTAGTGAGAGAATGAGAGGTGTTAGGTAGAAGTCTAAAAAGTGTTGAAAGCCTGAGAAAACATATCACTTTGGGAGAAAAATCAAAGTATGAGAAATGTGTATAAAGAAGCTGAAAAGTAGAAAATACTAGAACTTGATAAAAACAGTTAAAAAAGCAATAATAATAATAATAATAAATTAGTCTAAGATATTGCAAAGACTGACCCCAACTTCCTCTCTAATTACTGAATTGTATTTTTTCTGTATCTTAGGACGGCATACTCACTAGAGTGTTAAGGGATTAACTAATGAAGTTACTAGACCATTGGCAATTACTTTGGAAAATTACTGGGAAGGTGATATGTTGGAAGACTATTAAAAAAAATAGAAGCAATTTTATTTCTGGCATTCAGAAAAAAACAAGAGCAATAATCCACAAACTCATTGGCCAGTTTTCCCAACCTCAATCTTATTTGAAAAAACAAACAAAGAAAAACCTTATACTCTATTATTCTGCAATTTAAAACAACCACAACCACCGCCACCACCACCACCACAAGGAATTTCTAATGGTCAGCAATCTGGATTCATTCAGGAAACTAAGGATTGGGGAAAATGTTTTGTTTTCAAATAAACAGATAAGAATTTAATTGTGTCAGGGCGCCTGGGTGGCTCAGTTGGTTGAGCGTCTGTCCTCGGCTTGGGTCATGATCCTGGGGTCCTGGGATCAAGCCCCACATCCTGGCTCCCTGCTCAGTGGGGAGCTTGCATATCCTTCTCCCTCTGTCCTCTGTTCCTCCCCTCTCCTCAGCCCTCCTCATGCTCTTTCTCTCCCAAATAAATAAAACCTTAAAAAAAAAGAAGAAGAATTTAATGGTGTCAAGATTAGGAATGTGGGGGAGTGGATAATGGGAAGACAAAGCTTTTATTATTAAAATGAAAGGAGGGCCTGCTGTCTTGAAATCACTGAGGTATTTAGAGGTCACATTTGTTTACTTATGTGCACCGCTTCGTGAGTCTAGAATTGGCAAGGCATTCAGGACAAAGAAAAATGATAAATGACATGACATCATTTCCAATGGGGAGGGTAAGACCAGAGGGACCGCAAAGATTGGTGTGAGGTTTGTTTAAATGGGATGTCCTCTCAAATGATCCAAGAGCGAGTAGGAGCCAAATATTAATAACAGCTGTTGATGATATGTGAAAAGGAGGTGTTATGAACACCAATCAGGACTAAGGCAAAATAATAATTCTTCTAAGGCCCATGGAGAATTGAGAAATAGGCAGGGCATAACAAATGAGATTCAACTTGGAAAATGTATCAGGAGAAAAATATTCTGAAGCAGATAAGGACAGGAAGAAGTTGAAGTCAGAGCTGTGGAGGAGTTATTTCCTCTAAAGAATGTTTTATCCTATCTATCTATCTATCTATCTATCTATCTAAGTTTTTATTTAAATTCCAGTTAGTTAACACACAGTGTGCTATCGGTTTCAGGTGTAGAGTTTAGTGTTTCAACACTTCCATGTAACACTCAGTGCTCATCACGACAAGTGAAATTTTCTTTTCTTTTTTTTTTTTTTTTTTAATTTATTTGACAGAGATCACAAGTAGGCAGAGAGGCAGGCAGAGAGAGAGGAGGAAACAGACTCCTCACCGAGCAGAGAGCCCGATGCGGGGCTCAATCCCAGGACCCTGGGATCATGACCTGAGCCAAAAGCAGAGGCTTTAACCCACTGAGCCACCCAGGTGCCCCCCAAATGCAGTTTTCAAAAGCTGCATGCCTCCAAAGAGGGTTTCTGGTTAGCCCAGTGAGAAATTCCCACTTTGTGTACAGCCTATCTTATTCATAACTCAATAAGTTCTCTCCAGAAAAAGTTTCTCTCCAGAAAAACATTAAGAGGAAAGTTTATTATTTTAAAGATGGAGATATTGTGTACAAAGAGATGAATTGGTTGTTTTACGGGTTGGCACCCTTCTCTGTTCCAGGGAAGATGTCCCCATGCTATTAAGATCAATTCATAATTTAAAAATGATTGAGGTAAATCATCTGACACACACTTCACTGAGTACATATTAGCTGCTGATGATGGATGATTACAACATAGTCCTAACCCCAAGAATCTAAAAACATCTACTAGTACTCAGTGAAAATGGGGTTGGGGCTAAAGAGCAGATATCAGAGACATTCATCAACCCATGGCATGTCTTCACCAATCAGTGGCTGACTCTTCCATTTACATTCACGGAAGGATCCTGCTGCAGAGATGCATGGGTTACTTTATGCAATCTGGGAGCATGCAATTAGCCAAACACAAAAATGAAAATATAAGCTACAGAGAATAGTTTCATACGATAATAAAATGGGTTAAGGTGAGTATCTTCAGATCAGTCAGGGCAAAATAAAACCATACTCTGTTCTCAAGTCTAACAAACTGTTTCTGCCAATAGTTTCTAAATATGATCAAAGTACCTCATAAAGAATCATTATACTGAATCTTCTTAATATGGATTGAACAAAGACGAAGTATTCAGACCTTACCCTCAATGAGTAGTTGGGTGGGTGCAAAGACACACACCGTTAGAGTCTTAGATTTGAAGTTTAGAAGTCCACTGCAAAAAGGCAATGACTCGTGTTCATTTGGGCCGGGGTCATCACTCTACTTCTGCAAACAAACTGGCAATTCCCCAAAACCAAAATCACTGACTCTGAAATTCTGGCCTAATCCAGACTATGGGAGCCTCTCAGGGCACCGCCCTCCATTTGTCCGCAAATTGTCCTTCCCTCGCAGGTACCTTGAAACATTTCCTTAGCTAGTGATTTTCTGCTTCTATTAAATTGACTCCTGAACATTAGGGAAACTAGGGCCAGATGATTCCACGGGCATGGAAATCAGGCATTTCTTGTTGGTCCTTTGGCAACATTTTATGTCATATCCTCCAACCAGCATAGAATGGATTTTGTATGTGCAAATGTCCCTTGATGACTGTATAAATAAAAGAAGGCATTGTGGGGAAACAGGTGCAAAAGGAATGAAGGGCAGATGAGGATAGCTCATACAATATATTGTATAAAAAGTCAGCGTGGCTAAGTATTGGATTTATGCTCCCCCCACTAGAAGTGCTAGGCTTAGTTATCATGAGTATTACCAATTTGACCACACATGCATTTTGAAACCACTTCCTTATTGTGCTGCCATGTATTTGGTTGAGAATATCATTATGAATGCAGAATGGAGTGGAAACAATCTAACAAGTAGGAACAACCTCTGAAACTCACCACGCAGCGGATAAGAGAGGCGTTACAAATACAAAACAGCAGAAATAATAGTAACAGCTATTAATGATATTTATTACAATTATTAATAGTAACAATAGTAACAATATTATTATTTCCCTAACGTTGCATAACAGAGGTTAACGAGACATTGCAGGTACGTAGAGGCAGCAGGACTGCCGTCCAGCTGTGGCTGCTCTCTGTTGGGAGAATTTCAGCTGAACCTTTGTTTCAGCAGTCAGAGTCCAATCAGAAGACAGAAGTCAAAGAAATATTAACTATAAAGAAGTATTAACTGAGGCATAAAGAAAAATATAAATAATAAAGGACTAGCAGGTATGGTCAACAACCATTACCCCTAGGGCTCAGACAGATTACCTACAGCAGGAAGGACCAAATCTACGAGAATCCTCTCTGCCTTCCCTGCTCTCCGTGGATTTAGACGCAGACCTTCATCAAGAGGGGGAAGCTATGGCCCACTGTGTAGCAGAGAAGTCCCCCGAGGTGCCACACAGCACAGATCATTGCAAAGCTACCCTCTGGAATGCCAGAGCAAACCCTCCATGGGGAGATAGATGTCACTGCAAAACTGAAATGGATCTGAAATGCTCCCACTGTGTCTATTTATATAATATAATCATAATGAAAATAACACAGGGCTTAACATTAGAATATTTATGTTCAAATCCTCTCCCTGTCTTTAACAGCTGGTAATTATTTATCTTTTTTACCTGGGTTCCCCATCTCTAAATAATGTTAGCCACCCTCCTCTAACCTCATGATAGCCACCCTAATCCTCACTGAAGATTAGAGGGTGGAACATCTGCAAAAGGTGCCAGTAATTATAAATCTCTACAGAAATAGTAGTAGTCAAAGCAGAAGAGCAAACTGTGAAACTCTACAAATCCTTACCTGTGCCTTCACATCCGTTCTGTGGCAAACCACCAACATCTTCACATTCACTCCTTTTTAAATTAAATTTAATTTTTTTAAAGATTTTATTTATTTATTTGAGAGAGAGAGAGACAGTGAGAGAGAGCATGGGAGAGGAGAAGGTCAGAGGGAGAAGCAGACTCCCTGTGGAGCCAGAGCCCATTGTGGGGCTTGATCTCAGGACTCCGGGATCATGACCTGAGCCGAAGGCAGTTGCTTAACCAACTGAGCCACCCAGGCACCCACGTTCACTCCTTCGTAGCAAGAAGACCTCACCTGTCCATTTAAGGAGCCTTATGCTCATTTCAGGAGGCTCTCCCGGCTCCCCGCCTCTGCTTCTCACACCACCTCACTGAGTCTCTCACAGACCGTACAGCCAGGCAGCAGAAGTGGACGGACACGCCACTGATCCATGTCCAGCCTGAGAACAAAGTCACACCGTTTCACTAGGCCTCCCATAAGAACAACAGCTAACATGAGTTCAGCACCTACTAAATGGCAAAGATGCTTCTCAACACCATGTCTTTACTTCTTTAATAATCACAAATGCCCTTTAAGGTAAGTATTATTATTATCATTCCCACTTTACATATGAGAAGACAGTGGTTTAGGGTTCTTAGCATATCTGCCCGAGGTCCCACTGCTGGTTAGCTGTACAGCTAGAAATCAAATCCAAGTTTGGCTTCAGACATGATGTTCTTTCTTTCTTTATTTTTTAAAAGATTTTATGTATTGGACAGAGAGAGCAAAAGAGACAGCCAGAGAAGGAACACAAGCAGGGGGAATGGGAGAGAGAGAGGGAGAAGCAGGCTTCCTGCAGAGCAGGGAGCCCGACACAGGGCTCAATCCCAGGACCCCGGGATCGTGACCTGAGCTGAAGGCAGCCCCTTAGCGACTGAGCCAACCAGCCCCAGATATGATGCCCTTTAGCTGCCCCCCAATCTTAGTCACCAGTGAACCCTGCATATACTCTCCATAAACCTGTTTGCCTGTATCTTTTAATCCTGGACAGCTTTCTTGAGACGCCCTCCCGGCCCGTAGTTAAAGCCAGACAATCGCGGACTTTCTCATGTGGAGAAATCTGAACTTCTGCAGAGGAAAACCCACCCCAGGAAGCCTGTCTCCTGCAAAATTGGAGAGCTATTTCCTTCCATAGCCCCAGTTTGACCCCAGGGGCTCCATGGGGACTATCTTATAACTTTAAGAGCAGTAAAGTGCATCACTCCATCGTCTTTGCTCTCTTGGCCCAGTACGCAAGGTAGAAACCCAGCAGCATCTGTCCTATCTCAAATTTTAATCCCCGCTCTGCTTTGTGTTTCTCATTTCCTCCATCAAACTCCCACCATTCTTCTCCCTCTCCAGGTTTTCTCCTTTGTTACATGGATCCTCGCTAAGTTATGCTTTTCCATCGTTTCTATCTTCATTAAACAATCCTTTTACAAAATCTTGGCTAACTGTACAAGATAGAATTAATATATACTTCTGAGGCTCTGGCTTGAGGTTCCTCAACTTCTGCCTTCATGTCCAGATAATCTTTTCTCCATCCTTATGTAAATTTCCTTTGCAATACTCATCTTTAGATATACTACTGCAATTGAAAGCTTTGATCATTATCTCTAATGTGTTAAAGACTTTGGCCCCAGACTTCTAGTTTTCCTTCTTCCCTAAAGCTTCTCATGGCCAATGCTTAGGGTCTTCTACAATGATCTTCTTTTCCATTGCCTTGACCATGCCCTCTCACAGTTACATCTGAATTCACATGAACCCATTTGTTACTGAGTAACAAAGTTCCCCACAATAATTACTATTTCTATTGCAGAAAGCTCCTCATCATACACTAAAAAGAAAAAAAAAAAAAAAAAGCTTTGGCACAATACAACAGGAGGTGTTTCCTTCTTCAAATAAAATGTGATAAGAACATGATGTTTTTCCCTTCCACCCAGTAGCACACTGGGAAGACAATAAAGGAGTAGTATAATTACGCCCACATATCTTCCCTTAAACAGAAAATTAACAGTAACAACAACTTCTTACACTCTCCAGGTTAAGTTGGAGCCCGACTGGAGATAGAGACCCTCTCTAGCAAGAGGTCTGAAAGAATGAGCGATAAACTAAGATTCAGCGTTCATGGGTACTAGTCGCAATGGCCGTGCATTTTCAGTTAATCTGGGACAATTGTGAGAGGCAGTAGACACTGAAAAGTTATGCTCTGGCTGTAGTTTAAACTGGAACTGTCCTTAAAACATTGGGACATACAGGCTACATGTCTTTTTCTTTTTAAGATAATAATTTATATACTATAGTTATATAATAGTTTATATATATATATATATAGTATTATATATATATATCATAGATTATATGTATTATATATTGCATTATATATATACATTTTATGGCCCTGAAATGTCCCAGGGTGTCTACTCCCTCCCACCAAGCACCACAAGAACTGTGAACTTTGACTTCATTCTTTCACAATGCAGTCCTACTAAAAAATAAAATCTTCCTTCACTACAAATTCCTTTACTATAAATCTGATCATGTCATTGCTTTCCTTAAAATCCTGCACTACTTTCTCATTTCTCAGCCATGTACATGGCTTACAGAGTCCCTCCCTAAGTCTTTAGCTATATTATTATTATTACTCATAGCCTGACATGCTATAGTCAGGCCACACCAAATAAGCCTTGTTCTGAAAAACTCTGTTCTTTCCCTTTTCATTTATTTTACATGTTTTTCCATCTACTTGGGATTTTTCATCTCCTTCACTTGGCCAATTTATCCTCCATCAAATCTCATCTTAAACATCGCCTATGTTAGGAACTGTTCCTCAATCTCCCTGTGAACTGTTAGCTGTGTTCTGAGTGTTCTCCTAGTATACTGTGTGCTTCTATAATAGAACCCAACTACACATTCAATTTTTTTGTCTTTTTCATGACAAAGAAAAGGCCCAAGTTCAGAGAAATTTCTTTCTCCAGTGCCAGATATAAGGATGAGGCCACTGAAAGATTCACCATATGAAGCATAATTTTAGTTGAGTCCTTCTGTGTCAGGCATTTATTTCTCTAACTTTCCCTATAAAAAAGGACATATATATTTTTTTCTTTTTGAGGAAACAAAAGCAGAGAATTTTATTTTTAATTGTCCAAGTTCTCATGGCTAGTAAGCAGAGGAACCAGAGCCCAAACTCCAGCACATCTTCCAACATTAAAGGTTTCTACATGTTGCCTTCATGTGTGCTGAAGAAGTTTAACTAGATCTCTAAGGTAAAATGTTTGGTATAAGGTGTGAGATCAGTTCAATGTAAAGTTGAACCTCCAAAAAACTGATTAAAAAAGACTAGCTTCCTGGTTTAAGAGTGAGCTCCCCAATCATCAGAAGAGTTTAAACAGAGGCTGGTTAGCCTTTTTTGAGGGATGTTTAGAGAGCACTCCAGAATTGGTTAGAAAGCTAGCAGCTGACCTGGTAGGACTCTGAGTGTCCATGAAAATAACTGGCACTTAAAGGGCAATTGAATGTCTGCTCAGCTCGTAGATGCAGCGGTGTGAGAGGTGACCCACAATTTCAGCACTTATCCCGCAATCTTCAGGCTCTGTAAATCCTACCCAGTCGGCTGGCAGCATGGACCTTCTTTCCAGTTAGTTTTGCCGACATCCAAACTTAATTGGACCCTAAATGTTTTCCCTGTAGAGCTCTTATCTTGTGAACCGACTGCTTAATCTATTTTGGCAGATCCAGGATTCATAGCTCTTCAGGGAGCTGTAAAATACCTTTTTTAAAAAAGTCAGCCTACTCCAGTGGGACAGCCTAGTGACAGACCTCATTTTCTATTCTGAAATTTTCCTCTTGCATGGTTATTCTATTATTATGCAATGCTTTCTAATGTCTTGGAGTTGTAATGCCGTCTTACGATGTTTGAACACTCGGGATATGTTTGTAATTGTCTAATTAATCCAATCAACAAAGAGAGTATTAATGGGTATTTAAAAACCACACAATATAATACAAGAGGAATATATATATTTTTTCAAATGAGATGAAATATTTTGAGTCTTCGGTTATGTGGACTAATGGTAGAATTCCAGAGTGAGAAAAAGACTTTCCTTAAAGCTTACTTCCTGTCACAGATTCATTGGCTGGAAAGAAATTCTTGGCAGGCCAAACACTCTGCACTCCAGTGTGTCAGGATGGATTTTACCAGAAATAACTTATTGTTCATCTGATAATATTTCTGCTTAGATTTAGTACTTTTTGTAAAGGAAAAGTGTTATTTTTGTTATTCTTTGAGAGATGACTTTTGGATTTGGAACATATTTTTCTCTCCAGGTACTTAAATCTGTAGAGAGATTATCATTCAGACTTGAGAAGCTTTCTCTTTCAGAAAGAAACCACAAAAAGTTAAAAAAAAAAAAAAAAGTTAAAACCTATGGGTAGGAAGCATGGAAAGAAACAAGAATTGACAAAAAGCAAACTAAGTGTGATGGACTTTTTTCAAATTAGAAATTGTACATTTTTTTTAAAAGATTTTATTTATTTATTTGACAGACAGAGATCACAAGTAGGCAGTGAGGCAGGCAGAGAGAGAGGAGGAAGCAGGCTCCCTGCTGAGCAGAGAGCCCAATGCGGGACTTGATCCCAGGACTCGGGGGATCATGACCTGAGCAGAAGGCAGAGGCTTTAACCCACTGAGCCACCCAGGTGCCCCACCTTTTTGTTTGTTTGTTTGTTTGGTTGGTTTGTTTTATTTATAAAGCACTTCATGGTATGATTAAATGTTTGGCATAGATAAACATAGGAACTATATCTGAAACACTGAATACATAGAGCAAAATTATGACATAATCTACATTAGATAGTTCTCATCAACCCTGGTTTGGATCATGCTCTAGTTCCTGTTTACGAATGCTTTGGAAATAAGTGTTGAATGATCAAATGATCACGGTGTACGCTGGGCATCAATCTCTGCTTTCAACAGCATTGAAGATCTTGAATAAAGTCATGCTTAAGCACAGCATAAACATATCCCATAAGATAGTATGCAATGTTTGCAAAACTTAGCAGTCACATACAATGTTCAAAATAACTCCTTTGTTCTTCTTACTAACATTGCTTACTAGAATAAATTAAGGAGATAGTTGAATAAGGAAAACTAACGAGGTATGGGGGAGAAGGGGAATAAAAGTTGAAATTTAAACGAATTCTTACTAAAATTATTATTTGAACAAATTAAAAAAAAAACCCACAGAAGTATTTAATCTGGACTCAGAAGGCTTATTCCTTCCAGCATCCAAACAAACAAACAAAAATAGTGCTAAGTGACTTCCATGAGAAAAGTTCATACATTCATTTCTCTCATTCTTCCAAACCTGGTGTCTATCAAAGAATCATTCTCTTGGGGAGAACAAGAGAAATGATATTTAGGGACAGGTCCTAAAATTCTGTCCTAACGGGAAAATAAGATTATTGGAAAGTGCTAGAAGTTTCAGCGAGGTTAAAACATTTCAAAATCTAGAGACCACTGAGAGGGAATAATAAAATAATAAGTAGAATTGGGAATATCCCATGGCTCATGTCTTGGTTCTTTCCTGTAAATGTTGTAGACTGACCCTCTCTCCCAGATGCTTACCCAAGCCAAAGTTTTATACACGAGCAGGAGAAACAATTCCTTTCCTGCAGGGCCATTTTTAATACAATAAATCCATTTGTTGGCACAATCAGCCAATAGGAGGTTAAAGATTTTTAACTTCTCAACTTCTGTACGTGTTATGCAACCTGGTTCTGTGGAATGAGAACAAATAGTATTCTAATAACATTAAAAGGAAAGATCTTCTCTAATAGACATAGAAAAAATAAGCCCAGCCCTTTGGCACATTTGAGTTTTCATGCAATTAATACCTCATAATCTTAAAATAGTTCAGTAGGCATTCTTCAACCATTACTTCGCGCCTGCTTTCATCTTCTGTGACCTTTTCTGTTTTCTTCAAAGGAACGAAGTCATAGAATTTAAGGAAAAAGCTATTTGTCTAATTAAAAGTTGGCAACTCTTGCTTCTAATATTATTATTCATGTGTATTTGTTGGGTTCATTATAGATGCTGATAAACACAGGAGCAGTCAACCTCCTTCGAGATACTTCTGGTTGGAACTACCACTTTTATCTTACAGCTTACAAAATGAATGTACACAATTCCTCAAGAAACAAATATATGCTTATGTATTTATACAGCAAAATTTATAGCAAAATTTCAAGAATGAAAGAGAAAGGGCAGGAGCAAGACTTCACATATTTAATATGGCCCTTTTTTTTTTTTTAAGAATTTATTTATTTATTTTGACAGAGAGAAATCACAAGTAGATGGAGAGGCAGGAGAGAGAGAGAGAGAGAGAGGGAAGCGGGCTCCCTGCCGAGCAGAGAGCCCGATGCGGGGCTCGATCCCAGGACCCTGAGATCATGACCTGAGCCGAAGGCAGCGGCTTAACCCACTGAGCCACCCAGGCGCCCCTAATATGGCCCTTTTTAAATAGATTTATTACCGGAGATGTTCAGAAACCTTGGAAATATTGTGCCCTGTGTCTTGCAAAGTGGTTCTCAATTAAATTGCTTTGGGTACTTACTAGGTTTGTGAAATTGATGAAATATGCCTATGGTCTGTATATGGGCTGAGGTCACTTTCTACTTGTGTCCACCCCATATACTAGGACAGTTCTGAACACATAAACACTTTCCTCCTTTCCCCCACAGCTGTATTTATAAAACATGTAAGCCAGGGTTCTGTGTTGTGATTTTATGGAACTGAACTTCTAGGGGCTTAAATTTCTCCCAGTTTGGCAACAAATAGCACCAGTTGGAGGGGTGAAATGTGAGACAGGGCCCTTAATGATGGCCCTTCCCCCAAATCATCCGTGGAAGATCATGTTGGATCAGTTTTTTGTTTGTTTGGTTGGTTTTTTGTTTGTTTGTTTTCCTCATTATTATCAGAAATAGAGGATACCAGGAGAGAACTGAGAGGCCTCTATTCTGCTTTCTAGCATATTTTAATGACCTCCAGATCTGACAACTCTTCTAATCTCACTGCTCAGAGCGACAGTGCCCTTTGGTCGGTGTTCTGAAGACACATAAACACAAATTTTTAGGGAATAAAACAGTGTGCCTGACTTGCCAGCCGCAGAGTTTCAAGAAAGAACTTTAGAAAGAACCCTTTCTAAAGGGCCCTAAAAGTAGAGGGAGAAAGGGTTGGTAAAGGAGTAAAAGCACTGCTATCTGAAAAAGCAATTTGGGAGACACTATGACAGCATATAGATGAATTTAATGTAAATGTTATGCAAAATTCTTCATGTAGGCTCTGGATCCTCTGTTCACGGTACTAAGGAAACAGACAAGCAAACAACAACAAGAACAAAACCACTCACTGCTTCCCAGTCATAGTAACCATAGACCTACTGTGACGGAGAGATGCCACTGGATTTTGAAACAAACAAACAAAGAAGAGGCAGGAAGGATAAAAAGTTTAGTTGAACCTTCAACAAGGGGGTGTTAGAGTTACAGATCCCCCATGTTGTCAAAAATCCACAGATAACTTTTGATTACCCCAAAACTTAACTACAATGGCCTACCATACCAATAACACACTCTTTGTATATGTATTATATACAATATTCTTACAATAAAGTAATCTAGAGAAAAGACTATTAAGAAAATCATGAGGAAATACATTTATAGTACGGTATTTATAAAACAAAAATCCCCTATAAGTGGATCCTCAAAGTTCAAATCCATGTTGTTTACATTCCAACCTCTTTTGTTGACTATGATTAGTAAATCGAGATTTAATGAGACTGACTGATGACTATATCTTCGAGTGAATAGGAGGACATCTACAGAGTAAAATTGATAGGAATGGTAGCTGAATGTTTGAGATGAAAAAGAAGGAAATAAATCTGAATGTATTTACCTAGGGTGGGCATTTGGGTAAATGGTGATTTCACATAGGAGAGAAAATGATGTTCTGACTTCAAAAACCCAACTTTTGTAGCAACATGGACGGGACTGGAAGAGATGATGCTGAGTGAAATCAGTCAAGCAGAGAGAGTCAATTATCATATGGTTTCACTTATTTGTGGAGCATAACAAATAGCATGGAGGACAAGGGGTGTTAGAGAGGAGAAGGGAGTTGGGGAAAATTGGAAGGGGAGGTGAACCATGAGAGACTATGGACTCTGAAAAACAATCTGAGGGTTTGAAGTGGCGGGGGGCGGTGGGAGGTTGGGGTACCAGGTGGTGGGTATTATAGAGGGCATGGATTGCATGGAGCACTGGGTGTGGTGCAAAAATAATGAATACTGTTATGCTGAAAATAAATAAATCAATTTAATAAAAAATTAATTAATTAATTTAAAAAAATACAGTCAGAGCTTCCAGCCTTCCCAAGGTTAGTCACTTTTACCTGGTTCTCCTGTTACCTAAGTTAGCCATTGTTGAAACATTTTATCATCTACTTTAAAAAGAAACTTTCCAAAATACTGAATATCTGAATCTCTGACTATTTCCATTTCGGTAATGAGACCTCACTTTTCTTAGTAATGACCAGTCACCATGCACCGAGTGACCTTTTACCTAGGGCCAAGTTTAGGTGTGAAATGCCAGCAAGTCCCACCACCAAAATGATATTATTGATTAAAAATAAACCAGAACCTAATTAAAAATGGTAAGACTCTATATTCCACTAAGATAATTAAGAAGTTTACTAGTGTCTTCATTATACATATATATCGATAACAGTTCAATTTGGGAACTAAAATCTGTTAGTCTTAACCTGGAAATATAGCACCATATAGTCAGCCTTGAAATTTTACTCAGAATTGTCCAAACACCTCTTAACAGTATTAATCATGGCATTCCAACCAGTGCCTCAACACTAACCTCCAATTTCTTTTTCTTTGCTGCGGTTTTAGTTTTCCAGTTTATACTATATTTTGTAAACCTCCCAAAATCTTCTGTGAAAGAAAGAAAGTGTATAAATAAATATCAATCAGCCCTCACTTTTTTCTTGGATTCCAAACCCAAAGCTAGAAACACAGCACGTATATACATCTTCATTTTCCTTTAAATCCTCAGGCAAAAACTTTATGCCCAAACAACAACCATATGCCAAAACATCTGGAGCTTCTAGCTTTACTGGAAAACTTGATATCTGAAAGCTTCCCTGCCTTAACCTACTATTGTATGTGATTCTACCTCAATATTGTGCTGCTCTGAAGACCAGACCACCTTAACTGTAAAACAAACATAAAAGGTGTTTCTAGTCAAGTCTTGGCTAACATAAATTCTTGTATAATCTGTCAAGCTAGGTCATTTGTTCATAAGGATACCTTTTGGGAAGAAACTGTGTTGATATTATGGAAGATAAACATTGGGCTGCTTTGTCATGCCATATAGACTACACCTGGAAACGTCCACATGGAAGCACTGGCGAGATGCTAGTGCATATGAGAATGTGGACTAGATCATGTAAATAAACACACACACACACACACACACACACACACGTAACTTTAGCCAGGCCATTCAGCATACATTTCTCAAGTTACTTAATTTTCAGTAGGAAGACTTGAAAGACGAACTATTTCAGCATGACTCCAAAGGAAAGGATTATTTTAAGTGGTTGTTTCTAAAATGTCTAAATGACCCTCCATTCAATCATTTCATTCAGCAACTGCACTCCTGTGCAAGTGATGCAAAATAAAATGGCAGCCATTCTTATGGTAGTAAGTGTATTTGCCTAAATCAATGGAAGAAATCTGTATGAAGAAGCTTCTTTTTTATTTTATTATTATTATTTTTTATGAAGAAGCTTCTTATTTAAGCTCTTACCACAAATAAACAGCCAGTTTGAAATGGAAAAAGAGATTATCACAGATAAACATCAGTCACTACTTTAAGGAAATTAGTTAGAGACTTGCCATGGATTTCTTGCTACGGCCCATCTTTCTTGCCTAGACACAGGAGCTGGCGCCCCTCGTATTGTATACTCCCAGAGGCATCATTTACACGAAGTTCCAGAAGTTGTGCACAGACCCCGAACCGGGCAGTTTTGAATGAATCAGTGCTGGTAAATGAGATCCCAGGAGTTCTCCCAAATATGCCTATTCAAAAGTCCATGAGAATTTATAAGCTAAAACATGGATTTTTATAACAAAATTTAATAAACACAAAATTTATTTATTATATACTTTTAGTCAGTTGTCCACTAGGAGTCTGCTAAAATCATAAAACTAAACTATCATGGATCCGTTGGAGTTTGGGAATCAGTACAAATGGACCAGAAAGGTTGACCCAATTGACCACGTGTCTTCACTTGGGTGAGGTGCTGTGAAATCAACAAAAATAAGGAAAAAACATCTTCCTTTGGCAATCCAGCGGGAGGTCACACTAGAATGACAAAGTAAAGAAAGCAGCAATTCTGCTCTGGTCCTTGTTAGAACAGAGACACCTGATAAGACTAATATAGTAGTTTTCAGATTTTTCATTTCAAACAAATTTCTAGATAACGGTAATGCTGCCAGCCTGGAGACCCCACTTTGAGGTGGACAGTTCTAATATAATAGAGAGATCATCTCACCAGTAAGAATCCATGTGGACTAAAACATGTTCATGGATAAGATAAAAAGACAGGGGGTGCCTGGGTGGCTCAGGGGTTAAGCCTCTGCCTTCGGCTCAGGTCATGATCCCAGGGTCCTGGGATCAGGCCCCGCATCAGGCTCTCTGCTCAGCGGGGAGCCTGCTTCCTCTTTCTCTCTGCCGGCCTCTGCCTACTTGTGATCTCTGTCAAATAAATAAATAAAATCTTTAAAAAAAAAGATAAAAAGATAGGATACAGGTTTTATGCATGGTATATTCCCAAACTTGTAATGAACCAAATATTATTGATGAGGTAAATATTGTTTAAAATGCATAAATTTGTTTATGGTGGTTGTCTCTGGGTATTGAGAGCATGAAAAAAAGTTAAAAGTTATTTAATATTTTCCGCTTCATTTTCTAAAGCATAATGAATTTTAATTATACAATAAAATGAACAGCAGCAGCTTTATTTTAAAAGGTGAGGAAATCAAATGAGTATTTTTTGCCTTCTGGGGAGAATGGAAATAGAAAAGCTCCAGAAAGACATTAGGCATGAACCAGGGTTAGAACACCTCTAGAAATAGTGATCACAGTAGAGCAGGGAGAAGAGGCAGTCAGGCAATCCTGAAGTTAATTCTAACCAACAGAGAGAAACATGAAGATATATGCATTCTAATTTAAAGCAAAGACACTAGGTTACTGCAGCTCATTAATAGGTCTGCCCTTTACATTCCTTGGAATTGTAAACCACATGGTTTATGGGATTATCACACGGGGACTGGAAATTATTGTGAATGTTCTGTTATCATCCTATACTTCCTATACCCTATTGCAGATAATCTTCCCAAACTACAGTTCTGTCCATGCCACACCCCAACTAAAGGACCTTTAGTGATTGTTATTATCTACCCCCGCAAAAATAAATAAATAAATAATAAAAAATAAATAAATTTCTGTACTTTTTAGTGAGCTTCAAGCTATTTCTGTCCTGTCTTTAGAATTTTATCTCTATGCACCTGCCAGTTCTCTAAAGGTACTTGAGGTATTCTAGCTGATTCCTTTTGCCCACATCATTATTCTGCCATCATATAGTCTTCCCTTCCTCTTCCTCATCTACAAATACAAATCATCTTCAACATGGATTTAAAGATATATCCATTTATCCCTACCTAACCAGAAGTATTTGAAAGATTTCTTCCTCCAAACTGGATATGAAACCTGTCATGTAAACAGTTTATCAAATTGTTTTCCCCTTTGAAGAGTCTGAAGATTGATTCTATTTTAGATATTTTTAAGTGGATTTTCTCCATTCAGAATTGTTTATCTCTTATACTCACTTTGGTCACAAAGTGATTACTGTCATTTCATGCATGTGATTGTCCTAAGTCATCCCCTCCTTGAGGTGCCCCAGGCAAGAGAAACTGATAGCTTCCTCTCTGTTTTTGGAGACCTTATACAGAATGGTTTGATATGGGAGGTTCCTTTAATCATTCCTTTATTTTCTAAAGGTGATCCCATGGTTATAAAGTTGTAGATAGTACATAGACTATTATTTATTTTTTTAAAAAATATTTTATTTATTTATTTGATAGAGAGAGATCACAAGTAGGCAGAGAGGCAGGCAGAGAGAGAGGGAAGAAGCAGGCTCCCTGCTGAGCAGAGAGCCGGATGCGGAGCTCGATCCCAGGACCCTGAGATCATGACCCGAGCCGAAGGCAGAGACTTTAACCCACTGAGCCACCCAGGCGCCCCAGTACATAGACTATTATAATAAAAATTTTTTAAATCACATTTAGTATATATCACAGGAGTCTACTGAAATCATGAGAATGAACTATAATGGATTCTGAGAATTTAGGAAAAAGAGCACAGATGTAACAGTAAAGTACTAGCTGTCTTCTTCTCAGAAAAATCGAAATCAACAAAAATATTAAAAGCACCTTCATTACCACTCCCCGAGACTATGAATTGGCTTCTTTGTGGTCCTTCTCCTCAATCTATAATCCCCTGCAAATCTAACTCATGCGAGGGTCTTTAGAGAATTGCAAATGGCACCCCTGCTCAAATACCCCAAACCGATTAATATTGAAAATCAAAGAATTCATGCAACCTTCTTCATGGATCAACTAAGAGATCCCAAGGAAGAAAAGTCACAAAAGTGTATTCTGTGACAGACTGAGTCTATTCACAATGTTCCCTGATTTAAGTATCCATATTCACCACTTTGTTTGGTTTCCACATAATGTTAAGGTAGGGAAAGTGCATCACGGATTCCTGTAATGTCAAAAAATAATTATCATGGGTAATGGGGAAAAGACAATGCTCATTTATTTTTCATTAAGATAATCATATGAGGTAAAAACAAGAACACTTTTCTACTTTTGTCCTGACTCCGCAACTGCCTACTTGTATGACCTAAGCAATCTGGACCTTGTGTTCCTGAAATTGAATTACCTAGATCAGAAGTTCCCAAATCTGCCTGATGACTAGAGATATTTAAGAAACTTGTTCGAAATATAATTTCTGGGGCCTTCTCCCTGCATATTTTTATTCAGTAGTTCAAAGAATCTCTATTACAAGAATTTTCTCAAGAGACTCCCAAAAATTAGATTTGAGAGACTCACCTGTCCATATGATTTCTGGAGTCTTTCAAAAATCTAAAAATCTGTTTTTTTTTTAATTCCCTTCTTATCCCATCAATAATAATTAAAAAGAAATGTTGTAGGTGGTAAAAAACTAATAGCATTTCCCATAGTCATAAAAAAGACAAAGATGTCCACTCTCACCACTCTAATGCAACATAGTATGGGAAATCTTAGCAAGAGAATTCAGGCAACAAAAAGAAATAAAAATCATCCTAATTGTATAGTGAAGATGACATGATACTATATCTAGAACACCCTAAATACTCCAGAAAAACAACAACAACAACAACAAACCAACCAACCAACCAAACAAACAAACAAAAAAACCCTACTAGAATTAAGAAGAAATCAGTAAGGTCTCAGGATATGAAATCAACGTACAGAAATTCATTGCATTTTTATGTACTAATAATGAAATGGCAGAAAGAGAAATTAGGGAAATGATCCCATTTAAAACTGCACCAAAAGTGATAAATTAGCTAGGAATATATTTAACCAAGGAAGTGAAAGACTTGTATTTTAAAACTATAAAATACTGACGGAAGAAATTGACGATGACATAAACAAATGGAAAGACATTCCATGGTCATGAGTTAGAAGAACAAATATTGTTAAAATGTTCATACTACTCCAACCAATCTACAGATTTAAAGCAGTCCCTACCCAAATACCAGCAGCATTTTCCCACAGAACTGGAGCAAACAATCCAAAAATTTGCATGGGACCACTAAAGACAGTGAATAGCCAAAGCAATCAAGGAAAAGAAAGACAAAACTGGAGGTATCACAATTCCAGATTTCAAGTTACATTACAAAGCAGTTGTAGTCAAAACAGTATAGAGTTGGCACAAAAACAGACACACAGGTCAATGCAATAGAGAGCTCAGAACATAAACCTACTTTTATGGTCAATTAATCTTTGATAAAGGAGGCAAAACTATGCAATGGAAAAAAAGACAGTCTCTTCAACAAATGGTGCTAGGAAAACTGGACAGCTACATGCAAAAGAATGAAACTGGACTACTTTCTTACACCATACACAAAAATCGGCTCAAGATGACTGAAGAACCAAAATGTGAGACCTGAAACGATAAAAATCCTAGAAGAGAGCAAAAGCATTCATTTCCTGGACATTGGTCACAGCAAGATTCTTCTAGATATGTCTCCTGAGGCAAGGGAAATAAAAGCAAAAATAAACTACTGGGACTAGATCAAAATAAAAAAACTTCTGCACAGCAAAGGAAACATCAACAAAAACATTTGAAGCCAAATACAGGTGCATTACCTGTATTTGTAACTCACAATAACTTCCTTGGGAGAAGTTATTGGCAAATGACATATCCATTAAACGGTTAGTGTCCAAAATATATAAATAACTTATGTAACTGAACACCAAAACAAACAAATAAACAAACAAAAATCAAAACCACCAAATAATCCAGTTAAAAATAATCAGAAGACACGAACAGATATTTCTCCAAAGAAGAAATGCAGATGGCCAACAGACACATGAAGAGATCATCAGGGAAATGCAAGTCAAAACCACAATGAGATATCACTTCACACCTCAGAATGATTAAAGTCAAAAACACAAGAAACAACAAATGTTGGTGATGACTGAAAAAAGAGAGATGAGAAAAAGGAACCCTCATGCACTGTTGGTGGGAATGAAAACTGGTGCATTCATGGTGGAAAATAGTATGGAATGTTAAAAATAGAACTACCATATGATCCAGTAATCCCAATGCCAAGTATTTACCCTAAGTATTTACCCTAATTTGAAAAGATATATGCTTCAACATGTTCTATTGCAGCATTATTTTCATTAGCCAAATTACAAAGCAGCCCAAGGAGCCACTGATAGATGGACAGATAAAGAAAACGTCATGCGCGCGCGTGCACACACACACACACAGTGGAATATTACTCAGCCATAAAATATAATGAAATCTTGCCATTTGCAGCAATGTGGACAAATCTAGAGAGTATAATGCTAAGCAAAATATATCAGTCAGAGAAAGACAAATACAATATGATTTTAACTTCTATGTGGAATTCAAGAGACAAAACAAATAAAGACAAGAAAAAGAGCAACCAAAAAACAGACTGTTAACTATAAATGGTTACCAGAGGGGAGGTGGGTGGAGAATGGGTGATATAGGTGAAGGGGAGTAAGTGTATATTTATCTTAAAGAGCACTGAGTAACATATAGACTTGCTGAATCACTATACTGTACATCTGAAACTAATAAAACACTGTATGTTAACTATACTGCAATTACATTTTAAAAAATATATATTGCATACACACAAGTATTTATAACACCTGTATTTGTAACTCACAAAGCTTGGAAGTAACCTAGATGTCCTTCAGTAGATAAAGGGGTAAATAAACTGTGGTCATCTAAGCAGCGGGATATTATTCAGTTCTAAAGACAAAGAGCTGTCTAGCCAGACACAAGGAGGACACTGAAGCGCACAACGCTAAGCGAAGGAAGCCAATTCGAAAGGCTACGTATTGCATGATTCCAACTGTATGACATGCTAGCAAAGTCAAAACTGAACAGTGAAAAGATCAGTGGTTGCCAGGGCTTAGAGAGCAGATGATGACTAGGTGGGGGCACCCAGCAGTTTTAGGGCAATGGAATACTGTGTATGACGTGATAAGTTGTATACATGTCATTATATATTTGTCAATTCACAGAATGCTTACAACACCAAGAGTTAACCCTAGTGTAAACTGTGGACTCTGGGTGATGATGATGTGTCTTTATAGGTTCATTTGTTGTAACAAATGTATCACTCTGATGGGTATGATCATAATGGTGGTGGCTATGCATGTCTGGGGGCACAGGGTATAGGAGAAATCTCTTTAACTTCTGATCAATTTTGTGGTAAATCTAAAAATACTCTAAAAAATTGATTCTATAATACAATAGGAGTCAATGAATAGCCATTAATTTTTAATTTTTTTTTTTTTTTTAGGGAAAGATAAAAATGATACTGTAGGGAAAACTGTAGTTTTTCTTTTTTCCTTCATCAGTGTCAAAGTTAGGTCCCTTAAGTTGGAGATGATAAACATTAAGTTAAGGCAGTTGATAATGCACATCCTGTGTAATGCAATGCAATTATTTCTTACTATTCTGAAATAATCAGCACACGCTTTTAAGGGGTGCCTGGGTGGTTCGGTCAGTTGAGCATCCAACTTGATTTTGGCTCTGGTCATGACTTTGGGGTCATGGGATCAAGCCTTGTGTTCTGCTCTCAGCTCAGCAACGAGTCTGCTTCACACTCTCTATGTCTGTTCCCCCTGCTCTCACTCTTGTGCACGTGCTCTCTCAAGTAAATAAATAAATCTTTAAAAAAAAAAAAAAAACCCAAAACCTTCCAGTAGCTTAGACAATAAGAGTGTGAGAGAGAGGAAGAATACACACTATTTTTCTTGACTCAGTTTCTTTGTCACTGTAAAATTCAGTCGAAGGATGCTCACTGAGTACTATGACCCTCTCAATATAAAGCACATGTTATTCTTACTCAATATGTAGAGAGAAAACACATCTCCCAAACTATGATATTTAAATTGTTCTTTTCTTAAAATGGTACTTTTTAGTCACCTTGGAAATACATGCAAATGCAAATCTGAATCCTATATGCAGTAATGATTGGTTGAAGCAAATACTATTCCCTCAAGCCAAGTTGGTTTGGGGGGAAAAATGACTCCTCTAATGGGAAGATTGCAATGGCTCTTCTCCTAAGGGAAAAAGGAAAAAAAAATTCATACAGATAAGATGCTCTTATTTATAACATTTAACAAGACACGTTGTAAGACATGAGCGTCTTTCTGATGACTTATCCTGCTGATCAGAGTACAAAAGAGTTTATTTTCATAATTACAACAGATGGAAAACAATAAAATTATACTTTAGGCTAATGCACTCTCACCCTGATTATCCTTTTTTTTTTTGTATGTGTGTCTTCCCTGAAGCTATTTTATAACAATATAAAAATTTCAGAAATATGGTACCGCAAAAGCCTGACCAGATTTCCTAATTATCTGTCATGACTCAAGACTGCAGTGAGAAATTAGCTCTCCTGGGAAAGAAAAAATTTGACAGAACTTAAAATAATAGAAAGAATCTTATTATGTCTTTCCTCAACAAGTTGAGGAAGAAATCCATCCATTTTTAGTAGGATTACCCTAACTTTCACTTTTCTTTTGTATATATATTTTTATCTCAGCTACAGAGAGGTATGCTAATCATATTCTTCAAGACATGACATGTTGTCATGGAAAGATTCACTCTTGTTTCATTAATTAAATTTTATTCACCTCCAGTTCTATTCCATTCCTATCTTCTTACCACAAATGTTAATTAATGTATATAAGGGATAAGATGTATGCACTTGTGAGATCTCTGTATCTATATCCGTATCTGTAACTATATCTATACCTATTTTTATATCAACACAACTACTTCCTTTTTCTCCACGCTTCCCAGACTCCCTTGTACATAGATATGCCCATGTGAGTCAATTCTGACCAATGGAATGTGGAGAGAGGTAATACACAGCTGTCCCCAAACATCCCCCATGTGCTACTTTTTTCTCTTTTGTCTTCCTTTAGGTGGATAGCAACTCACAAGGTGACATAAAAGCTACTCAGAAGATGAGAAAAATCTTCATCACATTGGATCCTTGAATGACTGTGGATCTTGGAACTCATCCCCCAACACATCCCAAGGATAAGACTCTTACATGAGTAAGAAAAAGACTTTGGGGTTATTAAGTCAGTGCAATTTTAAAGTTTATTCGTATTCCACTTTCCTTATTACTTATTTCACTGTAAGAGACAGCCTTATGAGGATCTCAGGGTCTTTGTGTTACCAGATCTTTCCATCAATCTTTGTCTTTTGTAATTCAAATAAAATGCCTGGAGAGCAAGGCTCAGAGGAAGATGGCAATGAGCCAACTGATTTTTTCCAGTTAACCTGGTTCTTTGCAACAGTGTTGGACACTGGACCTATTGAGCAGCTTAGTTGTTTTATTGGTCACTCATCCATCAGTTCCAATCAGAGTACTGAACCCACTTTAGGAGCTCAAAGCAAACTACCTTAACCAAAATAAAAGATGATAATAGCATGTACCTTGAGTACTTTGACATCAGGTAAAAAGATGAGACAAGTGCCTGTTTCAACAGATTAAATGTAATCTAGCTGTTTGTAAAAAAAAAAAAAAAAAAAAAAAAAAAATTAAAAAAAAAAAGAAACAACAAAGGAACAAACAAAAGAATCCAGTTCTAATAAAAATAAGCCCTCTGTCAGACTAAATCACAAAAGGTTTCTATCAGAGAACATCTACCCTTCCCTACATCCATTTACTGTGCTTGAGGACTGCCAGATACAGAGAGGGTGTGGGGATGCCTGGGAATACTGGACATGGTAATGTTAGAATTCTCCATGAGATGAAGTAATTATTTTTTAAAATATTTATTTATTTATTTATTTGACAGACAGAGATCACAAGTAGGCAGGCAGAGAGAAAGGGGGAAGCAGGCTCCCCGCTGAGCAGAGAGCCCGATGCGGGGCTCGATCCTAGGACCCAGAGATCATGACCTGAGCTGAAGGCAGAGGCTTTAACCCACTGAACCACCCAGGTACCCTGAAGTCATTATTTTTAATAGAGTATTTTTAGATCAATTTTAAGTTAATACAAAAATTGAGCAGAAAGTATAGAGAGTTCCCATATATTCCTTTTCCTCCATACCTTGAGCTTTCACTATTACTAACATCTTGAATTCCTGAGGTACATTTGTTAGAACTGGTGAACCAATATGGATTCATTATTAACTAAAGACCAGTTACATTTGAGTTCACTGTATAGTGCAGTTCTATCAATTTTGCCAAATACATACTGTCATGTATCCACTGTTAGAGTATCTAACAGAATATTTTTATTGCCCTAAAAATCCCCTGTGCTCCACTAATTCATCCTTCCCCCTGAAATCCTGGAAAACACTACTCTTTTTATAGTCTCTACACTTTTGCCTTTTCAAAAACGTCATATAGTTGGACTCATACAATAAATAGCCATTTCAGACTGGCTTCTTTCACTTAGCAACATGTGTTTAAGCTTCTTCCATGTCCTGTGTGTGTGTGTGTCTGTGTGTGTGTGTGTGTGTGAGTAGCTTATTTCTTGTTATCACTGAATAATATTCCATTATATGCATGTACTACAAATTTTTTAATCCATTTACCTATTAAAGGATATCTAGACTGTTCCCAAGTTTCAGCAGTTCTGAATAAAGCTGTTCCAAGTATTCATGTGCAGGTTTTTCTATGCACATACATTTTCAACTTATTTAAGTAAATAACGAGGAACATAATTGCTAGAAACTGCCATTCAGTTTTCCAAAATGGCTCTACCAACTGGTTTTCCCAACAGCACAGAATGAGAGTCCGTGTTGGTCCAGATTCTCTCTGGCATTTGACATTGTGAGTGTTTTAGGCTTTTGCCATTTATTAGGTGTGTTGTGATATCTCCTTGTTTTAGTTTGCAATCCTTAATGACATATAATGTTGAGCACCTTTTCTTTCTTTTTTTTTTTTTAATTTATTTATTTGAGAGAGAGAGAATGAGAGAAAGCAAGAGAGCATGAGAAGGAGGAGTGTCAGAGGGAGAAGCAGACTCCCAGCCAGGCAGGGACCCCAATGTGGGACCTGATACCAGAACTCTGGGATCAAGACCTGAGCTGAAGTCAGTCACTTAATCAGGTGAGTCACCCAGGCTCCCTTGAGCACCTTTTCACATGCTTATTTCGTATTTGTCTATCTTTTTGAGTTCAGATCTTTTGCCCGTTTTTAATTGAGTTGTTTTCTTACTGCTGAGATGTAAGAATTCTTTGTATATTTTGGAAACAAGTCATTTTTCATACATATGTTATTCAACTATATTCTCTCAGTCTGGGGCTTGTGCTTTTATTCTCTTAACAGTATCTTTCACCAAGTAGTTGTTCTTAATCTTATTGAAATTCAACTGATATATATATATTTTTTGTTGTTGTTGTTGTTGTTGTTGTTTTGTTTGTTTGTTTGTTTGTTTTAATAAAGTGTGGTTTTGGTGTTGTACCTAAAAAGTCCTTGCCAAATCCAAAACCATCTAAATGTTCTCCTGTGTTACCTTTTGGAATTTACTTTTAATTCTCAAAAAAGTTACGATCTTCGGGACACCTGGGTGGTTCGGTGGGTTCATCCTCTGCCTTCGGCTCAGGTCATGATCCCAGGGTCCTGGGATCGAGCCCCGCATCAGGCTCTCTGCTTAGCAGGGAGCCTGCTTCCTTCTCTCTCTGCCTGTCTCTCTGCCTACTTGTGATCTCTCTCTGTCAAATAAATTAAAAAAAAAAAAAAAGTTACGATCTTCATACCATTGAGGGGAAACAGAGTCCTAAATTCATGACTTACATACCTGATTTCATACAATTGTGATTGGTCCATCCTATTTCTGACATACACAGTATCTCCCTGTTCTGAGAAATCATGACTTGTTTGTCAGGAAGGAATTCATGTTTTTTGCTTATCAGCCTAAATTCGTAAATATTTTTTCTGAGTCCTTAAGAATCGTCTTGGGGGTGGGACAAACATCTTTACACTTGGGGAAGGAGGAGAAAGTGTACTTGCTTGACCAGAGATGAGGCATTGGTCTCTATTCCTATAAGCCATGGACATTATATATTTCATGCAGGCTTCCTTTTATAAGAGAAAAATATATTCTACTTAAATCAATGATTGACACTAGCAAAGGATAAATTGCTGACATCTTCCCTAAGGGATAGCTCAAAGATCACCAGCCAAAGCTGGAGAAAGGCAGGGTGGATCTCTCCAATATGACTCAAGAGAGAAGGGAGATCAAGTGAAGGAGTGTCAGCCTTTACTAGCGACAAAACAGATCCTTAAAAAAAAGGCAGATATCAGCAATTGGAAAATTTCAATTTCTGGGATGCTTGTGTTTATCACGAAAGTTCTGACTATATATTAAGGCAAAATAAACTTATTTTCTCAATGTAGCATTCCAAAAAGTGACTTATTTCAAATTTCGGTCATCGTTAAGACACTCTTACACCTATTCTTTGGAAATATGTGTCTTAAAGCAATCATAAAAAGTCAAAGGAAAATAATTCAACTTTTTGTTTTTTTAAGATTTTATTTACTTACTAGAGATCACAAGCAGGCAGAGAAGCAGGCAGAGAGAGAGGAGGAAGCTGGCTCCCCGCCGAGCAGAGAGCCTGATGTGGGGCTCGATCCCAAGACCCTGAGATCATGACCTGAGCCGAAGGCAGAGGCTTTAACCCACTGAGCCACCCAGGCACCCTCAACTTGTTTTTTAATCATGCTTCAAATGAATGACTATTTGAAAAATAAAAAGAAATCACGAAAGTTAGTATTAAAAGCTGAAAACAAAAAATAATTAACTTGACTTTACTCAGATTCGAACTAGAATAAAAAGAATCTATGAACATACAACACCAAGAGTGACCTGTAGTGTAAACTATGGACTTTGGATGATCACGATGTGTGTGTGCAGCTTCGTCAGTTCTGACCAACATTCCACCGGGTGGGGTTACTGATAATGGGAGAGGAGGCTGTGCATGGGGACAAGGGACTTGTGGGAAATTTCTCTGTGTGCGTGTGTGTGTGCGTGTGTGTACATATATATAATGTTTGTATATGTATAAGTACTATTATACGGTACTATTATTATTTATTGAGCTTTTATTCTCCACCAAATGAAATGGTTCATTATACCTTGTATCTTAGTCATATAATTTTTCCTTTACCACCAAACCCGACTAACACTATTCTATCTCATCAGTAACTACTTTTGTAAGATAAAGTTCCAGGGCCTTATCGGTCCCTTAAATAATCAGAAAGAATTCAACATTCTTTGCAGTTACTCACTTCCATTATAAAACAAAGCTATTCTCCTAATGGAGTCAGAGCTATTAGAACTCATTTCCCTGAGGCTTCTTTCTCCTCTTACCTTTTTAGCAGACTCTTAGTCCCCCTTTCTAATTTGTATTATGAACTCAGGGGAAGGGATTGTGTCTTACCCTATGTCAACTAGGTGTTCAATAAACATTATTAATTATTATTAAAATCATAATGATGTCAGGCTTGGCCTAATCAATTCTAATTCAGTTTAATCTAGTTCAATTAAGTTTAATTTAGGAGGTGCTGCCTTGATACACACACACACACACACATTTTTAACCTAGAATTCTAATTCACCACTGCAATAGGCTCCTTTTTTTTTTTCCCCAGCTTCACAAATTTCTTCTGTTGGAAAGAAGTTTTCTTTGTGCTATTGCTATGGTGCATTTTACCTGACAAATGCTTTTAGACTATTTTGATTCCCTTGCCCATTCAGAAATATTACCTGTGGCTTTTCACGTTATAGCTAATTTTTCTCACACTGAATTGAAAGGAGCTGACCTGAATAAAGTCACCCCTGGGTAGTCATGGTGAATGCTAAGAAAAGTGGGAAGAAGAGCAGGATGGCACCTATTTGTTTTTGTGCTTTCAAAGAAAGCTCTGCTGGAGCCATGTGGAGGACAGACTGAGCTGAGCAAGAGTGGAGACAAGAGGATGTATGAAGAAACTATGAAACTATCCGCATTGGTGATGACCGAGGATTGCACAAAGCTTGGACAGTGTAGATATGGAGCTTTGGGTGTAGGCATTGAGAGAGAAAGACAAAAGAGCAATTGCTGAAGGGCAGGAAACGGATCCATGGGCAATAGAGGGGTCGAGGATGACCAAGGGGCTGTGATGCACGCTGGAGGGGCAGCAGGTCTGTGGTGGGAGCGATGGTGTGAGCAGCAGGTGTGATCGATTTCAGAAACGAGATTTGGAAGTGTTGGAAGTCACCTTTCCCCAGGAAAAGCTGGTGGCCCCAAAGTGAGGAGGGTAATACAAAATGAGGAGGGTAGAGGTTGGAGATACCAAAAACACCAATATTTATGGAGACCAGAAAAGAAATACAAATCAAAGAAGTGTACTGAAGTAGGGGTGAATAGAAAAATAAGACAATGAGAAAACGGATTATGTAAGCCATCTGTTATCTTATCATCGGAGGCTCCTGAAAAGGAGAATGGCATGCGATTTTGACCCTCTGAGATGTACTCTCCCTCAAGAGAGAGATTAAATTATAAGGCACAATAAACAGAACTGTACAAGCCAAGGGGAATTATTTAGCTGGTAGGCACTAGGACCTCTCTAGAGTCACTAGGGTTACTATCTCTTCTGATACATTAGCCTGTGCTGGTTAAAAGTATTCAGAGTACCGCCTCTGACTGAGACTTCGCTGCTTCCTTCCATCTGCCCTACCAATGGAGCATGTTACTTTAAGAATAACATGGTTTCCTGCTTCTTGTTCCTAACTAAGATCAGCCCTAAAATAATCTGTGAAGGTGTCGTAATGCAGCCGGATAAGGAGCTACACACACCTGGAGTCCCACATGTGCTGCTTATTAGCTTTGTGAACCTGTATTAAGTTATTTAAAGTTCCTGAATTTTGACTATATAAATTAAAAAAAAAAAAGAAAACCCAAATGCAAGAATGTTAAAAATACAAATGACTTGTCATGCAGGAAACTACTTAATATATAAGCAGCATGATACAGGTACTCTAAATAATTCATTTCCTTTTACTTCTGCCAAGTCAGTTGTATCTCCCCTTTCTTTCAGAGATGTTTTTGCACCCTGGTATTCCTGAATTTTAAAATGAGGGCCTGAGTGACCCTAGTCCTTGCTGGGGTAGTTAAAAGCAGTGCTCCATTCTTTTTGGAAAGAACTCTTGGAAAGAAGCAACTCTTCAAAGAGGGAACGCAAAGAGAATTAATACCTACCTGAAAAAATTGCACTGCTACTCATTCCTTTACCCATTCTTATAAACTTCCCTCGCCTGTATTTTTTTTTTTAAAGATTTATTTATTTGAGAGAGACAGACAGAGAGAGAGTGTGTGTGTGTGTGTGAGCAGGGGGAGGGGCAGAGAGATAACCGTCAAGCAGACTCCCCATGCAGCACAGAGTTCAAGGCTGTGGGGCTCCATCCCAGAACCCTGAGATCATGACCTGAGCCTAAATCGGGGTTGGCCACTTACCTGACTGAGACACTCAGTTGTCCCCTGCTTCTGTTTTCTGAAATCTGAGTAACATTGCTGCGTAACATCATGTCTGTCATTGTTCACCCCTTCTTCCATTTCAGCCCTTATCTTCTTACTCTTTGGGCAAATATACAGTGATAGCTCAACTGATGAAGTGTTGAAATAAACATCTGCTCATACACATCCTGTTGAAATGCAGACTAAAGCCTCAAGCATTTTTAGCTGACAAATTCTCTGTACATATGCAGCATTTTACACTTACGAAGAAGAATCTATGTGCTAAAAGCACTGAAAAACGTGATCTCCAGCATCATAATATATGAAGATTTTCCTTTGGGTTCTGTAACTTCCATGGTTAGAACCATGTATACCCATGATGCTATACCCTAAATTATGAAGCTTTTGATCTTCATGTGAGTGGTCAAAATGAGGTCATTTTGATTTATTTGAATCAAACAAATGATAGAAATCTTTGGTTTCCAGAAGCAACAATCTCCCATTAGAAATGCCATGGATGAGAGAATTCATAAATGAAAGTTTCAAAATAAGGATCCCAGTAGGCTCATCTGCAACAGAGATGACGAGAAACAGCATGCGGTAGTGGTATACAACTGGTATACCACATTGAATTATTTTTCTTGACTCTACTATCAATATCTCTAAAATGCGGGTATTGGATATGAGAACTCCAAAAGAAAGCAACCTAGAGACAGATGGGACATAAAAGGTCACCAACAAATTCTAGTTGCCCTCCTATAATTATAATCTCCATGCTACGATTTTAGCGCTGATCACACACAAACATATTCAATCAATTATATATGTATTTTGATATTATTCGTCTACAATTTTGTTTTAGTTGAGTCGACCACAGTGCCTTTACAGCAACTTCACAGGAAATATAACAGTCAACTCCGTCACTCTACTTCCCTTACTAAATGTCTTTCAGAATAACAATTTTGAATGTAATGCTTTGGCTAATAGGGAATACGCACATTATCTAAAGCCAGGTCATGATACGGGCAAGTTTTGGGGATTGTTTGTTTGTTTGTTTATATAATACTTTGAAATAACACTATAGATGGTTTAGTCAATAGTTCCCTTAATAATGCAACCCCCAAAACTTCACAACTAATTAAATTCTGTAAAATGTAAACCAAACGTATAAAACATGCTCATGCATCCATTTCTATTTATGTTACAAGAGCACAGAATGACAGAATTTGAGCAAGACACTCTACACAGGGAGTTTCAAAATAGACTTCAAACAGTGGCTGGGGCTGGTGTGGGGCTTTTTGCACCGACAGTGGTGCACTGACTTACTTCAGATGAACTGAAATCATAGAACCGAGTCTTGGGCCCATAGGCAGTAGAAGGTTTGGGTTGATTAGCCCATTACATCCTTAAAGTTCAATGAGAGATTATGAACAAATGCATCAAAATTGGTTGGTAGAGGAAATCTGCAAGTTAGTCAACAAAGAAAAAAGAGAGAAAACTTAATAAAAATGGAATCAAATCAAAGGTGATGCCTTGACCTGAGCTTACAGAGGCTGAGAAACTCAGCAATGATGTTTTCCACTTCATCTATAATACACGCTGTTCTTCTCTGGTCCTGAAAATAGCATGTGACTTATGGAGCATCCTATTAGCTGTTTCAGGAGAGCACATTTTCTTCTGAAAAGTAATCGGTTTACGAATAAAAGAAACAAGTACAGACACAAAGCCAAACACACTGCGGTCTACTTTGGGCACTCATTCAAAATGTCATGTCATCCGAATATGTCTCCAGTTTTTAATGGTGCTTCACTTGGGTCTAATCACATTCAAACCCTGCTGGGTTGCATGCTATTAGATGCTTTAAAAATGTATAGCCAAGACACAACTAAAATAAAAAGCTCATACAAGCCAGCAGCTGAAGCACAAAGAGAAGACGCCTTTGGGATTCTATTTCATCTGGTGCAACCAAATCACAAGGTCATCTGTGACTTGTTGCCCACCTGTGTCTCTGTTTCCTCGGTGTTAAAATGAGAGTGATCATTAGAAATGATTGAGGACCTAAGGCTGCCATATTTATTTTCTTTAAATTACATTTAGGAGCCTGTTTTAGGACATCAGACAAACAGCTCTTCTCTTCTTCCCTTTACCATTACAAATGAAAGATCTTGGGAAGACCTATCCCTAAACATCTATTTCTGCCAAAATGTGAGCCGTGCTATTTTTGTATTTTCCAGGAATGGCATTGTTCTGAAAAGTTTCAAAGGAAAGAATGATATGAAACTTTCTTGCTAAATATTTCAAATGATGGATTTCTTGTTCTGAACATTTTAGCTTTGTAGAAGGTCGTATCAAATTGTGTGTGCACATCAAACAGTATTATGTATCTTTAGGTGAGTACACAGGGATAACTCATCCTTTGATTATTTTCCCCCGAAGTTTGAACATTTGCTTATGAAGCCTCTGCTCTGTTTTTATTTTTTTATTGTTGACATTCAAATGGAATTGAACCAAGACTTTCTGGTCAGGAGAAGAAAAAAAAGATAAAACCGTTTTAAGCCAACAGAATTTGTGACACTGTCTGACAATTTCCCAATGTGGTTGCTTCCTCATCTCAAATGTCCAAGGGATGTCATCAGAAACAAAGTACATTTTATGATAAATGCCTTGAGGTAAATGTAATTCACAGAAGATATTACAGTTTTCCTTCCTCAAAAAAAAAAAAAAAAAAAAAAAAAAAGAGAGAGAGAGAGAGAACCCTTTATTTGAATTGTCTTACTATTAGCAGGTTCTCCAAGGAGAAGGGGAAACACACTTATCTGTACATTCCTCAAGTTTGGCTGTTGTAGCTAAGAAGTGACCATATTAGGTTTTATTTTCCTAATCCCAGAACAACTAAACATTAGCATGTTTCGCTCTGAGTAACCGGATGTGACATGAAATATGAAAGACATATTTAAGGTGCAGACAGCTGGTCCCAAAGTAAATTAAAATGGCATAGGTTTAAACAACGCTCCTGTAGGGGGCTGCATTCCACCCGCAGAACTCAATCTGTGCCAGTGACAACATCATCAGACACGAAGAACAAAACCATGGCCCGGGGACTGAGCTGGAGGCTGGAGTCCAAGTGAGGTGGCAGAACATGAGGCTAAACCAATGAGACCCTGCTGGTCTGTGGGCCCTGACAGGCATGGCGGGAGCTTCTGTGAGCTGCCAAACGACCACCATGGTGGAGGGACAGACAGGTTTTCAACAGATCAAAGGGGTCTCTGCGGCCACGGTAATGCTGATGAAGGAGGGACTCCGCTTGAATCACAACAAACACAGGAAGTGCACATTCCCAAAGTGGGAAGCTTGCCAAGGGGCAGTAAACACCCTTGGATCACACCAACAACCATTGAGAAGCCCCCTGCAACACCGTAAGAGGTAAATCTTCAAAATAACAGAGTGACCTGACCTATGCAATGTTAGTACCGTCTCCCCGTCAATATCCAGCTAAATCTTCCTTTCCCGGGTTAAGTCCAGAGCCAGGTGAAAACCTGATGAGATTGGTCTGTTATTCCTAAAACTATATGAATAAAAACAATTAATAACTTGATGTCATTATGTATGGTGACAACTGCTTGAGGACCAAACTCAAAGACAGCATGCGATACTTAGACTGGATTTTGACAACTTATCTTTTATTTAATACTATATTTTAAAAAAATAATGTTTTTTCCAATACCAGGGAACACTGTGAATTAAGCAAACATGAGACCAACTGATAAATGATCTGTAACATTTACTCAGCCCAGCACTCTAGTCCGGAGGTCCCTTGTCCTGGGGCACTGCCATCTACCCTAGATAGCCCTTTCTCACCCTGGGATGACTACAGGTTTAACTAGCACCTCTGACATCAGCACTGTGAGCTCTGGAAGCTGAAGCATGCTCCTTAGGTCAGCAATTCTTACCTGGAACAAGTATCAGAATCACCAGGGGTGCTTTTTAAAATTCAGATTTTGGGGCCCTTCCACACAGGGTCCATGTCTGTAAGTCTGGGGCAGGGCCAGGGAATGTGCATTTCTAACAATTCCCAGGTGGTGCCAAGCCACTGCCTTACGATTATCACTCATAATTTTCTCTCCACTTCTCATAATTTCTCTCTCCACCACTCTCTCCATGACATAAAAATAAAATTCCAGGAGTGCCTGGGTGGTGCTATCGGTTAAGTGTCTGACTCTTAGTTTTGGCTCAGATCATGATCTCAGGGTCCTGAGACTGAGCCCCACATCGGGCTTCACCCTCAGCGTGGGGTCTGCTTAAGACTCTCCCCTCCTCCCCCTCCCCCTCCTTCCTGTGTTCTCTCTCTGAAATAAATAAATAAATCTTTAAGAAAAAACAAATAAAATTCCCGAGCTGAGATGATCGTAGACAGCATCTAACTCACCTACTTACTTTCAAGGAAACTGAGGCCCAGAAAGCTTAATAAGTATCATGAATGCTATAACCCAGGTTGCCTGATTCCAGTTCAGACATCTTTTCATGCTACCATCCTACCTCATGGCTGGTTCCTTTTAATATTTTCAATGATTTTTATCCCTTCACAGTTCAAATTAATTTATACTGGCTGCATAAAACATTATGAGAGGCTTTTAAAAAGGAATATGACTCCTCTGTGTTAAGTCCCAAATTAAAGATCAAACTCTCAAGTTTATAATGATCATCTTTAGATGATTAATTTTTAAAGGTAAATTCTTCATTTTTATATTAATTAGACTATTCTTGCATATTTTGTAGTGACTGAAACATTTGAATCTGTTCAGTCTGTTAGAATAAGGTTATATATATATGTATATATACATATATATATAGATATATATATAGTCAGCAGCCTGTTTGTTCAATTTTGCTATAAAAGACAGCTAATTTTTTTTTTAATAAAACTCTGGGACAGCACATTTCTTTCTTCTAGTGTTGGAATTCCAATATACTTTTTTGACATCTCTCAGTCATTCCAAGTGCATGATTGTGTGTGTGTGTGTGTGTGTGTGTGTGTGTGTGTATGTGTGTGTGTGTGTGAGAGAGAGAGAGAGAGAAAGAGAGACAAAGAGAGAAACAGGGAGAGTATGTGTGTTTGTGCTGGAAAAAGACTGGAGGAAGAGAGTACAGAAGAATTAGAGGGATGAAACAATCTCTTGTGGCTTTATTTTCCTTTTACAGTTGACTATTCTTGATAGGAATCATTTGAAAATCATTTCTTTTTTTTCTTTCTTTCTTTTTTTTTTTTTTTTTTCCAAGACAGGGATAGTTCTTCAATTGCATTCACAAACAAAATTTGAGGTAGACTCACTTGACAGTGGAGGAAGGATCACAAACTCAAATCTCATGGTCAGAATTCTAATGACCATCACCTGCCTGAAAATCCACTTACAGACAGGGGACAGCTCCCATATGTCCTATTCCAGAGAATTACTGAGATGGATTTTCAGGTAATGGTTCTTTCAAGGACAAAGTCTGAAATCAAGAATTTTGGTTTTGGCTTTTGCTATTCTCACTGCCAAAGACTCCAAAGCCAGATCTGTCCCCATATTAAGAGAGGCATGAAATAGGATACGAACATCTTCACTCCAGGTGAACACCTGGTGTGGAAGCGATAATGGCAGGAAGCAAGGATTCTTCTAAAAGAGGGGCAGAGCTTTCCTCCAGTATCTTAAGCACTTCTTTAGATTTGCCAATTATTTTCAGTCTTTCTAAACTATTGGCATCCTTAGTTACCTGGAAGCTGCAAAGAACATTCCTTTGAGGTTATCCACAGTTACAGTGATTCTGATGCTAACTCCTGAGGATAACTCTCTTAAAATACTTAAAAATGGAGTAGCAGGAGGACTTCATATGGTTTGTTATGTTATGGATTTTTAAATTGGGGCTTCTAGGAGACAGAGGGTTATGAAGAGTCTGCTTATTTACAGTGGGACCTCAGATACTCCGAGTATGCAATTCGCTGTGAATCACCTTGACCATCAAAGGCAAAAATCTATAGTCAGTCAGACTTCACACCTCTGAAACGGTCTGTGAGAATGCAGCATTGTAACAATGAAAAGAACCTTGAAATATCATCTGGTTATAGACATCTTTGCTTATGGAAACAAATATTCAGATAATCTAGGATAAATATTGCCCATTTTCTTTTCCAAAGTTTACAGAAATAATTGGTTCTGAGTTAATTCTCTTTTAACAACCAATGAAATGAATATATTAGATGCATAATGGTCCTTGGCCCAGAAAGCTTATAATTTAGCAAGAGAAGCAGCCATGTAAATATTAATTTAAAGTAGAGGTCATAATTAGATAAATCTTCTAGTATAAATATAATCAAAATGCTGTGGAAGAAGAGAGGGATGAATAATTAAATGTACCCAGGGACACTGGAGGAAAATGTCAGTAGAAGACAGCCTTTGAGCTGAAGCTTCAAGGACCAATCCAGCTTTGGTAGGTAGAGAGCTCGGTAACAGCCACCAAGAGTTAGGGAACTACATGGGATTGGTCTGGGAAAATGGTGAATGTGAAAAATTAATCAGGGTGAAGAAGTGAAGCTAAATATATTGGAAAGTCCAGTTGGAGCAACACTTTGTATTTATATTAAATGATTTGAAATGTATTCTTCAGACAACTGCAATCCACTGAAGATTTTGAGCAGAGGTTCAACAACACTGTTACCATGCTGCAGGGAAGTTAGACTTGTGCTAACCATCTGTCTGAATTCATCTCCAACTACTGGCTTTCATTCAACTCCAAGCAATGTCCTATCACTAGGCCTTTGAACTGGTTCTCCCCTCTCCTTGGAAACTCTTTTTCTAGGTACTCACACAACTTCCTTCTTATTCTTTTCTGTCTGTCATTTGTCTGTGCAAAGGTCACTTTGTCTTGATGACTCTAAAAGTACAACACCCCTCTTTTCCCATCTTCCTTCTTTGCTGTGTTTTTTCTGTAGTACATGTGGCATATAATATACATATATATTGCATGTATACTATATATATAAATTGTATAAATTGTATAAAATATAAATTGTATATATATAAATTGTATATCCCTATAATCTACTTTCCATGAGGGCAAGAATTTTGTTTTCTTTCCTCTTTTGTTCATTGCCTAGAATAGTGCTTGGAGCATACTTAAGGCTAACAAATATTTATAAAGTGAATGAAAAAGAAGACAGGAAAAAAAAGGGCATGTCTTAGCTCAGTCTGCCATAACAAAATACTAAAGATTCAGCAGATTAAAAATTGGAATTGCATTTTCTCATAGTGGTAGAAGCTGGACATCTGAGATCACAGCGCCAGCAGATCAGGTTTGGTGAGAGCTTTCTTCCTCGAGGCAGATGACTGCCATCTGGGTGTGTCCTCATATCACAGGGAGAAAGACAGCAAGTTCTCTCCTACCTCCTCTTACAAGGACACTAATCCTATCATGAGGGCCCCGCCCCCATGACCTCATCTAGAACTAGTTTCTTCCCAAAGGCCCCATTTCCAAGTACCGTCACATAAGGGGTAGGGGTTCAACATAAACATTTTGTGGGGACAGAAGCATTCAGTCCATAATAGAACAATTAGAGATGAAAGAGGAAAAACAGGAATGAGATGGTATCTGACTTCAAAGGATGAGGTACTTCTGGGCAGCATTAGCCAGCCTTTTTTTTTTTTTTTTTTCAGCCTCTAACATACTGCCCAGCTGACAGTCCCAGAGAAAAAGTGCGGGTGAAGAAGGATGACTCTATGTCAGAAATGTAAAGTGCCTTCTAGAGGAAGCAGAGACGGGGGTGTAATGAGAGGGACATAAGGTCAACTGAAACAAGGAGAGGTGAAAGCCAAAATCCTCTCTGCCCTTCAAACATTGCTCTTCAGGAATGATAAGTGACACTAAGCCAAGGAGAAGAGAAAATCTCGGCAAGAAGGCACTGCTGAAAGGCTTGGATAGACCTTCCTTCCCCACCAGACAACAGTCGGAAAGTCTAGCCTCTGGCATGACTCCTGGTATGGGTGGTGACGATGCTGTATTCAGGGGACCTGGGGGGGTTGTCCCTCAAGGCCAGGTGAGGACACTCAGCACAAAGGTCAGAAGTGAGAGCACAGGACGCCTGGGTGGCTCAGTTGGTTGGACGACTGCCTTCGGCTCAGGTCATGATCCCGGAGTCTCGGGATCGGGTCCCGCATCGGGCTCCCACCTCCATGGGGAGTCTGCTTCTCCCTCTGACCTTCTCCTCTCTCATGCTCTCTCTCACTGTCTCTCTCTCAAATAAATAAATAAAATCTTTAAAAAAAAAAAAAAGAAGAAGTGAGAGCATAGAGTAGAGAGAACTCTTTTGTTTACTTATTTTTTCTTGATTAACTGACTATATTGAACAGAAATCTAGACCCATCCAAGCTTCCCACTAAATGAGAAGGCAGTAAAATTCATCACATCTATAAAAAGGTAAATGGGTCAAAAAGCAGAGGTCATCATGCTAAACAAGAGGAATTCAGCTCCCTGAAAGAGACAAACTGGATGAAGCAGAAGACACAGAATAAATCAGAGATGAGTTCGATGCAAACTTGGGAAATATATCAGTTCAACTACTTTATTATGTTAAAGAGAAAAACATTTGAGATTTGGAAGAAAAGGCAAACATGCCTGCCAAGCTAGAAGTTGGTGGGATACCACCACAGACAAAAAGATAGAGGAAATGATTGTGGATGTAGATGATAAACTTTAAAAACTCACCAAGAACTCACAGGAAAAGGATAAAGAGAAAATGTGAGAGACACAAGAAATAAAACACAGAGATCCAATTTATATATAAAAGAGTTTCAGAACTATGAAAGTATTTTTAAAAGAATGGAAGGACTAGTTGAAATAACTAAAGAAATACATGGGCATAAAGAGTAGAGAGACTAATTATGTGCGGATCAGAACAGACCACGACACCCACCACTCTACCCTATCCTAGTACCCCAGCTGCTAGTCTTGCCCTTTGAGACTTTCCTCTCTCCACTTGTCTCAGAGTCCCTGTGTTCTTACCCCTTCCCCTCCAGGAACTGCATTTTATCTCAACGGGATGTTTAAATGTGCACAGCGTCACTGATAGACTAACACAGCAGGTGTGTTATGTCTTATTATCCTAGATTTATTACTTACACGTTAAATCAAGAATTAAGAGCTCTGGGTATGCTCATTTTATTAAAAAATATAAACAGCCGATGCTACTTTTCATTCATCATTTTGAAAAGTGATCTTGACTTCAAACAAAACAAAACTAGAAACAGCTCTTTGTCTAGTGAAAATGACTTGGATGTTAATAGAGCCATCTCTTTCGGCTTGAGGGACAATTAGTTGGGAGCCTTCAAAGCTTTGTTCAAACTATTTCTGGATTTGGTCACTTTTATTTTTATCTCTCCTGAGTCTCATATTTGGCCACCTGTCCAACTTAAGTAACTTTTAGACTTTGAAAAATTCTACTGTGATCCTTGGATTAGAAAGCACAGGAGAAACAAGAACAACTGGTAATTCTCGAATTAACAATGGCAATATTATTTCGGGGCCATGCTGGATTTTGAGCACAGATGTCTACTTGACCTCTGATAGTCAGCTCTGGGTCCTTGCCCAGCTTTTGGAAGACGCTGTGTAGACCCCAGCTGCTGCCTATCCCTATGATGATACCAGCATGGTCTGGGGCCACTTCAGCCATCATGTCGTTTGCATTCCTTGTTTCTCAAATGACTGTGTCAAGGGCCTACAGATAGTTTGTATCTATGGATCCTTTATGCATGGTACTAATTTTCTGATAAAACAAAGGCACTGTAAACAAACAGAAAACAACCAAATGTGCATACACCTAAATGGATGCAGAGAATCATCATGCCTTCAGCATGCTCCCCCAGAACTGCTCAGCCCAGAGCAGCCCTGCCCATCCTAGCTCAGCTCAGCTGAGCCTAGAACAGCTGTCTTCTAACTAAAAGGCAGCATTTTGCTTTACCTTGAGCATGAAAAGGGATTCCCATGGGCAACCAAATAGTCCTTTGTTTGTTAAGAGAGATTCTTATTGAAGTAAAGCAATTTATTTTTGCTCCAGCATTCAGTGAAACAGGTATTTATGGAATGCAAGTAGACTACTCTTTGATTTTGCTATTTTGTTATTTTTTCCCTTTTATCCTGCACAAAAGAGTAGAGAGGCTTAATATGGTGGACTTTTCCTAAAACCCTCTACCCATGTGTCAAAGAGGAAGTCAAATAGAAATGTTTACTGACATATAGTTAACTCTAAACAAAGTCTATTATATACTAAATGTCTATATAGGGTCGTGGGATAGAAGTAGTACATGGAAGTACAGGAGTTATACCGATCCAGTTTCTTCCTATTATTTATCACGTATGGGTTTACTAAAAAAAAATAAAAGAGAGAGAGAGGGAGAGAGAAACAGGGAGAAAGATACATGTTTACTTTTGTCTTCGGATTTCAATTTAGAATTATCGTTGATCAGTAATACACATTGGATTTCCATTAATAATCCCCACAGGTCTCTGTAATAGTGAAGGATCAGTATTAACCTTAAAACTCCCGCAACAATGCAAAATTCACCATGATGTTTTCTTAATTTAATAAAGCATAATTTAAAAAACTATTTTAGCTAAACAAAAACAACAGAAAATTTAAGAATCTAACCTCCTCTCCCCCCAAAAAAGATAAAGATAAGGATGAAAGCGAGGACGAAGGAGACAAATAAAAAAATAAAATAAAATAAACAAACTTTCTCCAGTTTTCACCCAAGGTCTTGTATCTTCTGACTTCTAATTTCTCAGAAACTATAGGTGAAACTGAATAGCTGTTTTGAACAAATCCTTCTAAACTTTAAATTTTCTCATTTTCTAAACTTTGTTCTGGAGAACAAAAATGTACCTTGAAACATGAAATGATGCTTTGTTGGAAGAAATGTTCTATGATCCAATAAATTTTGGAAATTCTTTATGTCGTCTCCCCTTTTGGAGAGAGGGTATATTGAAAGCTCCAAGGAGCCCTACAGAAATATGTTTCTCTTTGCAATTCAAAGTTGCCCACACTTATATTACCACAGATCCTTGTAAAATGCAAGTCTGGCTTACATTAATAGGTAAAAATCTGATCAAAAGGAGACATTTAATAGGTTTCTTTAAAACACTTGTTTATTATTTCAATGTGTATTAAAATTGTCTCTTGGATCACAATAAAACAACCGCACAAAACCAACTCCCTTCAACTTGGAACACTCCTTATCTGCTCACTTATGTCTGACTCAGTGCTAGAGGGATGATTTCACAATGGTAAAACTTTCTGTGCTGCAGTGCTGACCAAGTTTAAAGACAGGCATTTTTTTCCTAATAGCATCTCTAGCGGTATTTTTATTTTCCCTGTGCTTCCTTGCTTCCCAGAACATGACCTTTGTCTATTTCTGTCTTTTGATGATTATGGGCATGAAGAGACTTAGGTATGGAGGGGAAAGATAATTGCCCTGGGCCACAGGAATAAGTAGTGACTAAGTGTATAGAGAAGATTATACATCTTGCAATCTACTTCCCCTGACACCATCATTACTGCTACTACCACCACCCCATGAGGTAAGGGAGCTCAGTTACTTCTGAAAGTACTTAATGATAAAACAAAGTTCAAAGAAAAAAAAAAATTTAAATAACCAAAAAATGCCCTACCCCTTCAACCTTCTTCTGTTTTTGGCTATAGATTTACCACTACTAATTTGCATTCATTATATTTGATTTGTATACCTATGCCTAATCGTCCAATGTAGCCTACTTAAAAACTGTGCCTACAGCAAAACAGTTAGGATTTGTGCTCCTAGCATAACTGTAGTCAGGGCTGACTTGGGCTCTGATAATGTCAACCTATTTAAAATTCCCTTGACTATTTTATAGGCAAGTCCAAATGCCACACAGGTGAAATGCCGGAAGAGGGAAATAAATTGAGGATGGTTGGTAGTTTTGCTTATTTTCTTGTTCTCTGGTGTTAAAAATTTTTTTGATGGTAAGAATGTGTAGGTACAAGAAGTCTAAAGTTTTCAGAGATTAGCACTTAGGGAGATTTTATATCAGGGGATACTTTTTGCTTCCTTGTAAAGGAAAATTAAATATTTCCAGCCTTCTTTGCTTAATCAATATTGACCTGGGGCATAATTTTTTAAATATATATATATATATATATATGTATATGTAAAAGTGCCTATAAAGTGCCATCCAGCCTGAAGCTAGAGACCCTTCATGCTAAACATTATGGGGGGAGGGAGTGTGATAAGACAGGCTGGCCGAGACTGGTGGTAGGCATCAGGGAAATAAGAGTCTTTTCCTCTGCAAAAGGAATATACATTTCAAGAGGCTGACATCTAACATATACTTGCCTCATGGCTTCCCAATGTCTCCTCTTACCTCTTCTCTACTCTGGGATTATATCCTCTTTCTTAGATACTTGACAGTTTCATCTTTTCTACATTGCTTTCCAATCCAATGCTGGCACTGGGCTCTGTTAGTTTATGCGTAAGGACTACAAGCACTAGTGACACTTAGGTCATGCCTCTCGGGCAAGTACTTTTTGTTGTTTCTTTGAGTTTTGCCTATGTGAGGCTGTGTCTTCGGGAGCTCTCTCTTAGATTTTCTGACTTGCCTGGATCACTGAAACTGATTTTTTTTTTTTATTTAAAGATTTTATTTATTTATTTGATAGAGATCACAAGTAGGCAGAGAGGCAGGCAGAGAGGGAGAGTGGGGACAGGCTCCCTGCAGATCTCGATCCCAGGACCCTGAGATCATGACCTGAGCTGAAGGCAGAGGCTTAACCCACTGAGCCACCCAGGGCCCCAGACACTGAATTTTTAACTCTAAACCTAGGGATACTTGAACACCTTTGGCTGATAGATCCAAACACCTTGGATCAGCAATGGCAGCAGAAAGCACCCAAGTTACCTCAAAGTTTAAGAATCCAGTCCAGTCTCCAAGTCTAAGAAAGTCACAAAAATACAATAAACCCAATAATTAAATTCATTGACAGAGTGTCTGGCAATAAGTAAGAAGTTGTGAACAACAGAAAAGATGCACAGACCAATTTTAGAGCTGCTCCAAATCTTTCCAAGTAATTACTTTAAGAAAACAGATGAGGGACCCAAATGTATGCACGCACATTTAAAAATAATTAAGTCACTTAGAATCTCTACAGTGAACCAAACAGCCCTCTTAGACTGTTTCTGATAAAGCAAATCCCATTTATTTTGATGGATTTTTTTTTAAATTTTAAAAAAGATTTTATTGATTTATTTGAAAGAAAGAGAGCACAAACAGAAGGAGAGTGTGAAGCAGGCTCCCCACTGAGCACAGAGCTTGACATGGCGCGCGATCCCAGCACCCCGAGATCCTGACCTGAGCCGAAGGCAGACACTTAACCCCAGTCACGGAGTCACCCAGGCACCCCTTGATGAATTATTTATTAATACCTCTTCCCCTTTCAATAAATAATCTTATACAGTTGTAAATAGTATGGCATTAATTAGCTACTCCTTATGTAGAAATTCTGCTTGTTTAATTTACAGATATCCCAAACTGTGATTCATGTCTTAAATCACTCACTCTCTGTGTGAGTTCCAGGATTTCTACCTGCGCATACAATTTAATCACATGTATATTTTAATATCATTTAGGGAAAGAAAAATAAGAAAAGGTCTGAAGAGTAAAATCCTAAATTATACAATTTCTTGAGAATGAAGAAATCGACAAGGCTGTTTACAAGTCTGGGAAATGACAGTGATCTTAAGAATGGCCAAATAAAGTCCTGAATTTGTTTCCAAGGTCTTTTGTTAAAAGCAGCAAGTGGGAATTGAAATACAATTGATTAGAAAGTAAGAAGTGGGAACTCAGTCCCCCCACCCCCCCCATGCCTGGGTCAGGAAGTATGTAGGATCAACAAACTGAAGTAAATGTTCATGACTTTTGTATTTAGTTAGCGATGAATCCCCAGTGCCTGTGACCGGGAATGAGGAGGAAAACAAACACTGACAAAAAAGCAAGGTCCTCCTGAAATGCCACGTCTGTCCTTGGAGTTCCCCATGAACACTTCTGGGCAGAGAAGGCCTTCCTTTTAAAAGAGCATTACTACAGAATGGCGTCTATTCAATTCTCCACAGCAGGGTAAAGAACACAATATTAGTGCCATATCATTTTCCCCCATTGTCTACGAAATATTTGAAGTGGAAATGGCTTCTTTCAACACCAGAGACCATGTGGGAAATGACCTGTGCGCGGAATAAGTTGACAGGCACGGTGGGGAATTTCATTACACCTTCGAATTTGACTGGCCTGAGCAGCTCACTCTGGGCTCTCCCTAACCTCTGGCAACTGCTTGGAATTGAATCTGTAAATGTTAATCAATATTTCAGGCCTATTAAATAAAGAAAGGCATTGTGAAAATCAAAGTACTAATGGCCAGCCTGGCTCTGTGAAGGTCTGTTCAGCTGTCAAAAGCATGAGATCTAGCAAGAGAGAATATATTTTAATAAAATTCTTTCAATTTTATAGAAAATGCAATGTCTTTGTTCTACCACAGTACGTATAATATCGGTGCCTCAGAATACTCAAACATGCTAAACAGAAATAAACTTATTTCTCTGTAAAAAACACTTGGAACTAATGTCCCTTAGGCATACTGAGGGAAAACAGAAAATAACCTTTTGAGATAATCTTTCAGTTATTTAAAATTTTAGCAAAGAAGCCATGTCACACCATTCATACTCCATTCTTCCCCAAACAACAAAGTCCAGGCACATGTAAGAGCTAAATGTAAAACACAAAAGTATAAAAACATTAAAATAAAATAGATCACTGGGGCTAGGGATATTTTCCTAAGGAGGATACATTTTAGAATCCATGAAAGACAAAAATATCAGGATAAAAATTAGAAATTTCTTCACAAAGACAGAATCCATTGTAAAAGTAAAATCATATATTATTGTGAGAGAAAGTATTTTAAAAGGAGACATCCGACTGAAGAAGTTATACCCAAAGATGTAAACAGTTCTAAATAATCAAATGAAATACAACTATTGCTAAAGAAAAAAAATTGATAAAGAAATAAGCAATTCATATAACAGAGAGAAGTGAGTTAAAAATATGAGAAAATACTTTTGTTCACAAGTAATAAAAATTTATTACAACAATGAATAGAGTTCATGTTTATTAAGTAGACATTCAAGTGATCGATAATATCCATTGTTGATAAGGACAAGAAAACGGACAGTCGCACAACTATTGGTATGAAGATAACTGATGGGTCATGATCCCAGGGTCCTGGGACTGAACCCTGCATCAGGCTCCCTGCTCAGCTGGGAGCCTGCTTCTCTCCCTCTGCCACTCCCCCTGCTTGTGATCTCATTCTCTCTCTTTCAAATAAATAAATAAAATATTTTTAAAAAGATTAATAAAGTAAAGGTAGCTCATGTAGCACTGGAGGACCATCAGAAATTAAAACGCCTATAGATTTCCTATTAAAATTTCACTCCTAGGGATCTATTTTACAGACAAATGCACACATGTGAGCAAAATTCATGCATGAAAGATTTATTGGATAAAAACTAAGTATTAGGCATCCTTCTAAGAGATACAGATATGGCTGAAAATACAGAAGAGATACAGAAGAAAATACAAAACACAAATGTTTGCCCTGCCCAGATGGAAGAGGCAATAAACAAAACTAATAAGTAAGACACATATATTGCATACAACACATAATGGAGTAAGTGCTAAGGAGAATAATGCTATAGGGATTGAGGTTTGAGATGTTTGTGGACCTATGTTACAGTTTTAGATAGGATGCCTTTTCGTAAGGCCTCACTGTGATGCTTTTTGAGAAAAACTCGCATTAAAAAAAAAAAAAGAAAAGAAAAGAACAAGCCATGTAGACATGGAATGACTGAGCATTCCAGACAAAGAATGTGATACGGATAAAGATGCTAAGATTAGAACATGTTCACAGTGTTCAACGAGCGTCAAGAATGCAGCTGAGTGAGGAGAAGCAAAGGAGATGATTCAGAGAGCAATGGAAGTCCAGAGAATGCAAGGGTTGACTGTCGTCTGGATTTGGCTTTACTCTGAGCGACGTGGGGAGTGCAGGCTTGGTAAGGTTCTCTATAGGGTCAAGCTGCCTACTGTGTTAAGAAAGTCTGAGAGGCAAGAGCAGACTCAGGGAGAGTAGTCAGGAATTGAGTGGAGCATCTTTGCCGATCTGCTCCAACACTGTAATAGAGAAAGGGGGAATAAAAAAAAACCTACCAAAAACTCATCGACATTGTCTTACAGATTTAGCTAAAGTATGATATGTGGAATATTATATGGCCATTAAAAATGAGATAGACCGGGGGCGCCTGGGTGGCTCAGTGGGTTAAGCCTCTGTCTTCGGCTCAGGTCATGATCTCAGGGTCCTGGGACCGAGCCCCACATCGGGCTTTCTGCTCAGTGGGGAGCCTGCTTCTCCCTCTCTCTCTGCCTGCCTCTCTGCTTGTGATCTCTCTCTCTCTGTCAAATAAATAAATAAAATCTTTTAAAAAAATGAGATAGACTTAGTCTAATTCACATACTAAATTCTCAAGACCCATTACTGAGTGTAAAAAAATGTATTCACATTGATCCCATTATCTAAAAAAAAAGAGAAAAAAATATATGTGCTGATCTCCACATACTAGTAATGAACAACTTTCCAGTAACATATACGATCAAGAAAGGAAAGGACAAAAAGAGTGCATATTTACATTCTGTTCTATGCACATTCATTGTTCTTTGATCTTATATAAATATATATTCATTATTATTGCGTGACTTTAAATATCCTATCTTTGGATCTGAGTGGACATTTTTCTGAAGAAGACATATAGATGACCAACAGGTACATGGTCTAAAGATATTCAATGTCACTAACCATCAGGAAAATCATCATCACTTCACCCCTGTCGGAATGGCTACTGTCAAAGAGACAAGAGGTAACTAGTGTTAGCGAGGATGTATAGAACTGGGAACCCTTGTGAACGGTTACTGGTGCCGTTACCAAAGAAAGCAGTATGGAGGCTCCTCAAAAACTTAAAAACAGAACTACCATAAGACCCAGGAATTCCACTTCTGATTATTTAGTCTGAGGAAAATGATAATACTCCTCCATGCACTTCATTTTCATCCCAGCATTACTGACTTTAGCTAAGATACAGAAGCGACCTAAGGGACCATGGATGATGACTGGACAAAGATAGATACAGACACAGACACAATTACATACATACAATGGGATATTATTCAGTCATTAAAAGAATAAAATCTAGCCATTTGTGACAACCTGGGTGAAGCCTGAGGGCATTTTGCTAGGTGAAATAAGTTAGATGGATAAAGACAAATACTTTATGAGCTCACTTATATGGGGAAATCTTAAAACAACAACAACAAAAACAAATCATATACAGATTGCTGGGTTGCCAGAAGCAGGGGGGGGGATGGGCAAAAGGGGGTGAAGAGGGTCAAAAGGTCAAACTATCAGTTATAAAATAAGTAAGTTGTCGGGATACAATGTGCAACACAGTGACTATGTAGCTTACAATGTATTTCATATTTCATAGTTTCTAAGATAATAATCTTAAAAGTTCTCATCTTAAGAAGAAAGAGAACCTTGCCACTATGTACAGCAATGGGTGTTAACTAGATTTATTGTGATGTTCCTTTTGTAATATATACAAATATAAAATCATTATGCTATACACCTGAAACTAATATAATGTTACATGTCAAATATACCTCAACAATATAAATGAATAAATAAATAAAACTTTTTAAAGTGGGAATAAAGAAAATTGTGAATGAAATACAACTTTCTGAGGGAATGCTAAAAACATTTTATTTGCATACCTTTGAATTAAAATGTCTTCACTTGTTCCATGACACAGGAAATATTCTTTAAAAATATGTCATATTTTATTATTATATAGCTATTAAAAAAGAATTCTAAAGAAGAAAAGTAATCTCTAAAAGCAACAAGACTCAAAATACAAAGAATTTTGTACCCCATTGTATACATTCTGAATTGCTAATAGATAAACAGAACAGAAAGAAAATATTCCATGCAGCACAATTCTTTAAACCGATGGGTAACTACAATCTAGGTCAGCTTTCTAGGTGGCTTTTTTTAAACTGAAGTAATTTTAGTACTTCAATTGGGCTACAAAGAAAAAAAAAAAAGGTGAAGGAACGCACAGGTTGTGAATTAAGTCAACTTTTCTTGACTTCCGAAGTCAAGCTTCCGAAAGCACAGGGACATTCCCTTGGACACAGAAAAATCCAAAGTGACAAGTTCAATTCAGCATTTGACATTACCTTTTAGACTTTTCAAATAGAAGTTTGAAAATGCATAGTATTTGAGAGCTGGTTACGCAGTTAGGAGAAAAGAAATATATAGGTAAGAGTTCCATCACACACTTTTGAGAAATAATTCAAAATTCAAAAGATAAAAATAAAGTATTAAAATTACCAGAATTAGAAACATGTGAATATTTATGTAATTCTTTTTTTATTTTTTATTTATTATTATTATTATTGTTTTTTAATTTTTTATTTTTTATAAACATATATTTTTATCCCCAGGGGTATGGTCTGTGAATCACCAGGTTTACACACTTCACAGCACTCACCAAAGCACATACCCTCCCCAATGTCCATAATCCCACCCTCTTCTCCCAACCCCCCTCCCCCCAGCAACCCTCAGTTTGTTTTGTGAGATTAAGAGTCACTTATGGTTTGTCTCCCTCCCAATCCCATCTTCTTTCATTTATTCTTCTTGTACACTTAAGCCCCCATGTTGCATCACCACTTCCTCATATCAGGGAGATCATATGATAGTTTTCTTTCTCTGCTTGACTTATTTCGCTAAGCATGATACGCTCTAGTTCCATCCATGTTGTCGCAAATGGCAAGATTTCATTTCTTTTGATGGCTGCATAGTATTCCATTGTGTATATATACCACATCTTCTTGATCCATTCATCTGTTGATGGACATCTAGGTTCTTTCCATAGTTTGGCTATTGTGGACATTGCTGCTATAAACATTCGGGTGCATGTGCCCCTTTGGATCACTACGTTTGTATCTTTAGGGTAAATGCCCAATAGTGCAATTGCTGGGTCATAGGGCAGTTCTATTTTCAACATTTTGAGGAACCTCCATGCTGTTGGCCAACAGTCACATGAAAAAGTGCTCCATTCATTCGGCATCAGGGAAATACAAATCAAAACCACAATGAGATATCACCTCACACCAGTCAGAATGGCTAAAATAAACAAGTCCGGAAATGACAGATGCTGGCGAGGATTTGGAGAAAGGGGAACCCTCCTACACTGTTGGTGGGTATTTATGTAATTCTGATGTGCAGAAAGTTTTCCTTGGCACCAAAGTAAGAGACTGAAAAGGGCAGTGCCATCATCCTACTACTTTCATCGCTTACGAGACTATCGCAATAGCCTCCTAACTGATTCCAGTGGCTTTTATCCATGCGCCATGCCAGTATCAAATGATAGTATCAAAACATGTATCCCAACAGGTCACCCCTGAGCTCCCAAATCCCGCTTTAGTGCCACTATTGTTTTTAGAATAAATAACAACTTTCCTGACATGTCCTCTAAAGCTTTAAGTGGTCTGGCTCCTACCAAGCCCTGTGCCAGACCATGTTTTCTTGAGGTCAGTTGTTTCCTAGTTATGATCTTCAGACCGCCAGCATCATAATCACCTGGGAACTGGTTAGAAATGCAAATTCTCAGGGCCCACCCCAGCCTACTGTATCAGAAACGCTGGGGGTGAGGGAGGAGGCCCGATAGTGTGTGTTTAACAAGTCCTCCAGGAAAATTCTGATGCATGATTGCATCAGATCCCTGTGTCCCATGGACAGTGGCCTTTTCTTTTCCTGGCATTGACCATATTCCCTTCTACCCCGGGGCTTTTGCTCATGCTGTTTCCTCAGCCTGACACCTTTTTTCTCTCCCCTTTCAAATAGTTATCTCCTATTTTCCTTCTGAACACAGCACATTTATTCTTGCTCACCAGGCAAACTCTCATTTGTACTTTTCTCATAGGTTTATTTCTTTTTCATAACATTCACCATAACCTTAAGTATATTTTTAAGTGATTGTGTGACTATTTTCTTTCTCCCTCCAACAGAACGTAATCTAGTGATGGCCATGCAGTTTCTGTTACTGCTTACCATTGCACGTGAAATATCTGATACATAGCTCGGCACGAACTAAAGTATCAATAAATATTTTAAGTGAATGAATATTGGTTTATAGACTGGCAAATCTATAGAGCTAAACATTGTTGGTATTATTCTCCAGAGGACTGAACGAGTATACTCTTTTTTTTTTTTTTAAGATTTTTATTTATTTATTTGTCAGAGAGAGAGAGAGGGAAAGAGAGAGAGCAAGCACAGGCAGACAGAGAGGCAGGCAGAGGCAGAGGGAGAAGCAGGCTCCCTGCTGAGCAAGGAGCCCCATGTGGGACTCGATCCCAGGATGCTGGGATCATGACCTGATCCGAAGGCAGACGCTGAACCAACTGAGCCACCCAGGCATCCCTGAACGAATACATTCTTTATACTTTTCTGCATTTATACTACCTTAAGTGAGCATAAATATGACTTATAAAAAATAAATATATTCCAGAGGGGAAAGGAACGATACATTATAAATACAGGTAAAATGTTCATAACTCACTGTGATGGTTCATTTCATGTCACCTTCACTGGACACAGACATGGCATACCCAGATACCTGCTTCAAAACATTTTTCCTGGAGTTGCCTGTGAGGGTATTTCCAGAGAGATTAGCACTTGAATTGGTGAGCTCAGTAAAGCAGATAACTTCCTCCAGTGTGAGAGGGCATCATCCAATCCACCGAGGACTTGGATACAAAGGACGAGAAGGCCAGGAAGGTTGAACTCATTTTTGACTCCTGAAGCTGGAATATGCTTCTGCTCTTAGTACTCCTGGTTCTCAGGACTTCCACTGCTCCACTGGCTTTCCTGGGCCTCTCGCTTCCTATCCTCCACAATCAGGAGACAATCCTTGTAAGAAATTTCATACATACCTGTTTCTTTGGAGAACCCTGACAATATGATCACCCCAGGCTACTGAATTTGACTCTGCTGAAGCTATCGCCTTTATTGTCTTCCCAATGAAGTTAAAATTTAAATGATTTAATACTTTGTTAAACTTCATTGATACATTTACATATACACAGAAGAATATAATTGAGAATAAATTATATAAGATTATGTATATGCCTGTGAGTGTGTGTATATATATATATATATATATATATATATGAAATTAGGCATATATATATATATATATATGTATCTCCATAATTAAGAACACAGATTCTTACAACATAATTCATAATTAAGAACACAGATTCTTACAACAGCCCCCAGATTTTACAGCATCCCAGAAGATCTTTTCATGATACTTACAGTCAGCACCCACTAAGGATAACCACTATACCTGATTACTAACAGTTTATATTGGCTTTACCTGTTTCTGTATACTTCATGTAAGTGAACACAAACACTATATGCCCTTTAATGTCAAACTTGGAACAATATGTTTGTTAGATTAATTCTTTTTTTTTTTAAGATTTTATTTATTTATTTGACAGAGAGAGATCACAAGTAGGCAGAGAGGCAGGTAGAGAAGGAGTGGGGGAAGCAGGGTCCCCGCTGAGCAGAGAGCCCGATGTGGGGCTCGACCCCAGGACCCTGGGATCATGACCTGAGCCGAAGGCAGAGCCTTAACGCACTGAGCCACCCAGGTGCTCCTCATTCTTTTTTTAAATTTAACTTTTTCAGTGTTCCAAGATTCATTGTTTATGTACCACACCCAGTGCTCCATGCACTCCGTGCCCTCCCCAATACCCTCCACCAGTCTCAGCTATCCCCCCACCTCCCTCCACTCCAAAACCCTCTATTTCTCAGAGTCCACAGCCCCTCATAGTTCCTCTCCCCCTCTGATTTCCCCCAACTCACTTCTCTCCATCTCCCCATGTCCTCTGTGTTATTCCTTATGCTTCACAAGTAAGTGAAACCATATGATAATTGACTCTCTCTGCTTGACTTATTTCACTCAGCATAATCTCCTCCAGTCCCCTCCATGTTGATAAAAAAGTTGGGTATTCAGCCTTTCTGATGGAGGCAAAATATCCCATTGTATATATGGACCACATCTTCCTTATCCATTTGTCTGTTGAAGGGCATCTTGGCTCTTTCCACAGTTTGGCGACTCATTCTTATTGTTGTATGTAATTCCAGGCCATTCAGTCTCAATGTCAAATAATAGTTCATTAAATGAATAAATAATATTTTTTTATCCATACTACTCTTGGGCATTTTGGTAACTTTAGGTAGGACCTATTAAAATCAGTGATTTCTTGAATATTCTACATGTGTTTTGATGAAGACTTGCACTAATCTCTCTTGCATGCATAGCTAGGACTGAACTACAGAGTCATAGAATAGACATATCATTAGCCTGGATGGACCCTATCAAGCATTTTGCCAAAACAAATGTACCAATTTACATTATATGCTCATGTGCAATTGGAGTCTTAGCTGTTCCACATGTTTGCTAACATTTGTATTTTCTAATCTTTAACTGTGTCCACTGCTATAGTGAGTGGTAGCATAGTTTTAATTAGTGTTTCTGTGATGAATAATAAAGTCAGATATCTTTTCAACATGTAATAGGATTTTGAGACTGACACGCTACCTACTGTGCTAATGAGGCACCTTGTAATAGGATTTTAAATACTGGATTCAGCTTTCCAGGGTCAATTTTACAAGTGAAAACAATGAGTTTAATATAATATAGATTCCTGAAATTAATTAAAAATCACTAATTTCTCAAATGTACATACAGAGAAAATATATATCTAATCTGAATGTATCTCTGTACATACATGCATATATACACACATAGATACATTTACTCCATTTTGAAAACATCTTAAAATATTCTATTTTTCAAACCAAGACCCTTTATGGTTCACCATTTCATTATTTCCAATAGTGTCAGTTCAGTAAAATGATCTCTAACGTTGAAATTCTCAGTATCTTTGGCAATGACACCATCACAAAGGACAGCATCTATTCACCTGAAAAATTCCCAGTGAAAAGGGAAGTCATTGCTGTCTTCTCTGCTATAATTCTAGAGATTCTGAGGCAAATACCCCTTCTCATTTAGCCCTGTTTTAGACACCTCATCTCTTATGGCCTCTAGGCAAACTCCAAGACTTCTTTTTTATTAGGCTGCCGAAATTAAACTAATATGGTGGGCTGGAATCATTTTTAAAATTATAATGGGCACTAGTAAACCAAAGAGTCCCTCACAGTGAGGAAAACTAGGGCAGAACTTCAGGTGACACTGGAATGTTAAGTGAAGGCTGACACACATTTAGACTGGTTTCTTGCTTGTCGTTAAAATCTGCTTGGGGAATTACTATATAGAAGGGCTAATGTTTTTAGCCATTTCTTGAGAAAATCTAAGCTTCCACGATTCTACTCATTAATACGAAAGCTGCCAATGTGTTTGTGTTTCTAAGAGAATTTAGTTCTCACTACCACCATTCCAGCTGGGGCCCTTACTCTTACCTGGAAAAGTACGTTAGCGTTCTCCTAGTTCTTCTCATTTCTGGTCACTGCCAGGCCACATTCACCCCACACATCTCTGCCAGATTAATCTGCAGTCCCCGTTTACCCTCTCCTGGGGATCTCCAAGCTACGGCCAAACACTTTCAATGTGCTCCAGTGCCATTTCAACTATCGCTGCTTAGTGTCCTCAGTCTAATCTGTAAATACGACATCAGTGGACTCTTCACCAGTAATTCCAATCTCCCTCTTTTTTTTTTTTTTTTTTAAAGATTTATTTATTTACTTGAGGGGGCAGAGGGAGAAAGAAAACCCACAGTCAGATTCCTTGCTGCGTGTGGAGTTCACACAAGGCTTGATCTTACAGCATGGGATCATATCCTGAGCCAAAAATAAGAGTCAGATGCCTAATTGACTGAATCATCCAGGCGTCTCTCAATTTCTTATTTTCTGCTGGAAGATACAGTGAACCCCACTCTGGTGGTCAAGTTGAATGTGCCTTTAAGGCAATATCCAGTGTCATGTTCTCCAATAAACCTTGCTAGATTTTTCCAAATGATTATAATCTCTCACAGTTTATATTTAAATGGTTTTATGGGTAAGTACACCTCATGAAGTTTTTCATAGTTTACTAAAGTTGATAGCTATTTTCTGGAACATTCAAGTTTCCTTAAAGCTCATTATTCCAACCAACTTTATATTGGTTCAATGCTTTCTGCTACTCTACATAATCCTCAACAAGAATCTAAGACATATCCTAGACTTCTTATTCATGCGTATTATAAAAACCTTAGTACATATTCCTATTAGTAATAAATATTTATTTTAATATAATCTTTGGTACATACAAAGGAATGAATGGAATTTATAAAAGCATAGTAATAAAGCAAGCACCCACGAACCTACCACACAGCTTAAGAATTAGAATTTTATCAATATCTTTCTTTTTCCTACATGCTTCTTTTATCCATAACTCACTTTCCTCCCAGAGGTAAACATTACCCTGATTTTTGCAAAAATCATCCTTTTGTTCTTATTTCCAGTTTAGTAACTGTGAATCTATCTTTAAATAATATAATATTTAGTCTTGACCTTCTTGAAACTTCAGACAGATGGAATGAAACTTTACATGTCGTTTTGCAACTTGCATCTTAGTCTCCATTAATGGACCACTTTTCGAGCACTGTTTCATTGTTCTACTCTTGTCTGGACTTGGAGATCAATTCTTAGTTTCCTGAAGTTATTACTGATGCTAGTGTAGCATTCATTCTTGCATGTATCTTTCGACGTGCACACATAAGAGTATCTCTAGGAAACACACACACACACACACACACACACACACACAAAACAGGAGAAATACTGAGTTGCATGGTAATAAGTGTCCACATTTAAAGGATAATATACCATTGTTTTCACAAGTGCCTGTATGAATTTTAAGCTTGATCTATGAATGCACATAGAGCCACATCCTCCCTAAAATATGAGATTATTAAATATCTTGATTTTTGCCAGTTTTCATGAGTATAAAGTGGTATGTGTCTATGGTTTATGTTTTCTTTTACCAGACCACTTTGAGTATTGCCTCTACTTTATTTCTCTTTCTGACATCCCATTGTATGTTTATTACTGCTCTTAGACCTGGGCAAGCAAGGTTAATGCTCTAGGTCCCATGTCTTAGGGAGCCCTTTGCTTTGAAATATCTTCCTTAAATTTTTCTTCTCTGTGTCAATGCCAGCTGGGCCCTAAGGTTGGCTTGCATGGGCCTCAATCTTTCACTCCTTGAGGCACACTCTGGCCCTTTACACCACATGTAGGTCAATCAGATCTTCCAAGAAGCTACAGAACTCCTGCTTATGAAGTTGTTCTGGGGCTCTTTGCTTGGTTGTGAATTTCAAAAGGACAGCCCGGTGACTGAACTGTTCCTGCTGGCTCTTGCAATACTTCTCTTGTGGCCTCATGCCAGATTGGGCTGCCAGATTGTACTGAAATATTTGACTCTTATTCACGTTGGGCATGGTAAAAGTTGGACATGGTACAAGTTGAGAGCTCTGAACTACCAATGGTCCAATGCCTACGTAAACAGATATAGACATCAGCTTGTACCTAGCCTGTTCTAATTGGGGTGCTACTTTTGATCTATAGCACGTGAGGACAGGGACTTCACCTTGTTAGTTCCATTTCACTGCACTCGCAGAAGTCACTTACATCCTGCTCAGGCACTGGGGCACGTGCCAGGCAGTCCTCTGGACATGGTTGCTCCTATATTCTTTGAGGGCTTAGAAGACCATTCTTTACAGTACCAATGGACCTTTCTAGTTGGCTGTTCTCTCTTATCTCACATGTTCTGGTGACATTGTACTTTCTTTGGTCTTTGTTTAAGCTATGTTAGATGAGGAATGGATGTTCCTATGTGAATGAGGTAGATCTTCTTGCTTTGCATACCAGCCTCTAGTCTATCTCTCTGGGGTAGGGTATAGAAGTCAGGGGTGCAATCAACATTGGAGGAGATTGCATTTAGGAATTTCTTGATTATGGCTCAAAGGGTTCAAGAAAAGACATGGCTAGATGTGTCAATCTAGGTTTATGCTATGAAATTCTAAACAGTGAATTCAACGTAATCATAAAAGATTAACATTTTCTTTCATCATCTGGGTAAGACTTGCATTAGTGGTTGTCATCAGTGAAGCACAATAATAAACTCTGAGTCACTGAAAAAGTATTTTTGAAAGAGACGATGAGTACTAGCATGAGTAATGGTGCAACCAGCATTCAATAACGGTACTGGAGAGCTGGAGAAGCAAGGAAATCGATATTGTTTCAATACAATTGATATCCAAAGAGCCACATCAAAGGTCAGTGTTACTTTTTCTCATAGTAGGAAATATAAAGTTAGCCAGGAACCACACGTTTGATAAAAACAAATATTAAGGGATGGTTCTCAGACCTGAATAGCAAGAGATGATTCTGGATGTTGTATAACAATTTCATGATTGGATAAGAACAAGTACCCATTATTCTAAATATGTCATTCATTTACTATGAGCTCATCAATTAAAAAAAATTAATTCAGTTGCTTATATAACAAGCTACACACACACACACACACACACACACACACACACATCTACACTTGCTGGGGCTCTACATATCCTAGGGAAATCTGTTTATATTATCTATATTTGTTATATTTTCATATCTCTTATCTTCTGTTCTTCAGCTTTTAAAATTTTTCTTACTTGCTTCATTATGGTTACTTCAACTTATCCTATTAGGATACTGATACCCCAAGTTATTTCATTTTTTGGTTCAAGCATATCTATCTGTTGCTTTTTTTTTTTCTTCAAGATTTTATTTATTTATTTGACAGAGAGATAGATCCCAAGTAGGCAAAGAGGCAGGCAGAGAGAGAGAGAGGGAAGCAGGCTCCCCGCTGAGCAGAGAGCCCAATGCGGGGCTCGATCCCAGGACCCGGGATCACGACCTGAGCCGAAGGCAGAGGCCCAACCCACTGAGCCACCCAGGCGCCCCTATCTGTTGCTTTTAGCAATCTCCATGTCCTTCTTTATCACATTGAGTCTTCCTGAAATTCTCTAAATGGTCTTTTTTCTCATCAAATACAGCAGGGGTGTTATTTTATGAATTACCTCAGTATCTGCACCTACATTGGTGTGTGCTTGTGCTATTTTTAGTTCATGATTCACTTTGCTCACTTTTGTATGTACTTAGTAATTTTTTCTTATTTTGACAGAACTTTTCATTTGAAATATTCTTCTCTGGATATAATTTAGGGTAAAGACTGGTACATTTCTCAGAGGGGAACAAACAATTAGGGATTGCCTTCTCCATTTTTACAGATGGGAGTTTTGGAAGTTAGGTTCCAGTCTCTACTAGGACATCTCTATTTCTGGTTTATTCTCCCCCCACCCACCCACCCACTATGGTCCCAAAACAAAGCCCATGGGATTTTACCACAACCCACACTTTGGCTACCTCTGTATTTAAACTTTTACTCTTATAACACTGGGAATGTGTCAAGAAACTTCTCAGGTGCTCAGATACTCACTGATTTTTTCCAGATTGGCAAACATCCCCACGGGAAAAAACATCCCCAAATGTCAAACTTGCTCCTCTGGATCTCAACTGTCTTCTCCTAGATCTTGGCTTAGAAAATAGTTTTTAGGTTAATTTAGTGGGAGAGTTGTTCTAAATTCTGGGCCCATGATTATAAAAGAACAGAAGCCTGCATTTAATTTCTAGAAAAAGCTCAGGGAGTAGATTTTATTCTCTTCAGCACAATCCATCAAGAAGAAACTCAGAATTTTAAGTTACTTGCCCAAAGTCACATGGTGGTAAGTGGTAGAGTCATGACTCAAACCATGTCTTCAGATACTTATCTTGTGTGCTTTTCCTTAAACCTGACTTCATCCTACAATACTGTGAGTGCTCATTCCTTTAGTTAACTATGTCTATATGCAACCTTACCACCTGACACTGTTTTCTAAATGATAGTCACCTTATTCCATATTTTTATCCCATGTCTTATTTACCTTTTTGCTTACTTTTGGATTTTTTTTTTTTTATATTACATGCCTATTGTGAGCATGGCAATGTGCAAGAAAAACATCTCATAAAGTGCTAGATCCACAAGAATGCCAACAAACATCTGTTGAACGAATATGTTAGTAAATGCAGGGGATAAAATATAATGATGGAATCATTATTTGGAAGTTAGTCTGATTTGGTAGTTGGTTTTTCCAGATGTATTGATTATATATTGTGAGATCAAGGAGGAGAGTTAAGGTAAGAGGGAGGACTGGCCAGCAGGGCAAGGATGAAATCATTGTACCTTGATCTCTCAACCTAGGAAGGAATAGATTAGTCGAATACCTATTCCCACAGGTCTTAAGGACACAAAAATTAATAAACTATAGACCAAATTATATATTCTGAAATTGTGTCAAATGATGCCAATATTCATGGTTGATTCTATCAGCTAGGTGAACCATTCTATCAATGCAACTTATACCTCCTAACAGACAGGTTTACTCATTTTATTTTGCTGCACTTCCAGCACCTGCTTTGGTTTTCTGGGTTCAAAGCTGCAAATTCTAGTGTAATATTCATAAGACTGCATCCAACTTAATAGTTACATAAAAAGCATGCATTTAAAAAATTCAACTAGTTTTTATCCTTTGTAAGATAAAGCTTGTGGGGAAAAATATGTCTGAGACAAATTTTTGTCATAAGACTCCCCTAAGTGTCTCTTCCTGGTGAATCTTAGCTCCTTTCTCCTAAGCATTTCACAGTAATGTGTTCTGCTTTGAAAATCAGCTTTGTCTACTTGCAGATTTTCATTATATTATTTCAGTTAAGTGTCGCTTTCTGCTCTATTCCTTCCTCTTAACTTTTGTTTTCCTCCTTTTTTTTTTTCCTTTTTTAATCACACTTTTTCCTTTCCAGGATTTACTTGCCAACACATCACCACTCAATTCTTTTATGTTTTTTGTTGCTTTATCGGATATTTGCCCTAGTGGTTTCTTGATAAAATAGAGCTCAGAAATCCAGAAAGCTCTAAGAAGAATGAATTTAAAATATCAGTATGAGAGTAAGCATCTTGTATATAGAGGTGATGAATTTCTCAATTAAGGGATAGTTATTTTTAGGGAAAGCTAGAACTGAGAATAATTCATTTGGAAAATGCATCTTGGTTTTACACTAAATTTAAGCAAAGCTTTAAGTGACACAGATTTCCTGGAGTCTTTATTTATCCATCTTTTTTCCACATTACTTGCAGCAATGATATTCAAAGTAGAGGGTGTTCATCCCAGTGTGTGTACAAGGTGAGTCAGTGGTGTGCAGAAGGCAAACATGAGAATGTCTTTTCATATTTTTATCTTTCATCTCACCCTTTACATTTTTGTATCTTCTCTATACTGAATACCGAGAGTACTGCATCTTTGTTCAATAGATTAAAAAACCTAAATATCAGGAAGACCATTTCACTTGGGTAACCTTCAGAATGAAGGGGCAGTTGTAGAATATTAATATATTTGGTGAAATTGTTTAAACACTGTAAGAGGTTTTGTGTCTATGTAGGAAGAATATTTTTTTGACTTCAAAAAGCTGTCAGTGGAACTCTGATAATGACACTGTCAAACTTATCATGCCTCAATTATGTTAACACCTTCTTTTGAAGTTTTCTTTTTAACATGAAAAACACAATTTATTATAAAAGGTCTCTGCATAAGCTGAAAGTATTCAAAGGCCTCCAATAGGCTGCTCTTAAAAGAACTGTAGGCAGAAAAAACTTTATATTCATACTGTGAGAAACTTAGTTTCACTTTGCTGTGAGAATAAATCATAAGAAAAAGTACAACCTGAAGGGTGTGAAGCCATCATAAAAAAAAAATTTTAGTGTCTGAACCAATCTTTTTGAGGATGCCTGAAAATCCTTTCCAGATCTCCAGTCAGGACACCCTCCTGGCTCCTCAAGCATGGTGTTTCCACGTGTTACTAATCCAGTTGTAGTCGACGTGCTTGCTACTTCTCTGCTTTATGCATTATTCCCAGTCCTTGTTTTTCCAGCTTTCCATTACTATACACCATTTGTTCTTTTCTCGTTCTCTAAGACATCTACCACATGTGGGTGAAGACAGACTCTTTCATTATTGCTGTATTTTAAGATTTCTTTCTCTTCCAAATCTTAATGGCCAAGAGGCAGAGACTTCCTGGTTATACTTGGATCTATCCATTTTCTATGAATTATACTTATCCATATCTATTAATGTCTGTGAGCCGTGGGTGTTCACCAGTCCATGCTGCTCACTTCATGTACCAATGTGCTGTAGAGTGAGTCTGTGTGAATTATTATCCTTTTCTCGAAGTAGCCATGTTGCACAAGAAGATTGTATGCGCTCACTTCCCCATCTTCCCTTCTCCTCAGCTCCAGTTACGTTCTTCCTTCTCTTTCCCCTTCCTTGGCCCACATTTATCACGAACGTTTCTTCTCTAGGCACCCTGTCTTCGTTTTCACTGGCAATTAAAATCTGTATTCTCTCCCTTGTCATATGATTTAAGAGGAATGTAGATATATTAAATATAAGAAGATATTCCTCCATCAAAGAATACTATACCCTTTATCTATTCTGAGTTTAGGGGCATTTGTGTGGTTCAGTCGGGTAAGTGTCTGCCTTCGGCTCAGGTCATGATCTGAGGGTCCTGGGATCGAGCCCCATATTGGGCTCCTTGCTCAGCGGGGAGCCTGCATCTCCCTCTCCCTCTGCTACCCCCTCCTTGTATTCTCTCTCTCTCTCTCTCTCTCTCTGTGTGTCAAATAAATAAAATCTTTAAATATATATATACTCTGAGTTTAGAGAACAAATATTGACATAAAACTGTATTATCATATATACCTGTGATTGTGCTACAGATTATATAAATATATTTTTGGCCTCCTGGTCCACTGCTTTGTGGTATTCTCATTTATGTTGGGCATAAGTGAGCTTATGCTACAAAAATGTATCATGCTTCATAAATCTCTCTCCTGCCAGATCTTATATCATATTCACTATGTGATAAAAGGGGTTTCACATTTTTTGAAATAATTAAATTCCCTGACATTCCAAATAAGCAAGCATACATATTTCCTGATAGAATATCCATTTTTCCTGTTGGTTAACCCCATTAACTTCTTGGAATTGAGGAAGTCTGTTTTCTGTATGTCCGATTCAGGTGTTATTCTCTCAGAACAGGAATGACAAATTCTTAGCATAATCTTTCCTCTTGTATCTCTTGTAGATGTAATTAATCATGATATTCTTCCATACTAGCAAAGATAGGTCTACAATACAATCTTGTTGGAGCCACTATTCATTTAACAGAATGGCACGCAAATTAAAATTTGTTTGACATCTTTGTCACAGATGCAATATTTTCCACAAAGGCATCTCCTAAAAATATATATTTATTCAAAGTAAAAGTAGTATTTTCATGTATGCACAAGTGCAACTTACTTGCCATCTTAAGAATTTTATTCATTATACCTTTTAAAAATATGTTTTAAATTCCAGGTTTATAAATAAGTTGAAAAAAAAAGTAGATGTACTTTCTCTATTTATCATAGCCTTTGCTATACTTTATATCAGACTTGTCTGAGGATGAGTTAAAAAAAATTTTTTTTTTAATTTTCAACAACAATTAGAGTGGGAGTGGACCAACAGATCCTCTTTTCCTTTATGTTCATTTACACACAAACAGAAAAAAAAAATCAAGCAAAGTATTTGTATCTCTTCTCAGTGTTGTCTTTTCCTATTTGTCTTCCTTCTTCCACATATTTATTTAAAATAAAAACTTTAAAACATAATTTGACAATCAGAAATGAGTTTATGATGACAAATGCTAACAATGAGTCAATTCTTTTTTCCAGAGTAGGCGTATTTGCTTAAGGTTTTACAGCTAAGACACTGAAAGTACAGGACATCTGATGGAAAAGGGCTACTGCTGTGTCATCTGGGACATGCTTTTATTTCAGCTTCCAGGATAAATTATAAGTAAGAGGAGAAGAGAGAAATCCTTTAACTTCTGGTTTTCCCTTTTAGTGAGAGCAATCATGGAGAAAATTATGATCATTATCTAGGACACTCATTTAGATAACACAACTGCAAGCAGCAGCTCGTTGGCACGTATTTTGCCTGAGAAAGAAAGGTTCCAGTAGTACCTACCATGTGACACTTTATGCTCTTCTCAAAGAAAAACATAGACAATCAAAAAAGATTTTCACAAGAAATTAAAGCAGCAAGGTCAGACTGTGCAAAGGACTTGAGAGTATTTCTGAGACTTAAAGTGTACTTGAAACTTTCTCCTTCAGGTTCTCCAAAATAGAGGAGCAGGAAAGACTTTATTATGAATAAGTCACCCAATGACCATAGTTATGGGTAGGAACAATCCAAAAGCACAATTTACTTCCATCTAGTAGGGTTTTATCCTCTTGATTTGTTCCCACAACTCATTAATACTCGGTGGCACTGGTAACTCAGAAGGCCTGCACTAATGCTCCCTTCTGACTTTGTGAGACCCATCTTGGAGACCAGCATCCTGAAAATATTCTTATAGCTGGAAGTCGTTGGTGGTCTGTATCAGCTATGTATTGCTATGTAACAAGTATCTCCAGAGCACAGTGGCTTAAAATACAAAGACTTACTTTTTCTTATAATTCTGTGGGTTAGGACATTGGGTAGGGTTCACAATGGCACTCGTGACTCCCCACCTGGTGTTAGCTGAGATCACTTACTCAGATATGTTCAGACGGAAGCTGAGCAGGGCTGAAAACTTCCATAGCTAGCTTGTATTTCCTACATCCCACATGTTCATTAGGTATGTCTCCAACATTTTTTATCTTCTATGTTGCTGTAGTGGTATAACCTTTCTCTACCCTCCAAAAGCAATTCCCTCACTGTATTTCAGCCCCACTACCAACCTCCTCACTTTTCCTGGGGCTTCCACTCACCTCCTTGTTATAAAGCCATTAGCACCCATGTTAGGATTTCGTTATGACAACCTATTTCTTGTACAATATTTTTGTTTTATTTTTAGTTATTTCATTCTGGGTAACAAATTTTGATAGTAGTTGCATGAAAAATGGATGATCCAAGGTGTTATTCACATATCTTGTGTCTTAGTGCTTTTCCAGGTGGGTTTTCCATCTCTCTACCTCCTGTCTCATCACTTAATAGCCTAGCTCAAGCTTCTTTCCATCATGGCAGCATACTTTATCAAACAGTACAGAAACAGCCAAGCCAAGACACTTAAAAGCTCAGCAAATTATCAAAGCTGGTCACAATTCTAGGCCATGGTCAAAGGGAAGGAAGCAGACTTCACATCTTGATGAGAAGAGAGTCAGACATGTGCATACAGGGAAGGAAGACATTGTCCTAGCCATAGTCAGAATCTGTCTACCACATGATCTAATCTGTATTATAAATCCCATATAAAGGCTCTAATTTCACCACTTTTCAGTTGTATGATGAAATCCTTGTTAATATACCCTATCAGAGAATGTGAATACTTTTTAGTATCAAAGGACTTACCAATATGGCACATTTTCTACCATCTAAATATTACCACAGGTCTGAGTAGTTTATGTGCAGAATTATAGTTGCATTAAATACATATTTAATTCCATCAAAATGTATTACTTGGAAGACTAGAATCCTTTAAGAATCCCATTCTTACAAAAGACTTTGGCTCATATGCTTCTGAGTCAGTCTTTAAACTACACTTTTCTAGTGTCAGTGATAGATTTCAACTCTAAGTCAGAAATCCTTTTACTCACCTACAGGTCACCAGGTCAATTTTTTTTCTTTTTTTAAGATTTTATTTATTTATTTGACAGAGAGAGAGATCACAAGTAGGCAGAGAGGCAGGCAGAGAGAGAGAGAGAGCGGGAAACAGGCTCCCTGCTGAGCAGAGCCCCTGATGTGGGGCTCAATCCCAGGACCCCGAGATCATAACCTGAATTGAAGGCAGAGGCTTCACCCACTGAGCCACCCAGGTACCCCACCAGGTCAAATGTTGCCACACTTTCAGTAATACAAAGTAATAATAATACCAGACTTTACTGAAGTTTAAGGGTAAAACACTAGATGAAGAATTCAGCAATTAAACTCCAATCTGACTGAAACTACGAATAAGCCTGTTATTCACAGTCACAAATTCCTTGCCCATCATGTCTCACTCTTAAGTCCTAACCTCACACATTGTCAGGGAACATAACTTTCTTTTTGCAGAGACCTGGGTTTTTCTTTCTTCTCGGGTTTCCCACCTATAATGACTCTGCATACGTAAGTCCTGCTAGTCTTTTTCAATAGATCAATTTCCTCTTCTCCCATCTTCTCTCATCTGTCAAGGGTCTCCTACATTTTTCAAAGGAAAAAGCCCATCAGTGAGTTTTCTAAAATAAGAATCACTTATCTCAGAGGTAAATTATTACTCTTCCATAGTGGCTGCTTTTAATACTTGTTTTAAATGGCAAATTGCCCTTCCCTATAAAGATACACATGTATGGGGAAGAGATGCACTAAAGGTACATGCTTTTAGGATTAGAAATGATTCTCAATTTGGGGTGAGGTAGAAAGGAGCATATTAAAATCCTTTGGGTATTTTCAAGCTACATCTAGCATTACCCTTATCTTCGGAGGTTTGGAGTGGGAGCAAGATATAGGTCCGTACTGACGACAGCTTAAGGAAGGCTGCGGGAGTGAACCCGTTAGCACTGGATTAGTACTGGGTATTGTCTCTTCTGACTCCAGTATATTTGGATGGAAAAGTTTGAGTTCAAAATGCACTAAATATAAATTTGTAAATAATTCAAAAGTCAGAAGTATGATTTAATTTTCATTAATTATAATATTTATTAATAATAAGCCTTGTAGCACTCCTTTTTTACAAATTTTGTTAGTGTAATTCAGGACATAGGAATGGGCCAGTGTATATATCTTTGAAGGATGAAGTAAGATTTGAATCTAGGTCTCTCTGAGTTCAAAGTGCACATTCCTTCTGCAACAGCTAGCTGGTCTGCTTAGGATGTGGGCTCCTGTTCAGTGCTCCTAGTGATGAACTAGGGTAGAGGGCTGAGGAGCTCTCTTTTCAGTTTCTAGGACCAGGACCCTCTTCAGGGTGCTAGTAGCCTGCTCCTGGACAGCAATTTGCAGGGGAGGTTGATGAAGACAGACTTAAGAACACATCAGGTCAAGTCTACTGTGACAAGTTTCACCTGCTTCCATGGCAATGGGGAAGTTGCCGGAGAATAGAGGGGTCAGAAAAACTCCCGATTTGAAATGCTCTCTTTTGTCCAAGATGAGAAATAAAACATTAGCTTTGCAATAAGAGGCATCAGTGAGTAGCTATCTTCCAGACAGTTGACAAACTGTTCCCTTTCTCCTTTCCTCCTTTTACAAAGTTTAATTGAGATACAATGTTGTTGAGATATTCACCACATTGTGCAACTAGCTTAATTGCTACAACAAACTTCCTTTTTTCCTTTTTACTTCCCTTAAAAAAACCTAACACCACTGGGCGCCAATCCCATTTTCCTCCCCAACCCCTCCTCTCATTCCAAAGCAACCATTAATCTATTCTCTTTATGTATTTGCCCATTCTAGATATTTTATACAAATGGAATCATAAAATACATGATAGCTTCTTTCACTTAGCATAGTGTTTGTGTGCTTCATCTACATTGCAGCATAATAAGTGTTTCACTCCTTTTTATTGCTAAATAATATTCCATTCTATGAGCATACAACAATTCGTTTATGCCTTCACCAGTTAAAGAAAATCTGGATCGCCAGACTTTGCCTATGATGAATAATGCTCCTGTGAACATTCATCTGCAAGATTTTTTAGAAAGATTTTTATTTTATTTTAGAGAGAGAGAGAGAGAACAGGTGATAGAGAGCAGAGGGAAGAGCATAAGGAGGGAGAGTCTTAAGCATACTCCTTCCTGAGCATGAAGCCCGATGTGGGGCTCAATCTCACACCCCTGAGATCATGACCTGAGCCAAAATTAAGAGCTGGATGCTCAACTGACTGAGGCACCCAGGTGCCCCTCATTTACAAGATTTTATATGAACATGTTTTCTATTCTCTTGGGTGACTACCTAGGAGTAGAATTGCTAGGTCCACATTTTTGGCTGTTATGAACAATGCTGCTACAAGTATTCATGTGTAAGCATTTAGATGGACATGTTTTCTTTTCGGGGGACGGGGTGTGTATGTACCCAACAGTGTGACTGCCGAGTCGCATGGTATCTCTATCCTGAACTTTTTGAAGAACTGCCAAAGTGTCTTCCAAAGCAGCTGCACCAGCTTACATTCCCACAAGCACCATGTGCGAATTCCAATTTCTCCACATCTTTGCCAGAACTTGTAACAGTCCATTTTTTTGCTTATATCCACCCCAGTGTGTTAATTGATACATTTTATATTAAAATTTTATGTGTGTTTTTGTTTTTGTTTTTTTGTCAAAAAATGAATGAGATCGTTGCCAGTGTGGTTAGGTTAACTTGAGTAACAACTGCCAAAGTAACCGGCTTAACAAAATGAAGTTTATTTCTTATACACATCTGAGTATGATGTGGGTAGCTGAATGTCAGGGTGAGCAGGAAATGGAGCTGCAGTCACCCAAGAGAGCCCCTTCCTATGACTGGTTCTGCCATCCTTTCTGCAAAAGGCATACAGCCAGCATGGAGGGCTATTTGGGAAGCATTACACAAAAACCTATCAATGGCATGTGTCGTCTACCTACATTTCATTTCTCTGAACTCGGTCATCCGGCTCACCTCTCTGCAGGGGAGACTGGGACATACCACCTTGTTTTGTGTCACCACACTCATGTAATAAATAATGACTGGACAATTATCCTTAAACGTGTTCTTGCTAATAGGAAGTTTGGTTTCTAATACCGACTGATAGAAACTTATTGTGCGATCTTGGGGATGTTGTTAAAGATTTCTGGTGATAATTTTTCATCCTTAAGTTAGCTTTGGTAGTCACATGATTTACATCCCCAATTTTTTACTGCCTTTTGGTGTAAACGAAATTTGAACATCCACATCATTGTAATGGAATTTAATGGTCTCTGGAATTATTAAAAATCTATTGCACATGTTTTAAAAAACAAAATCCTCTGTGATATGTTTGTTTGTAAAGCTCCCTAAATCTGGTGTTTAAACTATTATTATAATGGAAAGTAAGATAATGTGTTCACATTTAAAGTTTATTAGGTTATTTCTTACTGAACTGCTGTTTGGAATACATATTGTAGCCTGATTGTGTCCATAAATATATTTACCAAGCTTTTAAACTGGTCTTATTGGCTCCATAAATACTGGAATCTTCCTTGGCATTATAATATCCTGTGGTGTAAATCTTGTATATTCAAATTTTATATGCATATATATTGTATGGATCATAATATTATTACCAGAACCCTAGGCAGTAACTGTTGGACATAAATTTCATTCTTTATATAAAGATTCAGATTTTAATTCTTTAAATTTAAGGAGCTTTTTATCTGCAGAAAGAAAAATTAAATTTTGGGTTTTTTATATTCATATGCTGAACATAGCCTCAGAAGTGTGTTGCATCTTTGTTCTTTAAAGATATTTTTTCATATTTATATTTCTGCTGAAGTTGCCAGTACTTGTTAATCCATCCTTTTTAATTTTTTTATTTAATCCATCCTTTCATTTCTTCATTTAACTTGGTAGCTTTGCCTGTTCTGTTTTGTTTTGCACTTCTTTTTACCTGTCTTCTCAATTCCACTTTTCCATGTTAGCTTATACTCTCAGAATTTACCAGATAGTCAAATAGTGATCCATAGAAGTGTAGATAAATCAGGTGGAAAATGCAGACATGTGACCAAAGACCAAAAACTCAAGAGAAATGCTGAGTTACTCTATAAACACAATTTGCTCCTGAATTATATATGATTTAGTATTAAAAAATACAGAAGGTAGTACTGAACTGAAATGAAAGATGGTTCATTGCAAAGTTTATTAGACACAAAGTCCTAAAAATTATTGTCTACATTTCTGCAGCTTCTACAACAGATCTCCCAGTCATCCCTTCCAAGACAAAGGAGAGCTGTATGGAAATTCTGTTGTGACTTAATTAATTGTCTATGTGTATTGATAATACAATTAGCAACATTTTAATTACTTAGAGTTCAGCAACATGAGGCAGACCTGAACCTCTAATGTCACTCATAACACGATCTGCTTGTGTTTTTGTTACCTGATGCCCTGATAGTTTGTAATAATTGAATATGGTTTCACATTTTTTCATTTATGTTGATGGACAGTTAGTAGAACCTGGGAGGCTAAGAGTATAAAAAGCTTTGAATACTCATGGGCATTTTGCGGGGGAGGGGGGTATTATTTCTTTAGTGATTCTTTCTCATCGGTTTCCTATGTCCCATCTCTTACCATTCCTATTAATACTATGTTTACCCCACAATTTAGATTCGTACTTTTTAACACTTTTTTTTTTTTTAGATTTTATTTATTTGACACACACACACACAGAATTCTCAAGTAGGCAGAGAAGCAAGAAGAGAGAAAGGGGGGAAGCAGGCTCCCCGCTGAGCAGAGAGCCCGATGCAGGGCTCCATCCCAGGACCCTGAGATCATGACCTGAGCCAAAGGCAGAGGCTTGAACCCACTGAGCCACCCATCCACTCCAACATTTTTTTTTTCTTATATTTTATCTTTGTCTCGTACTTTTCAAGAGCCTACCTTAGTTTCATGTTACAACTCTTTTCTTAAAACTGACAGGACATTTTTCTTAACTTTTATCTTGAAAGAATTACAAATTCACAGTATTTGCAAAGGTAGTACAGAAAGGTACCACTCACCCTGTTTCTCCCAATGGTCACATCTTTCTCCATTAAAGCATAAAACCAAAGCCAGTAATTTAGCATCAGTACAATGTGTGCATATCATTTTATCAGTTGCATAAATTTGTGTAACCACCTTCACAATCAGGATACAGACTTCAGTCTACCACCACAAATTTGCCTCTTGTGCTACCATTTATAGCGACACTTATCTTCCAACACAATCTTCCAATACACTCCTGCCCTACCTCCCACAATTTCTTTGCCTGGAAGCCATTAATCTGTTTTCCATTTGTGTAATTTTGTCATTTTGAGAATCTTACATAAATGAAACCATATATTGTGTGACCTTTTGAGGTTGGCATTATTTTTACTCAGAATGGCAACCATCTAAGTTGCCATTTTTTTATCGTTCAGCAGTATTCCATGGTATGGGTGTGCCTCAGTTCATGTAATCATTCTCCTATTAAGAGACATTTTAATTGTTTCCAGTCTTTGCTATTATAAATAAAGCTGTTGGAACAGTTGTGTATAGATTTTTGTGAGAACAAAGGTTTTCATTTATCTGGGATACTCCAGGAGTGAAACTGCTGGGTCATATAGTAAGACTATGTTAGCTTCTTCAGAGACTGTCAGACTGTTTTCTAGAGTGGCTGTACCATTTTACATTCTGGTCAGCAACACATGGTAGATGCCATTTCTTTGTGTATTTTCCAACATTTCCTGTTTTCATTATTTTAAAAATTTTATATGTTCTCATTTTGTGTAGTAATAGCTTTTAGTAGTCTTAATTGTTTCTGATCTAAAGGGGAAAGCATTCAGTCTTTTACCATTAAGTTTAGCAATATTTTTCTGGACATGTCTTCCCAGGTGAGGGAAACAAAAACAAAAATAAACAATTGGAAATACATCAAAATAAAAAGCTTTTGCACAGCAAAGGAAATTACCAGCAAAACCAAAAGGCAAACTATTTAATGGGAGAACATATTTGCAAATTATATATCTGACAAGAGGTTAATATCCAAACTATATAAAGAACTCACACAGCTGAACACCAAGAAACGAAATAATTGATTAAAATGTGGGCAGAGGACCTAAACATACAATTTTTTCCCCCAAAAAAAACCTTACAGACAGCCAAACAACACAGGAAAATGTGCTCAACATAACTAATCATCAGGAAATGCAAATCAAATTCGCCATGAGATAATTCTGCAAACCAATCAGAATGGTTAGTATCAAAAAGACAAGAAATAACAAAAGTAGAGGAAGGAGAATCCTTGTGCACTGCTGGTGGGAATATAAATAGGTAAAACTGTGGAAAACAGTACGTTTTCTTCAAAAAACTGAAAGTAGAAATATCGTACAATCTCGTAATTCCACTATGGGTATTTACACAAGGAAAACAAAACACTAATTTGAAGAAATATATGTACCCTTATGTTTATGGCAGTATTATTTACAATAGCCAAGATATGGAAACAACCTAAGTTTCCATTCATAGATGGATGAATAAAGAAGATAGGGTACACACACACACCACACACAATGGAGTATTACTCAGCCATAGAAAAGAATAAAATGTTGCCATTCATGACATAGATTCATAGATAAATCTAAAGGGTATTATGTGCTAAGTAAAGTAAGTCCCACAGAGAAAGAGAAACGCCACATGATTTCACTTATATGTGGAATCTATGGAAAACAACAACAACAAATGAACACACAAACAGCAGCAACAACAACCAAAAGAAACAGATTCATAGAGAAAAATCTAGTGGTTTCCACAAGGGAAGGGGGCAGGGGTTTGGTTAAACAGGTGAGGGGAATTAAAAGATACAAACTCCCAGTTTGATTTTTTTTAATTGTTTAAAGTAAATAAATAAATAAAGTTTACAGTAAATAAACCATAGGGATGAAAAGTACAGATAGCATAGGGAATAGAGCCGGTAACTGTAATACTGTACTAACCCTGCATGGTGACAGATGGTAAATACACTTTGTAGTAAGCATTTTGTAATGTTTGTAATTGTCAAATCACTATGTAATACACATGAAACTAATTTCAACTTATAGAGATTTATTGTCAGTATTTTATAAATGCTCTTCACCAAATTAAGAAAGCTTTTCTCTTTTCTTATTTTTCTCAGTCTTTTTATCCTGAATGTGTGTTGAATTTTATGAAATTATTTTTTCTGCTCTGATATAATCATTTGATTTTTCTTCCTCAGCTTGTTAGTTATGGTGGGTTACACTGATTGATTTTTGGATATACTATCAGCCTTGTAACCCTGAAATAAATCCATTTGATCATGATGTATAATGATTTGTATATATTTCTGAGTTCTACTTGCTAATATTTTTTATTAATTCCCTGCTTTAGGGGTGTCTGGGTGCCTCTGTTGGTTACGTGTCTGCCTTTGGCTCAGGTCATGGTCCCAGGGTCCTGGGATTGAGCCCCTCATTGGGATCCCCTCTTTGGAAGCCTGCTTCTCCCTCTCCCTCTGCCACTCTCCCTGCTTGTGTTTTCTCTCACTCTGTCAAATAAATAAAATCATTCCTTTCTTTTTTTTCATTCTTGTATTTGTCTGGTTTTGGTATGAGGGTAATTCTAGCTTCATAAATTCATCGGGAAGTATTTCCTCCTCTTCGAGTTCCTAGAAGAGATTATGTAGACTTGATGTCATGTGTTCCTTGTATGTTTCATAGAATTCTCCATTGAAATCATCTAACCATATGATCCGTATCATCCTGGAGATAGGTTCTTTAGGAAAATTTTAAACTATGAAGTCAATTTTCTTAACAGTTATTAGGACAAATTAATTATTTTACATTGGATGAATGTGGTAGTTTGTACTTTGGGGAGAATTGGTTCATATTACCTAAGCTATGAAGTTTAAGTATATGTTATCAGTCCCTTATTATCTTTTTCTATCTGCAGGTTCTGAAATAAAATCTTTTTCATGCCTGGTACTAGTTATTTGTGTTTTCCTTTTTTCTCTTGCTCATATTTTCAGAGACTTGCCAATTTTACTGATATTTTTAAAGAACTAGATTCTTGCTTCATTGTTTCTCTTTATTTTTCTGCTTTGAATATCCTTGATTTCTTATCAAGTCTTTATTACGTTCTTTTTTCTGATTGTTTTCCATTAATTTTCTTACCCTATACCCTCAGTTCTTTGATTTGGGGGTTTAGATTATTGATTTGATACTTTTACTATTTTATTTTCTTTTTTTTAAGATTTTATTTATTTATTTGAGGGAGAATGAGAGGAGAAAGGTCAGAGGGAGCAGCAGACACGCCCCACAAAGCAGGTCGCCTGATGAGGAACTCAATCCCGGACTCCAGGATCATGACCTGAGCTGAAAGCAGTTGCTCAACCAAATGAGCCACCCAGGCACCCAATACTTTTCCTATTTTCTAAGGCACGCATAAATTGTTATAAATTTCCTTATAAGCGCTGCTTTGGATTATTCCATAAAGTTTTTTTTTTTTTCATTTTTATTTTCATTTAGGTTAGTATGCTTTTTTGCTGTTATTTCCCTTGAGACTTCTCTTTGACCCATTATTTAGAAGTGTGATGTTTAGTTTGGACATGCTCCTGTTACCTTTTAATTACTGATTTCTAGTTGGACTTCTCCATGGTTAGAAAGAATATTCCGTATGCTTTCAATCTTTTTAACTGGTTAATATTTGCTTAATGACCCAGGGTATGGTCTACCTTGGTATATGTTCAACGAAAACGTGAAAAGAATTTGTTTTCTGCTATTGATGGGTGGAGTATTCTATAAATGTTGACTACATTCTGGTGACTGATGATCATGTTAATTTCTTCCATAACTTCTCTCTTCTAATTACTCTACCAGTTATCGAGAGGGTGACACTGAAATCTCTAACTATAATTGTGGATTTGTTGATTTCATTTTTCACTTAAAAATATTTTATTTATTTGATAGAGGGAGAGAGAGAGCACACAAGCAGGGGTGTGGGGAGCAGAAGGCAGAGGGAGAGGGAGAAACAGACCCTCCACCAAGCAGGGAGTATAATATGGAGCTTGATTCCAGAACCCTGGAATTATGACCTGAGTTGAAAGCAGTCACTGGTCGCTGAGCCACCAGGCACCTCTCTTTTTTTTCACTTCTATCAGTTTTTATTTACAATATACTGCAACTCTGTTATTGGGTGCATCCACATGGAGGATTGCTAGATCTTCTTGGAGACAGAACCTTTTATCATTATGTAATGTCCTCCTCTGTCTCTGGTAATTTTCTATGATCTCAGATATAATTCATCTGATATTAACATAGTTGCAGCTGTTTCTCTTTTATTAGTGTTTTGATGGTTTACTTCATCTTAAACCTACATCTATCATTGTATTAAAATGTTGTGGACATATAGTTGGGTCATTTCCCCCACATTCTGTCCATGTATTTTCAATAGCCTGCCTAGACCATTATATTAAGAGTAATTATTGGTATATTAAAGCTTAAATCTGTTTTCTGTTGACTCTGATTTTTGTTTTTCCATTTTCTTTTCCCATTCTTATGTTTATTTACTTAAATATTAAACATGATTCTGTGTTGATATGTCTGTGGTTCTTTTTAGTTTATCTCTTTCTGTAGCTTTATAATGGTTGCTCTAGATACCATATCATATATTCACAACTTAGTATGTCTTCCAGTGCCAACATTTTACCCACTAAAGTAAAACATGGAAACTGGAAAACTTCTTTCCTTTTATGTCCCTTTACCTTTCTCTCTCTTTCTCTCTCTCCATATATATATATCTCCATCTAGCTATCTATCTATATATATGATATCTATCTCTATATAGATAGATAGACAGATACCTTTCTCTCTCTCTCTCTCTCTCCATATATATGGACATATAGTTGGGTCATTTCCCCCACACTCCATATATTTTCAATAGCCTGTCTAGACCATTATATTATGAGTGATTATTGGTATATTAAAGCTTATATGGAGAGAGAGTATAGTTTCTTAAATATTACTCTACATACTTTGAGAACTAAATTTCAAAGCATTATAAATTTTGTTTCAAATATCAAATATAACTTAGAAAACTCAAGAGAAGTAGGAAAATCTATTGTATATGCCATATTTTTTGTCTTTCTGCATTATCTTTCTTTTTGATGGTCCAAGATTTCTTACCATTTAGTTTTGTTTAGAGAACCTCTTTTAGTATTCTTTAAGGATAGGTTCCTTGGCAAAAAATTATCATAGTTTTCCTAAATCTGAGAATGTTTTGATTTCCCTTTCATTCCTGAGAATGTTTACTTAGAATGTCAGTAAATCTAGAATTCTCAGTTAATGGTTCTTCATATTTAGCTCTTGAAATACACTGTGGTGATTCTTTCTGGCCATGATGGTTTCTGATCAGAAATCTACTGCCATTGGGATGGTTTTTCCTTGACAGCTAAAGCATAATTTCTCTGTCTTCTTTCAAGAAATTTTTCCTTTGTCTCTGTTTTTCAGTAACTTCACTATAAAATGCTTTGGCATGGAATTCTCTGTGTTTATTCTGCATGTGGCTTATTCAGCTTCTTGCTAAGTTTGGGAAGTCTGAAGTCATTATTTCCTTAAATATTTTTCGGCCTCATTCATTTTATCTTCCCCTTCTGGGGTTCCAACAATACAAATCTCTTGTTAGAGTCCCACAAATTCTCAATGTGTTTTTTGTTTGTTTGTATGTTTGTTTGTTTTTGGCCTAATTGATCTCTGTTGTTTAGAGTGGTAATTTCTATTGTTCTATTTCAGAGGTCACAGATTCTTTTCTCTTCATCAAGTTTTTTTTTTTTAATTGATAATTGTATTTTTTTCTAAATTTCATTTGGTTGCTTTTTATATTTGACATTTTGTTCTTTGATTTCTGAAATTATGCCTCTTTGCTGAGACCTCCTGTTTTTTTTTCCATTTGTTCATTTGTGTTTATAAATGAAGCATTTTCATTATGGTTGCTTTAAAAATCGTGTCAGATGATTTTTTTTTTCATTTAAGAGAGGAAATATTTATTTAAACCCATCAGAGAAATGGACACCTTGGGTCTGTAACAAAGCACTGTGTTTTAAAACATAGGTCAATAACTGTATATGAGACTATTCATTGCTACATACAAATTAACTATTAGAGCACAACTTTTCAATGTTCAAAACAGAAAAAGCTCCCTGTAAAAGCAGCACCTTTGTAACATTTTTAACTTCAGTATTCCTCTTCTTCTTCACCCTCTTCTTCAAGAGAATCCATACCAGCTGCCTCATAATCCTTCTCAAGGGCAGCCCTATCCTCTTAGGTCTCAAAAAACTCTCCTTCCTCCATACACTGCCCCATGTAACAGTGAACAAAGGCACACTTGGCATGCATCAGGTCAAACTTGTGGTCCAGGTGAGCCCAGGCCCCAGCACTAGCTGTGCGGTTGCTCAGCATGCACACAGCTTACTGTAATTTGGCCAAGTCTCCACTAGGTACCACAGTAGGAAGATGGTAATAAATGCCCACGTTGAAGCCCGTGGGGCACCATTTCACAAAATGAATGGTATGCTTGGTCTTGATGGTGGCAATAGCAGCATTGACATCTTTGGGAACCATGTCACCACAGTACAATAGGCAGCAAGCCATTGCTATTTACCATGGCAGGGGTCACATTTCACCACCTGGTTGGCTGGCTCAAAGCATGCATTGGTGATTTCTGCTTCAGAAAGCTGTTCATTGCAGGATTTCTCAGGGGCCTCTGTGGCCAGAGGGAAGTGGGTGTAGGGACAGGGCACCAGGTTGGTCTGGAATTCTGTGAGATCAACATTCAGGACTCCATCAAATCTGAGGGAAACAGTGATAGAGGATACAATTTGACATGTCAACCTCTTTATGTTAGTGTAGGTTGGGTGTTCAATATTGAGGTTTCTGGGACAGATGTCATAGATGGCCTCATTGTCTACCATGAAAGCACAATCAGAGTACTCCAGGGTGGTATGGGTAGTGAGGATGGAGTTGTAGACTTAATTACAGTTATGGCAACATGGGGGGCTGGGTAAATGGAGAACTCCAACTTGGACTTCTTGCCATAATTGACAGAGAAGAAAGGTATACCCTGTCCAAAACTGTAGAAAACCAAGAAGCCCTGAATTCAGTCCAAGACAAGATCAGCAGTCTCCTTGCCAATAGTGTGGTGCCCTTCGGCATAGTAACTTCCTTGCCTGTGATGAGCTGCTCAGGATGGAAAAGCTGGTGGTAGGTGCCAATACAAACTTCATCAATGACTGTAGGTTCCAGGTCTATAAACTCTGCCTTGGGCACATGCTTGCCAGCACCCGTCTCACTGACGCTGGTGTTGAAGAAGTCATCTCCTCTTCTAATGGTCTTGACACCTGGCATCTGACCATTGGGCTGGATACCATGTTCTAGGCAATAGAGCTTCAAGCGGGCATTACCAATCTGGACAGTAGCCTGTTCAACATGGATGGAACTGCATTCACACATAGTTACTGCTTTGTGGCTGCTGAGCAAATACGGAAGAGGAAGTAGAGAGACTGTTTCTTCTTATATCACTACTCTTAGGTGGTCAATGTAAGAGAATCATTAAAAATCATGTCAGATAATTCTAATATCTATGTCATCTTGGTATTGGAATCTATTCATGGATTTTTTTTTTTCACTCAATTTTAAGTCTCTCTTCTTTGCCTTGCTCCTGCTGAGGGTGGGTGGTGAAAATCCTGACTCCAGTTGCCCTCCTGTGACACCAGTCCAGCAGGAGGGGAAAGGCTACCACATTGTCCCTGAATGGGGGGTAGATGTCCATCTCCTGTGTGATTTATACTGGCATTATGGAGCTTGGGAGTATTTTGTAATAGACTGCCAAGAATGGAAGTCTAGGCTCCACGTGACCTTAGCTAGAAGGAGGGGGAAGAGGACTACAGATTTTCTGTGTTGTTTGTCTGGAGTAGCACAGTTATTGTCTAAAAGTATTCTTTTGTTAGGCTCCCTCCTTCCTATCTTTTGGCTAGAATGAAAACACTTTTTCCCCAGGCCTCTTCTTTTGTTTTGTTTTGCTTTCCAACACCTGTTGACATTTTCCCAGTTGCCAGCTCTCTAGAAACATGTATGGATGTATAAGACAAAAAACAAGACAAAACAAAAACTCAAAAACCCAAGACTATCATCACCGGGTTCCAAGGTCCCTAGCCAGTCTACCTTCTTTATCAAATACCTTTCAGAGTCTTCTTTCATTTGTTTAATATATAATGTTTAGTCATTCTCAGCAGGAAGAAGAAGGAAAAAGTATATCTTTTGCATCTTCCTGGAACCGGAACATTCAACTGTTCTATTTATAATTATAAAGAGTTCATTCTTGTTCTGATTGTTTTCTTTTTTTTCCCCAGAACATCTTATCTCCTATCTTGTCTCTCTAATGACAGTAATTATAGTTGACTTTTTAAGTTGTTCTTTCTTCAGACAATTTTCTATATTCTAGTTTCTTTAAATTCTTCTCCCCCTTCTGTTTTTCCATACTAAGAATTCCAGGAACCATTTTATTACTTTGGTAATTTATTTTCATATTATATCATAAGCATTTTCCATGTCACTATCCATCCTACATAATTATAATTTAATACCAATTACTGTACTGTTCATTTCTCATTCCCATGACTATTTTAGAACCTATAACATTCTTCATTTCATACTTTTAGATTAATTTTTTAGAGTAGTTTTAGGTTCAGAACAAACTTGAGATCAGGGTATAGAGCTTTTCCATATACCCTTCCCCTACACCTTAATAGCTTCCCCATTATGAGCATTACCCCTCAATGCGATGCATTTGTTACTAAGGATGATCCTACATTGACACATCATAATCGTCCACGGTTCACAGTTTACCTTAGGGTTCACTCTAGGTGTTGTACATTTTATGGGTTTGCACAAATGTATAATGACATATTTTCACCATTATAACATACAGAGTGGTTTCACTGCCCTAAAAATTCCTTATCCTCTTATTTATTCTTCTCTCCCCTGTCCCGTAATCTGGTAACCACCCATCTTTTTATTGTCTCCATCATTTTGTCTCTTCCAAAATGTAATACAGATGGAATAATACAGCATGTAACTTTTTCAGATTGATTTCTTTCACTTAGTAATATGCATCTATGTTCCTTCCATGTCTTTTCATACTTTAATGCATCATTTATTTTTAGCACTAAGTCTACTGCCTTTTCTGAATATACCTCAGTTCACTTATCCATTCACCTACTGAAGGACATCTTGGTTGCTTCCAAGTTTTAGCAATTATGAATACATCTATTGTAAATATCTGTGTACAGATTTATGTGTGGGCATAAGTTTTCAACTTGTTTAGGTAAATACCAAGGAGCAAGACTGTTGGATTGTATTGATAAGAGTATGTTTAGTTTTGTAAGAATCCACCAAACTGTCTTCGCAAGTGGCTGTAGCATTTTGCTACATTAGAAATGGTAAGAGAATGCCTGCTGTTCCATATCCTTATCAGCATTTGGTGTTGTCAGTATTCTTGATTTCAGGCATTTTAATAAGTGTGATTCATTTAATTTTAATTTTTATGATGACATATGATGTGGAACATCTTTTTATATGCTTATTTTTAAATTTGCCTGAATATCTTCTTTGGTTAGATGTTTGCTAAGGTCTTTGGCCATTTTAATTGGGTTTTCTTACTGTTCAGTTTTGAGAGTTTTTTTGTATATTTTGGTAACCTCCTTTATCATTTGTGATTTTCAAATATTTTCTCCATTCTGTGACTTGTCTTCTAATGTTCTTGACATTGTTTTTTCCAGGAAGATTTTGATGAAGTCATGTTTATTGGTTATATATTTCATGGATTGTGTCTGCTGTTATGGCTAAAAAGGCATCACCATGCCCAAGGGCATCCAGGTTTCCACCTATGTTATCTTCTAGGAATTTTACAAGGGAATTCATTTTTTAAAAGTGAGACACTAAAAATTTGATTGGAATTTCTGTATAAGTGGTAGGGGTTATAAACCATCAGGTTTATTATAGTGTGAATATGTTAAAAGTTAGCTTTTTAAATTGAGGATGAAACACAATTGTTGATACACAGATGTCCCTTTTTGCTGGGGGCTTTAGATTCTCTAGTCCTCAGATACTCTGCCTTAGTCAAGAATAGCCATAATCCCAGCTACTCAACATTCTAAAAATGGGTGCAGCAAGAAAGCTGGGTGCCCAAATGTCTAGGTAGATTTTTTACCTCATTTTATCTTTAACAGCTGCCTTTTCTTCTGTACATCTTCTCAGTATCTTCTCTCGTATCTCCTGGCTACACTCTCTCTCATATCACCAAAGACTCAGAGGAATGTGTGTCTAGTCTCCCACCAACAAAAGGGATAGTTGACTGTCTAAACATTCCATATCCATATTTTCAACCAATTCTTATGGTTTCAACTTAACCCCTGGCCTACTACTACTGAGGTAAGCTGGGTTTCCAATCCCTGAGCATCTGGGGGATTCTATGTGAAAAAGCAGATTTGCCTTTTATTAGTATTAACCTCTATAGCCACCCAAGTTATAACCTCCTCCATTAACTAAGCAAGTGATTGCTTGTCCATCTCATCTATATCTCACCAATTGTTATAATTATTTATCTGCTATTATCTCTTTTCCTTTTCTCTTTATCTTTGTGATTTTTTTTTCTTACTGACATTTTAATGGAATTTAAAGACAAAGAAATAAGTATGGATGGTCACTAGGCCAAAATAAGAAGTCTTACACTACCACTGTTTACAACAATCTGTAAGATTTGCACTATATGTTAAAAATTCCTATTGAGTCACTAAATAGTTAATATTTTATGCTAAGTGAGGTTGATTAGCTGTGATTTTCTTAACTTACCTGAATATTGCAGTATATTTCCTTAATGTTCCATGTTTGAAACTATTATTCTTTAATCTTATATTAAGCTATGTATGCCAAGACTCATGAATAATATAATCACTAATACATAATTACATTTTTCCTTCAAAGGACCAAGTAAACTTCAAACAGACAATGGTAGGCTAAGACTATATGTTCATTTAAGAATAAATTTATTAAAATGAGAAAAGACAAAACCAGGACTTATTAATCAATTTTGAATTTGTCTTGGTAATCATAAAATATAATGAAGAGTCATTAAAATTTTTTCTAGGGCTTCATTTTTTATTTACAGTTTGAACTACTGAATTCATTTATTTGTATTATATAAGGTGAGTAAAAACCTTATCTTAAATGATAGTTCATTGACTTGTCCCTAACACTACTTAGTTCTCACTAGCCTATGGATTCAAATGATCCTATTAAAATTTCAATGCCCAGATACTGCTGTTTTATTTCCCATAGTTACCTACTCAAAACTTAAGCCCTCTTTAAGGTAACTTCTCCCATCCCTTCAAATATCGCTGGGCTATTTCAGGAGATGAATCATCTGTCCATGGTATCAACGTGCACCATTGCTCCCTACCCTCTAAGCACTGCTTCCTTCATAAATCATCTCTTCTGATCCAAACTCAGTTTGGAACCTCAGCTCACTCTGGTTATTTTAAGATTTGACCAGCACTCTTATTTCTGTGTGCCTCGGAAAGTTAGCTTTAGGCATCTTCTGTCCTTGTGTTAGTTGCTATCTGTTAATAGTGAATAGTTGCTTTTGTAGCATCTGACTCAGTGTTGATGACTCCCACTGCTGCCCCTGGCCCAGGGTTTGCCCTGTGCCACCTCTGACTTCTGCCATTCTGACAACCCCCGGGTGCATGATTCTGCTGGAAGCCGAATGTGCCTGCTGGAGCAGCCAGTTCTCAGTCTGAGGTGAGGTAAAAGGGAAATGGACTCCTCCTGTATGCACTGAGAGAACTTTATCATTCCAATGGGAATGCTGTGTGCTTTTTAACATGTGGCGGCATTTAATAAACATCTCTCTGATTTCACTCATGGGCATTTTCTCTCTGAGGCTAGAACACACATTTTAGGGGGCAGCATCAGAACAGAATCCAGACCTAGAACATAAACCCGTGATCCTAATTTTCCTTTGCCCGTGGTTTTCACCTAGAGATAATCTTGCACCCCCCACTCTTTCAGGGGACATTTGTCAATGTCTGGAAACACTTTGGTTATCACTATTGCATCTAGTGGGTGGAGGCGAGGGATGCTCCTAAATGTTCCACAAAGCATAGGTCAGCTCAGCTCTCCACAAGGAGTTATGGATCTCTGTGATAATATGGAAGGATCACATTACAATATGGATGGATGGGCCGAGAGAGTATGTTAAGTGAGATAAAACAGAGAAAGACAAATACCACATAATCTCACGTATGGGTGGGATCCAAAAAATGTAACAAATGAATAAACAAAGAAGAAGCACTTGTATTATAGAGAACTAACTGATGGTTGCCAGAGGGGAGAGAGGCTGGGGGATGGGCAAACTGAATGAAGGGAATAAAAGGTACAGCACAGAGAACAGAGTCAATGCTATTGTAATAATGTTGTATAGTCCCAGAGGGTAGCTACACTTGCAGTAAGCATAGCCTAACATACAAACTTGTCAAATCACTGTGTTGCACACCTGAAATTAACATAACATTATGTGTCAACTATACTCAAATAATAATAATCATTTAAAAAAGTCAATTGCATCAGGATTGAGAAAGCCTATCATGAAGAATACAATGGAATGGGCAGGCACACCACCGTTATGGCAAGGAAATCCTGGGAACTCTAATCTCTCTTTGGATGACTCGGATTTTTTTTCTGCAGAAATAAAAGCTTTAGAGATATTCTGAAATGAACTCACTGTACACCTGATTTTTAAGTACTGGAACGTTATAACAAGTTTCCCATGTAATGATGCCTATGGAATTTGTGGAATGACATGAGGGAACATACAAATCTAAATCTTAACATTTTAGCAAGTTTATTTCAAATAAGTTTTGCATCGCAAAAGATTTCCTTTGGTTTAAAAAATAAATTCAAACAAAGGGAGATAACTGTGGGTTAAGATGGTATGATCTAGACTAATATGCCTCCTTTCAGCTGTCTACGAAGGTGTAAATTTTCTACAAGTATGGAAACATCCAAGAGCAGTAGAAACAAAGGCTAACAAGAGACCTCCTGGTAGCATCTGTAAGAATTTCTGATAAATGGGAATGAATTCAGATTAAAAGCTTTAGAATCTGAGTCAGAAGGCTCTGGCTGAATGGGAATGAATTAAATAACCCCTTAGCTTTCTTTCACTGTTTGGCATAGTTAGGGAGCACATTGGCTACACCAAACAGAAATCTGAGAATTCCTCGCCATTTACGCCCACAGCCATGAGGTGAAAAATAAACTGTGCGACAGCTAGGAATATGTCTACTTTCCCTTCTCGCATCTCCACTTACTTCAACCTTCCGTATTTCCTTTCCATCCATAACTTACAACTAGTAAGTCGTAACTTCTTCACTTCCAGTGCAGTACTGGAAGAGGAGGGGAGGGTGACAGCATTTTGTATGCTGAAATGTATATTTACAGCCATGAAAAATTACTAAGAGCAGAGGCAGGCATTCTGGCTGAGTCTCAGAAGGACCGCATACTTCCAGTTCTGTCCCGTATTGTATTTGGACAAAGAAATGCATGAAAACGTTTCTTTGGCAAAGAATTTGGCCATCTCAAACTTAGCAGGCTTATAATCTGCTCAAAAGTGTCATGCTTGGTGAGTTCCTATTTGACAATATAAACTGTATTTAGGGATGTGGAGTCTCGGTGGGATAATCCATTCCATCTCTTTTCCAGCTTCTAGAGGCTGCCCACATCCCTTAGCTCAGGTTCCCCTTCCTCCATCTTCAGAGCCAGGAGTGGCTGGTCAAGTCCTCCTCATGGTACACCACTTTAAGTCTTCTGCTTTTGCTTTTACAACTCCTTCTCGGACTCTGATTCCCCTCTCCTCTCTTCTTTTTCTTATGAGGATACTTGTGAATACATTACCAGATTACATCTGGTAATCCAGAAGGATCTACCTCAAGATCCTTAACTGATTCACATCTACAAAGCCCTTTTGACAAGGTAGCATATTCCTAGGTCTGAGGAACCAGGACTTGTGTATCTCGGGGGACCATCGAATGCCTACTATAGAGCACTTCACCAAAGAATAAGTACACAGACAGAAAATCCTGTAATTTGTGGCATGTAAATTAGTCTACCTGAAAGAGAACCCATAAGGAGAGTTACATGTGAATTCCTATTTCTCCTCGCTATAGGAAGAGTTAGCACTGCTTTCCTCAGCACTCACACTGCCCCTTCATGCATTCTACCCGAGCGAGCCTACACAGCATTCAGAGACGAAAAAGATAATTAGTCACAAACAGCTGGTTCTGGCTCAGATTATAAGCAAAAAGACAGTATCACCCCTTCATCTGTACTCTCTTGAGTTTTTCCTTGTACTTCTGTTCACTGGTTGCTCTAACGAAGATGCTTTCCCAACTTGCCCTTTAGCTCTTGTACCTTTTTTTTTTTTTTTCTTTTTAAATAGCTGCTGAGAACCTACACTATGCCAAGTATTACTCCAAATACTATACAGGTATAATCTGATATAAATCTCTCAACAACATATAAGGTGATATGCTTACCAGACACAAATTAGGCACACTCTCCTTCCCACTCTGTCATCCCTGTGGATTATCCCAGCAGAAACTGCATTCTCCCGGCCCATCCAGCAAGGACAAGAAATATCTGATACCAGGCACAGTGCTGATACTAAATGTCTTAAAAAAATTAATTGAAACATCAATGTTTTCTTTTTTTTCCTGATAAGAATGGGATGGTTGGGCCGAGTTGGATATTTCTACTTCAGTTAAAATTCTTATCGGTCTCGAATCCTATCAGTAGATGTCACTTAATCAGAAGTGGAAAAAGCTTGTGACTACCCTTAAGAATCATCATGAAACTACTGTCTTCATCTGTCACTGTAATTGTCAGTTTGTCAGTTTTTATACAAACACAGACTGATGAGAGTTTGGAAACCCTCACAGAACATGGAAGATAGCAGCAAGGCAGGAAGAAAAGACCCTTGTTTTAGAAAAATAAATCACAATACTTTTCCCTATCGCCATTCTTTCTGCCTACTTGTTCTACTTTTATTGACTTCCTGTTCTTTGGTTTCTTCTTGTCTATACATACAGTGTGAATCTGAAGAAATGAGGAACAAAAACCATATAGTGGCAGACAAACCTGGGTCACAGTCGTGGCTTTGCCCGTGACTGGGCACATTTCTGTGATTCCATGCAAGCACCTTCTTTTTTTTTTTTTTTTTTTTTTTAAATTTTATTTATTTATTTGACAGAGAGAGATGACAAACAGGCAGAGAGGCAGGCAGAGAGAGAGGAGGAAGCAGGCTCCCTGCTGAGCAGAGAGCCCGATGTGGGGCTCGATCCCAGGCCCCTGAGATCATGACCTGAGCCGAAGGCAGCGGCTCAACCCACTGAGCCACCCAGGCGCCCCAAGCACCTTCTTTTTTGAATGTTTCCCCATTTGTAAAATGGAAAAAAAATGGCCTGTCTTGAGGATTTCTTTTTGAGGTTTCATTTGTGTTACAGAGTAGATGGCCAATAAATGTTAAATTATTTTGCTGATATTATTTTTGATACTGCTATTGGGATGATATTCAACTCAGAATGTTTGAGGACTTAATGAATAAATATGTTGAGAGTTTTTAGAACAATGCCAAGCAAAACAATTCATTTCATGTAAATTTTAGCTATTAGTATTTTTTTAAAGCAATTGTTATTTGATTAAATCAGTTTATCTTTCTTTCGTGGTTTCTGCCTGCCTTTTAAAACCAGTTTTCCCATTTCTCATCTAAGAATCCAGACTTCATATTCAATCTCACTGCTTTCAAACACTGGCCTGGTTCTCCTGATATTATTTAACATGACATGATCAATTCCATCTAAGCTCATAACCTATAAAAACACTCTTCCACCTAAACAGCCTCCTGGAATTAGCTTGACCTTTGCTGACTCTCCTTTGTTCCACCATAATGAACACCCCAGTATAACAATACCCTAGGCCCTATGAATATTATAAAATCATAAAGCCAAGACAGGATTTGATAAGTTGTTGCTCTGTGCATGACAATACTTCTCTATATCTCATTCTCAATTGTGAGAGTCTAGCTGGGCATGAAAAATATTTTCTGTAAAGGGGCTAGATATGAAATATTTCAGACTTTGTGGACCACACAGTCTGTGTGGTAACTGAGATACAACACAGAAGCAGTCATTAAAATATGCAAATGAATAAATACCAATAAGTATTTACAAAAGTAAGTGACAGGTAGGTTAGACCCACAGACCATATAAAGTGTTTCCCTGTCTTAGATCATGCATTTTTCATCAGGAGTGATACTATCCACAACAGGGCATAAATTGTGATCTTGAGGGGATATATATATCGATATAGATCTATAGAGATCTCTAGAGATCTATCTCTATAGAGATCTATCTAGATAGATAGATCTATCTCCACGATCTATAGAGATCTCTAGATCTATCCAGATAGATCTCTATAAAGATAGATCTATCGATCTCCATAGATCTATATAGATCTCTATATCGATATATATATAACAAAAACAGATTATGTCTCCAAAAGTTCAGTCTACTCAGAACCTGAATGCAACTCCGTTTGGAAATAGGGTCTCTACAGGTATAATCAAGTTAAGATGAGGTCACGCTGGATTCAGGGTGGGCCCTAATCCAATAACTGGTGCATTTGTAACGAGATGGAAGTTTGGCTGGAGACAAGCACAATGGGGAGGTGGACTTAAAGACACAGGGAGAATGCCATGTGATTGAAATGATGCTTCTACAAGCTAAAGAATGTTAAGATCACTGGTAAGTTAGGAGTAGGGAGTTGGGGGAAATTGGAAGGGGAGGTGAACCATGGGAGACTATGGACTCTGAAAAACAATCTGAGGGTTTTGAAGGGGCGGGGGGTGGGAGGTCGGGGTGCCAGGTGGTGGGTATTAGAGAGGGCACGGATTGCATGGAGCACTGGGTGTGGTACAAAAACAATGAATACTGTTATGCTGAAAATAAATAATAAATACATAAATAAATAAAAAGATCACTGGTAACAAAAAAAAAAAAAAAAAAGGCAAGCTAAAAAGAAGAAGGAAAGATCCTTCTCTATAACCCTCAGAAAGAGCATGGTCCTGCTAGCACCTTAATATCAGATTTCTAGCTACCAGAATTTTGAGACAACAAATTTCTGTTGCTTTAAACAATTTGTGTTAATTTTGTTATGGCAGCCCTAGAAAAGTAATATACACAGGATATCTGTGGTATTAAAATTTCATAGGAATATGAAGGTGATTATGGGAAAATATTTTAAAAGGCTCCCAAGGGTTGATAAATTTAAAAAATATGTTGAAAATCATTGCTGTAGATTTTTTTTTTACCAGTTTGACAAGGTTTCAGACAAGAACTAAAATTTATTTTTAAAATACTTTTTCTGCTTACTTAATCTGGCCTCTGTTCACCCTTTCAACCACTACTGATTGAATTTTATCCTCAATCCTTTCTCTTGTTCCAACTAAGGAATGATGACTTTGTTTTTGATCAAATGGATTTAACCTTTGCCCACATTTATCTTCAGGGATGAAAACTTGGAATGATGAGAATTGAAGTGCTGACCCCAAATTAGCGAGATTCTCAATGTCTAATACGCTAAAAAATTTGACTGCTCCAATTCTAACTTCCAACAGGAGGTGAGAGGAGATATAAAAGAACTATAAGAACTTCCAGATTCCAGAGCACTGCTGAACTTGTAGTCATACTACCAGATTATGAACTAAATTCTGAGAGCTCAATATTTCTAAACCTGATTTAGAGAGAACAAACCTGAAACGTGGAGATGCTAACAAATGTCCTCAAAGTTATATATTCTGTGAGTTGTCAGATATGACACAGGTTACCGTATTCTTAACACTCTGTTACTTTGTATCTGAGACCCACAGGAAAGGACAGTATAGGGGAACCACACCTAAATCTGCCATCACAGAGGTTATGACTTTACATAGATGCCCATCCCAGAATAGATGATACTTGGAGGGTGCAAACAGAGCTTCCATACTCAAAAATTATGTTTTTTAAAAAGATTTTATTTATTTTATGAACTCAGAAATTATCTTGACAGGTCAGCCAGAAAATACTTGATGGCCAGCCACCATATGCAGGTGGGAAACACCTCAGTCCAAATGTCCTAGATTGTGTTATCTTGGGCTTAACTCCTGAGAATTCCCATCTCTCATATCAGCCTCCTATGTCCCAAAAATGGCAGCATGTTTTAATTAATAAATGTTAAGAATCTTCAATATGACCATCCTACACTGTTGGTGGGAATGCAAGCTGGTACAGCCACTTTGGAAAATAGTGTGGAGATTCCTTAAGAAATTAAAAATAGAGCTACCCTAAGACCCTGCAATTGCACCACTGGGTATTTACCCCAAAGATACAGTTATAGTGAAAAGAAGGGCCATCTGTACTCCAATGTTCATAGAAGAAATGTCCACAGTCACCAAATGGTGGAAAGAGCCAAGATGCCCTTCAACGGATGAATGGATAAAGAAGATATGGTCCATATATACAATGGAATATTACACCTCCAACAGAAAGGATGAATACCCAACTTTTGTATCAACATGGAGGGGACTGGAGGAGATTATGTTGAATGACATAAGTCACGTAGAAAGAGTCACAATTATTATTTGGTTTCACTTACTTGTGGAGCATAAGGAATAACACGGAGGACCCTGGGAGATGGAGAGAAGTGAGTTGGGGAAATCGGAGGAGGAGACAAACCATGAGAGACTGTGGACTCTGAGAAACAAAATAAGGGTTTTGGAGGGGAGGGGTGTGGGGGGTTGGTTGAGCCTGGCGGTGGGTATTATGGAGGGCATGTATTACACGGAGCAGTGGGTGTGGTGCATAAACAATGAATTTTGGAACAGTGAAAAAAAGGTGAAAAAAAAATCTTCAATATGCTAGGCACTCTTCTAGGGTTTGTAGAAAGGCCAAAAGGAAAAGAAAAGAAAAAAAAAACGTTCTCCTGGAACTTATAGTGGAGTCAGAGTAGAACAGACAGACAATATATAAAATAAGTAAAAATGCAGAGTATAGCACATGCTGATACGTGGTGATTAAGAACACAGAAGAAAATGCATGTCTCCCATGGTTTCTACATTTGTAAAATGAAAAGAATATCAGAACTTGTCCATTAAGATGGTTAGAAGGACTGATCTGGGAAGAATAAATGGCCCCGCCTGGAACACACACCTCATTAACTCTTCTTCTATGAAGAGAAGCAAAGCCAGAGGCGTCACTAGGGATGGACATGGATGTGGGAGGGCTGAGGAGGATGAGGATGAGGTTGAGAAAACTCTGGTTTGAGATCTTGCCTCTGTCACTGACTCTGTTACCCTGGAAACATTTAACCTCTCTTGAGTCTCTGTTTTTGGGTGTTTTTTGTTTTGTTTTGGTAGGATATAAAACAGAACTGTGACTACTTTACGTTTGAGATGTAAACTCGGTTAGGTTAAAGCTCAAAGTGTCATGGACTTGGTAGGTGCCTTAAACAAGAAACTCATTTATCACACCTCTGGTGGCAGACAGTCTATGACGAGAGAGCTGGCTGATCTACTCTCTGGTAAGAAAAGTCTTCCCATTTTGCAGATGGCCATCTTTTCCTTGTAAACTTTCACATGGTGGAAAGAGAGGCAAGAAGCTCTCTAATGTCTTCTTAGAAGAGCACTAATCCCACCAAGAGGGCTCCATCCTCATGGCCTAATTATCCCCCTAAGATCCCTACCTCCAAATATCCTCACACTGGAGATGATGATATCAATAAAAGAGTTTTTTGGGGGGACACAAGCTCTCAGTTCATAGCACATATCCCCAGGAACCCTGGTTCCACACTCATAACCATACCATCAAGCATTATATGAGCTTTAATTCTTATCCATAACCTTAAAATGAGATAACATGGCTACAAAATATGACTACCAGAGATTAATCTTGGGAAGACCTCCACCACACTACCTGTTACCGTAGAGTAGTGTGAAGTGGGTTCACCTGTAAGTCCTTGCTAAAATTCCACTATTCCCTTTTTTTCCCCCATCCACAAGTGAACACACTTCTTCTAAAAGTGCCTATTTGCCAAGCCAGTCCTTTTATTACCAAAGGTACTGGTATTCTTTGATAGAACCATTTCTCATTAGGTCTAGAATCAGATAATCAGAAAGTATGCCTTTTTCTATAGAAGTAGAATCAGGTCATACGTTTAGATAATAAGAATGACAAAAACATAATTGATCAATCCCAGAGTTGGCTCTCAATGAAGAAAAAAAAAACCCTATAATACCAGTACATTTACTATTTTAAAGATGAAAAAACTAAAACTAAAAGAGATTAAGTAACTTGAACAAAGTCGTACAGATGGAATGTTTTGGAGATAGGATTTGATCTGGACAGTCTGGCTCTTGTTCAGTATGTTATACTAACTATTACATGCCTGGCACATCATAGCCACTCAGAAACTACTTGTGTAAATGAATGTATCAAAGCAGAAACAACAAATAATTAAATCCAAACAACCTTCAAGAATGGAAGAATGGTGCATGCCATTACAGAGATGGGTGTATAATGAGAGGCTGGGGAGAACATCTACATCAGTTTAAAACACTGAATGGGGCTCAAGGATTCATTAAAGAATTTTCAGTACCTAGGTCTGCCTTTTTATTACTTTCCTTAATGATTTCAAATACTGACAATTGGCATTTAGAAAGAATAGAGTTCACAGTTTCATACAGTGAAAGCTCATAGTGAAAGCTACAATATGGATATACCCACAAATTTCACTTCCGCATTGGGTCTTCCTATTTTTTTTTTTTTAAGACTTAATGATACTCCAAATATTATTTGAGGAAAAGAAATAAAAAAGCAAAGGTGTTATTGCTTTAAAACAAATTTTTGAATGAGAAATGTTAGATTATTTTTTTTTAAGATTTTATTTTTAAGTAATCCCTACACCCAAAGTGGGGCTCGAACTTAACAACCCTGACATCAAGTCACGTGCTCCACTGACTGAGCCAGCTAGGCACCCTACTTTTTATAAATTAACAGAAAATAATTCTAAGCTAGAAGAATAGCGTAAGTAGAGCAAAAAATATGTGAGCAAATAGCATTTTAGAAAAAAATGCAAGAATTTTGAAATGACTAAAAGGTGAATTACTAATGCCCTGCTTGCAGAATTCAGAGCAGCGGCTAGGGAGATGCTCTCCTGGAGCTGGACCTGAAGAGCCTCAGCTTTTCAGTGTCTTTTCCATTCTGCTTTCAGTAAGGCTAGCTACTGAAGGAGAGAATTTGTGGGAGGCACATGGCCCTCCATATTTTCCACTGCTCTTGAGGTAAACATTCAACCTTGCCAAGCAGAGAAACACAGGACCTAGTGTTTATGTCAGAAATGTATTATATAATAACAATCAGTTCTTGGCTTTCTGCAACACCCGTTTAGTCCGTCAGTGCTTATTGCACAAATTTAAATAGAGATTATGCAAGTACCTACCATACAAGGATGCCAACATAAATTCCATGCTGTTTCTCAAAGCAGAGCAGTACCAGAGAAACCATGGCTGTCGATTTAATTGCATTAGAACTGGTCTCTTTGGAAGATTTGATTGGAAATAAAAAGGAAATAAAATTGTGTTATCTTTGTTTTTTGGCAGAACTGCATATTATAGAAACAATTTACTACTTACGAAAAAAGACCCAAGCCAATTTCAGAATATTTCAAAGATACGAAGTCCTAGAACTTAAATCTAAGTTCCATACAATGGTTAGTGAGGACTATTGAGAACATCAAATTATAGCCTAGATTGGATAAGGAATGAGTCCTTTTACTAATTAAATTCTGTGTCTGTGGCAGAAGCAATCTGTTCTTTGAAAAGATATAAAGGACAACTAATCAGCATTTATTTGCCCTTTTCACACTTCTGACCACAGGTAATTTTTTCTTTCCAGTATGACTGTCTCTGAAAATATCTTTTACAGATACAATGGTTTACAGTTGCACCTTAGCTTCCTAACACAGCACACAGACTTGCCAGTATGCATCAAAATGGCATTTTAGTTCCATTTCTTAGGGTCTCTTTCTGAAATCAAACATAAGTGCATTCTTCATCTGTCTTCAGTAAAGCATTTAGCCGTACAGGTGCAGACTCACCAAGGAATTTCATGATAGAATGATAAGAACATCAAAAGGTAAGACTCTACTTTTTTCATAATACCCTCAAAGATTTTCTTCATCTACAAAATACCATCTCATAAAGAAAGCAAGCTCAATGGCTCACACAATAGGTTATGCTCTTGTATTGCTCTCAAGATATGAGGAACTAGCAGACAACTGTAGTAGCAATAGCTTATTTTTAAAGCATGGATAACATGTGATTTTTCTTACATTTTTTCTGAAAGAAAAAAATCAGCTTAGATTTCAGAGCATGGAGTTGAATGTTTTTTTTTTTTTTTCTCCTGTTGGAAATATAATGTAGAACTTGAGCCAGGCTTGTGCCAACTAGAACATACCCCAACTCATAGGTAAACAGCTTCCTTTTTTTTTTTTTTTTTTTAAATAAGGCCAGATGATAAAAAGTGCAAACACTTATTTTATATAAACATGAATATATTAATACATTAACATTAAACATATATATGCATACATACATCTCTCTCTCTCCCCCTCTCCTTATATATGTATTTGCAAATGCTACCAAAGATGACTGTCATCTTATATCATAAAAGTGCCTGATTTGTCCTCTTTTTGAAGGGTGAGATGTCCCTTATGGTTGGATGACTCCAATATGTGTTGACTCATTCAACAGGAGAGTTAAATAAAAGAAAAATTTACCCCCACCATGTCTTTGACTTCAAATTCCATTTTCTAACCCTTGAAATGTCAGTGAAAAATGTTCTTTCTCTCCTGTGCTGTCAGGGAAACCCTACTGCAGTTATGTTCCTAACGTCTTGTGCTGCTTCAGTGACAGGGTATTGCTGATGGAATCATTCTAACTGGACTGGAAGGCATTGCCCCTGAGCCTCTGTGCTCATTTGCTTGGTGACCCCTCAACAAAGGGTGATGAATTGCTTGTTACTTTTCAAGTTTCTCAGAGACAGAAAGACTACCAACAGCTTTTGGTTTTAAGTGAAATTATTTTAAAATCACCATAACTAGTTTATGGAAAATGAGTTTTACATAATTGTATGCCACAGTATGCCAGCCTAGGTTATCTCTCTAATGGCGCATTTATGCATGTACACACACACACACACACACACACACACGTATGCACAAATAACTTTGCTTGAGTAATGCTTGGTACTGTTATTTCAAATAGGAACAGACATAATGGAGATAATGATTTTGTGACAAACAATTCTTTCCAACTGGCAACACAGGTAATTTATTTTAGGAACAGTGGACCATGTCAACTATATTGTACATCCCCACTGGAATGAAAGCCTCAAACAAGACTGTTACTTATAAGATATTAAAAGTTGTCCTGTCTTATTTACCATCATACTAGCAGCATCTAGAATAACTGGCACTGAGTAGGTGCTCAGTAATTTTATGTTGAATCAATGATAACAGAATTCTTTTAATGAATTATAAAATCCTTCTTTAAACTATTCAGGCATATTTTTGGCATTACTTGATTTATTTTTCATTCTATGATAGTTAGCACTTACAATTAAGTTCTTATGGTAAAATATGGCCATGAAAAATATTTCTCTCTCTCAGTCTTTTGTCTTTTTGATTATTAAAATCCTCATTATAATATATTCTAATTTTTAACAACAAGAAATTAAAGTAAGTGAAGAATAATATATATTACTTTTAGTGTATTCTATAGACAAACACTGTCTTTTACTATAGAGCTGTAGTTGACAGTTCAGGTTTAAGATTATTCTTGAGTGGGCTTATGGAAAGATGGCACAGTAGGAAGACCCTGGACTTACCTTGTCCCACAGATACACCTAGATAACACCCACATTGGGTGTTATCTGAAAACAATCTGAAGACTGACAGAACAGACTGTCCACAATTAAATGTAGAGAAAACGCTTCATCAAAGAGGGCAGGAAAGGTAGAGATGCAGTTGGGAGCCAAAATGACCCACAGGACTATCCACAGGAGGGAGGGACCATACAAAGCAGCCAGAGGGAAGAGGAGCGGATCCTATCCCAGAGACCTCAGGCACAGGGGACCCACACTGGAAAGACAAAAGCCCATAGCATTTGGCTTCACAAGTCTGTACAATCAGTGCAGATCAACACTGAGAACTTTAGAAATTAGCAGCTCTGGTCTAGGAGAGCCAGAGAGTGAAACAGAGTCCCCGCCTTTGAAGAGATAGCACAACCGATAGCCCCTCAGAGATACAATACAGAAGGTGGTTTGAAATATGCCTGAGATATACAGAAAGGGGATTTATTTACTCATTCAGAACTTGTGTTAGAGAGGCAGAGATCATTAGCAAACTTCTCCAAAAACAAAAGAGCTGGTGGTCACAATTTCCTTTTTCCATCTCCCTCCCCACTGCCTCCCCACCAGACCTAGATACAGGCAAATATGTGGGATCAAACAGGAACCAGCACAGCTCCAAAACTGCTCCAAAACTGTCCATCTAGCTTGCAAACAGCAAGTCCAGCCCCTGTGCTTTTCTTCAAACCTGTGCAGATCAGCCTGCCCTCAGTAGCTCTCCAAAGGGGATCCAGGATGTCCTCCCTACCACAGCAGACTGGCACAGATCTTGCTAACACCATGTAGTCTGTCCCTCCAACCTGCCCTTGGCTAGAGTCCATTCAAAGCAGCATCACAAGCATGGCATTGTGCAAGCAGCCCCAGTGGGGGACAGCATTACTCCAAAGTGAATCCTGCCACAGGAAGTAGAGATGACCACACATACACCTGTGAGTTCAACTTTGGCCCCAGCAGAGGGCTGGGAGCAGACATCTGGTATGACTGAATGCCCCACTCCAAACAAAAGCTTTTCAGAGGACAATACAAGAAAAGTGCCCTGCAGTTAGGTGCTACTACATCATTGGCAAATGCCTGGTCAGACTCAACTTTAGCCTAAGGCAGCCTTAGACTGGCTAACTAACAACACAGGAATCAAATCTTGCCAGACAATATATAGAGAGCCATTGCAGATGACTGGACTGAAGGAAAAAGTGGCTCAGCTACAAGAGCAGGACACATGCAACATACACAGAGGATACCCCTGGAGCACCAGATTCTGGTGAACAGGGGACAGTACACAGCAGAGCACTACAAGACCTCTTCTTCACAAGGTCACTACTTTCAAGAACAGGAAATGTAGCTGACTTTCCTAACACATGGAAACAGACACAGACAGATAAAATGAGGAGACTGAAGATTATGTCTCAAATGAAAAATAATGAAGGATAAAACCACAGAAAGATACCTAAGCAAAATGGAGAAAAGAGATATGCTTATTAGAAAACTTAAAGTAAAGAACATAAAGATATTAACTAGCCTTGAAAAAAGAGTAGAGGATCTAAGTGAGATCCTCAACAAAGTAATAAAAAAAAACATAAAGAAAACTACTCATATATGAAGACTTATTAAGTGAAATTAAAAATACATTAGAGGAGGGGTACCTGGGTGGCTCAGTTGTTAAGCATCTGCCTTTGGCTCAGGTTGTGATCCCAGGGTCTTTGGACAGAGTCTCACATCAGGCTCCCTGCTCAGCAGGAAGCCTGCTGATCCCTCTTCCACTCCCCCTGCTTGTGTTCCCTATCTCCCTGTGTCTCTCTCTGTCCAATAAATAAAAATCTTTAAAAAAAAATTAGAGGAATAAATAATAAACTAGTGTAAATAGAAGAATGGATTAGTGACCTAGAAGACAAAGTAATAGAAAGCTATCAAATTGAACAGTAGAAAGAAAAATGATTAATAAAAAAATAAAAGTAGATTAAGAGAACTCAGTGACACCATCAAGTGTAATGGCATTTGCATTATAGGGATCCCAGAAGGAGAAGAGAGAGAAAAGAGGGGAGAAAAATCATTTGAAGAAATAATAGCTGAAAACTTCCTGAATATGGTAGAGGGAAACAGAAATCCAGACCAGGAGGCATGGAGAGCCTCAAAAAAATCAACCCAAGGAAGGCTACACTAAGACACATGCAGTAATTTAAACAGCAAAAACAAACAAACAAAAAACAAAAACATACCCTCCTGATAAAGAGAGGATTTTAAAAGCAACAAGAAAAAAGAAGACAGTTACTGACAAGGGAAACAGCATAATACTATCAGCAGATTTTTCAGTAGAAATGTGGAAGGTCAGAAGAAAGTAGCATGATATAGTCAAAGTACTAAAAAGGAAAAAATGTTCAGTCAAGAATACTGTATCCAGGGACGCCTGGGTGGCTCAGTGGGTTAGGCCGCTGCCTTCGGCTCAGGTCATGATCTCAGGATCCTGGGATCGAGTCCCGCATCGGGCTCTCTGCTCGGCGGGGAGCCTGCTTCCTCCTCTCTCTCTCTCTCTGCCTGCCTCTCTGCCTACTTGTGATCTCTCTCTGTCAAATAAATAAATAAAATATTTAAAAAAAAAAAAAAAAAGAATACTGTATCCAGTAAGACTACCATTCAGGATAGGAGAAGACATAAAGAGTTTTCCAGACAAAGTTAAAGGATCTCATGACCAGCAATCCATCCCTACAAAAATGTTGCAGGGGAAGTTTTGAGTGGAAATGAAAGACTATTAAGAAGGAATAAGAAAAGTAGGAAGTACAAAATAGTAAAAATAGGTATACCTATAAAAATCAGTCAGAGAACTCATTAATTTGAAGGATGCAAATATGACAATATAAGCACAAAAATAACAGGGAGAAGAGTAAACAATTAATGCTTTTAGAATGGGTTCAAACTTAAGTGATCACCAACTTAATGTAGACTCCTATAAGAATAAAATATTATATATAAACCTAATGGCAATCACCAATCATAAAAACAGTAATATATACTAGATACACAAAAAATAAAGAAAAGGAATCTTATTATATCACTAAAGAAAGCCAGCAAAGTGTGAAAGAAGAGTATAAGAAATGAACAGAGAAAAACTACAAAAACAGCCATAAAAGAAGTAACAAAATGGTAATAAGTGCATACCTATCATTTTGAACATAAAGGGGCTAAATGCTCCAATCAAAAGACATACAGTGATGGAATAGATAAAAGAGCAAGACCCATCTTTTTATTGCCCAGAAGAGACTCACTTCAGACCTAAGGACACCTGTAAATTGAAAGGGAAGAGATGAAAAAGGGTTTATCAAACAAATGGAAGTGAAAAGAAAGTTGGAGTACCAATACTTGTTTCAGACACAACAGACTTGTAACAAAAGACAAAGAAGGATACTACATAATGATGAGAACAATTCAACAAGAAGATACAAAAATTGTAAAAATTTATGCACCTAACATGAGAGCACCCAAATACAAAAGGGAACTAATAAAAAAGAATAAAGGAATGAATCAAGAGTAATATAATAATAGTCAGGGGCTTAACATCCCATTTACACTAATGGACAGATCATCCAAATAGAAAATAAACAAGGAAACAGTGGCTTTGAATGACACACTGTACCACATGCATCTAACAGACATATTCATAACCTTCCATCCTAAAAGAGCAGGATATAGATTATCTTCAAATGCACATGGAATATTGTCCAGCACAGGTCACAGTTTAGGCCACAAACATGTCTCAACAAATTCAAAAAGATTGAATATCATAGTGTGCATGCTTTCCAACCACAACACCATGAAACTAGAAGTCAAACACAAGGAATAATTCTGAAAAGGATACAAATTCACAAAGGTTAAATAATACTCTACAAAACAATGAATGGGTCAACCAAGAAATCAAAGAGGAGATAAAAGACACATCTAGATAAATGAGAATGAAAATGTAACAGTCCATAATCTTTGGGATACAGCAAAAGTAGTTCTAAAAGGAAAGTTTATGGCAATCCAGGCCTACTTCAAGAAACAAGAAGAATCTAAAATAAACAACCTAACTTAACAACTAAAGGAGTGGGGCGCCTGAGTGGCTCAGTCATGAAGCATCTGCCTAAGGCTCAGGTCATGATCCCAGAGTCCTGGGATTGAGCCTCACATCGGGCTCCCGGCTCAGTGGGGAGACTGCTTCTCCCTCTCCCTCTGCAGCTCCACCTGCCTGTGTTCCCTTTCTTGCTATGTCTCTCTCTGCCAAATAAATAAATAAAATCTTAAATACACACACACACACACACACACACACACACACATAAAGAAGCTAGAAAAAGAAGAGAAAATAAACTTAAAAACCAGCAGAAGGAAGGAGATAATAAAGATTAGGTCATTCATAAATGAAAGAATCTAAAAAACAACATGACAGATAAATAAAGAAAGGAGTTGGTTCTTTGAAAAGAGTAATGAAATTGATACATTGAGTCTTTAGCCAGACTCATCAATAAAAAGATGATGGGGGGGCTCAAAAAAAACCAAGATCAGAAATGAAACAGGAGAAATAACCAATACCACAGAAATACCAAGGATTATAAGAGAATTTATATGCCAACAAATTGGACAACCTAGAAGAAGTGGATAAATTCTTAGAAACACATAACCTGGGACGCCTGGGTGGCTCAGTTGGTTGGACGACTGCCTTCGGCTCAGGTCATGATCCTGGAGTCCCGGGATCGAGTCCCGCATCGGACTCCCAGCTCCATGGGGAGTCTGCTTCTCTCTCTGACCTTCTCCTCGTTCATGCTCTCTCTCACTGTTTCTCTCTCAAGTAAATAAATAAAATCTTTAAAAAAAAAAAAAAAAAGAAACACATAACCTCCCAAAACTAAATTAGGAAGAAATAGAAAATTTGAGAAGACCAATTATAAGCAATGAAATTAAATCAGTTATCAAAAAACTCCCAACAAAAGTACAGAATCAGATGGCTTCACAAGTTAATTCTACCAAACATTCAAAGAAAAGTTAGTGCCTCTTCTCAAACTATTAAAAAAAAAAATAGAAAAGGAAGGAAATCTTCCAAATTCATTCTATGAGGTTGGCAGTACCCTGCTACCAACACCAGATAAAAACCCTCCAGAAAAAGAGAATTATAGGCCAACATCTCTGATGCACATAGATATACAAATCTTCACAAAGTATTAGCAAACTGAAATCAACAATACATTAAAAAAACCAATTCACCATGACCAAATGGATTTATCCCTGGATTGCAAGAGTGGTTCAATACTCAGAAATCAATCAAAATAATACATCACATCACTAAGAGAAGAGATAAAAACCTTATGATCATAGGGATGTCTGGGGAGCATAGTTGGTTAAGTATCCAGCTCTTGGTTTCAGTGAAATCGAGCCCTATGTTGGGAATCCATGCTCAGCATGGAGTCTGCTTGAGATTCGCTCTTCCTCTGTGCCTCCTACTTGTGCTTTCTCTCTCTCTTTCTCTCCCTCTCTCTAAAAATAAATAAATCTTTTAAAAAAAACCCATATGATTATTTCAGTAGAGACAAAAAAAATCTGACAAATTACAGCATTCATTCATGATAAAAACCATCAATAAAGCATGTTTAGAGAAAACGTACCTCAATACAATAAAGTCCTTTTACTAAATACCCACAGCAAACATCATTTTCAATGGTGAGAAATTGACAGCTTTTCACCTGAGATCAGGAATAAGACAAGAATGTCTACTCTCACCACTTTTATTTAACATAGTACATGATGTCTTACCCATAGAAATGAGACAAGTATAGGAAATAAAAGGCAAGTAAATTCATAAGGAAGAAATAAAACTCTCAGTATTTGCAGGTGGCATGATACTATATATAGGAAATCCTAAAGAATCTATCAAAAAACTACTAGAATTGATAAATGAATTCTAAAAGGTCACAGGATACAAAATCAATATACAGAAATTTATTACATTTCTGTACACTAATAAGCAGAATAAAAAGAAATTATGAAAGAAATCCCATTTATAAAAGCACCAAAAATAATAAAATACCTAGGAATAAATATTAACCAAACAGGTAAAAGACCTGTCTCTGAAAACTATAAAACATTAATGAAAGAAACTGCAGGTGACACAAACAAATAGAAATGTATTCCATGCTCATGGACTGAGAGAAAAATGTTAAAATGTCTGTATTACCCAAATCAATCCACATATTTAACGCAATCCCTAAGCAAATACCAACAGCATTTTTCATAGAACTAGAGCAAATAATCCTAAAATTGGTATGGAACCACAAATGACTCCTGACTATTCACAGCAATCTGAAAGAAAAGAACAAAGCAGAAAGTATCATAATCACAGATTTCATGATATACTACAAAGCTGTAGCAATCAAAACAGTATAGTTCTGGCACAAAAACCAGACACATAAATCAGAGGGACAGAAGAGAAAGTTCAGAAACAAACTCATGATTATGTGGTCAAAAAATCTATGACAAAGGAAGTAAAAATATCCAATGGGGAAAAGACAGTCTCTTGAAAAAATGATGTTGGAAAACTGGACAGCTACATGCAAAAGAATGAAACTGAATCACTTTCTTACAACATACACAAAAATAAACTCAAAATGGATTAAAGACCTAAATATGAGACTTTGCACTTAACAATGGCCACAGCAACATTATTCTAGGTATGGCTCCTAAAGCAAAAGAAGCAAAAGGAAAAATAAACTATTGGGACTACATCAAAATAAAAAGCTTCTGGATTATGGACATTGGGGAGGGTATGTGCTTTGGTGAGTGCTGTGAAGTGTGTAAACCTGGTGATTCACAGACCTGTACCCCTGGGGATAAAAATATATGTTTATAAAAAAAAAAAAAAAAAAAAGCTTCTGCACTGCAAAGGAAACAATCAACAACAAAAAAAGATACTCTACCAAATGGGAGAAGATATTTGTAAGTGATATATCCAATAAGGGGTTAGTATCCAAAATATAAAAAGCATTCATACAACTAAGTATCACAGAAAAAAATAAGCACCCATATATCCCATTAAGCATGGTCAGATGACATGAACAGACATTTCTCCAAAGAAGATATGCAGTTGGCCAACAGACGCAAGAAAAAAATGTTCAACCTCACTAATCATCAGGGACATGCAAATCAAAATCACAATGAGATACCACTTCACACTTGATGGAATGGCTAAAATGCAAAATACATGAGATAATTGTTGTTGAGGACTGGAGATAAAGGAACCTTATGCACTGTTGGAGGGAATGCAAACCAGTCGGGCCACAGTGGAAAACAGTGTGATAAAAACATTCATTCATTTGAAAAGACATATGCACCCATATATTCATTGCGGCATTATTTACAATAGCCCAGATATGGAAACAACCCAAATGTCTAACAATAGATGAATGGATAAAGAAGTGGTCTATGTAATGGAATATTATTCAGCCATTAAAAAGAATGAAACCTTGTTATGTGCAACAACATGGATTGGTAATGAGGGTAAAAAGTTAAGTGAAGGAAGCCAGTCAGAAAAGGACAAATGCCATATGATTGCACTTATATGTAGAGTTTAAGAAACAAAACAAAAAAAGAAAACAAAAAGCAAAAACGCATACTCTTAAATACAGAGAACAAACTGGTGGTCCCCTAAGGGAGGTAGTTGGGGGATAGGTGAAATAGTTGAAAGGGATTAGAGTATATTTAAGGTGATGAGTACCGAGCATAGAATTGCTAAATGAATATATTATACACATGAAACTAATGTAACACTGTACACTAATCATACTAGAATGAAAAAGTTAGTTAATTAACTTAACAAAAGGTAATTGCTATATATGAACTCTAAAGAAGTCTAAGTAGAATGGTTTTCAAGAGAATATAAGACTCCATATTGACGTATTTAACTTAAACATTAATTTACCAGTATAGATTTACCGTTAATGTCTTGTTAATGTCCAGCATTGCTCTAGGTAGCAATAGTATAATAGTAAACGAAGTGAACAACTTCCCTGCCTACATGCTGCTTTCATTCTAGTGAGGGAAAGCGAGTAGTCAAAAATAGATGGAAAAATCCTATCATAGTTTTAAAGGTGATTATTATGGAGAAAAACAAATGGCTTAGTGCTAAGGCTTTTGTGAGGCTTACAATTAAATAAAGGGGCCAAGACAAGTGACTTCTGAGCAGACACTTGAAAGAAACTGAGAAAATTGAAACGATAAGTCATGTAGATAACTAGGTATACTAGTATACCTAGTAATATACTCCAGGCAGTGGAAGGAGCAAAAGTGAGGCCTCAAAGCAAAAACATGCTCGTTTTTGTAAAAATAAGGAAGTTAAGATGTCGAGCAGAATGAAAGATGAGTGGACCTTAGAAAATGAACTCAGGGAGACAACAGAAGCCATACATGCAGTAAAATGCAGTTAGATGTTGGACATTTTTGACAGTAGAGCTGACTTTTTTTTAAGAGACAGAGAGCACAAAACCCAAGAGCACGAGTGAGATGGGCAGAGGGAAAGGGAGAGAGAACCTCAAGCAGACTCCCTACTTGCAGGGCCCAATGCAGGGCTCGATCCCAGGACCTTGAGGTCATGACCTAAGCTGAAACCAGAGTCAGACACCCAACTGCCAGCACCACTCAAGTGCCCTGAGCTCATATGTTTAAAAGAAAGAAAGGAATCCATGGTTTGGGGCCTATATATTGGAAAGATGGACTTCCTATTAATTGATAGGAAAAGAACAAATGTGGACTAAATTTGAGGAGTTGATTTTCTGACAGATTGAATATAGGAGGTGGTGAACCAGCAAAGAATATGAAACTCAGTGGATACTTGCAAAACTAAAGAGAATTTAATCTAGAGTGAATTTCATTATATTCACTCCAGTGCATAAACAGTGTAAAAACTCATCAAAGTAGTATTTTCAAATTATTTACGTTTACCATTGAACTATTCAACACATCAGGAGACTGTAATATAAAATAATCTAATCTATATAAACCAAACTTTGTTATTAATACACACCACAGAACACCCATATATTCCCTTGCAGTCAGGGTAGAAGTCCACATTATCTGAATATCAAGTTGGATGTCTGTGATGATTCAATAGACACTAGATGTAAGGATGTTTGTGTTTCTTAAACTCATAGACGGGATTATTCAATAATTTGAAAGTAAGTTTCAGACAAGATAATTCTTGTCTCTGAGGTGCTTCAGAGTGTATTTCCTTAAAATAAGGACAGTCTTCTACATAACTATAAAATCATGATCACAAACAAGATTTGTAACAATAATAAAGAAATATTATTCAGTACACTATATTTAAATCAGTTGCCCCCAAGTTATCCATTTGTTTATTACTTCAATCTAGGCTACTTTTGGACTTTAGTCCAAACAGCAACTCTGCCATTTAATGGCACTGAAATTTTTATAGTGCCCAGAAAAGTTGTCTTGTAGAATGTCTTGGATTTGTCTGATTATTTCCTCATAATTCTTCCCAAGCTTATATTCTGGCAAGAAGACTAGATAGGTAACATACTTCCCAAAGCATCCTATCAGGAGACATGATGCTGGTGTGTCCCATTACTGACAATAGTAAATGCCAATAACAAATGGTAAAGATAGCACCTGTCAGATTTTAGACTTTCAAAAGTATGTTTTCCCTTTCTATTTAAAACATTTATGGACTGACCCTCTCACAGATTGTGAATATTTTCTTAGCCAATGACTGTTCATGCAATGCTCCTAAAAAACATTTGATTGTAAATCATATTTTAAGTTGGTGGTTGCAGACAGTGATTTTCTAATTCTGTCATTCAAACTGTACTTAATTTTTTTCAATTTTTTTAAAGATTTTAATTTATTTATTTGACAGACAGAGATCACAATTAGGCAGAGAGGGGGGGGGGAAGCAGGCTCCCTGCTGAGCAGAGCCCGATGTGGGGCTTGATCCAGGACCCTGAGATCATGACCTGAGCTGAAGGCAGAGGCTTAACCACTGAGCCACCCAAGTGCCCCTCAATCTATATTTATTAACCGGCATCTCTCTCCTCTCTCTTTGACTCTATCACTATAGACTTCTGTGTTATAATCCATTAACATCACAGTATTATTATTTATTCATGCTCTGTTTGCCAGAAAGTTGAGCATTGGAAGTCCCTTCTAACCAGCTCCTGCTCTCTCAACACCTCCCCATAACATCTCCAAGATTCATCTTGACACGGAACAAGCTATTCCCCAATGGGCCCAGAATCCTTGTAAGAGAGGGATTTGGCTTAGAAATCAAGACTTGTCTACTAGATCTTGTACAGTGAATAATCAAGACTGAGACTTCTCACAGTAGGGCTCTGTGAGTAGAGCTAAGAACTAGAGTTCTAAGAAATTACGGGTTCATATTGATATCTCAACATCAAATCATACGTCATAGGATTCTTCCTCAGCTCTCCACATTGGGATCTGCCTTCTCCTATAGTAAAATATCACAAGATTCACTTATTCACTCTGTCTGTCTGCTTTTAGACAATTGCCATTAGCCTATTAGAATCACTTCAGCTCTATGCATAGAGAACCAGCAGTACCTGCACATTCATGTTCCCCTGCGGTGCCCCTTACCTAATGAAGAGAAATCAGTGACAAGAGAAATAGTTCTATTGGACATTTCTTCCCTATCTCCTTTGCTACCTCTCTTTCATATTCTTGTCCTTCATACTGGAACAGCTTAGGTTCTTAGTCTTCGGTCTTCTTTCCATTGTCATCTATGTTTTATCCTTCCATGAATACATACTCTCTCATGGTTATATGATCATGACTCTCAAAATTATATCTTTAGCTTAAAATTCTGTATCAAACTTCAGACTTGTATATCTGACTGCCTAATTAACACCTCCTCTTGGATGCTTAATAGGCCCTTCAAATTCAACAAATCTCACAGTGTGAACCTAACATTCCTCATAAACTTATTTTCTTACAAAGTATCTATTTCAGTATATTCTCCCAGCTTCCTGGGCCAAACCATCAGAAGGTTTTGGCACTTCTCCAGCAGGAAAGGGTAACTCACTAAACCAGCGTGGTTCAAACCCTACACATTCCAAAGAAGCATGTGTCTTTAGGACTAGCCCTTCTGGGAGATGAATTCTGAGCTCTTAGATATTCTACTTGGTAAGACTATTTTTGTATGCTTGAGACCTTGGGCCATTGCTTTACCAGTCAGACTAGATAAGTCTGGCCTAACAATGTAAATTATGGTATATTAGAGTTCTGCAGAGAGACAGATTCAATAAGATCTATAAATATATGTAAGGGGAGACTTATTCCAGGAATTTACTGACATGGTTAAGGAGTCTCAGAAGTCCAATGATCTGCTGCTGTAATCCAGAGAACCAGGAGAGCCAGTGGTGTAATTTGGTCCAAGTCTAAGGGCCTGAGAACCAGGAGACTGATGGTGAAGTTCCAGACTGAGTCCAAAAGCCTGAGAACCATGAACGCTGATGTCTGAAAGCAGGAGAAGATGAATGTTTCAGCTCAAGCAGAGACAATAAATTTTCCTTCTTCCCTCTTTTTGTTCTATTTAGGCCCTCAACAGATTAGAAGATGCCAACTGGCATTAGTGATAGTAATCTTCTTTATAAATGCTGATCTCTTCAGAGGCACTGTCAGAGACACATCCAGAAATGTTCGCAAGGCAAATATCATGGATTGAAAGACTCAATATTATAAAACCATCAATTCTTCTCAAATTGATCCATATGGTAAATGCAATCTCAATCAAAATCAAAGACCAAGAAGAACTAACATGATCTTGAAAAAGAGTGGTAGGCAATTAACTTATTACAAAGCTACAGGAGGACAGACATGAATAGAGAAACAGACCAAAGATACAGATCAACAAAGAGACTCATATTTATATGGATATATCTAAAGAGAAATGATTGTCAGCTGAATAAATGCTGATTGAGTATACCTATAAATAAAATGTGTTTTTGCCTACTCTTCACACTATACACAGAATTTGATTCCAGGTGAATTATAATCTAAATATGAGAGACAAAACAATAGATATTCTACAAACTATCATAGGAGAAAGTCTTCTTGATCTAAGGCAAGTGAGGTAGTTTTGATTTTTTTAAAAAAGATTTTATTTGTTTATTTGACAGACAGAGATGACAAGTAGGCAGAAAGGCAGGCAGAGAGAGGGGGGGAAGCAGGCTCTCTGCCAAGCAGAGGGCCCAACGTGGGATCTGATCCCAGGATCCCGAGATCATGACCTGAGCTGAAGGCAGAGGCTTAACCCACCGAGCCACCCGGACACCCCTGTTTTAAATAAGAAAAGTAGTTATAACTGGTAAAGAATTAAACTTAGCAACGCCAAGCCATCAAAAACTGCCATTTATAGAATGAAAAGTCAAACTTAATAGAAAAAATAGGCCTGGGCTTGAACAGAGAATATTCAAATGAGCAATAAATATAGAGTTTGGAGAGGATGTGGAAGTGACACTTACATACTACTGCTGAGAAGGTAAACTGGTTCTGTGATTTGGAAAACTATTGAGCAGTATCTGCTAATGTCTACTGAACACAAACTTATTCCATGTCCTGGCTAGTGATGGGCATATCTATGGGAAAGCATTCTAGGTGCAGGAAATGCAAGTCCGAACTCCTCAAGACACTTGAATAACTGATGCATCTGACCAACAAAAAGAGGCTAGTGTGTGTCCTTTATTCTCCTGTATTCTCTTTCAACCCTGTGCATTGTAATTCTCATCTGTCTCCTTGCTTTTCATTAGGAGATCTCTTACTTTATTAGTGGTGTAAATCTTTGCAATGGCCCCAAGCAATTAAAGCATGGCATCTTCTGCCCGGGTTTATATTTCTTTAAGTGTTTTTTGGTGGGGCATTAGTTCTACAAATGATCACCAAACCAAAACCCAAACCAAACCAAAACAGATCTCACAATCGTATACGGAAACTTTGCTTACTATACCTCCTACCTGAAGAAATCACACTATACTTTAGCATATTAAAATAGTTTTAAAAGCATATTAAAATATAAAAATATGTGAAAGCATATAAAAATGTAAAATAGAGAAGTTTCAGATTGAGTTCTATGAGTTAAAACTATTGCCATTATAATTTTTCAGGTATTTCCCACACTGATTTGACCCTGGAACTGTTTTACTTTTTGTTCATTAACATTTCGAGAAAGCAAGTGCTCTGCCGTATACTTGGAGAAATTAGGAAAACACTGATACACTGATAAACAAGTCTTGCTGTTAATAGTTCTGCTAGGGCAAGGCAGAATAAAGGTCAAAGAAGTAGTTTGTAATGGGATAAGGAGTCCAGAGGAACCCTCCTGTCGTCCTGTTCCCTTGGCAAGGTTTTGGATAAGAGCCATGGCTTCAAAGGGGGGAAATGGGTTAATGAAGCAGAGTGAGAAAATAAATAAAATGCAACACAGTGTCAAGATTCCCACAGAACCAGTTCTAAAAGTCCTGTTGCTTTCAAAGACCATAAAAGAGTCTAAATTCAAAATGAAAGTGAATTGAGGCACATTCCACTGGGACAACACCAAGAGCTTAGTATCATCTCCTGCAGTCCTTGCCTAACACAGAGAGAGGGCAGATTTTCTTTATAGCCATAATAAAACATAAAAGGAAGGATGAAAAGGAGTGGGAGAATCACTAGCAATTATCCTCATAGCTGAGTATTTGTTGTGTGGCTGAAAGGGCATTTGGTGGTCTGATAAATGACTCCTACATTTCCCCTTTTCTCATAATGTGACTTTGAAATTGCTCCCACATTTCACAAGTGTTCCCATATATTTTCAAGTCCAATATTGCCTTTTCTGAGATGTGATTCTGGTTACATTCAGGATCCATGCTTTCCTAGAAGATTAAGCACCCTTAATAGCAAGTTTTGTTACTAGAAAAAAAAAAATCTTTTTTACTCAGCATTACACAAACAAGTCATATCTAATTCTCTGAAGTGAAGTGCCATAAAAGATATATACATATACATTCTTTCAGCTAAATTGGTGCCATAAAGCTGTATTGCAAATATGAGTAATGCTTTTCTGGGAGATGTTTAGAGCCATACGGTACAGTTCAGAGATGTTTTGGTTTCCTCTACCTTTGCAGGATAAGGCATTAAAAGAAATCATTACAATGTATTATTGAAGATAAAATTGTTGGGTTATGGCATTTTTAATATGGTGAGCCTAGGGCAAATATTGAAGCTAGCATTTATTTCATTGCTTTTGACATCTGTTGTTTAAAGGCTCTCAGAAATGAAAAACTCCAGTGAAGGCCATATCAAAGTTCATTCATATAATCTCTATAAAATAAAATCCCAATAAAAATTTATATCACCTATGTAATGAGAAGACAGGAAATGGAATTATACTTGGAGACATTTTTAAATGGTCAATCAGGTATAATTTAACTATTGTGTGATTATCTTTACATGAGTAGAGATAACAGGATGTGTTTTCAAGAAGTGTCCCATGGATGCCTTTTTTATTCTACAGAGAACTGGAAGTTATTACAATATTCCACACTACACTGATTATAGTAAAACAATTCAATAATATAGCTAAAATGTTATCTGGGGTCTATAAAAATATATTAAGTCTCCCTCTATCTTCCTGTGGTTCAATGGCTCTTTAAAATCTCCACATGCTAGAATATATACATGATAAGGAAAATACCTATTATTAAAATTCTGTGGAGAACTGCTGCTACAATCTTATTATATGCTGGATGGATATTATGTTGAATTGTATTGAAAGTTAAGTTTGGAGACAAAAACAATAAACTTCTTTTGACTTTTCTCATAATTTGTATAACTACATATGTGAATAAAACTAACCTCTTCAGTTCCTCAACAGTAAGTAGAAATCATGCTCCGGTCACATGGATGCTTTGTTAAAATTTTCCACCAAACAACTTGAGGAAAATATACACACATACATATGTATATTCTATATAATAAAGATTTAACTAAATATGTATAAATATGCATAGACTATGCAAATAAATGCTAATCAACATCTGTCCACTAAAATTTTAGGGGTAAAAAAGGTGTTTTACAGCTTGCCTCCAATCAAACTTACTGCATATTTACCTATCAAACAGGTAACTTCTTATCTGTCCAGTAAGGAGAACTTCTCCTAGATACCTGCAATGTAACATCAGTATCTCCTCAGGAACCACGCACTGTTTTATGTCTGTTCTTTCCAGACAATCTTATCCACTATTTTGACAAAACAGTAATGTCGCCAACATTTTCTAACTAAATATTTACCATGAAATCCAAACACCACTTGCCCAAATTCACTGGACAAGTCCCTCCCCACTTTGTTTGTCCTACAAACACATCAAATCCGATTTCCTACAATTGAAACTATTAAAGCCATCAGTGTTTGGCCCAGACGTCAAAGCGTATTCGTGGGTCAGACAATTGGGCTAGGGAAAGTCATCTTGCCCTGTCTTCTAAGGGGAAGGTGGACCCTTTTGTGACTTCAAGTGACTCATTAGAATATACTCATATTAGAAGCATTTGTTTCTAAAGCTGTGTTACCCGATAAAGCAAATAGAAGACAGGATTCCCAGTTAATTTGGGATAGTTGATAAACTATGAAGATACATACATACACACACACATACACTAACATATAGTACATATGTCTCATATAATATTTGAAACATACTTATAACAGATGGATACAGCAGAAACAAAGACTGAAGACATTTGTTTTCTTTGTTGGGGTTGGGGCTATAAATAGTGTTAGCTACATTTAGAATCCTTTGTATAGATTTGTTGTACTTTATATAACTATATCTATATCTATCTTTATATAACTATATCTTTCCTAAGTTTTACTGATTAGTGCTTGATAATAGTTTTGGATAATGACCATATTTTACATCTGAAGATCATGTTTGATTACTCAGAGAGAAATATTATCCCACTTTTTGAATATGTTCCTCTTTCTGGCTCATCCAGAAAGTGAGGAGCTCAAGTACCTCTAGCACATTTTAATTTAATCTCATTCCACTGCATGGGCATGGGTGTTTCTTAAAGAGGAAGCAAATAATGTTTTAAAAAGTCTCAGTACTGACATTCAATTCTCTACACCTAACTTTTAAAAAAATGTAACATTTCTAAAATAAATTCAGCATCCATTCTATTTCCTTTTGGCTTTCCTATGTTCTGAATTTGCTCCCATCTCTGCAACATTTAGCACGCAGGTCACTATGCTTGCCTGTTAGCACAGACTGCCTACTCCAGTATCTGAACAAGTTCAGCTGCTCCAATGACACACACTTCCAAGGTTCTAGCCTCTGATACTCTCATCTCCGAATGCTTACCACACTTCCAGTATCATCCACCCGCATTCACGTCTGAGTCTACATCAGCACCGATCTTTAGTTGTTTTCACTGTGGAATTTTACTTGCACAAATAGTCTACAAGATCACGCAGGGGAAGCTAGCTTACTACTTATTATACACCACCACACACGGCACAGTGAACGCCCATGAATTCTCGATGAATGAGCTACCTATTCACCTCTTGTAAACTTCTGAAATAAAAGTAGTTAGGAGTAATGTTTGTTTGAGATTATATTTACAAACATGTAGTAGGCATAAATTAAATGGTGACGCACATGAACCACTGCTGCCCTTGTAACTTTTCAGTGATTCTGTCATATTGCTCAATGGAAGCATAATGACCCTGATTTTAGGAAATCTCTGAAATGGAAAAAAAAAAAAATAGAAACATGCTTATAATTCTACTCTTCCCCTGTAGTCTATGTAAAGCAAGTGATCAACTTCCTTTTTCCTCTGAACATGCAATATTAAAACCTAAGTTTATGTAAAATTTTGAACCTGGGCTTTTTTTTTCACATGGGATTATACTGTAAGCATTTTTTCCATTTTATTAAATTAGATGCATGAGGTTGGATAATCGTGTACTGATCTTTAATAAAGATAAACAGCTATTATATATAAGATTTTTGAACATGTAGCTATGGCTACAATTTGAATAATTCCTTATTAGAATTAGCAATACATGGTCAAAGTTATGCTTTATTTAAATCCTCTGATGCAAATTTACAAACTTATTTCCAGAAGGTTGTGGCAATTATACTCTCATTAGCAGTCCATTTTAACACATTCTGATAAATAATATTTTTGTTCATTGTTCACCAATTTTATATGTGAAACAGCATGTTATTTTTGTTCAACTTGTCTTATTATATTTTAAAGTAAATGTACATTTACATGTTTTACTCTTACTTCAATGTAGGAGGTCTTTACAAGTTGATTTTACTCTTCGGTTGTCCTTAGTGTTGCAAATAATTTTCTTATTTGGCATTAACCTTCAGAGCATAGCACGGTGGTGAATAGACAATGATCATTTGCACATATAAATTGATTTCTTTGTGCCCATGTTTTTTCATATGTAAAAGGAGGATAATAGTAATACCTATTCCATAAGGATTTTTAAGGATAAATAAGTTAGTATATGTACACAGTATCTTATGGTTATGCCTGGCACATTATAGTTTCCAATAAATGTTACCTATTATCAGGCACAGAATTTTTAAAAGCTTTCACTGAGATATAGTTCATTATATCATATAATTAGCTCAAGTGTTCAAAAGTCCATGACTTAGAGTATATTTACAATGTTGTTCAACCATTACCATAATCAATTTCAGTCAGGATTAGAATCAATTAGAGTATCTTCACTATTCCAAAAAGAAACCGTGCAACTCTTAGCCATAATTCCCTGACCCCATTCAGCCCTTAATAACCAATAATTTACTTTTCATCCCTACGAATTTGCCTGTTATGGACATTTGATTTAAACGGAACTGCACTCAGGGCACCCGGGTGACTCAGTCAGTGAAGCATCTGTCTTTTGGCTCCGGTCATGATCTCGTGGTCCTGGGATTAAGCGCCACGTTGGGCTCCCTGCTCAGAAGGGCAGAAGGGAATCTGTTTCTCTTCCCTCTGCTCCCCCTCCCACTTGTGTTCTTTCTCTCAAATAATAAAATCTTAAAAAAAATAAATAAATGCAACTGCAGTTCCAACAATCTGCAAGTTTTTTTGTCTGGTTTCTTTCACTTGGCATGTGTTTTCAAGGGCTATTCATTTTTGGGATGTATCCCTCCTTAATCACTCTTTCTATTTCAATAATATTCCATTGTATCAATAGACTACATTTTGTTTAGTTGTCAGTTAATGGACATTTGATTGTTTCCCACTTTTTGGCTACTATTCATGACTCTACTATAAACTTTAACACACATTTTTATGGAAGCGTGTTTTCATTTCTCTGGACTATAGACTGAGGAGTGGAATTGCTAAGTGATATGGTAGCTGTAAATTTAATCTTTTAAGGAACCACAAGAGAGTTAACCAGAACCACTGCACCATTACATAGTCACATCAGCAATGTAAGAGGGTTCCAATGTCTCTCGTAATTGTCAATGTCTGTTATTATCTGTCACTTTTTTCATAGCTATCCTAGTGGATACAAAGTGGTAGGTATCTCATAGTGGTTTTGTATTCCCCTTGAGGCTAGGGATGTTAAACATCTTTTCATATATTTTCTGTCTACTATACATCTTTAGAGAAGTTAAGATTCATACCCTTTGCCTATATTGTAGTTGGACTACTTTTTTTTTTATTATTATTAAGAGTTCTTTTTAGAATTTAGATCCAAGTCCTTTATCAAAGACAAGATTTGCAAATCTCTTTGCCCATTCTGGAGGTTGTCAAAGGGCTATTCTTTGCGGCATAAGCATTTTCAACTTCGATGATGTCCAGTTTGTCTTTTTTCCCTTTTATTCCTAGTGTTTCGGTGTCATAGCTAAGAAGTCATTGCCTAATACAAGGTCACAGATTTAAACCATGTTTTATTTTAGAAGTTTGGTAGTTTTAACTCCTTATATTAGGTTTTTGATTCATATAAATTTTGTAGATGGTGTGAGATTGTGTGAGATGGTGTTTTGGTGTCATAGCTAAGGAATCATTGCCTAATTCAATGTCACAGATTTAAACCATGTTTTATTTTAGAAGTTTGATAGTTTTAATTCCTTTTACTTTAGGTTTTGGATTAATAAAAATTTTATAGATGGTATTAGATAGATCGTGTGAGATAGATTGATTCATATAAATTTTGTAGATGATGTGAGATAGTGCAAGGTCTAAATAATTCTTTTACATGTGAACATTCAGTTGTCCCTATACTGTTGGTTGAAAAAACTATTCATTCTCTATCGAATGGCCCTGTCAGTCTTGTCAAAATTTAGGTGAATTTATTTCTATACTCTCAAATTCTGCTGATCTATATAATAGTCCTTATGCAGGTAATGCAATGATTACAGTAGCTTTTTAGCACCATTTGACACTGGGAATTATGTCTCCTTCAACTTAATGCTTTTAATAAGTTGTTTGTGTCTTCTGGGTTCCTTGATATACTTCATGAAGTTTAGGAATGGCTTATCAGTTAATGCAAAGAACACAGATTTTGATGGGGTTTGTGGTGACACTGTACATCAGTTTGCAGAGTTTTGGTTTTTTTTAAGATTTTAATTTTTTATTTATTTGAGAGAGAGAGAGACAGTGAGAGAAGGAACATAACCAAGGGGTGTGTGAGAGGGAGAAGCAGGCTTCCCACTGAGCAGGGAGCCCAATGCTGGGCTCAATCCCAGGTCCCTGGGAACATGGCTTGAGCTGAAGGCAGATGCTTAACTGACTAAGCCACCCAGGCATCCCCAATTTGCAGAGTTCTATCTTAAGTCTTCTGATCAAAGAATAGGTGATGTCTTTCCGTTAATTTGGATCTTTAATTTCTATCAGCAGAGTTTTTCAGTTTTCAGAGTTGTCCAGTACAATGTTGTCCAACTACAAATTGTAATGATTTAGTACAATTTTGAATAGAGTGTCAAGAGCAGATATTCTTGCCATGTTACTCATCTTAGGGAGAATATTTTCAGTCTTTCTCCACCAAGTATAATGTTGGCTATGGGTTTTTAGATGTCCTTTCCCTTCTATGCCGATTTTTTTTATTATGAAGGATTATTACATTTTGTGAAATTCTTTACTAATGTCCACAGAGATGGTCATGTGATCTTTGTCCTTTTTTCTGTTGATATGATGTATTACATTAAATGATTCTTGGATATTAAACCAGCCTTGCATTCATGGGATAAATAGCACTTGGTGATAGTGTATAATTCTCTGCAAGTGCTGGTAGATTGTTTGTTCATAGTTTAGTCAGGATTCTGTGACTAAATTTATAATATATATTGCTCTATAGTTTTATTTTCTTAATGTCTTAACTGGTTTGATACCAGGGTACTACTGGTCTGAGATAATAAGTTGGTATGGGTTTGCTCCTCTACTTTTTGTAGAATTTGTGAAGAATTGATATTTAGTCTCATTAAATGTTTGACAGCATTCACCAATAAAGCCTTCTGGTCCTGGATACTACTTTTGGGGCATATTTTTAATTATTAATTCTTTTTACTTGTTATAGGCTGCTATGGAATGAAATGTATTCACTTTTAAATTCCTGTCTTGAAGCCCTAACCACCAATGTGCCTGTCTACTTGGAGGTAGAGACTACCAGGAGGTAAATGAGGTTAAATGACATCATAATGATGGGACCTTGATATAATAGTTTGTGTCCTTCTAAGAAGGTATCAGGGAGCTCTCACTCTTTCTCAATTCCCTGCATGACCAAGAGGTCATACAAGCACACAATTGAGATGATAGCAGCCTATAAGCCAGGAAGAGGTCTCACCCCAAACCAACCATAACAGCATCCTAATCTCAGACTTCAAGACTCCAAAACTGTGAGAAAATAAATGTTTGTTGTTTAAGCCAACCAGTCTATGATATTTTCTTACAGCAGCTCAAGCAGACTAAGAGACTTATGCTTTTCCCTTTCTTCTCAATTCAGTTTCACCAGTTTCTTTTATGAATTTATTCATTTCATCCAAGTAACCTAATTTGTTTACACATTGTATTCCCCTATAATTTCCCCCTTTATAAAAAATAATTTCTGTAATACTGGTGGTATATCCTTTCTTTCATCCTGATTTTAGTAATTTGAATCCTCTCTCTATTTCTTGGTCTATCTAATGTTTTGCCAATTTTGTTGATCTTTGAATTTTGGTTTGTTGATTTTTCTGTTTTTTTTTTTCTATTGTTAGTATCATTTATTTCCTCCTTACAATTGTTATTTACTTCCATTTGCTTTATTTGAACTTTCATTTCCTCAAGACTTAAGATGGGAGGTCAAGTTGTTGATTTGAGAGTCTTTTTTTAAATGTCTTTATATCTATAAAATTCCCTGTTAGCCCTGCTCAACTTGCACACCATTCATTTTGGTATAAAATGCTTTCATTTTCTTTAATCTCAAAGCATTTTAAAATTTCTTAAGTTCCTCTTTGTTCGCTGGCTATCTAATGTCATTCCACATATTTGTGGGTTTCACAAATTGCATTCTGGTGTGAATTTCTAATTTCATTCCATTATGATCAGGAAACACTGTTTAAACCCATTTAAACTTGTTCAGGTTTGTCTTATGACCTAACATATAGTTTATCCTAGAAAGTGTTTCATGTGCACTTGAGAAGAATGTTTATTCTTCCTGAATTTGGTAGACGGCACACAGATGTCTGTTAGGTCTCCTATTGTGCAAGTCTTTGATTTCTTTGCTGATATTCTGCTTTTTTTTAGCCATTATTAAAAGTGGGGTATTAAAGTTTCCAAATATTATTGCTGAATTCTCTACTTATTCTTTGAATTCTGCCAACATCTGCTTTGCATATCCTGAGGCTCTGTTGTTAGGTGCATATATGTTTCTATTATATCCTTCTGAGGGACTGATTCATCATTATAAATGTCTTTATTAGAAGTTTTTGATCAAAAGTCTATTTTATTTGATATTAGTAAAATACTGCAGCTTTCTTGTGATGTTTACATATTATATTTTCATCTATCCTTTTACTTTTCACCTGTGTCTCTGTATCTCAAGTACATATCCCATAGACAGTTTATAGTGGAATCTTGAATGATTTTATCCATTCTAACAATCTTTGACTTTCAATTTGTTGTTCAATCAGTTTCCACTTAGTGTTATATGGTTGCGTTTACATTTGCCATTTTTTTTTGTAATCTATATGTGTTACATGATTTTTCTTCCTTTTATTTTTCCTTTCCTGCTTTTGTTTGCATTAAGTGAATATTTTCTAGCACAATTTAATTCCTTTAAAGATTTTTTTCCCATCATATTTTTGAGGTTTTTTTTTTTTTTCGTGGTTGCTCTAGGGCTTATCATATATATTGTCAAAAATAGATTCCAGAATTATACTAATTCTGATCAGGTATAGAAATATTACTTCTATTATGCTGTAATCCATCTTCCATATTCTGTACTTTTTATTTATACTTACAAAGATACATGTGTACATACATATATGTACATACCATAAAGATGTTAATTTACATATATGTATGTTAATTTATATAATTAATGTCACTTTATATAATTTATGGTTATTAAAGAAACAGAAAGAAAAGAGAGCAAGTATGTTTTTAGAGTTTGTTATACCTCCCTTCTTGGTTAACATTTCTAGATCTCTCCATTTGTTTCTGTGGATTCCAATTAAATCTGGTATTGTTTCCTTCATTACAGGTTTTTTCCTACTCACCTCCTTTATATTATTACTTTAAAATATACTATATTTCTATATGTTATAGGCTTGAGGATACATTATTATAGATATTGTTTTACACTATTTCTTTTTAAATTAAGAGAAAAAGAAGAAATATGCTTTTACACTGTCTTTCACAATTACATAATTATTTTTGCTGTTGCTCTTTATTTTCTTGTGCGGACTCAACTTTCCGTCTGTGCTCACTAGCTTTCAGCCTGAAGAACATCCATTTCTTGTAAAGCAGGTCTGCGGGCAACAAATCTCTCCATTTTGTTTATCCTGGAGTGCATTTTGTCTTTGTTTTTCAAAGACAGGTTCCTGGAAGAGAAGATTCTTCGTTGATAGTTCTTTGTGTTCTTTCAGTACTTTTTCATATGTCATCCTGTTTTCAGGATTCTTTTGTTTCTGCTAACAGTTAGCTGTTAATCTTACTAGGGTTCCCTAATCATTGAGAAGTCATTTTCTCTTGTTACTTTGAGGATTTACTTCCTGTCTTTGGTTTTCAACATTTATACAATGATGTCTATTTTTTAAATATTATTTATTTATTTATTTGACAGAGAGAAAGATCACAAGTAGGCAGAGAGACAGGCAGAGAGAGAGGAGGAAGCAGGCTCCCTGCTGAGCAGAGAGCCTGATGTGGGGCTCGATCCAAGGACCCTGGGATCATGACTCAAGTTGAAGGCAGAGGTTTAACCCACTGAGCCACCCAGGTGCCCCAATGATGTCTATTTTTGAATCTTTGTTCATTTATCCTTCTTAGAATTTATTGAACTTCTGGGATGTATAGATTGTTTTTTTTTTTTTAAACTTTGGGAAGTTTGCAGCCATTAATTTTTGAGTACTTTTTTCCTCCTTTATCTTTCCTTTCCTCTTCTTGTATTCTATTACACACATGCAGGTGTGCTTAGAACTCTCCCACATGTCTCTGCGGCTCTGTACTTTTCATCTGCACCTCATTATTCTGATGTATAATATCCACTGATCTCTCCTGAAGGTTTGTTAATTCTTTCTCCTGACAATTCACATTTACTGATGAACCCCTCTAGTGAACACTTCATTTCAGTTGATGTACATTTCAATTCCAAAATTTCTATTTGGTTCTTTTAAAATAATTTCTATCTCTTTCCTGATATTTTCTTCCCGAGGTTACATTTCCATAGTACTGTCTCCTTGTGTCTATAATCATGATTTCTTTTCTTTCTTTTAACATACTTATCATGACCACATTGAAATCTTCTGACATCTGGTCATTCTTACCAACAGTTCTGCTATCTTTCTCTTTTTTTTTCTCCAACATATAAATTATCTATTGTTTCATATCTCATATTTTTGTTGGAAAAGAAACATTATACATTATATATGATATATTGTAGCAATTCTCAGTATTTATTTCCTGTGCACACTCACCACCTCTCCACCCCCTAAAACTGGCTATTTCTCCAAAGAGCCCTGTTTTCTCTTATACGAGAATGGCTTCAGAAACCTATCTGGGTGATAGCTGTATGCTCATTGCTACTGGGGTGGTGTAGTTTCTAGACCCTCTTAGCTAACAGAACAAGGATATATATATATATATATATATATATATATATATATATATATGTGTGTGTGTGTGTGTGTGTAATCATCTATATCTATATTAAGTTGAATGTGAGTTCTTAACTGATTTGTCCAATTCTGATTACAACAGTCATTTTAGACTCCTTTCCTTGCCTATGTATAAATTTCTACTTCAGTAGTGGGAAGGAAACTGGCTCTTACTTTTCACCATCCATTGTTTAATTGCTGAATTCCAGTATACATGTATAACAGTATCAGACTTTATTAACCTGTAACTCCTGGGATAACCTTAACAACTAAAGTATAGTGGGTTGTATGCAATTGTCTTTAGTTTTACAGACTCCTCTCATTTTGAAAATTACTTAGATGCCCTTCAACGGACGAATGGATAAGGAAGATGTGGTTCACATACACTATGGAGTATTATGCCTCCATCAGAAAGGATGAATACCCAACTTTTGTAAGAACATGGACGGGACTGGGAGAGATTATGCTGAGCGAAATCAGTCAAGCAGAGAGAGTCAATTATCATATGGTTTCACTTATTTGTGGAGCATAACAAATAGCATGGTGGACATGGGAAGTTAGGAGAAGGGATTTGGGGGAAATTGGAAGGGGAGGTGAACCATGAGAGACTATGGACTCTGAAAAACAATCTGAGGGGTTTTAAGTGGGTATTAGAGAGGGCACGGATTGCATGGAGCACTGGGTGTGGTACAAAAACAATGAATACTGTTATGCTGAAAATAAATAAAAAATAAATTTAAAAAAATTACTTAGATCAGCACCTTTCCCCTAACTCCATCAGTGAGGTTTCTACATTTCTAATACCATTAGATTCTCTTGTCACAGTCTGTATTCCTTCCTGAGGTCCCCTGACCTAAATGATTTTTTTTTTTTTTTTTTTGCTCATATACATTAAGTTTACTCTTTGCTCTGTAACGTTCTATGGGTATTGGTAAATGCATATTGTCATGTATCCACCATCAGAGATCATAAAAAATAGTTTCATCACCTTAAAACTCCCTGTGCTTTACCTACTCATCTCTCCCAAATCTCTAGCAACTAGCAGTCATTTTACTGTCCCTGCAATTTTTCCTGCTCCAGAATGTCATCTGATTGAATTGCCTAGTATGTTCAGAACAGCTTATTCAACTTAACAATCTGCATTTAAGGTTCTTCATGTCTTTTCATGCCTTCATAGTTCACTTCATTTTTCCTGAATACTATGCTAATGTATGAATGCACTACTATTTATTTATCCACTTGTTTAGTAAAGAACATCTTGGTTGTTCCAGGTTTAATGATTATGAATGCAGCTGTTATAAAATCATACATAGATTTTTTTTTTTGTCAACACAAGTTTTCACATTAATTGGGTAAATACCTAGGTACACAACTGCTGCTTTCTATGGTGAAACAAAAACAAAAACAAAAATAAACCAAACTCTTTTCAAAGTGGCTATACTGCTGTGCATTCTCATCAATAATGAATAAGAGTCTCTACTTCACTGCATCATCATCAGCATAATGTACTGTCAGGTTTTTTGTTTTCTTTGTTTTTAGAAAATCTATATAGAGGTGATCTCATTATTGCTTAAATTTGCAACTTACTATTAACTGATAATACTGAACATCTTTTCCTATGTTTACTTACCACCTGTTTCTCTTGTTTGGCAAGATATTTATTCAGTTCTTTAGCTCATTTTGTAACTGGGTGGTTTGTTTTGTTACTGTTGAGCTTAAAGTATTCTTTGTGCATCTTGCACATAGATCCTTCATTATGATATGTGTTTTGTAAATATTTTCTCCTAGACTTCTTTTTATGCTCTTAACAGTGTCTTTTTTAAGCTTTTAAAATTTTGATCAAGTTTTGTTCATCAGAATCTTTTTCTCTCATGGGTCATACTTTCAGTTTTGTATTTAAAAATTTTTATCACCAGGAGCACTTGGGTGGCTCAGCGGGTTAAGCCTCTGCCTTCGGCTCAGGTCATAATCTCAGGGTTCTGGGATTGAGCCCCGCGTCAGGCTCTCTGCTCAGCAGGGAGCCTGCTTCATCCTCTCTCTCTGCCTGCCTGTCTGCCTACTTGTGATATCTGTCAAATAAATAAATAAAATCTTAAAAAAAGATTTAATTAGTCTTTCTGTGGTTGATAAAGTGTATACTATCGAAGTCTGGATACCGTGTTAGTCAAAATTGACTAAACTATGCATAGGTAGACAATAAACTCTAAAATCTCCACAACTTTGATAAGCAGAGATTTATTTCTGATAACAAAGACAGTTTATATAGAGAGAAATTGTTTTTTTCATGCCTCAGAAATCTGAGCTGTTCCCATCATGAACTTCAGAAAGTTATAATTTCAGTATTAAACCATATTTTTAAAGAATCAAGTCTTGAAGTCTTTTAGGTCACATCAGGTCGCCATATTGTTTTGGTCAGAGCTCAGTTTCATGGTACTAATATGACTGGGTGAAAAGAGTCTTTTTGTCTCTCCAGGATGAGAAAATCATGTATTTAAAAACAGCATTTTTTTTCTGCTGAACAGTAATAATAATAATAATAATAGAAATACTATTATTTTATAGTCTTTCTTTTTTATTATAATTCCAGTACAGTTAGCATACAATACTATATTTGTTTCATGTGTATAATATAGTAATTCAACAGTTTTGCACATTATTCAGTCCTCAGCCTTGATGAGTATGCTCTTAATCTCCTTCACCTATTTCACCCATCCTCCCTCCCACCTCCCCTCTAGTAACTACTAGTTTGTTCTCTATAGTTGAGTTTGTTTCTTGGTTTGTCTCTGTTTTACTTTTTCATTAGTTCTGCTTCTTAAATTCCACATGTAAGTGAAATTTTGGTATTTGTTATTCTCTGACTTATTTTACTTAACATTATTCTCTCTAGGTCCATCCATGTCATTGCAAATGGCAAGATTTCATTCTTTATTATGGCTGAATAATATTCCATCTTATTTATATATACCACACCTTCTTTATCCATTCATCAGTCAGTAGACATTCAGGCTGCTTCCATAATTTGACTGTTGTAAATAAAGCTGCAAAAAATGTAGGGGAGCATATAACTTTTACAATTGTGTTTTCATATTCTTTGGTTAAATCCCCCCATAGTGGAATTACTGGATCCTGTGGTAGTTCTATTTTTAATTTATTGAGAAACCTCCCTACTGTCTTCCACAGTGGCTGCACCCGTTTGTATTCCCACCAACAAACAGTGCGTGAGGGTTACTTTTTCTCCACATCCTTGCCAACACTGCTTGTTTCTTGTATTTTTTATTTTAGCTATTCTGACAGGTGTGAGGTGATATCTCTTTGTGATTTTGATTTGCATTTACTTGATGATGAGTAATATTGAGCATCTTTTCATGTGTCTGTTGGACATTTATGTAACTTTTTTGGAGAAATGTTCGTGTCTTCTGCTCATTTTTATTTGGATTATTTGTGGGATTTGAGGTGTTGAATTACATAACTTTATATTTTTGATACTAACCCTTTATCAGATGTGTACTTTACAAATATTTTCTCCCATTTAGTAGGTTGTCTTTTAATTTTGTTAAAAATTGATTCCTGTTGTGCAGAAGCTTTTTATTTTGATGTAGTCCCAGAAGTTTATATTTGTCTTTAATTTCCCATGCCTCAGGAGACATATCTAGAAAAAAAATTGCTGTGTCCAGCGTCAGAGAAATTACTGCCTGCACTCTTTTCTAGGATATTTATGGTTTCAGATCTTGCATTTAGGTCTTTAATTCACTTTGAGTTTATTTTTGTATGTGGCGTAAGAAAGTGGTCCAGTTTTATTATTTTTCACGTCCATACCCTGATTCCCAACACCATTTGTTGAAGGCACTCTCTTTTTTCTGGAACATATTCTTGCCTTCTTTGTCAAAGTTTAATAGACCAGATAATTATGAGTTTATTTCTGGACTCTCTATTCTGTTCTTTTGATCTATGTATCTGTGTTTTGTGCCAGTACCATACTGTTTTGATCACTAAGCTTTCTAATATATCTTGAAATCTGAGATTGTGATACCTTCAGTCTCATTATTCTTTTTCAAGATTGCATTAGCTGGTCAGAGTAATTTGGGGTTCCATAAAAATTTCATTATTTGTTCTAGTTCTGTGGAAAATGATACTGCTATTTTGATAGGAGTTGCATTAAATCTGTAGAGTGCTTTGGGTAATATGGACATTTTGACCTTATTTATTCTTTCAGTCCATGAGGATGAAATTTTTTTCCATTTGTGCCATCTTCAATTTCTTTCATCCATGTTTCACAGTTTTCAGAGTCCAGGTCCTTCACCTCCTTGGTTAAGATTATTCCTAGCTATTTTATTATTTTTGGTAAAATTGTAAATGTAACTGCTGTTATAATTTCACTTTCTTCTGCTTCATTATTAGTGAATAGAAATGCAGTGGATTATTGTATATTAATTTTGTATCCCACAACTATACTGAATTCATTTATCAGTTCTAGTAGCTTTTTGGTGGCTTCTTTAGGTTTTTTTTTTTTTTTTTTTTTTCCTAAAGATTTATTTTAGAGAGAGAGAGAGACACTGACACTGAGAGACAGAGGGAGAGGGAAAGAGAAATTCAGGCAGACTCCATCCTGAGCCTGGAGCCTGACACTGGCTTCAACACAGGGCCCAATTCCATGACCCTGAGATCATGACCTGAGCAGAAACCAAGAGTTTGACATTTAACCGACTGAGCCACCCAGGCGTCTCTATTTAGATGTTCCTATACATAATATCATGTCATATGCAAATAGTGAACATTTCACTTTTTTTTTTTTTTAACCAATTTGGATGACTTCTTGTTGTTGTTGTTGTTTTTGTGCGATTGCTATGTCTAGGACTTCCATTGCTATGTCAAATAAAACTGGTGAGAGTGAATATCCTTGTCTTGTTCCTGATCTCAGGGGGATAGTTTCTAAATTTTTCACCATTGCCTATGTTTGTTATGGGTTTTTCATATGTGACCTTTATTATATTGAGGAATATTCCCTTTAAACCAACTTTGTTAATGGTTTATATCATAAATGGGTGTAGTACTTTGTCAAATGTTTTTTTCCTGCATCTATTGAAATGATCATATGCTTACGTGGTGAATGTGGTGTATCACATTGATTGATTTGTGAACACGGAGCCACCCTTACATCCCAGGAATAAATCCCACTTGATAGTAGTGAATTTTTTTTTTTTTAATGTATTGTTAGATTAAGTTTGCTAGTATTTTGTTGAGAAATTTGGCAGCTGTGTTCATCAGGAATACTGGCTTATAGTTCTCTTTTTTAGTGATGTCTTTATGTGGTTTTGGTGTCTGGGTAATGCTAGCCTCATACAGTGAAGTTAGAAGTTTCCCTTTTCTATTTTTTGGAATCTTTTGGGAAGATTAAGTATTAACTCTTCTTTAAATGTTTGGTAGAATTCACTGGTGAAACAATCTGGTTCTGGACTCTTGTTTGTTGCGAGTTTTTTTATTACTGTTTCAGTTTCATTGTCAGTAATCGATTCAGAATATCTGTTTCTTCCTGATTCAGTTTCGATAGTTTATATATTTCTGAAAATTTATTACTTTTTTTAGCTTGTCCAATCTGTTGGCATATAATTGTCTATGACATTCTTTTGTAATCCTTTGTATTTCTGTGGCGTTGGTTTTTATTTCTCTCCCGCTTCTCATTTTATGAATCAGAATTCGTCAATTTAGTCGATCCTTTAAAAGAACTAGCTCCTGGTCTCATTGATCTGTTCTATTATTTTTGTTTTTAGTTTCTATTTCATTAATATTTATTCTAATTATTCTAATTATTATTTCTTTCTACTGACTTGGGGATTATTATTTCTTTCTACTGGCTTGAGGATTTTTCTTTTTCTTGTTACTTTATAAAGTTGTTTATTTCAGATTTTTCTTGCTTTTTGAGAGTAGTCTGCATTGCTGTAAACTTCCTTCTTACAACAGTGTTTGTCACTTCCCAAAGGTTTTGCACCATTGTGTTTTCATTTTCATGTGCCTGCATGTATTTTTGGATTTCCTCTTTAATTTCTTCATTGACATATTCACTGTTTAGGAACATGTTGTTTAACCAGCATGTATTTGTGTTTGTTCCTGTTTTTTGTTTGTGTGTGTGTGTCCATACATGCATGTGTAGTTGATTTGTAGGTTCATAGCTTATGGTGAGAAAACGACTATGATAGGATTTTAATCTATTTGATTTCTGGGGGACTTGTTTAGAATCTGTTCTGGATATGTGATCTATTCTGGAGAATGTTCTATGGGCACTTAAAAATAATGTATATCCTGTTGTCTTGGGATGGAATGTTCCGAATATATCTCTTAGATTTTCTGGTCCAATGTGTCACTCAAAGCCACTGTTTACTTGTTAATTTTTTGGATCATCCTTCCATTGATGTAAGGGAGTGTTAAAGTCCTCTACTGTTATTGTATTACTGTTGATTCCTTCCTTTGGGTTTGTTATTAGCTGTATTATATATCAAGTGCTCCCATGTTGGGTACATAAATATTTACAATTATTATATTTTCTTGTTGGATTGTTCCATTTATGACTGTATAATGTCCTTCTCTGTCTTTGTTACAGACTCTGTTTTCAGTCCTATTGTGTCCTATATAAGTATTGCTACCACAACTTTCTTTTCACTTCCATTTGCATGGAATGCAATGCTTTTCATGCCTTACCTTTCAATCAACATGTGTCTTTAGGTCTGAAATGACCTCTTGCAGGCTGCATATAGATGGGTTTTGCTTTTTGTGCCTTCCATCACTCAGTGTGTCTTGATTGGAACATTTAGTCCATTTGCATTCAAAGGAATTATTGATAGGTATATACTACTATTTTGCTAATTTTATGATTGTTTTTGTAGTTCTTCTATGGTTTGTTGGGTTTCTTTAGTAATATACTTGGATTCCTTTCTCTTTATTTTTTACATATCTATTACTGTTTTTTTTTTATTTGTGCTTAACATAAGGTTTATATATAACATGCATATAACAGTCTATATTTTGCTGTTTGGCTATGTTTGAACCCATTCATTATTCCTCTCCCCTCACATTTTAGGTGCATGGTGTCATATTTTACATCCTTTTTTTTTTTTTTTTAAAGATTTTATTTATTTATTTTACAGAGAGAGATCACAAGTAGGCAGAGAGGCAGGCAGAGAGAGAGAGAGGAGGAAGCAGGCTCCTGCTGAGCAGAGAGCCCGATGCGGGACTCGATCCCAGGACCCTGAGATCATGACCCGAGCCGAAGGCAGCGGCTTAACCCACTGAGCCACCCAGGTGCCCCATTTTACATCCTTTTATTTTGTAAATCCATGACTGACTTTTATAGATATATTTATTTTTGGTGCTTTTACACATCCTACTTTTCTTACTCCTATTTTTGGTGTTTCTCTGCATTCTAAGAACCTACTTTAACATTTCTTGAAGGGCTGGTTTAGTGTTCATGAACTCCTTTAACTTTTGTCTTGGAAAATAATTTCTCCTTCTATTCTGAATGATAGCCTTGCTGGATAGAGTATTCTTGGCTTCATGTTTTGTTTGTTTGTTGTTTTGTTTTGTTTTGTTTTTACTTCTTTTGGCACGTTGACTATACCACACTGCCCTCTTCTGGCCTGGAACATTTCTGCTGAAAAATTTGCCAATAGCCTTATGGGATTTCCCTTGTATGTAACTGTTTTCTCTTCCTGCTTTAAAATTCTCTCTTTATCAGTACTTTTTTTTTTTTAAGATTATTTATTTATTTTTTAAAGAGAGAGAGAGAGAGACAGCGAGCACACACAAGCAAAGAGAGCAAAGGCAGAGGGAGAAGCAGGTTTCCTACAGAAAGAGGAGCCCAGTGCAGGACTTGATCCAGGACCCCAGCTCATGACCTGAGCCAAAGGCAGACCCTTAACCAACTGAGCCACTCAGGCATCCCAGTACTTTTCCTTCTCTACTTTAATGACTGTGTATCTTGGTGTGGACCGCTTGGGTTGGTGTTGTCTCCTTGACTCCTGTATCTGGGTTTCTCTTTCCTTTCCCAGATTTAGGAAATTTTCAGGTATTATTTCTGCAAATGAATTTTCTGCCCTTTTTTCCCTCTCTTCTCCTTCTGGGATCCCTGCAGTGCAAATGTCATTACAGTTGATGTTGTTGCTGTGCTCCCTAAGTCTATTTTGATTTTTTGTTATTATTTTTTCTCTCTCTTATTCAGATTGACTGCTTTCCATTACTCTGTTCTCTGCATTGCTGATCCATTCTTCTGCTTCCTTTGGTATACCATTTCCTTCTTCTAGTGTATTTTTAGTTTAGTTATTCAGTTCTTTAGCTCTCATTGATTCTTTTTATGTTTTCTCTTTCTTTATTGAGGGCTTCACTGAAGTTCTCCACTCTTAAGTCCAGTGAATATCTTTATGACCATTAGTTCAAATTCTTTATCAGCATGTTACTTATTTCTGTTCATTTAGCTCTCTTGCTGTGGTTTTGTCGGATTCCTTCATTTGAGACATATTCCTCTGTCTCCTCATTTTGTCTCTCTATGTCTGTTCTTTTGTGTTAGAAAAGTCAGCTACATTTCCTGCTCTTGCAAGTAGACCTTATGAAGGAGAGGTCCTATAACACCCTGCTGCACAGTGTCCCCTGTTCACAGAACCTGGTACTTTAGAGTTGCCTCATGTGTGTTGTTTGGACCCTAATGTTGTGGCTGGGCCATTTTTGCCTTTAGTCCAGTTGTCTGCAGTGGCTTTCTTTACCTGTTGTGGGCAGGGCTGTTCCCTCTGTTGTTAGCAGTCCAGTGGGGGGCTACCTTGTGTTTAAATTGAGTTAGACCAGGAGTTTGCCAGACATGGAGTAGCACCAGACTTCAGGGCACTTCCCTGTATTGTCCCCTGAGAATTGTTTTGTTGATAAGCAGGACCTACAATCAGACAAGATATCTGCCCCTCAGCCTCCTGCTAGGACTGTAGTTGGCGCGGTGTTTGTGGTCATCTGCTCCTCTCCCTGGGCTGGAGTCACTTTGGAGTGCTGTTGGTCCCTCTTGGAACTACTTGTACACTGTCAGGTTTGGCACCAATGACACTGGAGGGAGCAGGTCTGCAGGAGGGGCGTCTGGTACATGGTGCCAGTAAGTTCTGCACAGGTCCGTTGCAAGAGGGTACCTAAAGCTGCTGGGGGCCAAAGCAGGCTGGTTTGGAAAAAGCAGATCCACAGAAAAATTCAGGTGCAAGGCACCTAGTGTTAGCATGTTTTGTGTAGGTCTGTTGTGGGAAGAGACCTGAAACCAAAGCCCAGGTGGAGGGGGCATATCTACAGGAGAGCACAGGTAAATGGGTCACACTGTCACACTGTTAGCAAGTTGGGTTCCAAGTGTTTGCACTGTGCCAGTTCCAGCAGATATCCTTTTATCTAGGCTGGGGGTCAGGGGAGAGAAATGGTGTCTGTCAGCACCTTTGTTCCTGGAGAAGTTTCCCAGGGATCCCTGCTCCACTCTGAGATTAGTAAACAAATCTCCTTACCATATACCTGAGGCATTTTTCAAACTATTGTCTCTATGCTTTACCTCTGAGGGGCTGTTTGTTGTGGTTTCTCTTTAGAACAGAGACTTAGTTTCCTCTTACCCTCCTGCCTCTCCCGGAGCTAAGCCACTGAATTTTAAAGTTCCAGGTATTAAGCACCAAATGATTGTAAGAACTTGCAAAATCTGGCCCCTATGTTTTAGAGCCAAATGTTATAGGGATTCATCTTTCTGGTGTAAGTTTCCCATGCAGGGGCTGGTTGGTGTGAGAGTATGCCCCCCACTCCCACTCCCCATACCCTTGGTGTCCCTCTGGCCCATGAACAATCCCACAAGGCCCTTTAGCTCCAGGCTGTTTCTCCATTCTTGTCCTCTTCCATGTGGACTCTTCTGTACATTTAGCTATGGACAGGCTGTTCTGCCAATCTTTGGCTTGTTTTCTAGGTTATTTACACTCATATAATTTTTATCTCGTGGTACTGTTGGGACACAGTGAGCTTAGGGTCCTGCTACTCTGCCATCTTCCCCGGAACTCATAGGAATACTTTTTATTTTTTATTTTTTTCCAGATTGTATTTATTTATTTGAAAGAGAAAGAGAACACACACATGAGCAAATGGGGGTAGGGATAGAGGGGGATGGAGAAGAAGAGGGAGAGAGAATCTGAAGCAGACTCTGCACTGAACAAGGAGCCCAGCTCAGGGCTTGGTCCCATGATGGTGAGATCATGATCTGAGCTGAAACCAAGAGTTAGACCCTTAATTGACTGAACCACCCAAGTACCCCTTTAGGAATAATATTCTTAACAATGAAACTATATTGTTTCTGTCATTCTATTACTATGCAATAACACCCCATTTTTCTTTGATCAACTAACCTGTTTTTAGTCTTTTTCTATTTGTCTGTGTGTGATTATATTTCATAAAACAGTTGTTTCTTGTTCTTATATTTAACTTCAACCTATAGATTAGTAAATTTAATCCTCTAATTTGCCAATGTAATAAGGTTCTTACTCTGATTTACAAATAAGAAAAAGTTAGAATACATTTCAGTTACAAAATTCAAATCCATTTCATTTAAAAACTTGTTGGACCAAATTTCATTTCTGTGTACTTAATCAATACACTAAGAAATGCTATGTGTAATCTTACATCTTTTGGGGTTGTATGTACCTTCTGGTTCACACTTTATGAAAAATGTGTTTTGGAATCGATTGTTTGCTTTTATAAAAGCCAAGATTTTCCAACCATTTCTTGCTCCTTTATAAATCAAGTGCAATACATTCTAGGAAGAGATCACCATGACAGGCGCTGCGTGTGAGAATGTACGTGAAGGTTCCCTTGTGAACATGTAAAAACAACCCCTCCCTAATTTTTTCTTTTTTATTCCAATAAACTGTAACCTCCTAGAACATAGGAAATTGTCTGGCTCACCCGAAGTATTTAAGAAATTTCTAATGAATGGGTGCTAAGTGAGAATAATAATAAAGAAACCAGGAAAGGACAGAAAAGTAGTAACTTAGGTCAAGATCCCCATAGCAGACTAAAAGGGTGATTCATCTGCAAGTGATTTTTTATGGGAGGACTCTGAAAGTAACCATAGGGATTTGTGGGGAACAGAGCAGGAAAGGAAAGGAAATCAGGCAAGGATATGATTTCAGGCAAAATCCCAGCCTCAGTCTGATTCTGGCAATGGATACCTGGAACATGAGTCATACTTCAGTTTTTTGTTGTTTTGTTTTTGTTTTTATTTTTGTTTATTTTCCTGACTGGAGGCAAGGATGCTGGGCTTTCATGCTCTAACCCCTGTGACTGTATCCTTCCAGAAGTCTGGGATTCAGACTTCACTGTTGACCCGCTCTTTGTATGAAGGCTTGGTGCTTGCATAGCTCAAGGGAGGCACTCCTGAAAGAATGTCACGTGGGGGCTATTAAAAACTATGTGAAGGCACAGAGGCACCAGAAAGAAGCCTACAGGATAAGTAAGTGTTCTGAAAACGTCGGGGCAGAGCATAGATTATATCTGCCGCAAGTGACAAAAAGCATTTGATAGCCAAGTAAGAGACAGATCAAATGCTGTAGGTGCCCACTATGGACGGCAGGGAAGGCAGGGAATTTTGACAGGGTGAAGGTAGGGAAAGAGAGTTTTTTGCAGTGAGGGGAGAGTATACTGATATACCAGCTATAATTTAAGACTGCTACTAATGACTCACTAGTAGATGGTAAATACCTACTTTGTTTTCTCCAAAAATTATTTTTATGTTCTTATTCATAGAAGTGTTTTATTATAAATATTAGTAAAATTAACCAAAGCATATCAATTTTTTTTGATTGGCTAAAAGAGAAAATAAAATTGCCTTTCACCAAACAGGTAAACACATTTTTCTCCTTAAACATGTAAGGCTGAGGGGGAAAAAGAAATATCCTACAGTAGATTCAATTCCAGTCAATCCCCAGTCAGATTAGTTTCAGACTTCTGGTGTCTTACTGGTGATGAGCTAATGCAATTAGGTGCCTGAAACTTGTCATTTTCTTCTTAATAGGCTTCTGGGTTTGCCTACAGCTTCCTTAGCTGGAGAAGACTGTAATTCACTTGACATCAGTGGGTTATTTATAGAAAATTGGCTCAGGAACTGCAACCTATATAAAACCGGGCTCTTTTATTTCCTGTATGAAGACGTGTTTGCTGAAAATCTGTATGTGTTTGAACTGGAACGTGTAAGTTGACGTGCTATTTCCCTCTTCCTTTTATATCAGGTTAATATCCCATGTTCTCAAAATTGTAGGACAGGTTTTAACTCTGAAAGTTGGTTTTCCCACAAGAGGTTATAATTACTGTTTTTGACTTTGCCCCTGTCACCTTTATCCTTGTTCAATATCCTGTTTCATGTCCATCCCCTCTCCTCCCACAGGAAGGCTACTTTTCATTTCATCATTTTCTTAAGTACAGAAATGTGTTTGGCTCTTAGTTGCATGATTCTCTAAGTTTGGCTCACACATGCCTGACAAATTTACTCTTGAGTTGCATTAGTCAAAGTGCCGTAATTTATAATGCTAACAATTATTATTTCACTGTATCTCATGTCCTTGTATTATCTAAAGATATATTTAGAATTGTTTAATCTCAATACTTAAAAACTTAAAACATAAAATTAGGAGATTTATTGAAATCATGGGTTGAAATATGTCAGTTTTCTTTTTTTTTAAAGGTTTATTTATTAATTTATCTGATAGAGAGAGAGGGCACAAGTAGGCAGAGCAGCAGGCAGAGGGAGAGGGAGAAGCAGGCTCTCCACTGAGCAGGGAGCCTGATCCGGGGTGAGATCCCGGGGTGAGATCCCAGGACCCTGGGATCATGACCTGAGCTGAAGGCAGCCGCTTAACCAACTGAGCCACCCCGGTGCCCCTCTGTGTCAGTTTTCTTTACGGTTCATCATAATCATTAAAGTAAAGTATTTTTGTTGTTGTTTTAAAAATATTTGTTATTTTAAAGTCAGAGAATTTTCTTTTGCCTTCCTTATCTTAGCAAAAAAATGTGCCTAGCATTCAGAGAAAGTGTCTTCCATTTTCCTTCAGATTTTATTGGGATGCTTTTGATATTTAGTCTGTAAATCTTTTTTTGACTATTTAATGGGTTTAGAGTCATTCTACCCTCAATTATAGATCTTAAAGCATGTGAATTTGAGCATCCTCTCTTCACCCAAATGTCCTCATCTCTAATTGAGGATAATGAAAGGACCTACTCATGAGTTTGTGGAGATTAATGAGATAATGCCTATAAAAATGATTGCCCCATAGATAGTAAGAACTCATAATGATAGTTATTATTATTATAGTCAAGTTAATATTTAAGTGAAAGCTAAATTTAAATTCTCTGCCACCATGATCTAGAAAAATAATTAATATGAATTACTAGATATTTGTCGCAAATATATTTTACTATACCCAGTGACCTATTGGCACCCTTCATTCAGGAGAAACCCACAATTTCTGTTACCCAAATCTGAGCCTCTGGCTGTTAGTTTTATGTTTTATAATTGGCCTGACATTGCAATCCAATCTTCCTGGAGAGCTGAAATAAGAGATAGTAATGCAGTCTGGGTGTTCTCTTGAACGGTGAATACGTACTCTTCTAATCGTTGAGTAGACACAGACGTGAAGCATTGAGAAGTGTGAATTGTGAAGAGCTATAAACAAGATGGAAGCAAATAGAGAGGCAGGAATTGGAGAAAGTGCAGGCTGCGTTGGTAATGGTTTCACGGATGTCTGACTTGTTCTAGATTTGTGTCCGCTGAGTACCCAGAAGGGAAGCACCATTCCTCATACGCATGCCCTCCTCGCCTGCCTCACGCTTGTTTCTATGTCATCATTCTCCTCCTCCCTCTTCGTCTCCTTCTCTCCCCAAACCCCATCCTGGTCTCCTGCGCTTTCTCCTTCTCTGGCTGAGACTAATTCATACATTTTTGTGTTACTTGCAGTCTTAAAACCACAAGAATTTAAGATAGGTACTTCTTAGTAACCAAGAGATAGTTTGAGACTTTGCAAGTCCTTTTTTGAAGTAACAGGAATTAGATTTTTATTCAGAATTTAACCATACCAACTGAATGCCTCGGGTGGATCAGACATTTGTACGTATATGAACTAACACTATTAGCAATCCTAAAAGGTATATATTATCATCCTTATTTTATAGTGAGGACACAGAAGCTCAGAAAGGTTAAGTTCTTTTTCCAAGATCACGTATGTGATATGTGTGATTCAAATCTTGGTGTCTGGACTTATTCCACCTAATTCTCCTGCTTGTCCTGTTAAGGGCTCAGTGGGCCCAGAAAAGGGACTTTATAGATATCTTTCTTAATTTCATGTGTAATACTTAGGCATACCTACCACTCAGAGTAAGTGATGAGCACACCATTTAATTCACGGAACTACAGAAAACATCACTCTAGGTATTAATACTAAATTAGTGTCAGGCAACAGTATGAAGATGCAGACCTCTGCTTCATTCTTCCCTTGGTATCAAATGCCTTGTGATCAAGGCATTACTCAGTTGGTATCAGTTGGTATTACTTCCCTTGGTATCAAATGCCTTGTGATCAACTGCCTTACTAAGTTGACTTTATAATCATGATTCTTCTACTTAGCTTATAACTTCCAAAGTTTCATGGTGCCTGTTATACAGTGGGATGCAGTCTGAGTCATCTGTTTATTTATTTATTGCTGTTTTATTGTATTACCAGAATAATCAATCTGTCTACTTTCATGCACCTTAACCATTTCATTCACATTGTTTTTTTAGATGTTGACAGTTAATATGTAAGTTATGTATAGAACTTTTCAGTAAATCGTGAACTTCATTATATTTTCTGGTCAATCCTACTGAGGAAATGAAAATTTTCCCAGCTGGTAATCAAGAAGCAATGTTCCTAATGTAACATAACAATGTGTCCAACAAGACTGATAGACCGTAGACTAGGCCAAGGAGTAATCCTCCAAATGACTAACAGACCATGTTTTAAGATATCACTACTTCCTCACCATTTACAAACATAGGCCCTACTTAAATCTTTGCAGCTTGAGGACAAACATTATTGCAGTATGACATTACTGAATTGTTTCTGGTTCTTCATAATATCCATTCCTGAATAGGCCCCCACTTCGCTAACCCTTTTTCAGAATCAACTAGCACATGCCCAGACCTTCTACAACCTATAAAGAGCCCCTCCCATCTCTCCAGAGATGGTTGGTGGGCTTCAATCTTACTAGTAAATAATTTGACCTTCCTTATTCCTTTGAGCCTGATTTCTGTACTTACATCTGGGATTCTCATTTCTTCATGCCAGATTTCCAGATCATCTTGAGTGAGTGAAATGCTCACTTCTTTAAGCTTAAATTCATAATTGCGTTAGTGAATATTGACAACGTATCCTCTATTCATTACCTCATTGATAGCAGATGACACATTTCTGTTTCTCATGACCTTTCATTGTGTAAGCCTTTGAACAGATGGGAAAGGAAAAATGCAAGGACTTAGTGGGAGGCATCACCAACACCAAAGTCAGTGCCTTTAGCAATTTGCTTTTGCATGTTACAGAAACATACATTCTATGCAGAGACATCTCCAATTTGATTTTTTTTTTTTTTTAAAAAAGGTATTTTAGTTTCACATACTTTCCCTTTTACATCATTTTCACTTTTCTTTTTCTATGAAAGCCAAGTTACTCTCAATTTCTTCTGGAAACTTTTTTTTTTCCCCCTTAGCATTTCCTTCCAGAGCCCCCAACTCACTTTCAGGAGTGACACTGATGGGAATTTCCTTGTGCTAATGTCACATGACACTCTTTGGAATTAGGACATGAAAAACTACTGTAATTATTATGAAATTGATGACTTCATTGACAAGGCTCATTCTCTTAATTATTCTTTGTGAATTTAGATTTTTCACAAATTGTCTTGATTTAAAATGCACTACTCTTCCACTGATGTATGTTCATTTTTGTTGATGTATTACATCTCTTCTGATTTCAGCAGACTTTCTCTTCAGCAACTTCTAATTACTACAGAATTTCTTGAAATATCCCATTTGTGCTGTTTGCAATATGCTATGACTCAGGACAGTATTTTATGACTTTGTGCTTATTCTTAGTATGAACAAAATGTGCACTAAATATTGGAATGGTTTTTGCCTGAACTCCAGTGAGTTTGTGCTTAGTTTTGATGTTTTCATCATGACAGACTGTGCAGAATTTAATATCTGAGGGATGGGTGAAGGAGAGAAAAATAAGAAAAATCATACCAAAACTAAAGCAAACCAACAACCTGGCAACAGGATGTTGTTTACCTATAACGGGGAACGTGAATATCCTATATAAAGTCATTTATACATTGATATCCACAACAATGATCCTTTATGACAATTTCAGATGTAAGGGATGGAAAAACACTAATTATTAGGTAGTAGTTTGGATTCATTTCATATTTTTGTAAGCTTGACAATATTTCTGATTTATTAAAGCGCAAAGGTTTTGACTTACTAACTTTTTTATCTATCTAGTTCTGATTTATTAAAGTTCTGTTGTGCAAATTAATTTTAACCTATGAACCTGCTGGGTTTATTTATGTTTAATTGACACCCTAAAACAAATGTAAAGAATTGTTTTTCAAGTAACTATTGCCTAAGGTCATGGGTAGAGTTCATTTACACATTTACCTTGGGGAACTATCCTGTCCCTGGGGTTAAATTCATAAAGGTGGCCTGGGACACCTGGGGGCAGAATTTGAAAAGAAAGTTGGAAATATTTACAAGTGTAAATACTTGGAATTTGAGCTTGTGAGCTCTCAGGAGTGAGTGACAGATCTCTTCAGGCTAATTCTCAGAGGCTGCACCAAGGTTTGGGTAAGAAATAAACTAAGGCATGTCTACCATTCCAGATGACCATATGTCATCTGTTCCGAAATGGCATTCATTGTAAAATAAATTATTTAGGGCTTTTTTGTTGTTGTTGTTTTCTGTTTATTTGTAAAGCTAAGAAAAAATCTGCTGTAGCCAAATTGTGAAATAAATCTTCCCATTTAAGTTTTTGAGTGTGTCCGGAGTCAATGAGCTACTTAATTTAGACATAGGATGATGGTTGTGATGAGAAAGAGGAGGAGGTGGGAAAGGATATCATTCTTTTATATACATTACATAGAAAACATAGGAAAAGGCATTAATTAGGGGGTTTCTAAAACATTGTCACATTCAAAATTCAACCCTTCTCAATCAACTTGGGACTCAGAAGCATCAATATCAATGTTTTGTTTTGTTTTGTTTTCATCCCCATGCAGTGTAATCCTTTGTGCCGTTAATATCATTAATGCCACATTCCTTAAAAGTGTTCATACCATTACCCCTGATTTCTAGGCCCATGCCATTCTGCACGCTGGACAGCTTGCACTTTTTCTTTTGTAAGTTACCATAATGCATTGATAATACAAGTATATCCTGACTCTCATCTAGCCAATAGACTGTAAGATATTCCCAACTTTGGAAATGTTATATTATTTTTAGAAGGTGCATTTTAGAATCAGTAAAATATGGCCTTGGTTCTCCTTGTTGACATTCTTGCTGTAAAGTTTTACGGTTCAAAGAAAGAAGTTTTAGATTGATTCTCCCATAGGCACATACATTTATTAATTTGCAGGCCAAAGAAAGGCAATCAAAATGAAGTTAGTATTTTGGAATTCACTAACCTTCTGATATAAGTCATGAGACAAAATCCTTCTGTTAAGTAGCTACTCACAAGCCACAGAAAGGGTATTATAACATAGGCCTCCATTGCAAAAATGAGAGATTATGAATCATTTTTATTCTTTATTATACACTGCTCAGACCAAAATGGTAGGGCCTCTACAATATTTCTATCCAAGCCATATATCTATAGTATCACAGAATTGCAGCAATAAAAAAAAAATCATTTCTAATATACAACATGCTAATGAAAATACCACTGTTTCCTTGGCCTATGGATATCCAATCAAAGTACAAATGTTAACTAAATTCTACTGGGTTATAATGTAGACAAATTGCATGCTATTGATGTGGAAGAATTTTAAAGAAAATTACAATACAAAAGATGATTCAGTGTTTTTTCTTTAGCAAAATGGAGATACATGACTGGTGGATATGCTACCGTCTGTACCCTTGTTTCTCTAGTTCACTTATATTAGCAAGCATTGAACAAAATGTTTAAAAGTCTTTCTGTTTGGCTCTTTCTTTAAACTGTTGCCAATATTTGGCGGGGGATAAATTGGCTCTCTTTCCTTTGTACAAAAGAGTTATTTTTAGCATAAATAAGCATATAAACTTACGAAGTGTTTCACGTAAGTACCTAAAATATGAAATATATGTAAAAACAAATATGTTTAGCACAACTAAATACTACATAAGTAGCCTAATATTTTACATGGCTTAGTGAAACCTTAAATCAAGAATTGAGGTCACAAAATCAGAATACAAGATATCTGAGATTATTTGTATGATTCTTATTCTTCTCCCAGATAATCTCATTTCATTAACATCAACCACAGGGCTCTTGAACATGGGCCATGCACAGTAAACCACAGAAAGTACTAGAAGGCATTGTGGTCCGACAGCAGTCTTTCTACACGGAGCTAATGCCTTCAGCAGCTTCCATCTTGGTAAGCACAGATGACAAACAATAGAGTAATACTCTGACCCTCCAGGAGATATGAAGAATGCTCTTCTCCCTTGCCATAGAAACAGGAATTTCAAACCCTACAAATCATGAGTATGAAATGTTTTCCCAAGTCACCTCATGCCATATGTATTAGAATGTTTTTAGTACATATAATCATTTTTGATAATTATAGGTGTGTGTCCTGGAGTTGTTACAGCCAGCATAGTAACCCAGGCCTGGAGATTTTCGGCTCCAATTTAAAGATGACATAATGGTACACTTTTCCAAAATTAAACATTTTATAAGCCATTGGCTCTTGATATGCACAGTGGGTATAGGATTTCTTTATCAACCATTCTAATTGGGATTAGCTGCAAGCTTAGCTTCTCTTTCAAGTCCTGTCTTCTTGCAGCACTCTAGTTTACATCCATTTTCCTTTTTTAATGTTTGCTGAAGCTTATATTCCTGGAACCCTTCATATACCAAATAAACCAGAATTGCTATAAGGTAGACTTCGTGAGACACCCCTAATGATACTCCTTCCCACTAAGGTTTGAAAATACCTTACCATCCACTTTCACTTCATCAAGTGCTATATATCCAGCTCCCCAAAATACTCTTTTATCATTCCCTCTTCTGCTCATTTCCCACGGATTAACATAACTATATAATTTCATTTCTTGCATTCGTTTTTGACTACACATGCTCCAATCTATTTGTTACACTGAGCTGCTGAACAAGGGAAGATTCTATACCCCAGGTTACATTTGGTCATGTCTGGAGATATTTTTGTTTGCCACAGTTAGGGAACATAGGGCTGCTACTTGGCACTTAGTGAATAGAAGCCAGGAACGCTTCTGAACACCCTACAATGAACAAGATAGAATGACAAAGAATTAACCATCCCAAAATGTCAATGGTGTTGACACACTGATTTTGAGAAACCTTTGCTCTACTGTGACCTATTACTGTCATAGTGTCTTAATTAACTTTGCTGTAAGATTTTTGCGTAATCTTATTTTAAAAAGTGCTTTATAACCTGCCTCCCCCCAAGAATATCAGCATTTGATGTCTAGACACAGCATAATAATTCACACATTATATCTGATTATGAAGTTTTAATTAGATTAAATAGGCCATCCTTGCTTGTACATAGTATGTGTTTGTGTGTGGGTAATTCAAAAGAAGTAATATATGTAAAAATGACTCTAACATTAAATCAGTAGCTATGCAAATATTAATTCTGTTACCCCCTAGAGGGCCTCACAGAATACTGGAAAAGTTTTGAAAAATGCTTTTTGTATCACACTGAATTATTATGGGTTATTTTCGTAATTGATCTGAATGAACCACATCGGTCATAGGAATGTGATGTATCTATTACTTTCTGTATATAAGAACAGTTCATCTGCCCTATATATTGGAAAAAAATATTTTAAAGTATTTTGGATCATTTCCAGTTGAGTCATACCTGCCTTATGTCTGACCTGGGAATGAAAATTAGAGAATAATTGGTAATAGTGTGAGAAAGAGCCCATCCATCCTTGACCTTTAAGTGCAGGAAAATCAGGTATTATGATTTCCGTGTTTTAAATGATGTGTTCTGAATCCATGAACTTTTATATACTTGTTCTAGATTCATGATGGTGATGCAATTCTAAGACAGGATTCAAATCCAAAACCCTCATTTTTTTTTTTTAAATAAGTCCTTAAGCAAATAGTTATTTTGTTCTTGTTCTTTAATGAGTAAGTTATTGTTTACTCCCTACCTCAACACTGATATGCCTTTGGGATGCATCATGATCTATGAAGGGAGCACTAACTTTAGCATCCGTTTGAAAGGCAGTTCTTACTTGGTGACCTAAAGCTGAAATCAGGAACTTTTTTTCTGTAAGAACCAGATAGTAAATATTTTTGCCTTGCAAAGCATATGGTTTCTGTAGCAAATACTCAGTTCTCCCACTGTGAAGAGAAAGCATTCATAGACAAGATGTAAATGAACGGGCATAGCTTCCAGTAGTACTTCAATTACAACAACAGGTGATGGGCATGTTTGGACCATAGGCAACATATTGCTTCCCTCTGATGAAGAGGAAATTATTGTACTTCCTCATCTGTAAGATGGAGACACCAGATCTTTAGCTCAGAGGTTTCAAGTAATTCAGAATAACTGAGATAATGTAAGAAACATATCTATGAGAGGATATAACCCATTACAGACATTAAATACAAAATCATTATGATGGACGCGAGTGAATTAATGTTTAAGCTCATTCATACAATATTCTTTCGACAAGGCTATGGGAGAGGATTAATTATTTAAGTAACAAAAGACTGAGATTATGAGGTAACTTCAGCTTTAATGATACTCATGTCAAAAATTTTCCATTCAAAGCTCTGTATCTTGAAGCTTTAATATTTTTTTTTCCTACAAGAAGAGCAGAAAATTTAAAATTATTCTTTTAAGAAAATGCTACAAAAAGCAATTGGATTCTCTAAATCTAAGCTTCATCACAAAACAAAACAAAAAAAGTGCAAGTTTATTTTATAAATTGTTCTCACCACTAGTAATTACTAAATGCTTTTTTTAATGGCTCATAATGAATTCCATGCATTTTCAAAGAATTATTTTGCTCCCAGAGTTATGTGGATTAATTTATGTATATTTAATTTAAAAATTAGCATCACTTTGGGGATTTGTCTGGGTCCCCTCAACATTTCATGAATAAATAAGCTTGCTGAACCTTTTTAAAAAATGCATAAATATATAAAATACTCTTTAGCACATTTGCTTTTGAAAGTAAACAACATTCACAAATAATTGAACCTGTGTTGACTTCAGTTAGCCAGAATTTTAAAAGAAAACGAAATTCAATTGTGAGTAGACTACATGTTTAATATTTGTTCTATAGTTGGTTTATACATTATTTAATGTGATTATACATCAATCTCAAAATGTAACATATTTCCTTTTACCTCTCCTATACTAAACCAGTGCACACTTTTCAAAGTTAGACACCCTCTGAAATTGAAAAATAAGTAAATGAAAAGAACACACTCATTTAAAGTATCCTGTTCTGTGTATTCAGTGATAGGCCTCATCTAAATGCTGCACAGGTTACTAATTGTATACAAATGTGCATTTTCAAAGTACCTCATAGCCTTTCACTGGTAAGATGTGCCAGCATTTCTATTCTGAAGGATGAGGAAGTGCTTTTCTTTTTTTCTTTCCTTTTTTTTTTTTTTTTAAAGATTTTATTTATTTATTTGAGAGAGAGAGAGAGACAGTGAGAGAGAGCATGAGTGAGGAGAAGGTCAGAGGGAGAAGCAGACTCCCCATGGAGCTGGGAGCCTGATGCAGGACTCGATCCCGGGACTCCGGGACCATGACCTGAGCCGAAGGCAGTCGTCCAACCAACTGAGCCACCCAGGTGCCCGAGGAAGTGCTTTTCCATAAATGTAATATTTTAGTAGATTTTCTGTCCATTAGCATGAGAAAAATACAGATAGATGATAGATTGATAGACCTTGTAATACATATATAATATGTAACATAATGCATTTTATGTATATGTATTATTTTATAATATATACAATGTATGTAATGTATATTTTGTAAATTATAGAATATATATGAATTTTAATTATATTTTATTATATATACAATGTATATAATATATATTTTGCACATAATATATATTTTATATATATATATATATCAATTTGACTCTACTGAGGACCTTTCCAAAAATTCAATACAGGCCTAGTTCAAGAAGCAAGAAAAATCTCAAACAAGCTGGTCTTACACCTAAAGGGGCTAAGAAAAGAACAACAAACAAAACCTGAAACCAGCAGAAAGAAGGAATAAGAATTAGAGCAAAAATAAATAGCATAAAAACTAAAACACCAATAGAACAGATCAATGAAACCAGAAGCTGTTTGGAGCACTGGGTGTGGTGCATAAACAATAAATTTTGGAACACTGAAATAAAATAAAATAAAATTTTAAAAAATCAGTAAAGCTGATAAACCTGTAACTAGACTTATCAAGAAAAAAAGAGAAGAGACTTAAATAAAATCACAAATGAGAGAGGAGAAATAACAACCAACACCATAGGGAAACAATGATAAGAGAATGTTGTGATAATCTATATGCCAACAAATTGAACATCCTAGAAGAAATTATTAAATTCCTAGAGACCTATGAACTACCAAAACTGAAATAAGAAGAAATAGAAAATTTTAACAGAACAGTAACCAGCAAAGAAGTTAAATCAATAATCAAAAAACTCCCAAGACCAGATGACTTCATCGGAGAAGTCTACCAAACATTTAAAGAGTTAATATCTATTCTTCTGAAGCTATTCAAAAAAAAAAAAAAAAATAGACAAGGAAGGAAAACTTCCAGATTCATTCTATGAGGCCAGCATTACTCTGGTACCCAAAGTGTATAAAGACATCACTAAAAAAGAGAACTACAGGCCAATATCCCTGATGAATATAGCTGAAAATTTTTTCAGCAAAATACTGGCAAACCCAAATTCAACAATACAGTAAAGAAATCATTCACCATGATCAAGTGGGTTTTATTCCTGCATTGCAAGGTTGGTTTCATACTTGCAAATCAATCAATGTGATGCATCAATAAGAGAAAGGATAAAAACCATATGATCATTTCAGTAAATAAAGAAAAAGAATTTGACAAAGTACAATATCCATTCATGATATAAACCCTCAACAACATAGGTTTAGAGGAAACATACCACAACATAATAAGAGCCATGTATGGGAAAACAAACAAACAAACAAAAAACAGCTAACATAGTTCGTAGTTCATGGCTCTTAGTGAAAAACTGAGAGATTTCCCCCCACCTAAGATCAGGAACAAGACAAGAATGTCCACTCTACTTTTATTCAACATAGTGCTAGAAGTCCTAGCCACAAAAATCAGACAATAAGAATCAATATAAGTCATGTACATCAGTAAGGAGGAAGTAAAACCTTCACTATTGGCAGATAACATGGTACTAATTGTAGAAATCTCAAAAAAATCCACCAAAATCCTAACTGTGTGCACAGTTAGCTAAAATTCTATGATAATTTTGAGATTAAGGGCTTCTTTCCATGAAGACCAATATAATTCATTCTATAATATGGAACTAGATCGTGTCACCAAAATACTCATATCTTAACATTACATGACCGGGTAGGTACCCTCTGTGAAAGGAAGAGAGGATGTATTTTTCCTGAGTCTCTCTTCTCTTAGAGTTCTGAACTATGCCAACAGTTTGACTACTATACTCAATTCAGTGGATTTTTTAAAACTATTTCCAATCTCCTACAAAAGCTTAGGAATCTTGAGTTTAAGACTTGTGTGTTATTTCTCCCCTTGACTTCCAACAGGAGAAGAGGGAATTGTGGGGGGTGGGGGGTGAGGGGTTGTATCAACGCTTATCAGGATATAAGCATTCTTATATCAGGATACAAATTTACCATGACATTAGACAAAGCCGCTTTCAAATTTCTAATCCATTCAAGCAAACTCACTAATACTAAGAAAATAACAAAGCATATTTACAAAATGAGCATATTACGCCCAGCTGTGCAAGCAATGGAATATCTATCTAAAGTGATTAGCTCCGTTTTGTCTCTTCAGAGTGCATTTGATTTCTCCTCTGGTTTGGTTCACCTCTTCAGGGTAAAGCAGCTTCATAATTCAGTTTGGGGATTTTTGCAATAATGACTAAGTACCTTCAGGGAACCACTGTGTTTGAGGGAGGGGTCTTCATAAAATAAAGGTGTTGTCAGGAGAATTAAACAATAAACACAGAAGAATTTTATAAGGGAATTATAATTATAAATGTTGGCAATTCTTGAAGCAGAATTGGGGCCAAAACCTCTAAAGGCACAAAAATGTAAAGGTCACCTATCATAAAATCGACTCACCTCCCTTTAAGAAACTATTCCCAGTTGCTCAAGACATCTTTCTTATGGTAGATTCAATAAACTCTCCCAGAATAATTTATTCCAAGCAGGAAACATTGAGTATATTATTTACATTTTGAGAATATATTTGTATTTTTTTTTGGTAAAGAAAAAAGGATAGTTTTTCAAAAATACCATTATGATTGTTCTATTCTAGCCTATAGATATGACATATATGTGCAGTATAAAGAATACTAATCAACAAATTCATGGGCATGCTTTGTGTCTAGCTAAATAAATAGAACATTGACAATATTGTTGAAAATTCCCTGTAGGCATCTTTTGGATTTTATCCCAGTCTTTTTTCTCTGGAAGTAATTACCAGCTTGATTTTGTGTTAATAATTCTCTATACAAATTAATTTTCTGACTTTTTTGTTTAGTTTTGCTTATATGTGACCTAGGTAATAATAGAGTTATACTCTATATATGTTCATTCTTTGATGACTTTTTTTCTTTGTACATCATAGAGTATACAACTGTAGTTTTGAGTTTACTATTGTATTATATTCCTTTGCAAATTGACAAATATGCTGTTATAGGCATCTGAATTGGTTTGTCTCTTGGTCTTATGAATGACATCGCTGTGGACAATGTTCAGTGTGCCTTTGGATGGAAATGAACTAAGGTTTCTTTAGGGTATTCATGTCATAGTTGAATTACTAGTCTAGAGTATATTTATGTATCTGTTCAGCTTTACTAATAATTGCTTCCTAAAAGATATATAATTCACACTTCTATTAGCAGGGCATATGAAAATCTGGCATGCATGAAATTATAATGCAAATGTGATTGTAATTTCAACCTACTCGATTATTAATCTAGTGAACACTTGTTTAATTGTTTATTCCTATTTTCTCTCCTACAAAATGCATATTCAAGTTCTTTGCTGCTTTTTCTATATAATGGTTCTTCTCTTACTGATTAATTGGGGTTCTTTTAATTTTCCTACTGATGTCTTCCATAGGTGTAGCTAGTGTTTTTACCCTTTTTATGGTAAGAACATATTTGATGATACAAAGACCTACTTCTAAATTTTCTTTGAAAATCTGAAGTTTCAGTTTTCATATTCAAATCCTTAATCCATTAAGAATTGGTTTGAGAATATAGGGCAAGGTAGAGATCCAATTTCATGTTTTCCTGTTTAGATTACCGATGTTGCAGCAGCACTTAATAAATTTTCTTTCCTCTTTAAGATTTAGATTTGCCAAATATCAAATAGGATAAATCCATGGGTCTGTTTCAGAGGTCTCTGTTCAGGTCCATTAATCCTGTTTAATCCTACTAAATTTCATACTGTCTTAATAACTTGAACTTTATAATTACTTTTAATGTCTTAGGAGATAAGATTTCTCAGCTTGTTCTTCTAGAGGGCCTTAATGGTTATTGGAATTTTAAATTTCCATATAAATTTTAGAATCAACCTATCAAGTTCCATAGAAAATGGAGATGATATTTAGATTAAAATTACACTAAATCTAGATCATTTGGGGGGAAATTGACAGAGAATAAGTATTTAATCTTTCTATTCATGAAGGCACTGTGGTTCCCATAGTTTGGGATTTTAATCTATTTCTTGATGTATTATTATTATTATGATTTTACAAAATTATTTATAGTTAGATCACTTATGTATATGTTATATATATTATATATTTGATGCTGTTGTAAGTTATAGTTTGTTAAAATAAAGTCTTTTATTGCCATAAATGCAGATTACTTTCACATAGTGATCTAATATACAACAATAATGCCAAACTCTGTTCATAATTCTAATTATATGTCTTTACAGTCTTTGAATTCTGTAGAATATTGGGTTTAAAATAGCACTGTATGTAGACATATTATCTCCATATAAAACCTTTCTAGTCATTACATACTTTGTTTCTAAAAGAAATGTCTTAAATTGGGGGCCTAACTAGGAGCTCCAACATTAAGCTCTCTCCATTTAGAGAGAGGGATAACAATTTTTCCTTATTTTATTTCGATCTTTACTTACTTATTTAAATAACTGCCCAAAAGAAATACTGTGAGCATAACATTTCATGTAGATCTTTTATAGATGCCTTTTATTGAGTTAAAGAAATCATTATGTATTTTGTTAGCTAAGGGTTGCTTTATCCTTTGAATGGGTGAATTTTATTGATTTTGGTTCTTTGGTTTTTATTTTTTACGTCCTTTGGAAGGATTATATATTTTATTTAGTTTCAATCTGTTAATGTAGTGAATTATATTGATATATGTTCCAATATTGAACCACTGTTCACAGATAGGATAGACCCAACATAGTCTAAATATAATATCTTTTATTCATTTTTAGATTTTTTTTACTTTAGTATTGATAAATAAGATTGCCATTTAATTTTATTTCAGTACCAAAACAATTTTACTTATTTTTCTAACCAATTTTAATTTGTTATCAGATTCACTAGCATCATATATAGTATTGAGGAGGACAATTTATTCCTGAATGTCTATCAATATTATATGTATTTCTATTGTTTGCGTTGTTAGTGCAGTTGTTATTTAAATGTTTTTTTTTTTTTTTTTTAACTTTTTTTTTTAAGATTTTATTTATTTATTTGACAGACAGAGATCACAAGTAGGCAGAGAGGCAGGCAGAGAGAGAGGAGGAAGCAGGCTCCCTGCTGAGCAGAGAGCCCAATGTGGGGCTCGATCCCAGGACCCTGGGATCATGACCTGAGCTGAAGGCAGAGGCTTTAACCCACTGAGCCACCCAGGTGCCCCTGTTATTTAAATGTTTTAATAAGACTCCTCTATTTGTGCAAAAAAATATTTAGCAGTTGGTTCAATTTCCATTATAGCTCTAGAGCCAATGGTAATTTTAGTTAATTGGGGGCATAGATCTGTTTTATTTTCTCTAGGAATTTCACCTGATTTCTGAATGATGTACATTCCTCTTCTAATTTTTCACTACACAGTAAAAAATAAACTCAAATGAGCAAACCCTATGTAAAAGAATAACTGTATACCCACAGATACAATATTTTAAATATGCATGCATAAATAGATTTAATATAATTTTACTAATATAAAGCTATATTAATTTTCCTAGATACTCAAGGAATACTAATCTGGCTGTATTCTGACAGAGATTCAGTGCAGCATAGGTTCTATCTCCTATTATTTCTTCCTCTTTTTTCCTTCTTCCATTTCTCCAATTCCTTTTCTATTAATACCCTCACCCCACAACTACTGGACTAGTCAATAGTATTATTATTACTTGTCAATACTATTATTAGTAGAGAATTGCCATCCCCATTTTAGGATTCTGGGATCTAGATTATGCAAGAAATTTTATTTTTCAAATCACAATTTCTTTGTTTTCTTTTATTGAGTTGGGGATATGTTTAATATTTTGTGAAGTAGTAAATTTATTCAAACCAATTCAAATAAATTTAACCAAGAAGAACCAAGAGAACTGTCTAAAACAGTAGTAGTTAGTATATGTTAGGCTTAAGCTCATCAGATGTAAGAACAAAACTACTATAATCTAATAAGTAAATGTTTGAATGTTAATTGACAAAGGAATAGAAAATAAGAGAAATGACAGAAATAGAATCAATAATAAACACAATTGTAACATCAGATATAGTTGATAGCATTATGTAGTTAGAAGATAAATAATTTAATAGTGTTAAGTAACTATATCTCATCTGAATATTCATAACACAAAATTACCAAATGTATTAAAGATCTAAATATTGAAGTCCTAAATAGAAATATAAAAAGAAAAATATCTACAAACTACAAGTGTTATGTAGAGGGATGAGAAAGTTCTTACAAAGATAGAAAATTAAAAAATAATAATAATAAAGAAATGATAAGATATCCTTGGCTTTAGTTTCAGAGATTAATTCCAAGAATAGTCCTTTTTGTGTTTCAGATAGAAAAGGGAAAATAACATATCAATGGCCTGCCATCCAGGGGAAACAACTTCTCCAGAGTTTTATCTCCCTAGGGAAATGGCATTTGGCCAAATCCAACTGCTATAGCCTTTCTCTCTTTCTTAAGGGAAAATAAAAAAGGTTAAGGAACAAATCTAAAGGTCAAAGCCCAAGGACTCAATTCCATTAAAACACTCTGGAATGCTTACCCCCTCCCAGTCTTTTCACCACATCAGTGGGGCTACAGTATAATAACAATGATTACAACTGATAGAGCTACAAGTCACAGACTCTAAATAACAAGGATTTCTTAAAAAAAACTTAAGGACATGGGGGTAAACAAATACACTAGAAGAAATTAAAGGTTCTGGCATCTATGGCTATAGAAAACATTTAACATAATTCAGCTCCTGTTGACATCTACATAAAACTTCACACTAAACTTCACACCTATTTACCTCTGTTTCTGTTACTTGAGCCATCATGCTTGGATTGCAAAAAAAAATTTAAGACATGCAAACATTAAAGAAAAACGTTGTCTTAAGAGGAAAAGCAAGCATCACAACCAGTCTAAAATATGATGCAGGTATATAATAATGTAAGGATTTTAAAAGAGCTGCAATCAATATGTTAAGGGCTCTAATGTAACAAGTAGACAACATACCAGAAGAGATGGGTAATATATCAGAAACGTAGAAATGCTAGGAAAAAAAAACAAACCAAGTAAAACAAAATAGAAATGCTAGAAATAAAAACCACTGTAATTGAAATGAGGAATGCTTCTGATGGCCTCTTTATTGGACTAGACAAAACTGAGCAAAGAATTAGTGAGCTTGAAGATATGTCAGTAGAAACTTTTCAGACAGAAATATAAAAAGAAAAATAGTGAAACAAATGAAATGAAACATTTAATAACTGAAATAGCTACAAAAGGCATAACATATGCACAATGGGACTACCTGAAGAAGAGGAAAGAGAGAAAGGACAGAAGAAATATTTGAAGGGATAATGGCTGAAAATTTTCTAAAATTAATGATAGATACCAAATTACAGATCCAAGAAGCTGAGAGAACACCCAGCAGGATAAATATTTATACCTATGCATATCATTTTGAAGGCACAGAAAACAGAACACAAAGAGTAAATCTTGAAAGTCAAGATATAAAACAAAAAAGACAAAACAAAAGATACACCTTGCCTATATAGGAACAAACATAGGAATTACAACATACTTGGAGTCACAGAAATAAGTCACAGAGTTACAGAAATAAGACAGTATAGGGAAATATTTGCAATGTTGAAAGAAAAGAAAACATCATCCTGAATTCTATAACCGGGAAATTGTCCTTCAAAACTAAAAAAATAATTCAAGATCTTCTGGATAAACAAAAACTAAGAAGACTGATTAGACTGATTAACAATAGACCTTCATTGCAATAAATGTTGTAAATACCTTTGTATAGAAAAGGAAAATGATATTGGTCATAAACTTGTATCTATCTAAATAAAGGAAGAGGGCCAGAAAAAATGAAGATAAAATAATTTTTAAACTTTTTTTTTAAATTTTTAAATGATTTACTATATAATTGTTCAAAGTAATAATGAAGTTAGTAATTTCAACATATGGGTAAGTGACATGAATGGAGCAGTGTTATAAGGTACAGTAGGGAGGAATTGGGAATAATCTCTTATAATGTATTTGTACTTTCCATGAAACAGTACAGTGTTACTTAAAGGGGATTTAGATGAATTTTACATGTATATTGCAAACTCTAGGGTAACCTCTAAAGAATTTCAAAATAATTATATTTGAAATGCTGAGAAGAGAGTACACGAATTTTATAAAATACTCAATTAAAATCAAAGCAAAAGTCGCCTGGGTGGCTCAGTGGGTTAAAGCCTATGCCTTTGGCTTGGGTCATGATCCCAAGGTCCTGGGATTGAGCCCCACATCAAGCTCTCTGCTCCGTGGAGAGCCTGCTTCCTTCTCTCTCTCTGCCTGCCTCTCTGACTACTTGTGATCTCTCTCTGTCAAATAAATAAATAAAATCTTAAAAAAAAAATCAAAGCAGAAAAGAGGCAAAGGTGAAAAAAAAAGGAAAAGAACAAATACAGTGAACATAAAACAGTTGCAAACATGGTAGATATTAACCCAAATAAATCAATAATTATTTGAAATGTACAGTGGACATAAAAGAGTTGCAAACATGGTAGATATTAACCCAAATATATCAATAATTATTTGAAGTGTAAATAGTCTAAATACATCAATTAAAAATAGACACTGTCAGCATGGATATCAAAATCGGACCCAACTCTGTATTTTCTATAAGAAACAATCTTTAAGTATAAAGATACAGATAGGTTAAAAATACAGAAATAAAGAAAATTGTGCCATGACGTTACTCAGAGGAACCTGGTGTTGCTGTATCAATTTCAAAAAAAATCATGTTTCGTTCAGAACAATGAAAATTATCAGGGTTTTAGAGAGTCTTTGCATAGTGAGAAAAAGAGGTCAATAACCATGAAGATACAAGAATCCATAATAAGTGCACACCTAAGAACAATCAAAACATGTGAGACAAGACCTGATAGACCTGTGAGGTATAATAAAATAACTATGAGAGCCAGAGACTTCAACAATTCCATTTGAGTAACTGGTAAACTCAACAGATAGAAAATCAGTAATGATGTAGTTGAAATGAACAGCACCAACATTCAACTAGATTTATCTGACACTTGTAGAATAGCTTATTCCACCACAAAATATATACTCATCACATGTTCCTAAGAGACATTAAGGAGGATAAGCCACATTTTGGACCATAAAAACATCTTAGTAAGTTTGAAATAATAGAAATCCTATAAAATTTGTTCTCAGATCAAAATGGAATTATACCACATCTATAACAGAAAGAGAGCTGGAAACCTGAAAATATTTGGAGATTAATAGATACCTTTCTAAATAAAATAGGAGTCAATAAAATTTAAAGAGAAATGTAAAAATAGTTTGAACTGAATGAACAAGAAAAGAAGTAAAAGTGAGTGCAGAAATTAACACAGAAAAACAAAAGCTAAGAGTTTTAAAATATTAAAGTTTATGAACTTCTAGTCACATTAACAAAGAGAAAAAGAAAGAAAACATTAATTACTGATATCAAAAATGAAAAGTTATTCATCAGAATAATCTCCTGGACATTACAAGTTAATAAAAGAATATTACAGACCACTCATTGTCTACATATTAGGTAACATGGATGAAATGGAATAATTCCTTGAAAGACACATTTTTCCAAAACTTGTATAAGGAAAAATAGGTAATATGAATAAACCTATGTCTGTCAAAGAAATTCTATAAAAAATTAACCTTACAAAACAACAACAACAAAAACAAAAAACAAAAGCAAGCAAGCAAGCATCAGGCCAAGATGGATTCACTGATAAATTCTATCAGACATTTACAGAATAAATAACACTAGTTGTTTACAATCTCTTCCAGAAAATAGAAGCAGAGGAAGTAAGGAAACACTTCTTAACACGTTCTATGAAGCCACTATTACCTTAATGCCAAAATCAAATAAAGACATCACAAGACAAAAAACTACAGAGTGATATTGGTCATGAACATAGACATAAAATTTTTTGACAAGTATTATCAAATTATGTCAAAAAATTCATAGAAAGAGTTATATTACAACCAAGTGGAAGTTTTCCAGTTATATAAGGCTGGTTCAGTTTGACAATAAGGAAGAAAAACTATATGATCATATCAGTGGATTCAGAAAGAAGTATTTCACAAAATCCAACATCTATTTTAAAAACTCTCAGTAAATTAGGAAAAATAGAAGCCTCCTTAGCTTGATAAAGAACATACACCAAAAAATGTTAACTAAAATCAGACTTAATGACAAGAAACTGGATGTTTGCCCTTACAACTGGGAATAAGGCAAGAATGTTCCCTCTCACTGCTTCTATTTAACATCAAATTGAAATCCTAGCTAGTGCAATAAGACAAGAAGAGGAAATCAAAGTATATAGATTAGGAAAAAAATAAATAAAATGTTCTTTGCTTTGATTTGTATTTCCCTGATGCCAAGTGATATGGAGCACTTTTTCATGTGTCTGTTGGCCATCTGGATGTCTTCTTTGCAGAAATGTCTGTTCATGTCCTCTGCCCATTTCTTGATTGGATTATTTGTTCTTTGGGTGTTGAGTTTGCTAAGTTCTTTATAGATTTTGGACACTAGTCCTTTATCTGATATGTCGTTTGCAAATATCTTCTCCCATTCTGTCAGTTGTCTTTTGATTTTGTTAACTGTTTCCTTTGCTGTGCAAAAGCTTTTGATCTTGATGAAATCCCAATAGTTCATTTTTGCCCTTGCTTCCCTTGCCTTTGGCATTGTTCCTAGGAAGATGTTGCTGCGGCTGAGGTCGAAGAGGTTGCTGCCTGTGTTCTCCTCAAGGATTTTGATGGATTCCTTTCGCACATTGAGGTCCTTCATCCATTTTGAGTCTATTTTCGTGTGTGGTGTAAGGAAATGGTCCAATTTCATTTTTCTGCATGTGGCTGTCTAATTTTCCCAGCACCATTTATTGAAGAGGCTGTCTTTTTTCCATTGGACATTCTTTCCTGCTTTGTCGAAGATTAGTTGACCATAGAGTTGAGGGTTTATTTCTGGGCTCTCTATTCTGTTCCATTGATCTATGTGTCTGTTTTTGTGCCAGTACCATGCTGTCTTGATGATGACAGCTTTGTAATAGAGCTTGAAGTCCGGAATTGTGATGCCACCAACTTTGGCTTTCTTTTTCAATATCCCTTTGGCTATTCGAGGTCTTTTCTGGTTCCATATAAATTTTAGGATTATTTGTTCCATTTCTTTGAAAAAGATGGATATCACCTCACACCAGTCAGAATGGCTAAAATCAACAAGTCAGGAAATCACAGATGCTGGCGAGGATGCGGAGAAAGGGGAACCCTCCTACACTGTTGGTGGGAATGCAAGCTGGTGCAGCCACTCTGGAAAACAGCATGGAGGTTCCTCAAAATGTTGAAAATAGAACTGCCCTATGACCCAGCAATTGCACTACTGGGTATTTACCCTAAAGATACAAACGTAGTGATCCAAAGGGGCACGTGCACCAGAATGCTTATAGCAGCGATGTCCACAATAGCCAAACTATGGAAAGAACTTAGATGTCCATCAACAGATGAATGGATCAAGAAGATGTGGTATATATACACAATGGAATACTATGCAGCCATCAAAAGAAATGAAATCTTGCCATTTGCGACAACATGGATGGAACTAGAGCGTATCATGCTTAGCGAAATAAGTCAAGCGGAGAAAGAAAACTATCATATGATCTCCCTGATATGAGGAAGTGGTGATGCAACATGGGGGCTTAAGTGGGTACAAGAAGAATAAATGAAAGAAGATGGGATTGGGAGGGAGACAAACCATAAGTGACTCTTAATCTCACAAAACAAACTGAGGGTTGCTGGGGGGAGGGGGGTTGGGAGAAGGGGGTGGTATTATGGACATTGAGGAGGGTATGTGTTTTGGTGAGTGCTGTGAAGTGTGTAAACCTGGTGATTCACAGACCTGTACCCCTGGGGATAAAAATATATGTTTATAAAAAATAAAAATTATATTAAAGCATAAAAAAAATAATAATAAAAAATAAAATATGGTAAAAAAAAAAAAAAAAGATCATGGCTGCCATCAGCCTTGATAGAAATTTGGAAGAAGTTATCACAGATATGGGTAAGTGGAAGTAAGTATACTCTTGATGAGTTTTCAAGGCCAAGGATAGCTGAATTAATAGTTCACATTTCTCTGGATCATCACTGACAAAGGGAATTTGAAGTGAACTGTCAATTATTCTCCACGGGCCTTCACCAAAACAGTCATGACTGAGGGCAGGGCAGAAAAGCTGAGAGAACCACCCTCACCTGAAATGCAGGCTCATGGGTCACTCTATTCTGGGGCTAGTGGAAAAAAAGAGAATCTCTTTAGGCATTCTTATTCTTCTGACCCATATCGAGACACATTATCCATTGTACTACTGGGCATTCTGGTCCTTAAACTGAATAGGAGAGAGTGGTGGTTCAAGCTTAGATATAAGAGAAAAAAAGTGTCAAAAGTGATAAATATCCTCCAAGATGTGTGAACAATATCAAAAGGTCTATTGTATTTGTTGCTGGGCCTGCATGAGATAGGTAGGAAGTGTAGCAGAAAGAAAAATATTTGAAAAGACAATAGTGTGTATATATATATATATATATATGTGTGTGTGTGTGTGTATACACACACATATACTATTACATATATATACATGGATTACATATAGTGTATATATTATATATTATATATATGTGTATATATATCTGGATTGAAGATAAAGATATCAAAGAAGCAGAAATTTCAGAAACCCCAAAAAGGGGGAAATACAAAGAAAGCCACACTTAAGCATATCATAATCAAACTACTGAAAACCAATGATAAAAGGTAATTGGAACATTCATTCTAAGCAATAACAAGAAAAATGATGGCTGTTTTCTCACCAGAATCAATAAAGTTCAGAAGATAACAAAACCACATATTTGAAGAAAAAAATTGAAAAAAAAATTGACAACCTGAAATTCTATATGCGAAAAAATATCCTTTAAAATGTGACAAAAACATACACCTTTTCAAGCAGACAATGCATGAAAGAATTTATCTTCTGCAGACATAAGTCTTACTTAATTAAGGAGATTCTTTAAGCTGCAGTGAAATAATAGCAGGGAGATTCTTGGTTTTGTAGAAAAAGAGTAATGTGTTGGAAAAAATAACAAACGTAAAACATTTTCTTTTTTATATATATTTATATTTCTTTAAAAAGCTATTGACTGTTTAAAGAAAAATAATAAAATTATTGTGAAACTTATCACATAATTATTAGTATGTAAAAATAAGAGTATGAATATTGGGAGACTAGTAAGTGGAAGCATACCTGTGTAAGACTTTACATTTTTAATTATAATAACCATATACTATATTATATATTAATTATTATATATAATTATAGCATATATATTATATATTATAATACTATATTATATATTTTATTATAATATAATAAGTTATATTTATTGATTATAATCTCTAGAGCAACCACTAAAAAATAACAAGAAATGCATAACAAAAAAGTTAATGGAGGGGTATCCAGTTCTGGCTAAGTTGGAATACCTCATTCCATGATATTCCTCTCTCTTACAAACAAAAGACCCTGGTCATAAATAGAAAGCAAACACAGGAGGACTCTGAAATATGGAAATAAGAACGAGGACTGGCTAGGGACTTTAAGACTTCAGGGGTGATACATTATATCCCAGATGGGCACTGGAAAAAACCTGTAATCTGGAACCATCAATAGCTGAGTAAAACCACAAACAACAAAGCTCCAAAAGCAGCTTTCTCTCCAGGGTCAAAGCACTGGTAAAGGATGGCTTAGCAGAACAGAAAACCACTGTGGTGATACCTGTCCTACTCTCACTAAATACCCCAGCCATCCTACCACCATGACTGATTTGGGACACTGGGCTTCCTGTGCCACCTGTTTATAAGAGGTTTTAGAGTCAGAAGACTTCAAAGACCTGTGGGACGATAACAAAAGGTCTAATGTTCCTATCTCTGGACTACCAGAAAGAGAAGAGAAAGAGAACAGGGCTGAAAAGTACTTCAAGAACATAATAGTTTCAGTATTTTGAAGATTGTGGAGTAGTAGCAGGCTGAGACAACATCAGGTAGCAGGAGATCAACTAGATAGTTTATCAAACCATTCTGAACACCTGCAAATCCAAGAGGAGATTGGAAAGAAGAGGAGCAGCAATTTTAGAAACAGAAAAATGACCACTTTCTGAAAGGTAGGATGTGCGGAGAAATGAATCCAAAGTGATGGGAAGATAGACTGCAGAGGGAGGCACCAGCTCCCGGCAAGCAGCGGAGCAACAGAGCACAAAATCAGGACTTTTAAAAGTCTGCTCCACTTAGGGACATCACTCCAGAAGCTAAGCCAGGGTGGAGCCCACACGGGACACCAAGGTCTCAGGTCCCACGGGGTCACAGAAGGATCAGGGGCATCTGAGTGTCACAGAGCTCGCAGGTATTAGAGCGGGAAAGCCGGCTACAGAGAGGGAGCTGAGGAGTGAGTTCTCAACTCGGGGTTACCTTAAATTGTGATCTGTGGCACAGGCCACTGCTCTGTGAGGAGGGTCCCCACAAGAAGCAGACCCAGGGACACCCCCCTAGAAGAGCTCAGGGATCTGTGGGGTTCAGATTCCAGGCGAGGCTGTGTGCCACAGACAGAGACACTTGGTCACAGGCTGGGTGAGCTCGGAGGGAGGCCAGAGGCCAGGGAGACAGGAGTGATTGAGCTTTTCTTTGAGGGGGCACTGAGGAGTGGGGTCCCGAGCTCTGGCAAGGGTGGTGCAATTCCACCTCTGGCAAAGACACTTGAGAATCACTACAACAGTGCCCTCCCCCCCCAAGATCAGGAAGAAATCCAGCCAAGACCAAGTTCACTTATCAAGGAGATCAGCTGAATTCCAGAGGAGGAGAAAGTGAAGCATGGAATTCATGACTTTCCCCCCATGATTTTTTAGTCTTGCAAAGTTAATTAATTTTTTTAATTTTATTTTTTTTTATTCTATTTTTTTAACTTTTACTCTTCCTCTTTTAACATTTTTAACTAGTTTATCTTAACAATATCTTTCATAAAAAATCTCTTGAACCTTCATTATTATATTTACATTTTATCCTTCATTGTATCTAATTTTATTCTTTGTATACACATAGGGTTTTTTCTTCTAAAAAAATGTAGGATACAACTTCTTCTAATAGATCAAAATATACCCTATATCTAGCACAGGGCTTTGCTCCAATCTCCATCCTGAGCAAATTCTCTCCACTTCCTTTTTCTTTCTTTTCCCAAGCTACTTATCCCCTCCTTTTTGAGAATTTTTAAAATTTTCATCTTCATAGTCATATTCCATCCCTTCATTGTGTTTACCCTTATTGTGTGTGTGTGTGTGTGTGTGTGTGTGTGTGAATATGTTTTTTCCTTCCTTAAAAATCTGGGAGGTAGTTTCTTCTAAGAGACCAAAATACTCCAAAATTAAGTGGGTAGCTCTGTTCTATTCACCAGTCTAATATATATATTTTCTTTTTTTCCCCTGAACTCCTTTTTAGCCCCTTTCTTACCCCCATGATTTGGGGTTTCTTCTGATTTGGTTAATGCACATTTTCTTGGGGTCTTTGCTACCCTTTTAGTATTTTATTCTCTCCTTCATATATTCTTACCTGGATAAAAAGAAGAGGTGGAAAAACTCACCATAATAAAAAGAACAAGAGGCAATGCTGAAGGCTAGGGACCCAATCAATACAGACATTGGTAATATGTCAGATCTAGAGTTCAGAATAATGATTCTCAAAGTGCTATCTGGGCTTGAAAAAGGTATTGAAGATATTAGAGAAACCCTTTCTGGAGAAATAAAAGAACTAAAATCTAACCAAGCTTAAATAAAAAAAAATCTATTAATGAGGTGCAATAAAAAAATGGAGGCTCTTATCTGCTAGGATAAATGAGGCAGAATAAAGAATTAGTGATATAGAAGACCAAATGACAGAGAGTAAAGAAGCTGAGCAAAAGAGAGACAAACAACTACTGGACCATGAGGGGAGAATTCAAGAGATAAGTAATACCATAAGATGAAACAATATCAAATAATTGGGATTCCAGAAGAAGAAGAAAGAGAGAAGGGAGCAGAAGGTATAGTGGAGTGAATTGTTGTAGAGAATTTCCCCAAATCCAGGAAGCAAAGAAATCCCCCTCAAAATCAATAAGAATAGGTCCACACCTCGTCATCTAATAGTAAAACTGACAAGTCTTAGTGACAAAGAGAAAATTCTGAAAGGAGCCCGGGACAAGACTTCTATAACATACAATGGTAAATATTAGATTGGCTGCAGACTTATCCACAGTGACTTGGCAAGCCATAAAGAACTGGCATGATATATTCAGAGCACTAAACGAGAAAAACATGTAGCCAAGAATACTATATCCAGCTAGGCTATTACTGAAAATAGGAGAGATATAAAGCTTTCAGGACAAATAAAAGCTGAAAGAATTTGTAAACACCAAACCAGCTCTACAGGAAATATTGAAAGGGACACTCTAAGCAAAGAGAGAGCCTTAAAGTAGTAGACCAGAAAGGAACAGAGACAATATACAGTAACACTCACCTTTCAGGCAATACAATAGCACTAAATTCATATCTCTCAATAGTTACCCTGAATGTAAATGGACTAAATGCCCCAATCAAAAGACACAGAGTATCAGAATGGATAAAAAACCAAAATCCATCAATATGCTGCCTAAAAGAAATTTTTTTTAGACCCAAAGACACCTCCAGACTTAAAGTGAGGGGGCAGAAAACAATTTACCATGCTAATGGACATCAAAAGAAAGCTGGGGTGGCAATCCTTTTATCAGATCAATTAGATTTTAAAGACTATAATAAGGACAGATGAGGAAGGATGGGGAAGGACACTATATCATACTCAAAGGTTCTGTCCAACAAGAGGATCTAATGATTTTAAAGATCTATGCCCCTAACATGGGGCCAACTATATAAAACAATTAATAACAAAATCAAAGAAACACATCGACAGTAATACAGTAATAGCAGGGGACTTTAACACCCCCTCACTAAAATGGACAGATCATCTAAACAAAAGATCAACAAGGAAATAAAGATCTTCATGGACATCACAGATATATTCAGAACATTCCATCCCAAAACAATAGCATACACATTCTTCTCGAGTGAACATGGAACATTCTCTATAATAGATCATATCCTGGGTCATAAATCAGGTCTCAACCAATATCAAAAGATTGGGATCATTCCCTGCATATTTTCAGACCACAATGCTCTAAAGCTAGAACTCAATCACAAGAGGAAATTTGGAAAGAACCCAAATACATGGAGACTAAACAGCATCCTTCTAAAGAATGAATGGGTCAACCAGGAAATTAAAGAAAATATATAGCAATACGAGCCTTTCTCAAGAAACAAGAAAGGTCTCAAGTACACAACCTAACCCTACACCTAAAGGAGCTGGAGAAAGAACAACAAGGAAAGCCTAAACCCAGCAGGAGAAGAGAAATCATGAAGATCAGAGCAGAAATCAATGAAATAGAAACAAACAAACAAACAAACAAAAACCAATAGAACAAATCAACGAAACTAGGAGCTGGTTCTTTGAAAGAATGAAAAAAATTGACAAACTTCTGGCCAGAATTATCAAAAAGAAAAGAGAAAGGACCCAAATAAATAAAATCATGAATGAAAGAGGAGAGATCACAACTAACACAAAGAAATACAAACAACTATAAAAACATATTATGAGCGACTATACACCAGCAAATTTGACAATCTGGAAGAAATGGATGCACTGCTAGAGACACATAAACTACCACAACTGAAGCAGGAAGAAAGAGAAAACCTGAAAAGACCAATACCCATTAAGGAGATTGAAGCAGTCATCAAAAATCTCCCAACAAACAAGAGCCCAGGGCCAGATAGCTTCCCAGGGGAATTCTACCAAACATTTAAAGAAGAATTAATTCCTAGTCTCCTGAAACTGTTTCAAAAAACAGAAATGGGAGGAAAACTCCCAAACTCATTTTATGAGGCCAGCATTACCTTGATCCAAAAACCAAAGATCCCATCAAAAAAGAGAATTACAGACCAATATCCTTGATGAATACAGATGCAAAAATTTTCACCAAAATACTAGCCAGTAGGATCCAACAGTACATTTATTCAGGATTTATTCAGGGCTGCAAGGTTCGTTCAACATCTGCAAATCAATCAATGTGACACAATACATTAATAAAAGAAAGAATAAGAACCATATAAAATCATGGAAACAAATGATAATGAAAATACAACGGTTCAAAATCTGTGGGACACAACAAAGGCAGTCCTGAGAGGAAAATATATAGCGGTACAAGCCTTTCTCAAGAAACAAGAAAGGTCTCAGGTACACAACCTAACCCTACACCTAAAGGAGCTGGAGAAGGAACAAGAAAGAAACCCTAAGCCCAGCAGGAGAAGAGAAATCATAAAGATCAGAGCAGAAATCAATGAAATAGAAACCAAAAAAACAATAGAACAAATCAACGAAACTAGGAGCTGGTTCTTTGAAAGAATTAATAAAATTGATAAACCCCTGGCCCGACTTATCAAAAAGAAAAGAGAAAGGACCCAAATAAATAAAATCATGAATGAAAGAGGAGAGATCACAACTAACACCAAGGAAATACAAACTATTATAAGAACATACTATGAGCAACTCTACGGCAATAAATTTGACAATCTGGAAGAAATGGATGCATTCCTAGAAACATATAAACTACCACAACTGAACCATGAAGAAATAGAAAGCCTGAACAGACCCATAACCAGTAAGGAGATTGAAACAGTCATTAAAAATCTCCAAACAAACAAAAGCCCAGGGCCAGACGGCTTCCCGGGGGAATTCTACCAAACATTTAAAGAAGAACTAATTCCTATTCTCCTGAAACTGTTCCAAAAAATAGAAATGGAAGGAAAACTTCCAAACTCATTTTATGAGGCCAGCATCACCTTGATCCCAAAACCAGACAAGGATCCCACCAAAAAAGAGAGCTATAGACCGATATCCTTGATGAACACAGATGCGAAAATACTCAACAAAATACTAGCCAATCGGATTCAACAGTACATTAAAAAGATTATTCACCACGACCAAGTGGGATTTATTCCAGGGCTGCAAGGTTGGTTCAACATCCGCAAATCAGTCAATGTGATACAACACATCAATAAAAGTAAGAACAAGAACCATATGATACTCTCAATAGATGCTGAAAAAGCATTTGACAAAGTACAACATCCCTTCCTGATCAAAACTCTTCAAAGTGTAGGGATAGAGGGCACATACCTCAATATCATCAAAGCCATCTATGAAAAACCCACCGCAAATATCATTCTCAATGGAGAAAAACTGAAAGCTTTTCCGCTAAGGTCAGGAACACGGCAGGGATGTCCATTATCACCACTGCTATTCAACATCGTACTAGAGGTCCTAGCCTCAGCAATCAGACAACAAAAGGAAATTAAAGGCATCCAAATCGGCAAAGAAGAAGTCAAATTATCACTCTTCGCAGATGATATGATACTATATGTGGAAAACCCAAAAGACTCCACTCCAAAACTGCTAGAACTTATACAGGAATTCAGTAAAGTGTCAGGATATAAAATCAATGCACAGAAATCAGTTGCATTTCTCTACACCAACAGCAAGACAGAAGAAAGAGATATTAAGGAGTCAATCCCATTTACAATTGCATCCAAAACCATAAGATACCTAGGAATAAACCTAACCAAAGAGACACAGAATCTATACTCAGAAAACTATAAAGTACTCATGAAAGAAATTGAGGAAGACACAAAGAAATGGAAAAATGTTCCATGCTCCTGGATTGGAAGAATAAATATTGTGAAAATGTCTATGCTACCTAAAGCAATCTACACATTTAATGCAATTCCTATCAAAGTACCATCCATCTTTTTCAAAGAAATGGAACAAATAATTCTAAAATTTATATGGAACCAGAAAAGACCTCGAATAGCCAAAGGGATATTGAAAAAGAAAGCCAACGTTGGTGGCATCACAATTCCGGACTTCAAGCTCTATTACAAAGCTGTCATCATCAAGACAGCATGGTACTGGCACAAAAACAGACACATAGATCAATGGAACAGAATAGAGAGCCCAGAAATAGACCCTCAACTCTATGGTCAACTAATCTTCGACAAAGCAGGAAAGAATGTCCAATGGAAAAAAGACAGCCTTTTCAATAAATGGTGCTGGGAAAATTGGACAGCCACATGCAGAAAAATGAAATTGGACCATTTCCTTACACCACACACGAAAATAGACTCAAAATGGATGAAGGACCTCAATGTACGAAAGGAATCCATCAAAATCCTTGAGGAGAACACGGGCAGCAACCTCTTCGACCTCTGCCGCAGCAACATCTTCCTAGGAACAACGCAAAAGGCAAGGGAAGCAAGGGAAAAAATGAACTACTGGGATTTCATCAAGATCAAAAGCTTTTGCACAGCAAAGGAAACAGTTAACAAAATCAAAAGACAACTGACAGAATGGGAGAAGATATTTGCAAACGACATATCAGATAAAGGACTAGTGTCCAGAATCTATAAAGAACTTAGCAAACTCAACACCCAAAGAACAAATAATCCAATCAAGAAATGGGCAGAAGACATGAACAGACATTTCTGCAAAGAAGACATCCAGATGGCCAACAGACACATGAAAAAGTGCTCCATATCACTTGGCATCAGGGAAATACAAATCAAAACCACAATGAGATATCACCTCACACCAGTCAGAATGGCTAAAATCAACAAGTCAGGAAATGACAGATGCTGGCGAGGATGCGGAGAAAGGGGAACCCTCCTACACTGTTGGTGGGAATGCAAGCTGGTGCAGCCACTCTGGAAAACAGCATGGAGGTTCCTCAAAATGTTGAAAATAGAACTGCCCTATGACCCAGCAATTGCACTATTGGGTATTTACCCTAAAGATACAAATGTAGTGATCCAAAGGGACACATGCACCCGAATGTTTATAGCAGCAATGTCCACAATAGCCAAACTATGGAAAGAACCTAGATGTCCATCAACAGATGAATGGATCAAGAAGATGTGGTATATATACACAATGGAATACTATGCAGCCATCAAAAGAAATGAAATCTTGCCATTTGCAACAACATGGATGGAACTAGAGCGTATCATGCTTAGCGAAATAAGTCAAGCAGAGAAAGACAACTATCATATGATCTCCCTGATATGAGGAAGTGGTGATGCAACATGGAGGCTTAAGTGGGTAGAAGAATAAATGAAACAAGATGGGATTGGGAGGGAGACAAACCATAAGTGACTCTTAATCTCACAAAACAAACTGAGGGTTGCCGGGGGGAGGGGGTTGGGGAGAAGGGGGTGGGATTATGGACATTGGGGAGGGTATGTGATTTGGTGAGTGCTGTGAAGTGTGTAAACCTGGTGATTCACAGACCTGGGGATAAAAATATATGTATATAAAAAATATATGTTTATAAAAAATAAAAAAAAAAAAAAAAAAAAAAAGAACATAACAAAAAAAAAAAAAAATAAAAAAAATAAAAAGAACCATATAATACTTTCAATAGATGCTGAAAAAGCATTTGACAATGTGCAGCATCCTTTCCTGATCAAAACTCTTCAAAGTGTAGGGATAGAGGATACATACATCAATATCATCAAAGCCATCTATGAAAAACTCACCGCAAATATCATTCTCAATGGAGAAAAACTGAGAGCTTTTCCGCTAAGGTCAGAACACGCCAGGGATGTCCATTATCACCACTGCTATTCAACATAGTATTAGAGGTCCTAGCCTCAGCATTAAGACAACAAAAAGAAATTAAAAGCATCCAAATCGGAAAAGAAGAATTCAAACTATCACTCTTTCAGATGATAAGATACTGTATGTGGAAAACCCAAAAGACTCCACTCCAAATCTGCTAGAACTTGTACAGGAATTCAGTAAAGTGTCAGGATATAAAATCAATGCACAGAAATCAGTTGATTTCTATACACCAACAAGAAGACAGGAGAAAGAGAAATTAAGGAGTCAATCTCATTTACTATGATACCTCAAAGCACAAGATACCTAGGAATAAACCTAACCAAAGAGGCAAAAAATCTGTATTCAGAAAACTATAAAGTACTCATGAAAGAAATTGAGGAAGACACAAAGAAATGGAAAAATGTTTCATGCTCATGGATTGGAAGAGCAAATATTGTGAAAATGTCTATGCTACCTAAAGCAATCTACACGTTTAATGCAATCCCTATCAAAATCCCATCCATTTTTTTCAAAGAAATGTAACAAATAATCCTAAAATTTATATGGAACCAGAAAAGACCTCGAATAGCCAAAGGACTACTGAAAAAGAAAGCCAAAGTTGGTGGCATCACAATTCCGGACTTCAAGCTCTATTACAAAGCTGTCATCATCAAGACAGCATGGTACTGGCACAAAAACAGACACATAGATCAATGCAACAGAATAGAGAGCCCAGAAATAGACCCTCAACTCTATGGTCGACTAATCTTTGACAAAGCAGGAAAGAATGTCCATTGAAAAAAAGACAATCTCTTCAACAAATGATGTTGGGAAAACTGGACAGCCACATGCAGAAAAATGAAGCTGGACCATTTCTTTACACCACCTTACATTTATATGTTAAAAAAAAAAAAAAAAAAAAAAGAACATAATAGCTGAAAACTCCCAAGTTCGGCAAAAGAAATAAAACTAAGCAAACTTAGTGGGCTCCTGACAATGTCACTCTAAAGAAATCATGCCATTATTATACATAATAATCTAACTTCAAAAACACTAATGACAAAGGAAAACACTTAAAAGAATTTAGAGAGAAATGAAATACCTATGAAGTAACAACAACTTGAATGATGATGGATTTCTCATCAGAACCAGGAAGCCAGATGAAAAGGATACTTTCCTCTTCTGTTTTCTGTTTAGACTATGTTTTTAAAAAATTGAGGTGAAATTGACATACATTATATTAGTTTCAGATGTACAATATTATGGTTATGATTTGATACTTGTACATATTTCAAAATTATCACAGCAATTAACATTTGTCACCATATATGGTGGCTGAAATTTTTTTCCTGTGATGAGAAATTTAAAAATCTACTCTCTTAGCAACTTGCCAGTATGAAATATGGTATTATTAACTATGGTCACCATGCTGTAAAGCACATCCCCATTTAACTGAAAGCTTGTACCTTTTCACTTTCTTCAGCAATTCAGCCCACCTTTCATCCTCTGCCTGTGGTAAGTTCCAACCTGCAATACGTTCTCTATATCTATGAGGTTTTTGTTTTGTTATCAGGTTCCACATGTAAGTGAGGTCCTTCTCTGAATTATTTCATCTAGCACAAGCCCTCAAAGGCCATCCATGTCACAAATGGCAAGATATCATTATCTTTTATGACCTGAATAATAATACTGTCTTGTATGTATATGTTCTCCCTCCCACCCAGGGCACCCACCCAGGGCACTGAGATTGATTCCAAATCTTAGTTATTGTAAATAATGCTGCAGTGAACACAGAGGCGCACATATTTCTTGAAGACAGTGTTTCTTTTCTTCAGATGAATAGAACTGCTAGATCTTAAGGTATTTCTATTTTTAATATTTTGATGAACCTCCATATTCTTTTACCTAGTAGTGGCACTAAATTACATTTTCACCAACCATGCACAAGAGTTCCTCTTTCTCCACATCCTATTTGACACATGTTGTTTCTTGCTAATATATATGTTTTTATACGTATTTTTAAATATTTTATTTATTTACTTGAGAGAGAGAGCATGAGAGGGGAGAAGGTCATAGGGAGAAGCAGACTCCGCACTGAGCAGGGAGCCTGATGCGGGACTTAATCTTGGGACTCCAGGATCATGACCCAAGCTGAAGGCAGTTGCCCAACCAACTGAGCCACCCAGGCACCCTATTTCTTCTTAATATATTAAGACAAATTTTAGGTTTACAGAACAATTAAGCATGAACACAGTTTCTCTTATTGTTAACATCTTTCTATAGTGTGGTACATTTGTTACAATTAATATACCAATATTGATACATTATTAACTAAGGCCCATAGTTTATGTTAGGATTCATTCCTTGTGTTTTATAGTTCCACCTGTTAATTGTTTTGTTTTGACAAGTGCAAAAAATCACATATCCATTAAACTATCATACGGAAGACTTTCACTGCCCTAAAAATCCCCTGTGCTTTGCCCTTTCATCCTTTCTTTCCCCTAACCTCTAACAACCACCTATCTTTTTATAATCTTCATACTTTTGCCATTTCTAGAACATCAGATAACTGGAATCACATGGCATGTAATCTTTTTATACTAGTTTCTTTGATTCAACAATATGTACTTAAGATACTTCCATGCCTTTTTGTGGTTGATAGCTCATTTCTTCTTAGACTAATGTATCTCATTGTGTGGATGTGCCATAACTTATCCACTCACCAACTGAAGGACATCTTAATTGCTTTCAAATTTGGGAAATTATTAATAAATCTGCTATAAGCATTTGTCTTCAGGTTTTTGTGTACACTTAAGTTTTCAGTTATATTGGCTAAATGCCTAGAAGTGTAATTATCAGATTGTTTGGTCAGACTACATTTAGTTTGTAAGCAACTGCCAATCTGTTTTCCCAAGTATCTGTACCATTTTGCATTCCCACTACCAATTATTGAGTTTCTCTTGCTTCATGCCCTTGTCAGCATTTAAAATGTTTGTTAGAGTTTGGGTTATTGGCTATTCTAATAGCTGTGCCACAAAATTTCCTTGTTACTCTATTCTATTTTATTTTAGAATTTTATTTGAGAGAGAAAATGAGAGAGAGAGAGAGAACTTGAAAGGGGAGAGGTCAGAGAGAGAAGAGAATCCCCACCAAGCAGGGAGCCCAATGTGTGACATGATCCCAAGATTCCAGGATCATGAACTGAGACGAAGGCAGTTGCTTAACCAAATGAGTGGGTGCCTCTCCTTGTTATTTTAACTGAAAATCCCTTAATGACAGTATGATTGTGGAGTATCATTTTTTATATTCTTATTCATCATCTAATATCTTCTTTGGTGAGGTGCCTATTAAGGTCCTCACCCATTTAAAAACTGAGTTCTTTTCTTGTGGAATTTTAAGAGTTGGTTGTATATTTTAGATACAGACCGTTAACAAATATGTGCTTCGATACTCCCAGTGTATGGCTTGTCTTTTGCAGAGTGTAAGTTTTTAATTTTAATGACGTTCAACTTGATTTTTTTCATGGATCATGCCTATGGTGTTGTATCTAAAAAGCCATTGCCAAACCCACAGCTACTTAAATTTTCCAACGTTACTTTCTAGAAACTTGATAGTTTTGTGTTTTATGTTTAAACCTCTGATCCATTTTGAGTTAATCTTTGTGAAAGATTATAAGGTCTATATCTACTGCTTTTTTTTTTTTTTTAAATATGTGGATGCCCGTTATGTTCATAGTATCTTTATTCATAATAGCCCTGAACCACAAACTAATTAACTTGTGGGTCAAAGTGGAAGTCTCAAGGGAAATGAAACATACAAAGAACCGAATAAATTTTGTGGGATGTATGTAATGCAATACTGAGAGGTAAATCTATTGTACTAAGTGCTTATTTTAGAAAAAGTATTTAAAAAATAATAATCTAAGCCTCTGTCTTAAGTGACCAGATGAAGAACAAAATCAATTATAACAATTTGAGCATAAATAAGTGAAATAGAAAACAGAAGAAAAAAATAGAGAAAATTAAGCAAAAAGCTTTTCTTAAAAAAAAGCATAATTTAAGTGTAAATCTAGCAAAATGTACACAATGGTGTTACGTTAAAAAGTATAAAATGCTGAGAAAGGAATATAGAACAGACAAATAAATGGAGAGATATAACATGTTCATGGATCAAAAAACTCAACATATAATGTCAATTATCTTCCAAATTGATTTGCTGGTTTAATGCAATTCCTATCACAAGCTCAACAAAACTATTTTATAGACAGAGGGAATGCAATGAAACTAGCATAACCAAAACAGCTTTGAAAAAGAGAAGAAAATGGCGAAGATCAGTCAGCCCAATACACACACACACACACTAATCGAAAAAAAATGTAGTACCGGTGGACTGACATAGAGATCAATGTAACATACAGAGAATCCATCAGTAGACTAGCACCGTCATGGTCAACTGATTTGTCAAACATGGTAAAGTAATTAAATGGAGGAAGGGTAGTCTTCTTAACAAATACTGCTGAAAAATAAATAACTAAGTCTTGATCTAAACCTCAATTGTATACAAAAATTAACTCCAACTGGGTATTAGATTTACATTTAAAGCATAAAATTATCAAACTTCTAGAAGAAAATATAGCTCTAGGAGAGACCATGCTATGAGAATCAAGAGACAAAATACATGGGGGCATCTGGGTGGCTCACTTGGTTAAGCCTCTGCCTTTGGCTCAGGTTATGATCCCAGAGTTGTGGGATCAAGCCCTGCATGAGGCTCTCTGCTCATCAGCGAGCCTGTTTCCCCCCTCTCTCTTCCTGCCTCTCTGCCTACTTGTGGTCTCTCTGTGTCAAATAAATAAATAAAATCTTTGGGAAAAAAAAAAAAAGAGACAAACTACAGACTTGACTAAGTATTTGCTATCCAAATATCTGACAAAAGACTCATTTCTAAAATATATATAGAACTCTCAACACCTCAACAGTAAAAGCAAAAATAAAATCCAATTAGAAAATGGGCAAAAGACATGAACAGACATATTACCAAAGAGAATATGCAGATCATAAATAAGCACATAAAAATATGCTCAACATCATTAGCCATTAGACAAATGCAAATTAAGAGCATGATGAGGTATCATAACATACCTTTTAGAACAGCTAAATATTTTTTAAAGTTATATTAATAGCAAATGCTGGTGAGAATGTGAAAAATCCAATTTTTTCCTATCCTTCGTAAGAATAGCAAAATTGCACAGCCACTCTGGAAAATAGTTTGGCAATTTTACACTTTGCATGGAACCCAGTATTTATATTCCTGCGCATTTATCCGAGGAAATAAAAACTTATGTCTACACAAAACCTGCATATTAACAGCATTTATTTATTCAGAATAGCAGAAACTCAGAAACTATCCAAATGCCATTCAAGAGGTTCAAAGCGTGAATTGTTCAACTGGTACCTCCGTACAATGGAACGTTACTCAGCAATTTAAGAAAGACACTGTTACGAGTACAGCTTCAGTGGATCCCAACAGAATTTTGCTGGATGAAAAAAGTGAATCTTAAAAGGTTGATTACTGTATAAATTAATTTATATAACATTCTTGAAAGAGTAAAATTATTGAGATGACAAGTGCAGGAGTGATTGCCAGGGGCTAAGGAGATGGGGAGAAGAGAGTAGGTGTGACTGTAAAGAAGTAGTAGAAGGGATATTTGTATTGATAGAAAGTTTTGTATTTTGAATGTGGTGGTTGTTAAACTAATCTACGGACATGATAGAGTTGCATAAGAGTATACACACACAAACACAAAAATAAGTGCATGAAAAACTGGTGAGATCTAATAAAGTTATAGACTGCATTGTCAATTTTCTGGTTTTGATAATTTTTTTTTTTTAAGAAGTCATCATTGGAGAAAACTAGCTTATGGTTACATGGAATCTGTTATCTTTCCAACTTCCTGTTCATCTAGAATTATTTCAAAATTTAAAAAAGAGTCAAAGAACATAGAGTAGAATGCTAAACCAAATGAACAATAAAACTTCAACTCATCCTTGGGACAGATAAAGGAAAAAATAGGGGATGTGATACATCAAACTCAAATAAAATGGTACATTTAAACACAAATATATGAATATATATAATTATAGATAGCTGACCAAGTTGAGGCACATAACAGAATATTATTTGGCAGTAGCAAAGGACAACTTTTCAACTGAAATGATGAATCTTGAAAGAGATATGCTCCTGAAAACAAAAAACAAAAAACCCAAAGAACTCAAAGTGTAGTATTACATTTGTTTGAAGTCTGAAACCAGACCACATTAAACTATGGTTAAGACAAGTTAGAAAAGTAGCTGCCCTACAAGGGGCATATTTGACTGGAAGTGAAAAAAAAAAACAAAAAAAAAGGAGCTCTAGAGAGTGGTGGAAATATTCAATGCCTTGGTAGATATGTGGGTTTCAAAAGTATATGCATTTGTCAAAACGAATCAAACTGTACACTTAATGTGGGTACATTTCTATGAATGTAAATTATACTTTAATTTTAATATGTTCTTTAAAAAGAACTTTAAAAATTTTCCCACATCCATATGAATCATTTAATATACTTCCTGGGAAGCCCACGCTCCATTTGGGCATCGCCAGAACAGTAACATGGTATGGTAGCTGTGGGCACTTTGGAAGCTAGGTCTCAAGGCCTGGGCACTCGTTTTTACATGATTACATACTGACCAGATGCTGTTCAAATAATTCACCTTGTTTTCACCCCCACATTTTGAGGAAAAAGCAAAATTAGAAAGCCTCAAAGTATTTTTAACCAAAAGATAAGAGATTTTGTATCCATTTTGAACAGTCTTACGAGGAGAGTGCTGACAACTTCTTGGCTTTCTTAAGATGTAAAATAAAATAAAAGAGCCTCAGGACGACTGCAGGGAAAACGTCAGTTAGACTTTATTTAGGAAACACTTGAATAACCCGTAAGGATTAAGCCCAGTTATAATCATGTATCTCTGACAATAAACAAATATATTGTATACAGAACCTCAAGGTGAAAGTCTTCCTCTCAGATGGACCTTTAATTCCTTAAGAATTTGTTTCCCATCATTTGGAGAACTGGTGCTGCAAACTCCTTTGTCTTGCACTTACTTATTGTAAGCTAGTCTCGGAAAATGATCTCTGTGACAACCTGGCTGGAAGGCGCAGTCCCTAACCTCCAATACAATTTTATTCAACCTGACTTGAAAAACCAGAAAACAGTTCAGCTCAACAATAAAGGGGACACAGCAGAATGTCATCAGCTGTATTTATAGGGATAGTCCGAAAAAATGTATCATTTTCTGAGAATAGGTGATAACCAATAAATATGGTAAAGATACTACTACAGCAGGCCCTGAGATAATCCTGTCAGCCGATCAGGAAGGAGTAACTGTATGAAGCAGTTCAGATCAAGTTCAAAAACAAAGTACACCCAAGGTAACACAAATAGGACAATTAGGTGTGGACAGCAATACCTCTACAGGTTTTGGACATACCGCAGCCCTTTTTAAAGTGCTGACGTTCTCTTTGTTGCTATGTCCTTTATCTTAGAAATGAGTAGTCAGTATTTTACACTTTCCTCTTGGGCATTTCAAGACTCCATACTCATGATGGTATCCAGCTCTGTTCTATTAAAGCAAAGAAACAGATAAGCTTATTTACTGAACAGATGTGTACAGAATTATTTTCTGCTGAGAAGTCTAAAATGGAAACATAGATCCCTGCCTTCATGGAGATTAGCATCATGTACAAGTTCATAAATACACGTTGAACAAATTAGTGAAGGAGCATCAGGAGTGCAGAGGGGGGAAGCGGGAAGGAGAACTGCCACTTATTGTTCATCCACAATTCTCGTCTCTGTTAAGCCTCCTGCGCATCATCTCATTTAACCCCACCCTTGTCTTCTTTTGGAGATGAATAAAGGACACTCAGAAAACTCAAGTGCTCAAAAGCACAGAGCTTAAGGGCAAAGCCGTAATTCCCAGCTGCTGAAAGTCCCACTCAACCGGACTGTCATTCTATGGGATCACAATCGTTTTTAGTACTCCGTGGTGTCTATGAAACTTCCAATCAGAATTGCATGACTTTGAATAATCTTGCTTGAATGGTTCATATTTTGTGGTTTGGGCAGTTCTTTAGCTTTAAGTGTTCTACCAGAGAAATACAAATGTCACTTCCTTCGAGAAGCCCATCTGGTATCTCACGCTGTTCAGATCCTTTGATTATATGCCCTCCTAATGCTGAATACCTCCGTCCATGCCACCTACTCTTTGAATAATTTCTACCCTTTTCTCTAGATTACTAGCATAGGGAGTGAGGCTCAGAAGGCATCTGTTTTTGCTTAACTGGCACATTGCTAAGCCTACAGTGGGCATTAAATAATTAAACTAGAGTCGCTGAATGAATGAACATTTTAGGGGACCCGCAGAGAGTAATTAAAATGCCAGAGGCCTAAAACTGATAGCAAATTATAGGTAAAATCCTCTGAGGGGATAATTAAGAGAGAGTTAGGTACAGGGGAAGAGAAAGAGAGGGGCTATTGAAGAAATTCAATGCAAATGTGCGCCTCAAACAAGGTCAAGAATTTGGGGGATTTCTGTATATCCCTACAGGTTATGGTTGCAGCCATTGACTTGATCAGCTGGGATAGAGAGCTCTTAAAATCTCAGACTTCTCTGGACCAGAATTGTGAATTCATCTTCTCAAATTCGCAAATACTGAACTGAAAAAGCAACACTGAGAATTCTGTCTTTCAAAACTGTTCTTGAGTCACCCAAAAATTCTATTCAGAATTTGAGTTTTGAATCTGACGAATTTTACAGAGAATAGAAACAGTTGGCCAGAAGGCTCAGTGGAGAAGACGGGATCCCCTTCATTCAGCCCTCCGACATTCAGAGATACGGAGGGCATGGGAAGAAACCAGCTCACGACAGAGACCAGACAAGTCCTTAAAGAAAATGCTGCAAATGGGACTTCAGTGTGTTAGTGATCCAAAGAAAATTAAATTCCTTGCAGCTCTAATTTTATGGTGACAGGGCAGGAAAAATAAATAACCTAAAAAAAAAAATGAATGCCCACTCTATAATTACAGTTTTCAAAACAAAACAAAACAAAACAAAACAACAACAAAAACCTTTGCTTTGTCATCTAATTTTTTAATCATAAGCATAGGTTTAGTGTCAGTTCACTTCTTTATTCTTTTGCATCCCCTATTAACAAGTTTAGCTTTGTCCCTATAGCTGGTACACAATAAATACTGGTTTGTAAATGAGTACATTTTATTGCTACTTATTCTTGCGCATTTGTGTGTGTGTGTGTGTGTGAGAGAGAGAGAGAGAGAGAGAGAGAGAAAGAGAGAAAATGCTTTGTCATGTCAAACATGACATGATGTAAACTGATGCAAAAAATTTTAGAATAAGAGCATTTTATAACATAGTTAATACATATTGATTGATGAAATCTGAAAAACAGAATGACAATGAAGCCGAATATTATTTTAGATACTAATTTGTGTTTACTTTTCTCATTTTTTCCCCCACTTACTTCCTCTCAGATGAAGAGGTAAGAACACTCAGGAACAAAGAAATTATGTTTCATTGTTTCAATAAGTTATATGGCAGGGCCCAATAAAAAGGTATACTATCAAACGTTCTGGCTGTTGTTTTTTCTTTCTTTTTTTAGGATTTATTTATTTATTTTGAGAGCAAGAGAACCCCATGTGCAGAGGTGTGGTAGGGGGACAGAGGCAGAGGGAGTCTCGAGAGGGCTCTATGCTGAGTGTGGAGCCTGAGCTCAGGGCTCAGTCTCATGATCCTGAGAGATCACGACCTGAACCAAAAGTAAGAGTCAGATGCTAACTGACTGAGCTGCCCTTTTTTAATTTTTAAAAATTTTTTGGACATTCTTTACCTACCTTGTAAAAACATCATTTTTCAAGTTTTTATTTTATTTAAATTCCGAACAGTATAATATTAAATAATATTAAATTTCAAACAGTATAATATTAGTTGCAGGTACAGAATTAAATGATTCATCACTCACATATAACCTCCTTAACACTCATCATCCATCTACCTGTCCCCCAACCTTCCCCTCCCTAGTAGTTTGTTCTCTATACTTAAGAGCCTATTTCTTGGTTTGCCTCTATTTTTCTTCCCTTTGCACTTTTATTTCTAAATTCTACATATGAGTGAAATCATATGGTATTCTCTTTTCTCTGAGTGACTTAATTCCTTAGCATTATACTCTCTGGCTTCCTCCACATTGTTGCAATAGGCAAGATTTCATTCTTTTTGATGGCTGAGTAATACTCTATAATGTATGGACTCCATGACGTAATATATATGGATATCTATCTATCTATCCATCTATCTATCTATCTATATCACCTCTTCTTTATTCATTTATCAGTGACATAGCCTGCTTCTACCAGGTCCATTCTAAGCTTAGAAAATGAAGATGTGGGGCACCTGGGTGGCTCAGAGGGTTAAAGCCTCTGCTTTCTGCACAGGTCATGATCCCAGGGTCCTGGGATCGAGCCCAGGGAGCCTGATTCCTCCTCTCTCTCTGCCTGCCTCTCTGCCTACTTGTGATTTCTATCAAATAAATAAAATATTTTAAAAAAAAAGAAGAAAATGATGCTTTGTCAGTGGAATGTTTGGTTTCTCAACATCCTCCTGCCCACATAAAGGAGTGTTTCTCTGACATTGTCAGTCTTGACGTCTGTTGAGTAACAGCCGCGAGACCTTGGAGCCGTCCTTGATTCCTCCCTTCCTTCGTCCCACTAGGACAGTGCCCAGTCGATTCCAGAGTGAGGCCGATCACTTCTACCTCTCTCTACACTCTTCACTGATTCCTCCTTATACCAGACGCTCCAGATTCTCTTCCGTAGCTTCCTAACATCCTCCATGCTGGCTTTCTGTCAATGGGTTCTATGAAACAGATTGCATCATTTAATATAAATTAGATTCATTCTTCTTTCAAGTCCTCCTCTCCTTTCACTTAGACTAAAAATACAAACTATTACACGAATCCCCCGCATGATCTGGACCCTGCCTCTTTTCTCCACACTTACCCTGAGACTCTTTTACTGCCATTCGACTTTCAATCCTGTTTTTACCTTGGGCTTCACCAAGTTCTATTTTCTCTGAGAAGATTTACCCTGGAGCTCTCTGTCAAAGAGACCTTTTTATTCAGTCCCTGTCTATCACTTAGCATCTTCAGAGAGGTTTTTTCCTGGCATCCAGCCCCTTTCCCCTTGACAAGGCACGTGCCACATCTGCCTGCAGGAGTGACTTTTTTTTTTTTTTTTTAAGATTTTATTTGAGAGAGAGAGAGAGAAAGAGCACAAGCAGGGGGAGAGGCAGAGGGAGAAGTAGATTCCCTGCTGAGCAGGGAGCCCCATACAGGGACCCCATCCCAGGACCTGGGATCATGACCTGTGCTGAAGACACACACTTAACTAAGCTGCCCAAGTGCCCCTGTGCAGGAGTGATTTTTATGAAGCTTCACAATGTGCCAATTGGGCTATTTCAACTAAAACTGAGACAGGAGAAATTCAGTATACTCACCTCAGATTACCTGGTTATTTAGTGCTGGAACTTAGATTCCAAGTCTAGAAAAGTTTGCATACTTATGTCCTGTGCTATTTACTCTTGGATTCTAAAATTATTTGTTGAAAGAATGAAAAAAAGTGAATGTCAGCAGACAGGATGATGAACTAGAAATTTCATCTACAGGCCATTGCTGGGTTCTATCTTATCTTCCTAGAGCATGACCTTTTGCAGGGAGAGATCGTATAAGAACTAAGATAAAATACCTTTGAAAACTGGTAGAATGGGATGTCAGACTCATATTAATTTTATGTAAAATAAATGGCAAAAGTGATTAAAAAAACAACTTGAGTTTTTGGACCAAGATTCCAGTAATTTCATGGTGCATTTTTAGCTATATTTTTATACATCATTAACTTTGCGATTCCAAAATACACTCATGCTATCATTCCTCATCTACCTCCTAAGTTTGTGTCTTTTATTTTTTTTTTTTTTAGGCCCATGATATCATATATTTAAGGATTATGTATGAACAGAAGAGTAAAATACCTGACAAAGTTGAACAGAAAAAGTGACTGACAATAATCTAAGCCCCAAATGGCAGAATTTAGAGAAGTTGGTAATGAAGACCTACAGAGTCAGGTAAGTGGCCGGCAACCGCTTTTTATTTCTCTAGAATCTTCTTTCAAGTGGTGCTTTAGGAATCATAAATAACTTCCACTGTCCTATGAAGGGCAGGATTAAGGCCCTGTTATTATGAGGAAATAAAGGCTTGGGTCATCGCGGCGAATTACACGAGGCTTTAGCCAAGTGGCAGTGGAAATTACCTTCTCTGGTTTATAGTGTCTGTTGGGCATGAAAATAATTGGGAATGGCTAAAGTACCCAGTATCATGAAAAAGTTTATTTCTAGGAAACTAATTCAACTCTCAAGCTACATTCTATTCTTAAAGAGCCTTTTCCCCCATCCTAGTTACAATCGAATTCTTACCCTCAAAAATAGACACAGGACTCCAGAAACCCATTTCATTTAGCAACATCTTGCTGGCAGCAGAGCTGCAGTGTTAGATAGGTGGCATATTTTGGTGTTCTGGATACTTTCTGGTGTTACTGACACATTCTTACTTCTGGTCTCTGAACTGCAAACATAAACACAAATCTTACTACACAAAACATTCATGACTTTTCCCTTATATTTTCATCTCCCCCCCACTCTACCTGAGAAACAATCAGAGTAGCAAGGAGCATGCCCAGACAAATTAGTTAGTGTTACAATTAGTGCCCGATTGTGAAGTCAATAATCATTTTCATTCACATTATTTCATGGTTCCTACTGTCATTATGAGTCATTTTTCAAAGTGATGCTGCTGGTTGGGGTAAGGGGTAATGGTATTGGTGCTAGATTCGCTGTGGAAAATTATCTTTATCTGTTTCCTAACAAACGTATACTTGCCCACTGGATTTTTCTACTTCATTTACTTTTATTTTTTCCTCCATTGAGCAAACACCAACATTTATGCACAATTTATAATAAACATTATGGCACTTATAAATTGAGGAATTAGATTGCTGATCAAGAAATAGGCATCTGGGGGCACCTCGGTGGCTCAGTGGGTTAAAGCTTCTGCCTTTGGCTCAGGTCATGATCCCAGGGTCTTGGGATCGAGCCCCGCATTGGCTCTCTGCTCCCCAGGAAGCCTGCTTCCTCCTCTCTCTCTGCTTTCCTTTCTCTGTCTGCCTCTCTGCCTACTTGTGATCTCTGTCTGTCAAATAAATAAATAAAATCTTTAAAAAAAAAAAAAAGAAAGAAATAGGCATCTGATTAATCACTGATAATGACAGGTTTTTGTTTTGTTTTTTAAGATTTATTTGGCAGAGAGGGAAAGAATGAGAGTGCATAATCAGGTTGGAGAGGAAGAAGGAGAGGGTGAAGCAGGCTCCCTGCTAAGCTAAGAGCCAGGCATTGGGGCTCCATCCCAGGGCCCTGGGATCATGACCTGAGCCTAAGGCAGACACTTAACCAACTGAGCCTCCCAGATGCCCACTGATATGAAAGTTTTCATAAACATCCACCATTCCTTCCTAGGTAGGATATATATAGCCCTCTTTTGTGGACTTCTCTGTATGTCTCTTTCTAGTCTCTATTATTGCTTTTATAAGTTTACACATCAACAATTTACTACTATTATCTACTGCCAAATGGAAAATGATACACAGTTACAATAATTGTTGAAAGGGACTTGTTAAAATTCACATTCTTAATTGAAAGAAGATTTAGCATATAGTAATAGAAGGAAGTGACCTAAAAATTATTCCCAAAAAAGTTAACAAAAGCAATCAGTATAGAGTGCATTTACTGATTATAATCGTCTTATTAACAGTAAGGAAATAAGAACTAAAGACCTGTATTTAACACTGCCATTTATTTTCTGGTTGTTCCCACTCCGCTTTACCTGCCCACTGGCATCTTCTGCCCCTGTAGAGATCCAGATGTGTATAATTCTGATCTCAGGCTGATTTCATGGGTGATTGGAGTTCTTTGGTAGGTAATCAGCTCACTTTAGGGTACAGGTTGAAAAGGCACCTCCTCCTACTTCCCCACCATCTTGTCTCCCCTCTAGTTGTTCTAGAAATTTAATTAAAAAAAAGATTGGAAGAAGAAAGACAAATTTACCACTATTTTCAAATGATGTGTCTTGATACTAGAACATGCAAGGCAATCTTCTGAAAGACATTTAGAACCTGTACAACTTTTGTAAGATGATGAAATTGCTTACAAGATAAATAAGAATTAGTAACTTATCTATATCAATGCAACAAGCAGTAGGAAAACATAATGCAAAAATAATATATTTACAAAAGAAAAAAAAAAGCAACAGAATGCAGTGGGGCCAATTCTTTCTTTTTCACATTTATGGCAACTTTTCAAAATCTGACACTCACTTTGAGATTTTGTTGATTATTCTCTAAGTATAGGATCTTTGCATTTCCATCACTTGTAGCCCACACACAAAGTGTTTTGACATTTTATTTGGTTTCAATAGCTCTTAATGATTTTAGGCAAATCTGATGTGATAATAGATAGGCACAGGCAAATGAAAAAAAATTCTACAAAAACCACAAATATATTTGTGCGCACATGTATTCAAAGCCAGTGCACCCTTACAATTTCTTCTATCTCCTTAGTGAATGTATGATTTTCTGTGTTGTTCTTTGAATTTCTTTCTTATAAATCAACCTCGGATGTACAATTCTTTGAAATATAAAGACATATTCAAACAAATTTCAAAAGGGGCCATATGTGGCATGCCAGAGACATGGAGCCTGATTAGAATGGGACTTGGAATCTTTTTACGTGCTGAATATAATTTAAGACACCATGTTGTTGCTTAGGAGGAAGGCTTATTTATAACATCAGTACCATGCTGCATACCAGATGCCAGTGGAAAGTGAAACTATGATGAATTTAATTTGACCTTTCTCAAGCCTGTAGAACGTAAATCAGATATATTTAATAAAGATCAAGTTAGAAAAAAATAGCTTTGACTTCAGATGTATAAATGCTTCAACAAAGGAAATGAAGGCAACAATTTTTACATTTCTGACTACAATTTAAATTAAGCAAAAATGAAGAAAAATGCAGTTTGGCGATGTGCAACTTTTCCTCATTAGATATATGTGGCACACTGAGTAATCCAGTAGTTTTATTGCATTTTTCAGGCCATTAGACACAGCACAGGTATCCTTTCTTGTGTATATAACAAAAAAAAAAAAAAAATGTTTTTGATGCCTAACTAGGATAACTGCATTAAGTAGATTTTAACATTTACTTGGGGATGATTTTGTTATCACATCTTCTTTAAAGCCTATGATCTAATTTTTAATAAGATTCTGGGAGTTTTGAAATCTTTATATATGAAAAATAATGGAGCAATTCTTCCTCAAAATAAAAGCAAAATGATTGAAGCTTTTCTGGCCAGGAAAGAGGGCAAAAGTTTATTCTGAAGACAGAAATTTTCAAGATTAAAGTCAGGTTTGGCAGGAAGCCTGCTTTATTTTAATGAAAGAATGGACGGGGCCAAACTCATTACTATTGGAATACCTAGCTGCTCCCAAGCATGTACGTAAATGTTGGAAGATACCACATTCATTTTAGATTGTCAAGACCAGGACAGAAGGGAACAAAGTACATTCATTCATTCCATCATTCATTCCTTCAAAAATGAATCCCCACCATGTACAGACACTGGAAAAGTAAAATGAGTTAGAAGCAGATAGATACTGTTCTCAAAGTGTTCTCAACAGATTGATTGCTACCATTTGCTTGCAACACGTCAAATGGCTAAATGCTGTAATTATGGACTGTGTGAGATTCCAAGGAGCACACTTCTGCCTGCAGAGTATCAAGAATGACTCTTTAGAAAACCTGACCTGAGTCTTTGAATACTGACATGAATCCACAGGGCTGAGAAGAATGCATGTTCCAGGCAAAGGAAAAAGAATGAGCAAAGGCACAGAATTCAGAGTGAGTATGAAGGGTCTTAGACATTACAAAATGGAAATTAAATTCTGTCATGAAAGTAATGAAGAGTTTTAAAAAAAACGGATTAAGTCAGAGGAGTTTATGGCTCTATTTGCACTATAAGAAGGTGGATTTGACTGTGAAGGGATTGTGAAGATGTTGTGGCAGTGAGCAGGAGGAAGGGAGGCCTTTTAGGAGGGTCTGGAACTGAACGGGAAGGGATGAAGGTCTGCGTTAGCATGGCAGTACCATGGAGTGTGGCGATGGGTTCGGGTTCGAGGGATCTTTAAGGAGGGTGATTCATAACATTCCTGTCTCATTAGATAGATGAGAAATTGACACAACATCAAAGGCCACTTATATTCAAATAGTTGGATTTGGGATGACTAAAGAAAACCCAGCAAGATGTCCAGGAGGCTTCAGAAATCAAAGGTTGACTGATTGGGAAACTCATGGTAAGAAACATAGTTTCAGATATCATTGCCACAGTAACCCTTTGAAGCCCTAAGAGAGGATAAGCTGGCCCAGAAAGTGGATATAGTAGAAAAGAAAGAAAAAAAAAAAAAAGCACAGATGAAATAGAAGAAACATAACCACTTGGTTGAAAGAGGTGGGAAGTGTGGCTTGAAGAGGAGGCCAGTGTTGGTTGTGGAGGAAGCGGCTCAAGGAAGAGAAAACATTTAGAGGACCTCCCTTGCGCCAGGTAGCGTGCTAGGTGTTTTATACATTTCTCATGACAATTCCCAGTATTTTATTTAATCCTCATAACTTCATTCCCGCTTCATAGATGATGAAAGTCAAACCCAGAGAGGTCAAGCAAATGTCCTTCCCCACTAAGCTATTAAGTGACAGAACATGGATTCTAATCCAAGTCCATCTGATTCCAAAAGCCAGTCATCACTGGGAATAAAATTAAATGTAGTATACATTTCTGTTTTGTGGGATGTGATAAAAAGGCTGTATATTTCCTAACAGGGCATGATTTTATGATAGGGTACATTTTCTGAGCTAAAAATTGCATGGTCACATTTGTATGTTTTGAAATATGTAAATATGAAATATTTTATAAAATATCAATATAAGCATGTTATAGACTCATTTGAAATGTAAATTCTATATTTTCTTAAAAAGTATGTCACATAATTTCACAACTAATTATAACCTATGCTTACATTTTGTGGTTCTACTTTAGTTGGTAAGCAGAAATTTCATTAACATCCATTGTTACTAGCTTGTGAAAAATACTGTTGTTAAATTAAAATTTCTGAGTTATTTTGGTGATTATTGTGCTATCATTTGAAGATTCTGTTATTATAATATAAAATATTTTTAATGTCCTATAAAAATGCCTTCTAAACACCAGTTAAGTGGTGGACCTTGTGCTGAAAACAAGCTGAAAATCAGTAAGGCTGGAATATAAATTAGACGCAATAAACACTATGAAGATGATTATTTTCCTTCTTGTGTGTGGGGTTGGCTTAATTTGCTGTTGATTCTCCAGTTCTTTAAGGTGTAAAGAACTGGTGTATTCTGGATTTTTCCTTTTTTTTTTTTTTTTGAGGGAGGCTTGGCTGGCTGTGTATTTCCCCCTTTAGGACCACCTTTGCTGTATCCCATAGGTTTTGGACCTAAGTGTCTTCATTCTCATTGGTTTCCATGAATTGTTTCAGTTCTTCTTTGATTTCCTGGTTGATCCAAACATTCTTTTTTTTTTTTTTTTTTTAAGATTTTATTTATTTATTTGACAGAGATCACAAGTAGGTAGAGAGGCAGGCAGAGAGAGAGAGGGAAGCAGGCTCCCTGCTGAGCGGAGAGCCTGATGTGGGCCTCGATCCCAGGAACTGGGATCATGACATGAGTCCAAGGCAGAGGCTTGAACCCACTGAGCCATTGAGGTGCCCTGATCCAAACATTCTTAAGTAGAGTGGTCTTTAGCTTCCAAGTGTTTTTATTCCTTCCAAAGTTTTTCTTGTGGTTGAGTTCTATTTCAAAGCATTGTGATCTGAGAACATAGAGCATGCAGAGAATAATCTCAATCTTTTGGTACTGGCTGAACCCTGATTTGTGACCCAGTATGTGGTCTATTCTGGAGAAGGTTCCATGTGCACTCAAGCATTCTGTTGTTTTAGGGTAGAATGTTCTGTATATATCTATGAGGTCCATCTGGTCCAATGTGTCATGCAGTGCTTTTGTTTCTTTATTGGTTTTCTGCTTGGATGATGTCTGTTACTGAGAGTGGCGTGTTAAGACCGCCTACTATTAATGTATTCGTATCAATATGACTCTTCATCTTATGAAGTTGTCTTATGTAATTGACTGCTCCCGTATTGGGGGCATAAATATTCACAATTGTTAGATCTTCTTGGTGGATAGGCCCTTAAAGAATGATGTAGTGCCCTTCTTTATCTCTGACTACAGTCTTTACCTTAAATCTTATTTATCTGATACGAGAATTGCTACCCCAGCTTTCTTTGGAGGCCCACTGGCATGAAAGATGCTTCTCCATCCCTTCACTTTCAGTCTGGATGTATCTGGATGTATCCTTAGGTTCTAAATGGGTATCTTGTAGACAACATATGGTCCTCTTGTTTTACCCAATCTGCAACCCTATGGCATTTTATGGGAGCATTTAGGCCATTCACATTGAGAATGATTATTGAAAGATATGTTTTTATTGACATCACGTTGCCTGTGAAGTCCTTATTTAGATAGATTGTCTCTGTAAATTTCTGTTCTATGACACTCTTGCGTTCTTTCTTCTTTTATAGAACCCCCCTCAATATTTCTTGTAGGGCCAGCTTGGTGGTCACATATACCTTTAAACCTTGCTGGTCTCGGAAGCTCTTTATCTCTCCCTCTATTTTAAATGTCAGCCTTGCTGGGTAAAGTATTCTTGGCTGCATGTTCTTCTCATTTAATGCCCTGAATATGTCTTGCCAGCCCTTTCTGGCTTGCCAGGTTTCTGTAGACAGGTCTAACGTTATTCTGATGGACCTTCCTCTGTACATAAGGAATCTCTTCACCCTAGCTGCTCTCAAGAGCTCTTGTCTAAAATTATGATGGAAAGAACCAAACTGCCCTTCCACAGATGAATGGACAAAGAAGATATGGTCCATATATACAATTGAGTATTACGCCTCCATGAGGAAGGATGAATACCCAACTTTTTTATCAGCATGGACAGGACTGGAAGAGATTAATGCTGAGTGAAATAAGTTGAACAGAGAGAGTTAGTTATATGGTTTCATTTACTTGTGGAGCATAAAGAATAACATGGAGGACACTGGGAGACGGAGAGGAGAAGGGAGTTGGGGGAAATTGGAGGGGGAGATGAACCATGAGAGACTGTGGACTCTGAGAAACAAAACTGAGGGTTTTGGAGGGGAGGGGGGCAGGGGATGGGTGAGCCTGGTGATGGGTATTGTGGAGGGCATGTGTTGCATGGAGCACTGGGTGTGGTGCATAAACAATGAAATTTTGGAACACTGATAAAAAATTATATTAAATTAAAAAATAAACACTATGAAGATGGCCAAACAACTGCCATGATATGCTGCTAATTGAGTAAAAAGCACTCTATGAACTGTTAGAAATACTGTTGAATAAACAGGTCATATTACAGCAAGTAAAGCTGTACATTTGTAAAAATTATCATATAATCAGACAAAAATAATGCAAAAGTGAAAAAAAAGTAAACAGAAAACACAAAAACTTGAAGTACAACATAGTAGAACTGTGATTCTGAAGTGAGTTTTTGTAGATCAATATGCTCCTAAAATACATTAGCTGCTTTTACTCTTCCCACAAACTTGCTTTTTAGTGTTTAAAATTGGTCTTGAAAGAAATGTTTTTGTGTGACATAAATTTCCCGTGTTGTGATTCTGTCATGCTACAATCCATGGGGTTAAGAACACGATCTAGCCGGGATTTATGAAGGTGATTTGAAAGGGGAGAGGAAGTTCCAGCCATAAAGGATGTGCTAGGAGAGGAAGTGTAACAGCAGGTGGTATGTTTAGCAGGGAAGAAAAACAGGGAATGCTGGATTTCCACACACCTGAGCATTGGTCAAGAGTGCCCGCCCCCTGTCACCCCCTTTCTCGCAGCACCTGCCCTCCTACTCTCACTGAGTTAGTAGATGTTCCCCGAAATGTCAAGGAGCAGACATGGGCTTGCAGCTGTTTCTCTGAGGCCTCCCGGCATAGCCCTTAGACTACAGTTTCGGGAAGCAGCCATCCCTTCTAAAATGTTTGTTTCTAAGCTAGAGCTTGGAGAGATTCTAGAGAAGTCTTGATCCTTACTCCAGCGTTCACCAGAATGCTGGGGGAACTAGAACAACTCAGCACTTATCCAACTCAGCCAGCATCCAGATTTTGTCTCCTGTCAGCAGGGATGGCATTTGGATTTGGGAACAAGTCAAGAGTTTTGGGCACATTTAACTGTGAACTGAGAGTTATTCTGTGGTTCAGATGTCACTAACGATGTATGCACAACAAAGCAGGCCCTTGGCTCTATCTGACTTGACAGCAACTGAATATTCCTCCGAAATTGCACAGTTTTTCTTCCGAGAAGGTGTCACCTTAACATTGCTCTGCGTATCTTAGGGTTTAAAGTTTATGATAAGTACAAGACACTGAACCAGTTCACAAACCTAGATGAGATCAATCAGGTGATGGGTAAGGTTCTTCTACATGCAGTTTACAGTTACGCTGATTTTTAAATGTCTAAGGCCACATTCTGTCTTATGAGATAGAAGTTTATAAATCTTCCTCCCTGAAGAGATTGGATTTTAGTTTAAAAAGAACCATCTGGAAATGCCTGTGTTTCCTGTTTAAACTACCTCAAAAATAAACAAAACGAAAGTTAATTTTTACTGGGATTTAATCTGATGTTTTTCCATAACCAAATGTCTTTGAGAGTGTGTTCTATCATACAGGTGCCAAAATAACAAAGAAGCTAAAATATTTTTATCTACAATAATGCAATCAATTTCTCAAACGTGTATATCAAAAATCCATTATTCCAGCCTTGATTACTTGAAACTGTTGAGGACAATATTACAGTTGCTGTTGTTGTTGTTGTTTTTTAGTATAAAGTATGCCATACCTCTCCCATCTCATATTTTTTCACCCAACATCTTCATCATTTTGAAAAGCTCACGCTTTGAACAAGCAGCAGATGTTAATATAGAAATATAGAACATCTCAATTTTCTCACTGCTAACTCAGCTTACTGAGCCAATTTTACAATTCTCACATTCCTGAGTCCTAGGAGAAAATGCTAATTTAGATTGTTAAAATTGACACGGGTTAGGGTATAAAGGGTAATTAGCATAAAATCCTACACAAAGTGTTCTTAGCACCATTAATCAACACCCACCTAGGCATACACTTTTTTAGTCAGACCTGATGTTTAACGAAGCTGAAAAATATCTAAAATATTCTCTTCTAGTTAAGTAATAAAAAATGCAGAGTCTGTCCTCAAATCCAGTTTGAGAGGTTTTAAGGAAAAATACCTAACGTGTAGTTCATACGTAACTTTTATTTTATACTTAAGGATTATTTAAAGCATATGAAAGTACTCTCTTGAGGAAAACACCTTTTAAACACTTGTGTTTTTGACATATTGGTGTCAGTGCTATCCTGTACATGTGTTGTTAGTGCTGAAACAACTGATCTGTTTTCTTTTTCCTCCCTTGGTGCTTGTAAAGGCTGTTCCACTTGGCACCTGTGTTCCCATTTTCAGGACAGAATACTGCTGGTGTTTCTGTCTTTTTCCTTTGCCAGACTCCTAATCGTACACACACCTCCACGGACACACATACACACAGACACGCACACACGCAAAGTCAAACAGGTCTGAATCTGTTCGTCAGTTTGCAGATGCTCTTGGGTCTCTAAATTTTGCAAGCCTGCTGTATTAATTGTGCTTCCTTGTTTCTTCTCCTCGCTAAAGATGTGACCTACTGCGAGACAATGGTGTTCCAGCTGTATGAATGATTCAAAGTCACGTAAGTATTCTGCTGAGTTTCCTCATTTACAAAATAAAATAACAGGTACAACAATGTAACACAACTTTATCACAACTTCAGGACCACAAGGAATATATGTTGCTAGAAGCCAGTCCAGATATGTTCCTGGGGACACCAATGAGACCCATCTTCAGAAATTCTATCTCAGAGACCCCAGGGAAGGGAGCAATGCTGCAAATATGTTACCACTGAAGGCTGTTTATTCTGCATAAGATAATGCTGCTTTGTGTAAGGCAAAGCTGAACACACAGTTAGAAGATGACAGAGCAGTTTCAGGAGAGAGATTGCTGAAAAAAAAAAAAGAAAAAGAAATTCCACCACCAGAAGACGTGTGCTCTCATCAGTGTTGATGCTGTGAGAGCACACAGCCAGGGCGCCTCCCTGAAACTGGGCAAAAGGGCTAACAGGAAGGGCAGGCATGGCTGGCCTGGGCGACCCACAACACGGAGTGAATGTTCCCAGCGTCAAGAAGGGCATGTGTGCAGATCGGGAAGAGAGTGTGTGGAATCCCGGCAGCAGAAACTGGAGTGCAGGTGAGGAGCCCCGACGGGAAGCTGGGGTGTCCCGTGATGAATCTCATGCACCTGGGTAAGAGTCCGAAAACCACTGGCGAGTAAATGAAGGCTATCGAGTGGGGAAATGTACAAGCATCCCTGTGTTCTAGAAGCTCAGTCTGACAGCAGGATGCAGAACAGACGGGGACCCTGGAGGAGATCTTAGGCAGGGAGGGGGTCAGTGGGGAATCTGGCCTGTGGCAGGAGGCAGGCAAGGGCAGGATGGAGGGTGGGGGCAAATGATAAGTTAGGGCTCACGTGTGTGAAGAGTATCACAGGCCAGACCAAGTGCTTTTCCGGCACCGGCTCATCAAATTTTCTCGCTTTTTCTCTCTCTCACATGCATACACCCACGAATCCTGTAATACAGGTGCTACTTCTCTATGAAAAGTTGAGGTAATTCAAGTTTAAAGAGAAAATCAGCTCAAACTCAGGCATTCCCCAAAAGGCTAATGCTGAGTTTGACGACAGGAAGAAGCTGAGATTGAAGCCAGGAAGTCTGGCTCCAGAGCCCTGGGATCTGCCCTCCAGAGGGACTCAGGTGGAAGCACTGACAGTGCTCCGAGACAGACTGGTAGAGATGGTAAGTGGAAAAGGAGGAGATCACAAAGCTGCCTCGTCTGGGCCAAGGGAGGCAGTTCACTTAGGTACTGAATGCAAGAGGAGATCCGCCGCCGGGCAAGGGCGGAGAGGGCTGCGTTAGCGGGCACCTTGAGGGCGAGCCTGCAGGGCATCAAAGCGGATGGGCCCTGTGAAGAGCAGATCCGCCTGGAGACAAGGACTCGCGCTGGATGCAAGCAGGTTTTGGAGTTATCAGCAGTACACCAGCACAGCCGTGGGGAGGCGGTCGCAGAGGAAGTGTGTATGGGGTTAGAGGATACCGGAGTCTGAGGAGGAGCAAAATCAGGAGGCTGTGTTGTCCCAACAGCCAAGGAAAGCGATGCTTTGCGATCAGGAAGGGAGTGACAGCATCCAACACCCCTGAGAGGTTAATGCAATGAAAACAGAAAGGAGCTCTGATTTGTAACAACAGGGCTCTTCCCGAAGACAAAGGGCACGGTGACCATGGACCTTAACTGCTACTACCCCACAGATGACACAGCTGTACAATTGCACAGACAACACAACGTGGACAAGAGGCTGCTGCTGGGCTGTCTAATGGCTCCATAACCACCATGCTCTCCTCAGTCATGCCTGTCACTCAAAACACGGATTCCAGTGCCACTGAACTTTAGCTTCAATAGTCGGTGAAATCACATTCCCAGCCCCTTGTGATTTACCAAAGGGACTGCGAATGCTGGATATTTATTATAAAAGTGATACCTCCATCCTCTCTGAAGGTCTGATACCATGATAAGAAAGCGATCATGGCAAGGAGAAATCATGGCAAGAAACCTATCCCAAGATCATGATTTTTTTCCCCCTAAAAGCCATTATTAGCTTTTTTTCCCCTTTTAGAAATTTATACTTTTCATACTACTTTCACTGACGTCTTCCTTTAAAATGGTCCATGGGGGTAAAACAAGCTGGCAGAAAAGAAGAGAGAAAGAGAAAAACAACAACAACAACAAAACAAAAAACATGGTATGCATAAAAACAGCACTGGAAATATTCCACGTTTCTAATTCTTGACTTTTTCAAAATTGATTATAAAATAAATGTAATTTAAAGCACCCTTCATGCTCAAGGCTCTCAACAAATTAACAACTTATATAAACCCTTGTGAGGCTCGACAGGAAAACTCACTTACTAAAGGGAAATGATGCATTTATAATACTTACTTCAGGTCACATAAAATGTCAGTGACATCATGGAGAAGGAAATCAGAAAGAAAGCTAGAATTATAATTTCCCTAAATCCGAATCTTTTGCTTTAACTATGTCGCACAAAGGATTAACAAATTTAGTTTTCCCAGAATAGGGAAGATAAGATTCATCTTATTTCTGCTCTGTTTGAAATTATGAAACCAAATTCAGTTTCACAGAATATTATTTGGAAGCCAACCAAGCCCATTCACTATATAAGGAAGTCTCTCTCTCTCTGCCAGCAAATGTTCACAAGATGAATGTACAGATGAAAGACAAGCAATTTATTTTTATTTCATACTGAGAATGGCAATTTAAAGTACGTAAATTTGTCCTTTGCAGGAAATGCAAAATATAAATCAAATATCTTTAATAACTTTATCAATATATAAATAAGTAATAACATAGTAATCGAGCTGATTTTGCACTACAGGACGAGCGTAGCAATCACACATTTCACTAGAATGTAAGTATCAGTACATGAGATGTATACATACACTAAGATTCAGAAACCACATTCTAACTCCTGTTGCTGAGTGAGTAATACTTAGAAAACCATTCCACTGCAAACAGGGCAAGACCTCGTAGCTCTTAGAGGGACATGAATGACCTGAGATTCTTTTTTACACTGGGAACTGGGAAAGGGTATACAGCACAACCTTTTATCAAGAGTATATAAACGTGATATTTTTTAAAAAGTGCAAGGAGATGAAAATAAGAATCCTATCATTTTCAAGCTGGAAAGGATCTTTAGACAATATCTAATAAGATTACTTTACAAAGAAGTAAAACAGGTTTCCCACAGGTGGTTCCCTATTACTTACGATGGCCCCCAAGTGTCATGTGTGAATTCCTGTAGAGGGAAGTAACCTACGGGAAGCACACGGACAAGTAATCCATACAAAACCGTGGAGTAACAGAACATGCTCGAAGATGATGGTAAACACAAACCAGGCACTACTTCCCAAAGTTAAAAATGCTCATGGACTTCATTTGTAACTTTGAAAGCTGAGAAAGAAAAGGGATACCAATGGGTGGCTGGACAGTTTTTATAATAACCAAATGAGAGGCATGCCCTGAGCGCTGCATTTTATCATGAATCAACTAAATGTGTCTCACAGCACCTCATCTCTGAATTTTTTGCTGTGATCATCATAAAGGCCTTAAACTCTGACTTATTACAGGAGCATTTAAAAATAAGTTGTCTCAACTTTCATTGTAGCATATTAAAAATATCTATTTTTTAAGTGGTTGGAAAGAAAAGCTGTTAGCACCCATTCCACCCAAAAGACCTTATTCTTTGCCTTATTATCTTCATGCTTCTTTCACTAAAACTGTAACTTCTAAAGTGAAAAAGGTATGGATGCAGATAGTAAGAGGCATCTTCCTGCTTTCCAACATTGGTCTTCGCCCAAGAAAACAAATACCTTCTCTCAGAAGAGACTTCCATACTCTTTCTTGTTGGGGAAAAAAAAAAAAAAAAAAAAAAAAATGTTGCTTAATTGCTTAACCCATTTCATTTTTTTTCTTACTCTGTAATTTACATGCTCTGAGTAAATCAAGTCCCTTTTCTCTTCAGCTTTTGCATCCCCTTCTCCTGCCCTCTTTCTCCTTGTTCCCTTCCTCTTTCGAATCCTCCTCTTTCTTTTGTGGAAAGCGCGTCTCTGTTTTTCAACAGCTTATTTTGAAGATTAGAAATACAACGTTGGAAACACATCATAAAATACAAGTTTCATGCAAACAATCCTGATATTTTTGGATATTGCCACGAAAGGGGAATATTATAACATTTATCTTATGACCTTAGAATTTCCCTAGAGCACACAGGCCCTTCTAATGCTCTTCCTCAATATTCGCTAATCTCATGTTCCATTCATTTGGGGTATCACCATTGCTTGGGTGTAGATCCCCTGGAATTTTTCCTTCGGATTGAATGTGAGCATTCACTCATCCTGCCAGGCAAAAACAGTCTAGTTCTTCTAGACTTAATTCTTAACAGAATTAAGTGTCTACATCCACCTACTTACCTTTCTCTCTTTATTCAACCAACGATCCATTTTTATCTTTGTGTCTATTTAGTTAACATTCTATACCTATCAGTCTACCAGCTTAAAAGATTTCCTGCTACACAGTGAGAACTAAATAATAATTTAATGTTTAATGTTTAATGTTTCTTTAGAAGTAAGAGTTGGTATTGTGGTTCACCTTAAACTAGACTGAGAGGCATGCATAGACTAATCTGAATATAGATAATAAATTTTAAAAATTACTTAAGCTCACTTCATTTTCCAGAGAGAAGATACTGGGAGACAATGCAGCCTTAGCCTCAAAGTGGTCTGGTAATAACATCCCAGTGATGATGCAACTTTACATTTAAAAAATACAACAATTTTTAACCTAGCAATTACACTTTCAGAAATGGAGTTGAAGGACATAATTATATTCATAAAAGACAGAGCTACAAGGGGGCTCATTATAGGATTGTTTATAGTGGCAAAAAGTTGGAATCAAACTAAATGGCCAGCAACATGAAATGCATGTAATAAACTTTGGTAGCACTCTGCTAGAAGGATATTTACAACATGGAAGGAGCTTCCCAAGTATACTGTAAAACGGAAAAGCAGGTTATAAGACTTCAAGAATATGTGGTGCCAGTTAAGTATACATCTGATCCTGCATTCTTCAACTTTCCCACCTGGTCCTATGACTCCATTCAACAGGCTATCTTTCGTCCTAACCCTACTGCTTTCACAGTAGCAACTGACACAATGAAATCTTTTTTGAAAACCACTCTTATGTTGGCTATATAACTGCACACAATCTTTATGTCTCCTACATTTTTAAAAATTATTATTAAGGCTTTTTTTTTTTTTTTTAAAGGATCAGTTTAAGTTCCACAGCACAGTTGAGGGGTAGGTAAAGAGATTTCTCATATATCCTCAGCTTCTCCTACAACAACCTCCCCCCTTGGTAAGCATCCCCCTCTCCCTGATAGTGGTGCTTTTGCTACAACTGAACAACTTGCACTGATACAGCCTCATCCCCCTAAGTCCATGACTGGCAGTACGGCTCCCTCTTGGCGTCTCCTACTGCTCTGACCACTTCTTGTCCGTGCCTATGTCCAACTTCCTCTGTACCACCTAACATGAAATGCCTGCATCTCTCCAGCTACAGTACTGGGCCCTCATCTTCTCATTTTAGTCTCCAGGTTTGGGAGATAGCTTTCATGCCCTTGGCTATACTTTCCCTCTGTACACAGAAAACTTGTGTATTTATAGTCTTCACCCAAACTCTCATTTAAGCTTAAACCATATGCCTGACAATGTAGTCGTGGTGCTCTTGGTATTTAAAAAGCACCTCAAACTAAACATATCTTAAATGAGATCCATTATTACTCCCTGAATCACCCACTTGAAAATGGTCACCACCTGGTACTCTTCCAGATTCCTATTTCTGAATGCAACTGTTCTCCATTTAACTTATGCACGACACAACAGTTGTTGTTCTGAGTATCACCCTTACTTCCAATAACAAACATAGCACAAGTCCTATCCATTTTCCCTTCTGAAATTCTCTCAAACCAGTCAGTCACTCTCAGCATTGTCCTGGCCTTACTCCAGGTAACAGTAAAGTCTTACCTGAACTACTGTCATAGCCTGTTTAGTGGCCTCTCCATGCTCATTCGGCCCCACGTCCAACTCATTGGTATATGCATAATCAGGTCAGCCCTTCCTTGACTAGCATACTTTGGTGATTGCTAACTACACTCAGGTGAAGACAAATTGCCTTGACTCATGGGAACCACGTGTAGTTGTCTCATCTAGTACAGTGTCCCCCTCTTTCTCTTCAAACTACACTGGGCTTTTATACTCCCAGGCTCAGTAATTCTGCAGAACGTTCTATAGCATATGGTTCCCTCTACCTGAAACAGCATCCCTCCTCTTTCTCCGGATCATTCGGTAAGAGTGAGCTGACTGAGGTAACAAGCAACTCTCCACAATTTTGAAACATAAAAAATGGAACAGCCATTTTGGCTGGTAGCAGTAAAGAGTAGCCAACAGAAGTCTTATTTTCCTACTATTTTTTTTGGCTCCGACTTATCTGCATGTCCTGAGTCCCCTTCCCTATTGCTCATAAGGTCCAATCAACCTATTTTTCTCTGTTCTTTCTGGCCTTACCTCTGGGTTTCCAAGCTATTGTTCCCAGTACTCTCTCTATGACCCCAAAAAGCTAGAGTATGGGTTAAATTTTCAGCCAGAACTGTGAAATCTGAGCCACTGGGTTAGGTACTAAGCCCAGCCAATGTAGTTCATTCCTCTTCTTATGTGAGAGAATCTAGATAACCCAGAATCTTTCACCAGCATATCTTTAACTCTCCCTGATAAGCAGCTGCCAATACTGTTTGACTTACATTTTTGGCCACGAAGCAAAAAAAAAAAAAAAAAAAAAAAAAAAAAAAAAAAATCAGTTGTAAGATAATTATAAGCAATGTCTCCAGAACAATCCTGAAATAAACAGCCTTAGACAGCTAGAAGTGTCAGAAGATCCAATTAACCTGTCAATGAAATAGTAAGACAAAAATACCCTAAGAGATTAAAAAAAAAAATTTACAAAGTAGTCATTGTAACAGCTAATTTGTCTGATTGCTTTTTAAAAGTACTATGGCACTGCTTTGAGATTCTACATATAATACATAGAACAGGGAAGTTCTTTGTCCCTGGGAACGCAGAAGTTATTTGTCCAAGATCACGACACTAGTGAGCGGGGTGGCTATGGTTCAGGTCTAGGTCGGCCTGGTTCTATCTTCTGCAGCACTCTTGAACAACTGCAGGCTCTGCATGGAAGTGGCCCATCAGGCACTTATGTACTGCCCATCACATGCCCACACTACTCAGGCATCACTCCACTAGGCCAATTTTTGATGAGTTCTCAGTTGTGAGGCATGAGAAATGTAAACCTTCCCGCAACCTTAATTTCTTCTGAGGTCTCCCACAGGTGATCTGAGTCATAAAAGTGGCATGTTCTCCACATATAATGAAATGTATTAGTGTTCTCCATGTATAATGAGAACAATGGTTGGCTTATCACGGGCCAAAAGTAACAATAGCTTATGAATGGAAAATGTGATACAATAAAATTATTAATATTCTGTATTCCACACTGAATTTTCAACTTCAACCCAGACTAACAAATTTCAAGAGCAGTATACCAAACATATACACTTATAAATTATTTTCTTTTCTTTATTCCTCCTTTAATAACCGTGAGTATATATGCAGGCTGTGCAGGTCAAGGTTGCTAGGGATCTGGAACACAGCAGCTGTAGGAAGAGGGCAGGTCATAGTAGGAAGCTATTTGGGGATACCTAGAAGACTAAAGCTCAGTAGAAAGAGAAACTCTAAGCTAGACTTGAAGGATGAGTAGGAGGTACTCAGGCAAGTGAGAAAAGGCTGGTGATGAAGGGTGGGACCTAAACAGAGAAAAGACCATAAACAAAGTAGACTTAGGAAAGCCAGAGTATTCAAGGTACTCCATGTACTTCTATGCAAATGCTTCCAGGGATTCAGAATGGTGCAAGAGACGAACTTCAGTAGACAATAAGAGGGCATAGTTTTTGGCTCCTTAGGAGACTTTCTAAAAAGTTTGACCTTTCTGTCATGATTCTGAAAAATCAAATTATATTATTACAATTATGTTTGAGAAAGGTCTCTTTTATAGCACAAACAGGGTTGAATAACTTCAAAACAGTCATAGTGAGTTTTCTAGGAGTAGGTACCTGAGGGCTATAAATTTCCTTGGCACACTCTGGAATTGAAAAGACAAATGTGAGGAGGAAGATTATAAAAATTATGTTGGCAATGGATGAAAGAATAGAGTGGTTAAGACCCAAGCTTCTGAGTCAGAAAAAAGGTTTATTGTTTTTGTTTTTGTTTTTTTAAAATCTTGACTCAGCCAGTTAAAGGTATATAGTCCTAGGATATTGTTTAATTATTTTTGAGTTTCAGTTTCCTTTTCTTCAAAAACAGTGCAACTTCAGGGACTGACTATGAAGATCAAATAACATCTATAAATTTTAAAGTGCTTAGGAAGTAGTGTATCTTTAATAATTATTTTCAAATAACTCAATATTCTTTTGGAATAATTTTTATGCATCTATCAATTTGTATATTTGCATTTGTCTGACATATTTTTATTAGAAATCTAACAAAATTGACATAATATTATGAAACCCCTTTTTTTTAAGGAGAGATTATTTATTTCTACTCACATTAAATAATAGTATTGGGTCATTCCAATACTAATAATTGATTTTTATGTGAGCCAAAAGACTTGATTTGGCTGTCAGATGTCTTAAAATAGGAAAATGGGACTGATAAAAAAGAGTAAATCAGTTAAATTTCAAATATTCCCCAGGGATCAAATTGATCATTAGATCATAAATTCAAAATGAAGGAAAATAATGACAAGATCAATCATATTGGACATATTGCCAGTCTGCTCAAAAACTGAAGGCATTTGCAACCCCAGCACATAAGGTTGGATGACTAATTGTGCCAAGTGTCATGTGAATGAGTTTCCCAGAGGGACAAATAAGGAAATCCAAAAAATCAATGTGCCATGAGGTTGACATTTCACGTACTGATTTCCATAGTTCCTTTTTCTCCATCTTTGCTATGTAGAAAGGAGTCGAAATGTCCTCTGACAGATGTACACATGAGTAGAGATGGCCTCACTCCCAATTGAGTTGGAGGCACCACATACTGCTGTCTTGGTTTGACTCACTAGATGCCAACCATGTGCACACAATTGGAAAGAAGGGGCAGGGGAAGATATCTGGGTAAAAAGCAGACATAACTCAGCTTATTAAAATTTAGTATTTTTTGAACAAAGGGCAATGGTATAAAAAGCTCTCAAATTCCCAGGCCTCTACTTATTAACATCCAAATTTTATGAAAAGTTCTCACTCTGACTTGTCTAACTCACTTTTACCTTTGACAAAGGAAGCCCTTTCCCTAAAATAGCCAACATATTTCTCAGTGACTCAATGGCTACAAGTCTCTTGGTATCTCAGAACTCACCAGGATGTTTAATTCCTTTCCTTTCACTCGGACTACTGTTAGGTAGGGACTTCTCTCTCCTCCCCCATCGATTTACTCAGCCAACCCATCTAATGAATGCCACCCCAAAGAAGAGTGGTGATTCTGGACCAGAATGGCAATTTGTGTAGCAAAGGGGAACAAATGAAGGTAAGATTATTGCCTTACACATATCTCCTATAATAACAGTAATGCTCCCCACTCAACCTCACTCTTACACTATTTTAAAGCTCTTGCTGGCATTTAGTGTCCGTGGTGAAATGCAGGTGAATCTTATCCCAATCTTCCGAGTGGCCAAAAGTCCACTTATAGGGGGAACACGCAATTCTTTTCACCTGGAACTGTCTTGGTTTACTTTTGTGGTCCCAGCACAGTTATTTTGCATCCTTTCCATTTTCAAAAGTATCCTGTTTTGTAAGAAAAAGTATATGAGTGCTATCGTGTCTACGTGAAAAAACCAGCCTTTTGCATTGCTAGCAGAAGATAACCCATCACTTGAAAAAGCAGTAAGGGAGGGTAGAGGAGAAAAACAAACAATGCCAACCGCAGACACACAGACATTCTCTCTCTCTTTCTCTCTCTCTCTCTCACACACACACACACACACACACACAGAGCAAGCGGACTAGGTCCTCTATCAGTATCCAGGGAAGGGAGGCGCTCCTGGGAAGAAGCACTGTTGCAGCAGTGGAAAAGAAGCTGGCTGATTAAACTCTACCTGATGGCAGAAAAGCAGGGACAGGAGAGGCAAACCATCTGGGGACATGTGGCTGGCGGGGGGAAGAGCATAAGAGAGAGTGACTAAAGCTAGTACTCTTTGCCTGGGCTACAGGCAGTCATCTGTTTCCTGAATCCAGAGCCCATTTTTGTAAGAACACTGCTATGCATGGTGATTAAGTTCCATAATTTCATTAGTAGAGTACTAAGCTACAGATACATTGGGCTTAATTAGGCTTTTATGGAAAGGGAACTAGAGAATTAACCGCAAGGTCTAATACTGTTCATTTGAGAAAATATGTTTCCAAAGACAAATAATGCTCCACAAGCAAACTTCTGTATACCATTCCTTTGACACCTATGAATCAGAACAGGATCGGATCAATTTTTTTTTTTTTTCAACTCAGGCTGTATATTTATTTGATCTATTGAGGGGTTCTTAAACTCATACTGTTACCTGGGTTCCACACTAAGAGACTCTAATTTAATTGGCCTGGAAGGCCTGGAAATAAGTATTTTTATAAAAAGCTCCACACAGCAGAACTGAAAACCACTGGGCTGGTAAATGCTTCTTAGATCTGTATTTGAGTAAGTGGCTCAGGAGGGTTGTTTTCATTATAAAGAGGTCTTTTTTCACAATAGAGCTCACTTCCAGTTTCATTCTTCAACTGTTACTCAACCTAAAATAACCTCTTTAGCTGTGCCTTTCCAAACACACACACACACACACACACACACACACAGTGTAAAAATAAATAAAACTTCTTGCCAAACATAGAGTTATCACTGAGTCTTTTAAAAACCTCAGTATACTGACAAAAGGGAAATAATAAATCCCAATATACTGACAACAGAAAACTTACGAGACTAATTCTGTACATTTGAGAGATCTCCATCCCTCTCAGTCCCACCTCCACTGGGATAATGGCAATCTGAGGATAAACCTGAGTCATGAACTAGTCCCTGAAGGTCCTGTGAGTCAGGTTTTGCTGCTCCACAGAGATCAGGATGGTGGAGACACCATTTACTAAGCACACAAAGTCCAGAAAGGAAGGGCTGATTATACATAAAACAGACATAGAGACATAGTAGTATTACCTCCTTGGTAACATCCGGGCAATTCAGGCAAGCCCTGTGGTGTCCCCTTCATCCTTAGTGTCATAACCGTGGTGACTGAATACCACGGGAACAACCTCACAACCACGACTGGAGGGGTTTCCTCCCCCAAACCCGGGCTGTCTTTCTGTTGCTGAATGTTTTTCTGGTTCACTTATTTTCTCCTTCCCTACCAAACAAATGCATGATGAGATCTTCTGAAAAAATCTGCCTAGAAAGTAAAATTCCACGTACTGAGGTCTGCTGCCCCGTTCACTTCCTTTCAGGAACCCAGGTTTGCTATAGAAGTGGTCGCTGTTCCCCTTCGACATGAACTGGGAATGTGAATGGTGATGAAGAGGGAAGCTTCCTCCATCAGATTTCTTTTTTCCACATTAGATGCCCGAGACCTATGCTTTATGGGAACTGAGTGAATACACTCACTTCTCCTGTGCATATACACGTGTGTGCATATTTCATGTTAAACTATGAAATCTGGGCGCCTGGGTGGCTCAGTGGGTTAAAGCCTCTGCCTTCGGCTCAGGTCATGATCTCAGGGTCCTGGGATCGAGTCCCGCATCAGGCTCTCTGCTCAGCAGGGAGCGTGCTTCCTCCTCTCTCTGCCTGCCTCTCTGCCTACTTGTGATCTGTCTCTGTCAAAGAAATAAATAAAATTAAAAAAAAAAAAACTATGAAATCTATCTTTACCTTCATAAACTACATTTTAGCCACATTTGCATGAAATACTTTTATATATGCAGTGCTCTCTATTTTCAGTTCTTAATATGACTAAATTTTACAAGCTTAGGTCTGATAACATTATTTGGATAACATTATTATTATTACTTATGGTCTGTTTTGTTCATGTTATCTTCTTATGGGACTGTTTTTTGCTTTTTGTTTTTTCTTGTTGTGTGTGCATAATTTTCTTGTACAAATGTCTTGAGTCCCTGAACAAAATGTCTTTCTTCAAAGAAAAGTAACATTTCATTCTTCTAAGTGTCTATTTTTGCAATCTCAAAATCATATTATTCTAGTTTTCTGTTTTGTAAATAGAAAACAACTAGGTCTAATTTTTATTTTCCCTAAAACAGAGTAGTTATTCGGTGCAATTTGGAAGAACATTATAAACTGATATATGAGGAGTTTATTTGGTTTGTTAGGGAGATTATGAAGAATGATCCATTTGTTGGAACAAACTTCTCCTGAGTAACTACTATATGCCTGGCAGGTTTCTAGGCACTGACGACAGACAAGTGAAAGATGAACCAAAAATATCTGACTTCATGCAACTTACATTCAAGAGGGAATTTACAATCTTGTAACATTTAATGATGCTCTTGAACCTAGGTATAAAGTTTGTTTCTTGAATCAAACCTCAAATCAATATTCATCCAACCTAAATGTGTCTGCTTTTTTCTGTAGATCCTGGGAAGAATGAGATAGAGAGTAAAGGGTTCAGTCAATGAAAAGAAAAGCATTTCCTAGCGTTGGGAGGTTAGAATGGGTAGAAACTCAATGGGCTAAAAAAAATCCTCACTATACAAAATTTTCTAATCCCAAGAATTCTAGGAGCCAATTTGATTACTCAAAACTGAAAAATATTGGAAACCAACAAATTCTGAAGTGCATTTGCATAGTTTTGATCACATGCATGCTTTTAAGAGGCCTATGGTGATAGCCTCAACCCTACATACACTCTGCTTTACACACCAAGTCACGATCATGATAATAGAATGGGCAACAGGGGCATCTGGGTGGCTCAGTCATTAGGTGTCTGCCTTCAGCTTCGGTCATGATCCTAGGGTCTTGGAATGGAGTCCTGCATTGGGCTCCCTGGTCTGCAGGAAGCCTGCTTCTCCTTCTCCCACTACCCCTGCTTGTGTTCCTGCTCTTGCTATCTCTATCTGTCAAATAAATAAAATCTTAAAAAAAAAAAAAGGATGGGGAAAATAAATCTTTCTAAAGTGGACAGCCAAGTATAGGCCTTTGTAAACAGTGAGTATAAAGAAGTCTTTGAAGGGTAAATAAATGGAAAATTAGGTGGGAAGGAGCATGCAGAGAGAAAACAGTGCAATCAGAGACTAACTGAAATAATTTGCCTAATAACTCGAAGGGTAAGAGTGGACTGCTGGCAAGGAACAAGCCAAATGCAGGTGCTACTGGGCAGGACAGAAGACAGCAGAGCCTTCAAGCTGAGGAGAACAAAACAGCTTTGTATAATTCTAAGAGGTGGAGGGAGGCTATGATTATAAAATGCAAATCCTAAAGAGATATCCCAATACGATCCTCTTTCAATGCTTTAAATTTGCTTCCACCTATAAATATCAGGTTTTTTTAAAAAATTTATTTATTTATTTGACATAGAGAGAGAGAGAGATCACAAGTAGGCAGAGAGGCAGGCAGAGAGAGAGAGAGAGGGAAGCAGGCTCCCTGCTGAGCAGAGAGCCCGATGCGGGGCTCGATCCCAGGACCCTGGGATCATGACCTGAGCCGAAGGCAGAGGCTTAACCCACTGAGCCACCCAGGCACCCCTAAATATCAGTTTTTAAGACAATGGCCAGCAGGCCAAGAGAAACCATCCTCCCTTGCTTTCTAAGTCATGTCTGATTTACCACTCCTTATAATGACACAGTGCCTGGAATGGGTCATCTATAAATTCCCATGTGAAATAGACTCTCTGAGTTCCTTGAGGAAAATATTAGAGATGCATGTATTTTCTTGCTTCTCTGTAGGTTAAGAAGATTATACAATAAAACATATCAGGGTGCTTGTACATGGGACTTTAGGTACAGTGAGCAAAAAATGCTATATTCTCAGGGACAAAACATCCTTCTCCCCAAATGCGTATCATCACAGTATCCAATGTCTTTCTAACAATGAAGATGAATGCATTCAGATACTGCACAAATCAATCTTTTTCTCTGACTGGAATACAGATATGGATGGGATTATATTAGCTAGATATTAAAAATAAGTTTATAATGTGTGGATGAAAACTATGTCAGTCTATTCAATATGAGATTTAAATGTTTCAACAATTCAGTGGAGTGGTTTTAGCCAGTAATTTGATTTAAGCTAAAATTAATTTTCTTTTAAGAAAAACATGAGTTTCCGGGGCGCCTGGGTGGCTCAGTGGGTTAAAGCCTCTGCCTTCGGCTCGGGTCATGGTCTTGGGGTCCTGGTATCGGGCCCCGCGTCGGGCTCTCTGCTCAGCAGGGAGCCTGCTTCCTCCTCTCTCTCTCTCTCGGCCTGCCTCTTTGCCTACTTGTGATCTCTGTCTGTCAAATAAATAAATAAATAAAATCTTAAAAAAAAAAAAAAGAAAAACATGAGTTTCCAAGACTTAAGTGTTGTAGGAATTTCAAATATATCTTACAGAGAAAACAATATATTACTATAAAACCTCATTTAAAAAGTACAACAAATTACACAGAAAAATATAAACTATAGGAAAATAGACACACTATTTTGGACAATTACAGAAATGGTTTTATATTAATAACAGTGAAACTCTTTTGGAGTAAACAGGTTTTTTTGTTTCTATATTATCCCTTATAACAGCACGTTGTAACACATATTACAAATTGAGCTGATTTCTTGAAAATATTTTAATTTAAATTGCAGCCTTAAAATAAAAGATGTAGAAATAATAAAAGCTGCTTTTGTACAAATACTCAAAAAATTTTAAATTTTCTATCACAAATTTAATTTTTATTACTTGATGCCAACAAATTATTTCCTTTTGTATTTGAACCATCACTACACATTTTCCATGTTGCAAGTGTTTCCTAAACACAGGATAGACATACATCTTTGTGTGTCCAGAATGGTCCTATGGTCCTACTGTCATTATTAGTGGCCCCCCTTTCTGAAGGAGAGCAACTGCATAACAAACTATGTGGGCCAACCAACCTAAATTACACTAACTTGGTGATGCTGACAAATGTTTCTAAAAGATAAATGAGAACAATGATTTGTGTTTATCAATCTGAAAAACAGTAAATTATACATGCTCAGTAGTATTACTAGTAATGTGAGCTACCGCATGAATGCTGCAATTTGTAAGCTGTCGTGCTTTGTCCACATTACAGCATTATGCTTCATATGATTGTCCCTAATTTATAAAGAAGGAAAGTGGAGCTTGAAATGGAAAAGTAACTGGCCCAAGGTTATATAACTAGCAAAGAGGAGACTAGGAATTTGAAGCCAGTTCTGATTGCAAAGCCCATATTAAACAGATGACTACGGTGAATACCTACAATAATATTTATGATGAATGAAGGCAAAGGAGGATGGGAAAAGGTCATAGACTATTTCACTTTTCTAAAGTCAAACGTTTTTTTGTGATGTTAACTACATTATTTTCCATTTTCAGTTTCCATTTCAGCTTCACAGCTAAAACTTAACCTCGGCCCTTTTACGTACGTGCTGTTGGATTCAGCCAAATTCCTTCCATATCTATTTCTCCTTAGGATCAGTTCTGACCTCAGGGGTTTATGCAGTGTGAAAACATTCATGGGTGTTTTGTTGAAAACAACACTGCTCGACCTTGCTGCATCTTGTGCTAGTTTTCACCGAAATGTGTAATTGTACCTTATGGTCTTTATTAGAAATGATACCCGCAGCATCTAGGTTTATAAATCCTGACATGCCCACTGAAAGAACAGCCCAGCCTTTAAAATCCTCTCTTCATTAGCTTGACAACCTTGAAGATCTATGGCTCTTTTACTCTATCTAACTACCTATCCATCTATCTTCCTTGTCTTTCTGAATACTAGAAATCAGTTGCTCCAAAATCCACACAGATATGACTGTGCTCCCCAATGCTTTTCTCTCTGCACCCAATGGAGTGATTAATTCCCTACAATCAGCCCTGCTGTAGTGGGACAGGGCACATGTAAAAACTGCCTCCCTCCCCCTCACCGACTCCCTAATGGAAAGCCAATATAATCTCTTCTACTCTTAGATCTCCATATTTTAAGGAATATCTATCATCCTTCTCAGTATCTTCCCAGACCAAAAAGATGGGGGAGTGGCAGAGTCACCTTTACCATCCACACTGGCTTCCAAGTTCCTTGTTTCTCTAGCTATTACTCCTTCCCCTCAGCATGGAGCTTCTCGTGTAGAACCCAAAAGCTATATATTTCAACTCTTCCCTCTTTTACTTCTGGATATAAGTTTTTGAACCCACAAACACAAAATTTGTCACTTTTTTGTTCTCTCATTTCACAGTATCCCAGAATGGAGAAAAGAACAAAAACAAAAATGAAAAAAAAACTTTTATACAAGTGAATGAAGGGAAAAGCAAATGTTAATGCTAGTTAATATTTAAAAAGCACTACTGTCTCCCAAAGAGGCGAAGTCCTTTATATGGTTGACTATGTTTGTGAATATAATGAATTAGTAAAAGGATTAAAGAATAATATTAAAATAACATAAAGCAAGAATGGAAAGAAGACAAAAAAGGAAGAAAAACAAAAAAAAAGTGACAAGTTGATAAGAAAAAATAAAGGAATAAGGATGCAGGGAAAGAAGATAATTAAAATAAGAAATAGGAGAAAAGAGGAAGCAAAAAAAAAAAAAAAAAGGACGGAAAAGAAGAACAGAGAGAAGATACAAGAAGTGACAGAAAGGCACAGAAACGAGAAATAAAAGATGAGAGAATGGGGGAAGAGAAGGAAACCTCAATGAAGAAAAACAAGGAAAAGAGATAAAATGAAAAGAAAATAAAGAGAAAATTTTCAGAGGAGAAAAAGACTTACTTTTGAAGCATTTGAAACATTTACTTTGGAAATCCCTAACGGGCACAAACAATAGAACATGGCAGCTTGAGCTCACTCTCCCTGTTCCTTCTGCTGCCCGTAGAATGTTTCTGGATTCTCAGCTTTGCAGCCTTCCACTCTTAAGTATAAACAGCTGTAGTGTAGATACTACAGCTTTTAACCTAAACTGCTGCTCGACAACAGCTAGCTACTTTCCCTCTATTTTTTAGTGTCAGTTGAATCTCAGACACTTATCTAAAGGGCTATGTACATTATCTCATTTAATCCTCATAGCAATTGTGAGGGAGACACTATTCTTTTTCCAACTGGACATATTGAGAAATCTATGGCTTAGATGAATAATTAAGCTGCCCCAAATGCATAGCAAGCCAACAAAGAAGCTAAAATCCAAACCAGACAACCGACCTCAGATTATCTGCTGTCTTAACTGCTTAGCTACATTCTCTAATTTCCAAATCTTTAAAATAAACAACCTACATATCTACCTACCTTTAATTTTATATATGAAAGAGTAATATAATGTTTGATTCAGTCCATGGTTTGGACAACTGTTATAGTTTTCTTTGGTATGGATTACCAGTTTAAAGTTCCTTATTCTTTTTTTTTTTTTTTTTAAGATTTTATTTATTTATTTGACAGAAATCACAAGTATGCAGAGAGGCAGGCAGAGAGAGAGAGAAGAGGAAGCAGGCTCCCTGCAGAACAGAGAGCCTGATGTAAAAGGATTAAAGAATAATATTAAAATATGAATAATATTAAAATCCTTTTACATATCCCAGCACCCTGGGATCATGACCTGAGCTGAAGGCAGAGGCTTTAACCCACTGAGCCACTCAGGTGCCCCTAAATTCCTTATTCTAATGATCATAGTACTGATCAATGGAACTCATGCTTATTAAAACAAATCATAGGCAGCAAACCAGGTTTGGGTATAATTAGGAGGTATTACTTTGTAGTCCCGAAGAGAAGTCATGTGATTAATGCGGGCATGACCCAGCCTGGCTCCACAAGGGTAAGTATCTTGAACATAATGTTGGATGGGAGTCAAGGTGTTGCAGACTCCTGAGGCTGAAATGGGGCAATGACAGGAGGATAATTCTTACGCCAGGAATTACAGCTGTTCTTTATTTATCATGAAGAAAGTCACTTGAGGGATTTTAGCCACCCATCCAACATTCTTCTCAACAATGAAGAGATAAAAGAAACATTCCTACAGATCAGGTGAAAGGAAAAAAAAAAAAAAAAAAGAACGCCTAGAAGGATCTGCAGTTTGCTCTCAGTTCAGCAGCAATGCTACGGAAACTCCCTCAAAAGTTCATGACCCACCTTAATGTGATTTGTTTTGTTTTGTTTTATTCCTTATGTCTTCCAAGGTGCTCCAATTTGAACGATATGTTGTTTTCATAACCCTTACCTCATGACATATAGCTCCTTGAGGCCTGGGGTGGCCAAACATTCAGTCAGGAAGTCCTGAACTTGCATTCCAAGCTCTCATCTTTGTCATCTTAGCAAGGTCTTTCCATGCTCTTAAAGGCTCCCTTTCAACATCTATAAAATGGGGATAATAGTAGTTATCAACCCACACTGGTCTTATAAGTATTAACTAAATTTGGCAGGTAAAGTACTTGATATACTCAATAGAGTTCAGCAATGATAATAGAAGTACTCATCATTCTTCTTATAGCCCCAGCATGTCACAATACCTTGCAGAGCAAACTCTCAACAACTGTTTGCTAAATGAATGAATCCTGCGATGTAGAAGTAAATGTTGTGTTATATGTATACGTTGTTAATTAAAAATGACAGAGTAATGATACAATATAAAAACAGAAACAATGCACTCAATGGACATGGAGTTTCATCAATTTTGGAAAGCAAATGTAATGATTCTTGGTTTAAGTCTTCTTTCAATGTTCTAAAAAAATTAAAATGAATGTGTGAGATGGTGGTAGTTCCAGTAATCTGCAAGTTTCCTGGTGTATGGAAAGCTTAGAATGAATATTCTAATAAAATTATATGCCAATAATCGGGTCCTTATTTGACCTACTTTCAGTCTGGTCAGAGAATTTTATCAAGAGCTTCTGGAAAATAGCTTTGTTCTTCACCATTCCTCTTTTGACCTAAATCAATGAGCTTACCTAACTCAACGTGTTGTATTGCTAATAAATATTTACACATGCATATACATACATATGTATATATATATAAATATTTTGGACAAACTTATTCTGTTGAACATCAGATTAAATTACACTGCATCAGTCTTCTAACATTGAGAATCAAATGACTACATAATGAAACAGCAAAAACTACTTTAACATTAATGATGCATCAAACATTCATTTTTTTGTTAGGTAATAGAACCTTGTTTATATCTAGTTAAATGAGACATCTCCATTAACTTAAAACTATTTGAACTTTCTTGACTGATTTTGACCTGTCTATGAAATTCCCAATTTAGATATGAACAAAGCATAACTGAAAATTCAAAGAAAACATCTTTCACCCCTCTACTCCCCCTAAGACAGCTGAATATTAGGACTATTTCCAACTGAGCCGCTTACTGCAAAATTTTAAGGCAGTTTATTTTCTTATTCTTTGTGCAATTTGTCACTCCCCAAATTAGGCTCCTTATTAATCATCTCCGCACATATTATAGTTTGTTTTTTTTTTTTAAGATCCTATTTATTTATTTGACAGAGAGAGAGATCACAAGTAGGCAGAGAGGCAGGCAGAGAGCGGGGGAAGCAGGCTGAGCAGAGAGCCTGATGTGGGGCTCCATCCCAGGACTCTGAGACCATGACCCGAGCCAAAGGCAGAGGCTTAACCCACTGAACCACCTAGGCGCTCCATATATTATAGTTTTTAAAAGTATACCGTGTTTTTATACTTTATCTTCCATAAATGCGTGTAGTGTTGCAGGCCCACTAACATGTCAACCCATGGCATGTCCTTCATTAGGCCAGGAGTGTGTACTTACTAACTCTTATGATCCGAAAACTGAAACACAGCCTCTTCCAACATGTAACCATTTCAGCATTTGAAGATTAGTACTTACACAAAGCAACACTTCCTCAAATTAGATGACAAAAATTATTCATTGGGAACACTGATGAAAGTGTTTTTGTTGTATATGCTGATTTACTCTGATTCCAGTTTATCAGAAAGATATCTTCTGTACTGTCACAATTAAAAGTCTCAGTAGAAGATGAGACTATGACAAATACTTAGATTTTAATTTTTATGCTGCTGGGAAGATCACGTCACATTATTCACGTTTTTGTTTTCAGTTATAATAATGCATGGCAATACCACCCTCCTCAATTTTTCCATGCAAGGCTTATTTAGTGATCATTAAGTTCCTGGAAGACAGACTGTTTACGGAGTAAAGGCAGTATTGCCAAATATAGGCTGCAGTACTTCACATCTTATAAATTTAACAATGAGCTACTCAATCAAGAAGGAAGAATTTCAGTTATGAAAGGCCATCTGCATTGCAGGCCTCTTAATTGAGCCAATCCCTACCCCCACGCCCTCTGAGGAAAAGACTCTTCCATATAGAGGTTAGTTCTTGACTAACAAGGTCATCAAATAATGATGCTTCACTGGATTTTCTTGTAATTAAATAACTTAAAGGCAAAATAACTGTGGGTCCTTATCAACTGATCAAGAGGGAGAGACGGTTTCAGAGCTGTCAGTTTCAAGACTCTGGTGATGGGCTAATTTCTCTGAAGTGTTGATTTGGTTCTTTTCTCTTGTAAGAATGTATAGAATGATAACCCAGCTGTACCCTAACCATATGTTCAGATTCACACAAAAGTCAAATCAGCTTTCTCTTTCTCAATTACTTCCTCCCTTGATGTATGGACCTTATATATAACCTCCCTCTGTGCGGCCATAACACTATCACATAGGGCTTAGTTCCTGAAAACCATAGCAATTGCCTGAAAATTGATTTGATGTCTTTTGCCCATCCCTCCCTTTGGTCCCTGAAGACATTTTAATATGAGCCATGACATTATGATGGATGAAATCTGGCATTTTACTGTAGCAATGCTACTCCCATGTGGAAAATAACAGCTTGTTCAAAAGCTGGTCTTCCAGCCAGATTTAGGATATATAGTAAGACACATTTCCAATCTTCCCCTTCTCTTTCCTTGCAAAATATCCTTCCCGAACTTCTTTGTGTTACCAGATTCTCTAGGTGTGAGAGGTTGAAGCTGATGTGACATGATGAGAGTGACAAATATGTCACCACAAGGCAGGGCTAATTGTGACTAGAAAATAATGCAGATATCTGAACACAAAATAATTTCCCAATACAAATTCTACTCCGCAAAAATATCAAATTTCTGCTGATATGTGAAATAATTACACCTTTTTAAGATACACTGTAAGGCTGAGAAGAAAGTCTCCAATGCCAGTAGAACAGATTGGGGGAAAAAAACCCAGGAGCTTATTCTTTAATAAACCATATGTTCTTATTTGTAAATTATAACTTTTATTTTTTTAAATTTTAATATTAACTACCACAGTGAACTCTTTGAAGGATAATAAATACAACTGTATTTACAAATTTCCTATCAAAAGAGGAATTTAAGATTTAGTTATTTATTTATTATTTAAGATTCCACTCGATTGTGCAATTCCTATTACTTATATTCAAGTTTAGATATATATCATGGGCCTTGGTGTTTTAAATGTACTGGTTATCGGACATCTCCAAGGATGATTAACTGCAACCATGTTTCTATTTATTCTTTGGCGTTCTGTATAGACCCATGTCCCTTACTAAAGTAGAATGATCAGGATAAGGAAAATGTGGGAATATACTGTAATTAGAGCACTAGTATTTGAATGCATGTAACTAGCACTTCTATCCTTCACCGATAGAATTCCATATTTATTTGAAGACTTGCAGTGAGTAGATGATCATTACAGTGAAGGAAGAAGGATGCCTGGTGGTGTGTCCTGAATTCAGGGATCCTGACCACCCAAGTGTCCCCGCTGCCTTCAGTGCTGTTCCATCCCGCTACAGAATAGCTGTGACATTTCCCACTCTTTCATGTTCAAATAATAAAATAAGGCAGTCACTGCCAATAAACATACAACCCTGTGAATTACGTAGCCATATTCATGATTTTAATGCTCAGTGGATATTGAACTGAAGGTAAGATCTAGTTCGTGACACTGACATTTTGTATCAGTCCAGTTTACTCTGCGTGCATTTATGTGACTTAATACTTTTCAGTCTCACTTTTATTTTGTTCACTTTTTGCAGCTACCTCCTTCAAATTCCTTTGACAACCTGAGAAAGTCTTGCAGCTGAACGTAATATTAATTACATTTCAAAGCAAACCTTTATTCATTTGGGGACAATCTGTGAAACAGAAATCTGTGACTGAAGCTGCTGCCAAGCCAATTACTGCAAAATAACTCAAATATGCCTCGACAGATTGCATTTTTCCTATTGTTAGATTGTTTATTCTGTAGATCAAAAGTCTACATTTGCTTTAATTAAAATGAACTAACTTGCATAGTTAAATATATCAACCATTCCTTGGAACCATATATGGGTTTATGTATAGACAGAGTGCAGTAATAAAAATCCTTGGATTTTTTTTTTAACTGTGTAATTCTGTGTGTGTGTGTGTGTGTGTGTGTGTGTGTGTGTGTGTTTTCTAGACGTTTCCAGGCTTACTTTATGTCAAAGCATTCTCTGTATGAACAAACCAGAGAAGAAAGAACTAATCAGCACTGAGGACCAGAAAGCAAGGAAATTATTCAGTGCTCAAAGAAATTCACCCTAGGCACACATCACATTGCATCACACATGCAGAAGAGATTGGCAAACTGCAACAGGTTCAAGGGGATAAGCACTTGACATTCAGATGCTTATCTGAACTTTATCTGAATGATCCAGATTTCTTAGTTCCACAATTCCAGGCTGTGAATCATTGCTATTATTTTCTGAAGCTCTTAAAACACTGTTTATGAAGTTTTAGAAATGCTCCTCTCTAAGATGACACAACATCAATCAATGTATTGATCTACAGAAGAATACATTTTTAAATTTTAACAAATGCGATATATATATATACACTATACATAATAAAACATTTAATAGACTGTCCTTTCATATTTGCATTTTTGCTACTCTGCCATTCAGAAGTAAAAAGTGGCTTCATAGCCCCAAATATCATCACCTCTTAATTTTTTTCTACCACTATATTTAGATCTAAATATATAAAGAAGTACATTTAAAGCCTATAAAGGATTCTCAAAATAAAATTATTAGAGTTGAAAGGCCCTCCTTGCTTTAACAATATCTGACAATGTTTTCTCAAAGCCCTTTGCTTTGGCAGGACAAAGAATTTCAATGAAACAAGCTCTGTAAAGTTTGAACTTGAAACAGGTGTGGCACCAGCCAGGGGAGGAACAATGGAGTGTGTGAACAACACAAACTGGGCTAGAAAACCCCAAACTCACTAGTTTCTTCCTCCCAGTACCCTTCCAGGAGCCCTGGCTCACAATCAGGTCTTTCTGTTTGCCAGTACAGTAGATGAGAAGGGAAAGTGTTGTCAAACATATAGTGCCATGCCTCAGCATTGGTGATCAATGCCGTCCCTGAATTCCTTGGTTGGAGTGAATTTCAATAATCTGTACCCTCTTGCTTCATTGTTGCTCTTGCACTTCTGTAGACTGTGACAAAGTTACTGGTCCAAGGAAGGCTGGCTTTCTATCCCACTCTTCTACTCTGGGCTTTTCCTCCCTCTGACAGCACTGGAGACTCCGGAATCTTCTGTACCCCCATTTAGAAAGGGATGATGTGAGTTGCGCTCAGATAGAAATGGTTGATTCATCTTTATCTCCGCCACTGCTCTGACATATGGCTTAGTCAGCTTGGGCTGCCACAACAAAATACCACAGACTGGGTGGCTTTAACAACAAAAGTTTATTTCTCACAGCTCTGGAGGCTGGGAAGTGCAAGATCAAGGTGCCAGCATGGTTGAGCTCCGGCGAAAACTCCTTTCTTGGCATGCAGACGGTTGCTTTCTTGGTATCCTCATATAGCAGAGAGAAAGCCAGCTCTGGTTTCTTCTTCATCGCATAAGAGCTCTTATATGCGAGCCTTACTCTCATGACTTCATCTAAATGTAATCATTCCCTGGAAGACTTACTTCCAAATACCATCACTCTGGGGATTAGTACTTCAACATATAAATTGGGTGTGTGTGTGTGGGGGGGCAGTAACATACAGTCTATAACAAGAGCTATTTGTGTTCTGCTTCCTTCTGACCCCTCATCTTGAGCTACCTGACAGGGAATTTGCTTATTGCCCTTCTGACACCAGTCAAATTATCCGCTGGATCTGTACCCCACCCTTTCTCTCTCTTTGGCCCCTCAAAGTTGGAAGAGGGCTTTAAATCCCACAAGTAAGCAACTTGTACTTTTGAAAGCTGTAACTCAAGTCCAAGTATTTCTGACCACGGGCATTGACAGAATTCTGATTTGGGGGGTTCCAGTGATTAATGGACTGTAAGTGATATTCAACAATACAGAATAAAATTCCAAGAAGACTACATCTGTTTGGCAAAAGAAATAATGGAACTATTAGTCCCCTTGGAAATATGACAGTATTTTAAATAAAATAACCCCTATTTTATAAAATTGCTAAAGAATGGGAAACATGTTTGTCTATCTATAACTTTTTCCCTTCACTCTTTAAAAGTCCATGGAATCATTATAGAATCCTGCAGAAAAAATAAAATGTTGAGAAGATTGCATATAATCAGTCTTAGCTTCAGAGAGACTGAGGGATGAGCGGTCCTAAATACATATTTACGTGTTTGGCAGCTTTGTTTAGGTTTGCACTTCTCCGGTCTCCCTTCAGGGGAGAACCTGCTGCACCAAGTGTAGTTAGCCGACAGCTTCCGTTCGCTGCACGCTGCAGATTCGCCCCGTGGAGTTCCGGGCATAGGCCTCACTCTTCCCAGGCTGTCCCTCACCAATGACTATGCTTAGTGGGAGTACTGGAGACAGCCATGCAGGAACTCTTCTAAGGGGCAGTCATTTTCTGAGCGTGCCCTCAGCGTGGGAAGAATTTCCCGGTGTGGTGTTGGAGTCTGAGGCTGTCCTTACTCCGTCCTCCGTCCTTGCCTCTCTTCTTCCACAGATGTCAGACCCGCATCGTCAGTGGAAGCTTCCCCCTGGACCCCTGCTGCTCCTTCTCTGTTTGACACTTCACAAAGGGATTCCAACGAATCCCTTATGCTCTCATCTTGGCATAGATTTCCAGAAGACCTGAATTGGTACAATTGTGTGTGTGTGTGTGTGTCCATATTATACATTCTCATTTAAGTGCAAACACATACGCATGGGTTGATATACATGTACCAACATATACACACGCACACACACGTATCAGTATATATGCACACATTTTCAAGTTTATGTGTACATATTATATAGATGTAGATGCACACATGAAAACATACTTATACAACCCAGCTGGCTACATTTCAAAAGTTAACTGACCTTCTCACACAGATGTGCTAAGAGTACATTAAAGGTAATATGATTTGTCTTTTACAGTCTTGATAAAGATTCTTACTGATAAAGAAGCATTCTTAGGTGTTTGAGAGTATTGGTGGCACGATCACTTATACTAAGAAAGGCAAAGCCAAAACTAACCTCAAAACTATGGCAAGACTAGTGTATATATTCCATTAAAGAACCTGGTGTTTGTTCTAGTAGGTAGGAATTCACAAAAATATTAATTTTACAGTTTTAAACTGGTATTTGTTGATGTTACAAGGATTCAATCTTCTAGGAATAATCTCTTAGAAGAATGTTATCAAGAACTAAGCCCTGCCCTAGAATAAGAATGATAATTTATTTTTACCCAAATAGAAATTGACATTTATCAAATTACCTTAAGAATCTTCCAATACATTTTTCTTGAGCATTGATAGATTTCAGGCTAGTCATGGCATTTTCAGTAAATATTATCTGATGGTATGTTGATGACTATCAACCTTTTGATTAAAAATCCATGATTTTGAAATTACATTATGCTGAAATTCCTGAAACCAGCCAGGACATACAACTCCAAATGAGGTATTTGGGGGATATCTTTTAGATATGACATAATTCCAAATGATATTTATTTCTGTATTTTAGAGTAGAGTTTACTTTAAGCCTAATTTAAAATATTTCCATAACTTGAGGATTGATGTGAGAATCAATTTCCGTGATATATCCAATAGTACATTTTTATATAAATGTAATGAATTAATAGAACTTCCTAATGCATACCATATTTTGCATTCTTTTCTTTAAAAATGTCTCATTTACCTTTTCCTTTTTAACTTATTAAAGTTCATATTTATAGGACTAAAATAATTTTTATAAAATTCAATAATCAAAGAGTACATTAAGCAAAAGCAGCTTTGTTTAAAATCTGAATTTCTCAGGGTTTACCCAGCACTCAATTCAACAGTCATGACTGGAGCCTGGAAAATTCTATTAGTCTTAATCAGAAAAAATGTAGCCCATATGTTGATTAGGAAATATACTTTTTGAACATCATACATTTTAAAAACAAGAAGACAAATATACTTCAGGCTATTTCACACATTTTAAGTGCCAGAGGATCTAAAAGGAACAGGGACTCTTTCAATGCCTGCTGAAGCAGAAATTTAAAAATTTCAGTATTTATATGAAAGTAAATTTGTTATCTTTAGGTCTTTCACTGATGCTGGTATGAAAGGAAAACGTTACATGTTTTCTTTTTCATTCCATTGTGTTTTAATGACAATTAGATTATGTCTACACGCTAACAAATGATAAATTACTTGAAAAGAAACGGAGTTAAAGAGATATCTTGAAAACTGTCGCTCTTTTCCCCTTGCCTCATTATTGACCTCCAGGACTCTCATGTGCTCTTAGCTTTGAAGCAGTATGTTCAGGTTTTTTGTTCAAGTGGATGAGGTGAGTTAGCACATGTAGATCATAAAACATTTGCACTTTTTTGAGGGTGAGAAAGAGCATATTTTAAAAGCTGATAAAACCCTAAAACTCTCTCTTCTCATCCTAGACTTCAAACAGTTCTTCAGAAACCAAAATACAAGAAATGTCTAAAGGAAACACAGGGGTATCATATCCCTTAAATTTCTAGTTTTTTGAAGTTATTAATGTTATGGCAGCCAATCGTGGGATAAATATTTAGAAGTTTGGGGGGAAAAAAAGATCTCATCAGTTTCCTTATCCATGCTTGGCGCATATGCCCTTTGTAGCTAAAGATATTTAGACAGAAGATATTTAGACAAATATCACTCTAATATCTAGTGACTTGGAGAATTCTCTCATGATGGCCAAAAGGACAAAGAAGAGTGCATTAAATGAAAATAGCTATGAATCTCTGCCCTTATTTAGTTAGTTAGTTAGAGAGTGCTAGAGTGAGGGGAGGGGAGAGGAGGGGGAGGATCTCAAGAAGACCGCACACTCTGTGCATGGAATCTGACATGGGGCTCCACCTCGTGACCCTGAAATCATGACCTGAGCTGAAACCAAGACTCAGACATTCAACGTACTGAGCCACTCAGGCGCCCACTACTCAACATTTTTAAAAAGTGTAGATTCCTCTATCAAACATTATTTAAACACTGTTATGGGCCATAGGTTTGTGTTACCTCAAAAGTCATACGTGGAAGTTCTAACCTCCAGTGAGATGGCATTTGGAGAGGTAACCTTTGGGAGACAGTGACGGTTAGACTGAGGTAATGAAGGTGAGGGCCTTCTGATGGGATCAGTGCCCTTCTCAGAACATGCACCAGAGAGACCCTGCTCTCTCTCCTGCCCTTTCCCATATGAGTACATAGCTAGAAGGTCGACATCTGCAAGACTGGAAGAGGTCACTCACCAGAAACTAAATAGGTCGGCACCTTGATCTCGGATTTCCAGTCTCTAGAACCATGAGAAGTAAGTTTCTGTTGCTGACGCTACCGAGTCTATGGTATTCACTACAGCAGCCAAAACTAATGGGTATAAATACTGTTCCCCCCTGTGTTTATCTATGTATTTTTTTCCCTATAATGTAAACTAAAGAAGAAAACTATATACTATGAGCTCCAGTCATATGATTATTAGTCTTACCACAGTGAAACTTCAAATAATAATCAGTCTGAGTTTGGAAACTTGACAGAACTCTGATTGATATAAGCCTCTAAGAGACAGGAAAAGGAGTGAAGGTCAAAAAGGGAGAACATGCATAATCCATATATTATGGTGTTAAAAATCTACCATCCTCGGGGCGCCTGGGTGGCTCAGTGGGTTAAGCCTCTGCCTTCGGCTCAGGTCATGATCCCAGGAACCTGGGATCGAGTCCCGCATTGGGCTCTCTGCTCAGCAGGGAGCCTGCTTCTCCTCATCTCTCTCTCTGTCTGTCTCTCTGCCTATTTGTGATCTCTCTCTCTGTCAAATAAATAAATAAAATCTTAAAAAAAAAAAAGTTTAAAAATCTACCATCCTCATCAAGAAGGCTCGCAGTTTTTAGAAGCAAGCCTCATGGCAAACTGGTAGAGGATGAGAAATAGCTTTGCCATCTAATTAATTTTAATAGAATGATGGATATTTTGGGCAGATCTTCCTCATATCCAAAGGACATCTCCTGGTAGGTCTCCTGGCTTTAGTCTATGGCTACTTTCTCCCCACGCCTATGTCACTAAATACTTGTCCACTAACTAAGTACAAATGTCCTCCTGAGCTCTGTTCTTGCCAGATTCTTGCTATTTATTTTTTTTAAAGATTTTATTTATTTATCAGAGAGAGAGTGTGAGTGAGTGAGAGAGAGAGCACAAGCAGGGGGAATGGCATAGAGAGAGGAAGGAGGCTCCCGACTGAGCAGAGAGCCTGACAACACCAGGCTCTAACACAGGCCTTGGGATCATGACCTTAGCTGAAGACAGATGCTTAACTGACTGAGCTACCCAGGTGCCCCAGATTCTTGCTATTTCTAGCCCCCCGCCTCCCCCCACACACATAAAAAGCCTAAAATGGCTAAACCGGTAAAATGTATGCTACATTCACGGGTAATATATCATAGATTAACCTAAAACTTAAAACCATTAGATAGATTTCTACATCGATTGAAGAGATGTTTTTCCTCCATAATTCTTAATCTGGAAAATTTGCATTTTTCTTAATATATTTGTTTATATTTATCTTGCCATAGTCTAAGCTATGTAAGTTTAGATTCTTTATATAAAAGAGAGTAAATATAGTAAAGACTCGCTAAAGAAACAGGTAACTGGCTGTTTTGCGGGTTGGGTAGACTTAGAGCGGGGAGGATTAAGTACAGTTGGATTCACAGCTCAGACAGACATTCAGAGCTCGGTTTCCTTCTCTGCTGGTTTCAAATTCCATGTAGCAACGAGATGGCAACAGTATTGTTTAGTTTCACTTCTCAGCTTCAAGCCCAGATAGAAATGTTACTTGCACTATTTCAGAGAGACCGGCAAAATTTTTCATGATTTATAATCTCTGAAGCAATCGCTGTGGCCCACGGGCTAGGCTGCTCTCATTGATTGAGTGTGAGTGACAGGATTTCCCTGGGTTCTCTGGAACAACAGTGAGTAGAGGGATTTTTACAAGAGAACCAGCTGTTAGTAAAAGCGGAGCAAGAGGACACCTATTGGTTACTGAACAGATATTTCCCAGAGCGCAATGCTTCTGGCTGCTTTTTAACCCATACTTTCTTCCTAATATTCCATGAAAACAAATACATCTTCATAAAATGTACCCACTTCTTCTACCAAGGAAGGGAGGTTACTTCTCAGCGATGTTTAGGATCCTTGAGTAGAATAGGGAAGTGTCTCCTGATGCACTTCATACACAGTGGAGGAGAGAGAAGAAAAAAACCAACGCCACGTTTTAGCTAAGAAAAGGGGGAGGGATTTTGGCCCTATGTCTTGGGTCTCTTGGTTCCTCTGGACATAAACAGTGAGAGCCTACTGGCAGTAAGAAGAGTTTCTTAGCTTCATCCAGGGTTTTTCCCTGGCTGCTGCTGCTTCTCAGGGGGCATCTCCCTGGTACATGATCTTTCCTTGCCATATATGACATAAAATGTGATTGTGGGACATGCAACGGAGGGACCCAGAATTACCTTTGGTGCAATAGAGAATTAAGCTGATACTGTGGAGAAACAAAATTGTGGTATGTTAAGACTAACAAGATTATCAACAGGCGTGTTGGCAGCATGTGGGGAGGAGAAAGATTGGAGACAAAACAATATAAGAGAAAAATGAAAGAGTAAATATTCAAACTGCAAATTATAGAGGTTTCTGAGGAACATTTGGAATGAAAGATATTCAAAAACAGTTGACACAAAATCAATAACCAAATAAATAATTAAAAGAAACTTTCCTATATTGAAAACGGGTAATATACACATAAAACATTTTATTGGGTTTGGCAAAACCAGTAGGGAAGAAAAGATACATACATCTATGCATACTGGAAAAAGCTTTGAATTCTAGGAATAAAGACTTGTACACCTAGGTACCTTTCCAATATAAATGGAAGAGAAGCAAAATGGAAGTTCTACATTTCTTTGCATACAAATGATTTCTTTCTAATCTTAAACTGCTTGTACAAAACTGCTTGAAGTAACTTCCTTCACTGTTTCCTTTTTGGAAATTCTAGCTCAGGTCAATTCAAACACAGTGGGCATCTTTTCTGATGAGGATGAGATTGTTATTCTTTGAAATCTAAAATACGGTTAACAATAAATGTTATGTTAGCATTTCTCTGTAAGTTCATTTGCTTGCATCCGTTCTCCAAAATCTAAAAGATGGGAGAAAATTAAATATATATACATCAACTATACCTCCCTAAATGTACGTGTGTGTATTCATGTATTTACACATATGTGTATAAATGTAGTTTTACATACATGCTATTTAAAGGAAAATACAGTTTAGATATTGTATATTATACAGAGTAAGATTAAATTCTTACCAATTATTATACTACATAACAGAATAAAGATGCATTCATTCAAAGGCATAAACAAGAAATGACCTAATAAAAAACAATTGTAATAAAAACTTACTCCAGATGGCCAACAGACACATGAAAAAGTGCTCCATATCACTCGGCATCAGGGAAATACAAATCAAAACCACAATGCGATATCACCTCACACCAGTCAGAATGGCTAAAATCAACAAGTCAGGAAATCACAGATGCTGGCGAGGATGCGGAGAAAGGGGAACCCTCCTACACTGTTGGTGGGAATGCAAGCTGGTGCAACCTCTCTGGAAAACAGCATGGAGGTTCCTCAAAATGTTGAAAATAGAACTGCCCTATGACCCAGCAATTGCACTATTGGGTATTTACCCTAAAGATACAAACGTAGTGATCCAAAGGGGCACGTGTACCCGAATGTTTATAGCAGCAATGTCCACAATAGCCAAACTATGGAAAGAACCTAGATGTCCATCAACAGATGAATGGATCAAGAAGATGTGGTATATATACACAATGGAATACTATGCAGCCATCAAAAGAAATGAAATCTTGCCATTTGCGACAACATGGATGGAACTAGAGCGTATCATGCTTAGCGAAATAAGTCAAGCAGAGAAAGAAAACTATCATATGATCTCCCTGATATGAGGAAGTGGTGATGCAACATGGGGGCTTAAGTGGGTACAAGAAGAATAAATGAAAGAAGATGGGATTGGGAGGGAGACAAACCATAAGTGACTCTTAATCTCACAAAACAAACTGAGGGTTGCTGGGGGGAGGGGGTTTGGGAGAAGGGGGTGGTATTATGGACATTGGGGAGGGTATGTGCTTTGGTGAGTGCTGTGAAGTGTGTAAACCTGGTGATTCACAGACCTGTACCCCTGGGGATAAAAATATATGTTTATAAAAAATAAAAAAAAAATTAAAAAAAAAAACCACTTACTAACACCAAAGCATATGTGCTGATTAGAGACGGCACGTTATACAGATAGCACAAGAAAATTTCAGGCAGATATCTAAGGTGAAGAAACACTTCTCAATAGCACCCTACTCTACAGGTTTTACTCCAACACTCTGCATAGTATAGGTAGGCAATATGATTGTGTGCTTCTAATATGTGAGAACAGCCATCTGAGACCAGGAAACCAGTCCTGGATAACCTCAATTTAAATGAATGAGAAGTGGTGGGTAGAAAGCATCCTTCCCAAGGAGGCACATGTGATTTAGAAAAGAAAGAATAAAAAAATTCTAAGAGCAGGTGGAAGACCCTGATGCAACATGCGAGGGGAACCTTGATAAAACATATGCACTACTGTACTGCAGTGCTGGTGGAAAGCAAAAGTACTCTCCCAGGGCCAGAGAGCAAACAAAACAACAGCATGGGGAAGAAAAATAAATAAAATGGAAGCAATGAAATGCAGTAACAAAACCCAACATATGTTGTTTGCAAGAGATAAAACTAAAATATAAGCTAACATAAATATGAAATGTAAAAGGACACAAACATAGAACAATATCAATCCAAAGTAGGTGTGTCTAATTATCTTCCTTTAAAACAAAATAAATTTAAATATAAAATCCATTATTAAAAGCAAGAGCTCATGCCAACCATTTGAAGTTTCATGAGCCTAAAATATTCTAAAAACATACAGCAGAAACCATTGTAACTCCAAGAAATGGACAAAACCAATGTCTTTGAAAAATTATCAGTAGGTTAAGCAAACAGAGAAATAAGGGTAGTATAGAAGATTTTATTTATTATTAGATTTATTATTAGCCTGATTGACCTCATGTATATATTTATAACCCTGTATCCAATTATATATACTCCCCCAAGCAAAGGTGGACATTTTTCAAAGGACCATTTACATGGACACAGAGTAAGCCAATAAATCTCTAAAGAATGGATACATATGAGACCACACTGAAATTAAGTTGAAATTCAGTAACAAAAATACTTTAAAAAAATACGGTTGAGAATTTTAGACCATGTAAATGTATAACTTATGAGTAAATTATCATAAAATAAATTTTAAAATACTTCCAACTTTAATCATAATAAAAATAGTTCAGATTGAACTTATGAAAACAAAATCAAAATAGGATTTCAGAAGACATTTAGGGTTCTAAGTGTCTACATGGAAAGGAATAAAGGCTGAAAATGAATTAGTTATAATGTTAGTATTTCAATAGAAATACAAAGTGAAAAGAGGGAAAATAAGAACAAAAATTAAAGAATATAAAAACAACCATAAACTGCATTAATCAAGAGAGTGAATAATTGGTATTTTATAAAGACTAATAAAATAGACAAGTATCTGCTGAGATTGATAAAGAAAAAAGACAAAGATCCAAATAAACAGTTTCAGGGATGAAAAGAAAGGACATGACTGCCGATGCAGAAATCATAAAGACTGAAGGCATTTCCAGCTTCTCGGTAACAGATTATTAGGCAATAATAGCTAATTCTCTTGCTAGAGACAACCAAACGAGCCTGAAAGAAATAAAAATACAAATTGCTAAATAGTATTCCTGTTCTAACAAAATAGTGACAGATTTCAGGGCAGGAATTCAAAGATGATAAGCACTCAGAAAAGTGAGGTTTCAATTTCCAGACTATTCCAGGTCAGAAAAGGCAGCTGAAGAGTCTGAGCACATACTTGCTAATGGCTTGAGGCAATGGGGCCAGGGGTGGGCATCCGAGGGCTGTTTAGGGCTAAGAATCCCTCCAAGGCTCTTCTCTGACTGGCGCACTTCGTTCACCTTTGAGTACAACCCAGGGCTGCAGTTTTTACCCTGGAACTGTGTATCTCAGGAGGGATCTAAAAGTAAAACCTACTTGACGGACACCAGATGCTGAAGGAATCAGAAACTGTAGCGCTACATAATAATCTACAGTGTGGGCTTTCCACAGTTTATTAGTGAGAGCCACTGAAACTGACTTGCTTCACTGTTACAGCCTACAATGCATTTCCTTCACTGGACTTGTGCTATAACAGATTTTCTAGTGCAGATACCTCAAAGTAGAATTAGCAGATTTAAAATTCCATGAAATTCCATAGATAATCCTCAATTTATACTAATGATCAGTTTAGGTTTATTTTCATCTATACATGATGTTACTGAATATTGGAAATTTTAAAATGGCAGGATAAAAGTTTCATCTCATGTTTTTGATTTGTGCCTCCTTGATTACAATGAGTTTGAGAATGTGCTATTTATTTTATTGATGTTATTCATAGTTTATTGTTTACTTATGCTACTTTTATGTAATTTCCTATTTAATCATATATTATTTATTATTATTATTGTTTGTTGCCTAGTTATGCTATATTTAATTTCCTGTGAAGTGGCTGATCATATTAAAATAGTCTTTTATGACTTTTATTTTATGACTTTTCTTATCCAAGGTTTTTGTTGTTGTTTTGTTTTATTTTTCCTATCCCAAGTTTGTAAACATCATTTTGTCCAAACAATTTTAATAGTTTGGAGATTTCTAAAAGCATGTAAGTTCATCTTCTGGTTTAGATGCATACAGTAATTAGAATATTTTTTGAGAATTTTGAAATAAAAAAACTCCATTTCATTTCTCTAAAGGAACATTCATTTGTATATGTGCTGCTGAAGCGAGCACAATAAACAGTCATCTGTATTAACACCATTAATCCAATGATCTGCCCTGTCATCGATTTGAAAATTCTACAGGTATCCCATTTTAAATTATCACGCACTTACACACTGAACACACAAACACATCAGTCTGTATCAGAGAGTCCATTCAGTGCCATTGGGTTAATTACTCTATTTCTGTCCAACACCAAATTGTTTATAGTTCTGTAATGTGATTTTTTAGTGTGTCCAAAAAATAGTCTGGCAAATATATATAATGCCTTCAAGATCATTTTATATAAAGTAGATATACATATCCAATATATACACAGAGAATATATATTTTAATACCATATTTTCATAATTAACTTAAAACAAAAGTACCTATGTGTTTATGTATTTCCTCCTACATTTTTCTTTACCTACAAAACTGTTTTAAGCATCACTGGTCTTTTATATTTTTTAGAATAAATGTGAAACTTTAAACACATACATGGATACTGGAGTTTTGAATGAAATCACATTCAATAGATATAGTAATTTGGGAAAAATGGACTTATTTTGCATTACTGAATTTTCTAATATATGAATCTGGTCTGTTCCTTGATGATTTAAGTCTTCTTTGATTTTTCTCAATAATGCTATGTAAGTTTCTGTGTCAAAGTCTTCTACATATATTGTTGTATTTTATCTTACATTTTTGGGCTATATAAATTTTATCTTATATATTTTCATATTCTATTTATTTATGAAATATAAAATGCAAGTGATATTTCTATTACTTGCTAAACTAGCTTATTTTTAATAAGTATATTATTTTTCTGATACAATCATATCTACTTGTAAATATGAATATTTTAGTATACTTTAAGATCTCTAGAACTTCGATTTTTCTATCTTATTATAGTAACTAGATGGCCAATGAATGTTGAAAAGTAGCAATTAGAGAATACCTCCAGAAGGTTGCTAACTTGAAGTTTTTTTCTAGATCCTCTTTACCTGAATAATGAAATTCATTCCTAATTGTAGTTTGCTATTTTTTTTTAAATCGAGAATTGATGTTGAATCTTTTAAAATGCTTTTTCACCAGTTGAGATTATTATTTGATTTTTCCTCTTTGTCAATCTTGGGAATTATGTTGAGCTTAGGATGTTGGATAAAGTTCCATTTTTTCTTTCATTTTTTTTTTTAAAGATTTTATTTATTTACCTGACAGACAGAGATCACAATTAGGCAGAGAGGCTGGCAGAGAGAGTGGGGAAGCAGGCTCATCACTGAGCAGGGAGCCCGCGATGCTGGGCTCGATCCCTGGACCCTGGGATCATGACCCGAGCTGAAGGCAGAGGCTTTAACGCACCGAGCCACCCAGGCGCCCCTAAAATTCCATTTCTTAGATGAATCTGTTGAGTATATATTTCTTGTTTTAATTTGGTAATACTATGTTCACAATATTTAAATCAAATTCAGTACTGGGATTGGTCTATAATTTTCTTTTTTCATTACACTTTTATGATTTTTTAATTGCAGTTACCATTTCATGTTCTCTCCCTTTTTTTAAAGATTTTATTTATTTACTTGAGAGAGAGGAAGAGGATGAACAGGGGGAGAGGCTGACTTCCCTTCTGAGCAGGGTGCCTAATGCAGGGTTTCATACCAGGACCCTTAGATCAGGACCTGAGCTAAAGGCAGACACTTAATGGACTGAGCCACCCAAGTGCCCAGAATTTTATGTTCTCTCTTGACTTTGTAAAGTTGCCAAAATATTTTTAAGATTTTACTGATGGAAAAAAAAAAAATCTTCTGATAAATCCTTCTATCGCACAGCTTTATGGGAGGATATTTTTTTTTTAATTTTTTATTTTTTATAAACATATATTTTTATCCCCAGGGGTACAGGTCTGTGAATCACCAGGTTTACACACTTCACAGCACTCACCAAAGCACATACCCTCCCCAATGTCCATAATACCACCCCCTTCTCCCAAACCCCCTCCCCCCGGCAACCCTCAGTTTGTTTTGTGAGATTAAGAGTCACTTATGGTTTGTCTCCCTCCCAATCCCATCTTGTTTCATTGATTCTTCTCCTACCCACTTAAGCCCCCATGTTGCATCACCACTTCCTCATATCAGGGAGATCATATGATAGTTGTCTTTCTCTGCTTGACTTATTTCGCTAAGCATGATACGCTCTAGTTCCATCCATGTTGTCGCAAATGGCAAGATTTCATTTCTTTTGATGGCTGCATAGTATTCCATTGTGTATATATACCACATCTTCTTGATCCATTCATCTGTTGATGGACATCTAGGTTCTTTCCATAGTTTGGCTATTGTGGACATTGCTGCTATAAACATTCGGGTGCATGTGTCCCTTTGGATCACTACATTTGTATCTTTAGGGTAAATACCCAATAGTGCAATTGCTGGGTCATAGGGCAGATCTATTTTCAACATTTTGAGGAACCTCCATGCTGTTTTCCAGAGTGGCTGCACCAGCTTGCATTCCCACCAACAGTGTAGGAGGGTTCCCCTTTCTCCGCATCCTCGCCAGCATCTGTCATTTCCTGACTTGTTGATTTTAGCCATTCTGACTGGTGTGAGGTGATATCTCATTGTGGTTTTGATTTGTATTTCCCTGATGCCGAGTGATATGGAGCACTTTTTCATGTGTCTGTTGGCCATCTGGATGTCGTCTTTGCAGAAATGTCTGTTCATGTCCTCTGCCCATTTCTTGATTGGATTATTTGTTCTTTGGGTGTTGAGTTTGCTAAGTTCTTTATAGATTCTGGACACTAGTCCTTTATCTGATATGTCGTTTGCAAATATCTTCTCCCATTCTGTCAGTTGTCTTTTGATTTTGTTAACTGTTTCCTTTGCTGTGCAAAAGCTTTTGATCTTGATGAAATCCCAATAGTTCATTTTTTCCCTTGCTTCCCTTGCCTTTTGCGTTGTTCCTAGGAAGATGTTGCTGCGGCAGAGGTCGAAGAGGTTGCTGCCCGTGTTCTCCTCAAGGATTTTGATGGATTCCTTTCGCACATTGAGGTCCTTCATCCATTTTGAGTCTATTTTTGTGTGTGGTGTAAAGAAATGGTCCAATTTCATTTTTCTGCATGTGGCTGTCCAATTTTCCCAGCACCATTTATTGAAGAGGCTGTCTTTTTTCCATTGGACATTCTTTCCTGCTTTGTCGAAGATTAGTTGACCATAGATTTGAGGGTCTATTTCTGGGCTCTCTATTCTGTTCCATTGATCTATGTGTCTGTTTTTGTGCCAGTACCATGCTGTCTTGATGATGACAGCTTTGTAATAGAGCCTGAAGTCCGAAATTGTGATGCCACCAACGTTGGCTTTCTTTTTCAATATCCCTTTGGCTATTCGAGGTCTTTTCTGGTTCCATATAAATTTTAGCATTATTTGTTCCATTTCTTTGAAAAAGATGGATGGTACTTTGATAGGAATTGCATTAAATGTGTAGATTGCTTTAGGTAGCATAGACATTTTTACAATATTTATTCTTCCAATCCAGGAGCATGGAACATTTTTCCATTTCTTTGTGTCTTCCTCAATTTCTTTCATGAGTACTTTATAGTTTTCTGAGTATAGATTCTGTGTCTCTTTGGTTAGGTTTATTCCTAGGTATCTTATGGTTTTGGATGCAATTGTAAATGGGATTGACTCCTTAATATCTCTTTCTTCTGTCTTGCTGTTGGTGTAGAGAAATGCAACTGATTTCTGTGCATTGATTTTATATCCTGACACTTTACTGAATTCCTGTATAAGTTCTAGCAGTTTTGGAGTGGAGTCTTTTGGGTTTTCCACATATAGTATCATATCATCTGCGAAGAGTGATAATTTGACTTCTTCTTTGCCGATTTGGATGCCTTTAATTTCCTTTTGTTGTCTGATTGCTGAGGCTAGGACCTCTAGTACGATGTTGAAAAGCAGTGGTGATAATGGACATCCCTGCCGTGTTCCTGACCTTAGCGGAAAAGCTTTCAGTTTTTCTCCATTGAGAATGATATTTGCAGTGGGTTTTTCATAGATGGCTTTGATGATATTGAGGTATGCACCCTCTATCCCTACACTTTGAAGAGTTTTGATCAGGAAGGGATGTTGTACTTTGTCAAATGCTTTTTCAGCATCTATTGAGAGTATCATATGGTTCTTGTTCTTTCTTTTATTGATGTGTTGTATCACATTGACTGATTTGCGGATGTTGAACCAACCTTGCAGCCCTGGAATAAATCCCACTTGGTCGTGGTGAATAATCCTTTTAATGTACTGTTGAATCCTATTGGCTAGTATTTTGTTGAGTATTTTCGCATCTGTGTTCATCAAGGATATCGGTCTATAGCTCTCTTTTTTGGTGGGATCCTTGTCTGGTTTTGGGATCAAGGTGATGCTGGCCTCATAAAATGAGTTTGGAAGTTTTCCTTCCATTTCTATTTTTTGGAACAGTTTCAGGAGAATAGGAATTAGTTCTTCTTTAAATGTTTGGTAGAATTCCCCCGGGAAGCCGTCTGGCCCTGGGCTTTTGTTTGTTTGGAGATTTTTAATGACTGTTTCAATCTCCTTACTGGTTATGGGTCTGTTCAGGCTTTCTATTTCTTCCTGGCTCAGTTGTGGTAGTTTATATGTTTCTAGGAATGCATCCATTTCTTCCAGATTGTCAAATTTATTGCCATAGAGTTGCTCATAGTATGTTCTTATAATAGTTTGTATTTCTTTGGTGTTAGTTGTGATCTCTCCTCTTTCATTCATGATTTTATTTATTTGGGTCCTTTCTCTTTTCTTTTTGATAAGTCGGGCCAGGGGTTTATCAATTTTATTAATTCTTTCCAAGAACCAGCTCCTAGTTTCGTTGATTTGTTCTATTGTTTTTTTGGTTTCTATTTCATTGATTTCTGCTCTGATCTTTATGATTTCTCTTCTCCTGCTGGGCTTAGGGTTTCTTTCTTGTTCTTTCTCCAGCTCCTTTAGGTGTAGGGTTAGGTTGTGTACCTGAGACCTTTCTTGTTTCTTGAGAAAGGCTTGTACCGCTATATATTTTCCTCTCAGGACTGTCTTTGTTGTGTCCCACAGATTTTGAACCGTTGTATTTTCATTATCATTTGTTTCCATGATTTTTTTCAATTCTTCTTTAATTTCCCGGTTGACCCATTCATTCTTTAGAAGGATACTGTTTAGTCTCCATGTATTTGGGTTCTTTCCAAACTTCCTTTTGTGGTTGAGTTCTAGCTTTAGAGCATTGTGGTCTGAAAATATGCAGGGAATGATCCCAATCTTTTGATACTGGTTGAGTCCTGATTTAGGACCGAGGATGTGATCTATTCTGGAGAATGTTCCATGTGCACTAGAGAAGAATGTGTATTCTGTTGCTTTGGGATGAAATATTCTGAATATATCTGTGATGTCCATCTGGTCCAGTGTGTCGTTTAAGGCCTTTATTTCCTTGCTGATCTTTTGCTTGGATGACCTGTCCATTTCAGTGAGGGGAGTGTTAAAGTCCCCTACTATTATTGTATTATTGTTGATGTGTTTCTTTGATTTTGTTATTAATTGGTTTATATAGTTGGCTGCTCCCACATTGGGGGCATAGATATTTAAAATTGTTAAATCTTCTTGTTGGACAGACCCTTTGAGTATGATATAGTGTCCTTCCTCATCTCTTATTATAGTCTTTGGCTTAAAATCTAATTGATCTGATATAAGGATTGCCACTCCTGCTTTCTTCTGATGTCCATTAGCATGGTAAATTCTTTTCCATCCCCTCACTTTAAATCTGGAGGTGTCTTCGGGCTTAAAATGTGTTTCTTGGAGGCAACATATAGATGGGTTTTGTTTTTTTATCCATTCTGATACCCTGTGTCTTTTGACAGGGGCATTTAGCCCATTCACATTCAGGGTAACTATTGAGAGATATGAATTTAGTGCCATTGTATTGCCTGTAAGGTGACTGTTACTGTATATGGTCTCTGTTCCTTTCTGATCTACCACTTGTAGGCTCTCTCTTTGCTTAGAGGACCCCTTTCAATATTTCCTGTAGAGCTGGTTTGGTATTTGCAAATTCTTTCAGTTGTTGTTTGTTCTGGAAGCTTTTAATCTCTCCTTCTATTTTCAATGATAGCCTAGCTGGATATAGTATTCTTGGCTGCATGTTTTTCTCGTTTAGTGCTCTGAAAATATCATGCCAGCTCTTTCTGGCCTGCCAGGTCTCTGTGGATAAGTCAGCTGCCAATCTAATATTTTTACCATTGTATGTTACAGACTTCTTTTCCCGGGCTGCTTTCAGGATTTTCTCTTTGTCATTGAGACTTGTAAATTTTACTATTAGGTGACGGGGTGTGGGCCTATTCTTATTGATTTTGAGGGGCATTCTCTGAACCTCCTGAATTTTGATGCTCGTTCCCTTTGCCATATTGGGGAAATTCTCCCCAATAATTCTCTCCAGTATACCTTCTGCTCCCCTCTCACTTTCTTCTTCTTCTGGAATCCCAATTATTCTAATGTTGTTTCGTCTTATGGTGTCACTTATCTCTCGAATTCTCCCCTCGTGGTCCAGTAGCTGTTTGTCCCTCTTTTGCTCAGCTTCTTTATTCTCTGTCATTTGGTCTTCTATATCACTAATTCTTTCTTCTGCCTCATTTATCCTAGCAGTTAGAGCCTCCATTTTTGATTGCACCTCATTAATAGCTTTTTTGATTTCACCTTGGTTAGATTTTAGTTCTTTTATTTCTCCAGAAAGGGCTTTTATATCTCTCGAGAGGGTTTCTCTAATATCTTCCATGCCTTTTTCGAGCCCGGCTAGAACCTTGAGAATTGTCATTCTGAACTCTAGATCTGACATATTACCGATGTCTGTATTGATTAGGTCCCTAGCCTTTGGTACTGCCTCTTGTTCTTTTTTTTGTGTTGAATTTTTACGTCTTGTCATTTTGTCCAGATAAGAGTAAATGAAGGGGCAAGTAAAATACTAAAAGGGTGGCAACAACCCCAGGAAAATATGCTTTAGCCAAATTAGAAGAGATCCAAAATCGTGAGTGGGGAGAAAGGGGATAAAAAGAGGTTCAAAAAGGAAGAAAGAAAAAAAAAAAAAAAGAAAAGAAAAAAAAAAAGAAAAGAAAAGAATTTTTAAAAAAAGAATACACCTAAGAAAAATGTAAAAAAGAAAAAATATATATATTAGATAAACTAGTATAAAATCGTTAAAAAAGAAAAAGGTAACAGTTAAAAAAAAATTTTACCCGAAGGCGAGAAAAAAAAAAAATGAAAAAGAAAAAATTAAATTAACTGCAAGACTAAAAAAAATCACAGGAAAAAAGCCATGAGTTCCGTGCTTGGCTTTCTCCTCCTCTGGAATTCTGCTGCTCTCCTTGGTATTGAAACCGCACTCCTTGGTAGGTGAACTTGGTCTTGGCTGGATTTCTTGTTGATCTTCTGGGGGAGGGGCCTGTTGTAGTGATTCTCAAGTGTCTTTGCCCCAGGCGGAATTACTACCGCCCTTACCCGGGGCTGGGGTGAGTAATCCGCTCCGGTTTGCTTTCAGAAGCTTTTGTTCCCTGAGCGCTTTCCGTAGAGTTCCGGAGGACGGGAATACAAATGGCGGCCTCCTGGTCTCCAGCCCGGAGGAGCCGAGAGCCCAGGGCCGCACTCCTCAGTGCGCGCTCAGAGAACAGCGCCCAGTTACTCTATGGGAGGATATTTTTAATTGGAGACTGAATTAATTATTTATAATAATGTCCAGATTTTCTATTACTTCTTTCTTGTGTTTTAGTAAGTTGTGTTTTCTAGGAGTTTTACAACTTTAGTTTTCAAATTTATTGGCATAAATTATTCATCATAACTACTTATAATTGTTTTAATTTCTCTAGGTTCTAGTGGGTAGGCTTTTTAGTTCCTTTTTTGGGTAACTTCTCACTTTTTACCTTATTCAGAGAATTATAATTTTTTTCAGACTTTCTATAAACCATTTTTAGTTTTGCTAATCCTTTTGAATATATTTATATTTTATTCAACTGATTTTTCTATTACTTTATTACCTGAACAATTCATTTGTTTGTTGCCCACCTCTACTGTCTTAAATAGATTTTCTAGATAATTTCAGCTTTTTTCTTTATACATTTAAAGTTATAGATTTCCCTTATAACAAAACCTTAGTCACACTGAAGATTAGCTTTAAATATGAAGTGTATTACCATTTATTTAGAAGTATTTCATTATTTTGATTTTTTTTTCTGAATCATAGAGAGTTTAGATATATAATTTTGTTTTTGAATTTCCAGACTGTTTTTTAGTAATCATTTTGTGGTTAAATTCTAGCTTAACTACATTATGATTAGAAACATACTATAAATGTTTTAATTCGTTTGAAATCTGAGATTAGCTTTGTGATGCAGAATACGATCAATTAAAAACAAATGCTTTATGTGTACTTGAAGAGAATGCACATTCTGCACATGTTGGATGGTCTACATAATTGTCGTAGTGTGTTGTTTAAGTTTCTATATTATTATTTTTTTCGTCTGTAAGGAGAGGTGTATTAAAACTTCTCATTATTATTTTGAATTAAAGTGTTTAGTTATTAGTCTTTGCTTTTTGTTTTATGTTATATTTTAGGCATATAAAAAAGCTAGAATATTTTTGTTTTTTAGAATTTTTTTAAGGTTTTATTTATTTATTTGTCAGAGAGAGGAACAACAAGCAGGCAGAGTAGCAGGCAGAGGCAAAGGGAGAAGCAGACTCCCCGCCAAGCAAAGAGCCCGACATGGGACCTGATCCCAGGATCCCGGGATCATGACCTCAGCCAAAGGCAGCGGCTCAACCAACTGACCCACTCAGGCATACCAAAAAAGCTAGAATTTTCATATATTGTCAAAATTCAATTTTCATGCTTATGAAATGTTCCTCTAGCTCAAGTAATGATTTTTTTCCTCGAATCTTCTTCATTTGGTATTAATATACAGTTAAACCAGTATTTTTGGTCAATGTTTACAGAATATAATTTTCCATATTCTTAAAAATTTTATTTATTCATTTTAAAGAATTTATTTATTTGACAGGGAGAGACACAGTGAGAGAGGGAACACAAGCAGGGAGAGTGAAAGAGGGAGAATCAGGCTTCCTACTGAGTGAGGAGCCTAATGTAGGACTCAATCCCAGGATGCTGGGATCAGGGCCTGAGCTGAAGGCAGATGCTTAATGACTGAGTCCCCTGGCACCCAACCAAATTTTTGATTTCTGTTTTTGATTTTATAGGTTTTCCTTTCAAGAAACACATTATGGGTTTTGGATTTCTATCCAGCCTGGCAATCTTTATCTTTTAATTAGAGCAGTCTCTTTCATTTACAATTAATGTAATTACTGATATTCATAGGTTTCACTTGAAAAACTAGTTATCTCTGTTCATTTCACTCTTTGAATGGCTTGTGACTTCATATCCCTGGCTGCTCTAAGACTGTCCCTTTATACTTTTCAGTGGTAGAACTTTTAAAACCCTAATTGTGATTCATAGGTACTTCTTGGTCCCTGGCTTGATTTTATTGTGTGTTAGTTCTTCTTGTTTTTCAGTCATACTATATTGTCTTCTCACACAAATTATTAGCTTGATTGGGCATGAAACATAGCATATGAGAAACAGAAGAAATATTTTGGGTCCTAGGATGTTTCTCCACAGAGAACCACACATTTACAATACTGGCATGCATTTGGTGACACTTCATTCCATTTAGGAACTAAAATGATTACAGGCTTCAGAACCTCTTGAGCGCTTGTGTATTTATGTGTCATTTTTATTCCTATTAAATTCCCTTTTGGTATCCCAATCCCGGTCTCCGCAGACCCTGGACACAAATTTTTGTCTCCCTATTCTATGTTGGCTGAGTTGTGTGTGACTTCTCTGCATATGGCCTTGCAACAGCCCTAGCTGTTGAACATCCAAACCTATTTTGAGATCATATATACTATCTAAAATAATTACTGTATTAATTTCCTACTTATATTTGTCAGAGTTGGCTTCTGTGGTTCTAACTACAAAACCTGACTGAAATCAGTATATGTCATTGTCTGTCAAGAGTCTCTATTTGCTATCATTCATTTTTTGAAACTATTCTGTGAACTTTTCTCCTGTGGACTTTAAAGTCATTTAAGTTAAGTTACAACTTAGACTTCTGAATGAAATTATCAATATGTGTCAGCCTGGCATTTTAAATTTTAGCTCTTTTCAGAATGATGTTTCTTTCTAATCTTTCATCCTTCCACCTTTTTTTTGTTTTGTTTTACTCCTGAATAAAATTTGGTGATTATCTTATTAAATCTTATGCTTTTATTTATTTTGACTAAATCCTATACTTTTTCTTTATTCTTCAATAAACTTTGGTGATTATCTTATTAAATCCTACACTTTTGTTTTGATTTTTTAGTTTTGAGGTTGTTAAAGTCTCTCTTCTTCCATTTCCATTTCAAAATGTTTATTGTGATTATAGAGAGTCTAGACTTTCACATATTTATTATGTATGTGTAGGTGATTTATATAATTCTTTAACTCTAACAGGTGACTGCTTGTTAGTTTTTAATTATGTGTTTTGAATTTTCCATGTCTGCGATCATTCACAGGCTTCTATCTCATTACTGATTTGAACAGACACACTCAAGTATTTGAAATTTTATATGGTATTTCAGATATGTTTGGGAGCAAAAAAAAAAAAAAACACAACACAATCCCTTTAATTGGTAGGTGCCTCTTCTATTTTACTTGAAAAGCATATTAATAATGGCAGGTAAGTTTTAAAATATCTAAGCATTTTGAAATTGTATGTTAACTTTTTATTATAATAATAAATTATAATGCATTAACGAACACAACGAACTGGTTTTTAGTGTTGAAACATCTTTCATCTCTAGAATACCCCACTTAGTCATGGCATACTGGTATATTTACTGAATTTGATTTGTTTAAATTTCATTTAGAAGTTTCATCTTTATGTCTACCAATAAAATACAACATTTTTGTGTAACTTTAACATAGCTAAAATTTAGGTACATAATGGACTTAAAAACAAGCTCCTTGTATGCTTAAAACACATAGATATATTTTTTTATTTATTTTTTTAAAAGATTTTATTTATTTATTTGACAGAGAGAGATCACAAGTAGACAGAGAGGCAGGCAGAGAGATAGAGGGAAGCAGACTCCCAGCTGAGCAGAGAGCCCTATGCGGGACTCGATACCAGGACCCTGAGATCATGACCGGAGCCGAGGCAGCGGCTTAACCCACTGAGCCACCCAGGCATCCCAAAACACATAGATATATTAAAATAGAAATCAGCTGAAAAACTCTATTTTATCTTATTATTTTTATTGGATTTTCCTTAATCTTCCTAGTTTCTACTGTAGATAGTTTGTCTGATTTCCTCACTCTTCTTAGGTCAATTTTGCATGTAATATTCTTTGCTGCTACTTTTAACACTTCCTGTATCTGAGATTACGTATCAATTTATATTCCATTTCCTGTTTATTTTGGTTTCTTTTTTTGTTTTGTTTTACCAGGTTTGACAAGTGTTTTTCCACTTTTTTTTTTAAAGATTTTATTTATTTGACAGACAGAGATCACAAGCAGGCAGAGAGGCAGGCGGGGGGAGGGGGAGCAGGTGAGCAGGCTCCCTGCTGAGCAGAGAGCCAGATGTGGGGCTTGATCTCAGGACCCTGGTATCATGACCTGAGCCGAAGGCAGAGGCTTTAACCCACTGAGCCACCCAGGTGCCCCCCTACTTTTTTAATAATAAAATCAAACCTCAATTTGATTTTATTATTTTACTATCTTCTTTTATTTCATCTGAACATATTTCATTAATTTTCCCTTTCTTTTATCTTTATATAACATTGTATTCATGCTATATATAGAAACTTGTCATTTTTTCTTTTTTTATAATAAAATAATGTCTGTCTCTAAAGTTCCTCTTAACAGTTTTACTTCTATACTGTATATATTGATATGGTTTAGGTTTTTAGCTAATTTGTGAAAGATTTATGGGTCAATTTTTATTTTCAATTTGATTCAAGAATTATTGAGGAGGCAAAGCTGATTGTATCTTCTGAGACCCTGCTACAGCCACAAGGACTAATATACCTTCTGGTAACCCAACACAAAAGGTTGCCAAACTGAAATCTCTCCTCCAGTTCTGGCTCCTCAGGCTCAGGCTTTCCAGGTGCAGAGAGGGGGTGAAGACCGGCTTCTTTCAGGGGACTGGCAATGTGGTCTTCCTCTGAACCCAGTGCTGCCAGCTGTCTCAAGAAGCTTTGCTATTCTTCATCAGGCTTCCAGACAACAGAAAGCCTTCTGTGCTCCCTCCTCCAGATAATACAAGGCCTCGGAAGCACTCTCTTTTATTCCTGAGTCTATCGTTAGGCTTGTTTTATTAGTCACATTGTTTTAGCACAGGGTTGGGAGGGGAAAAGCTTTGTGAAATGCATTCAGCACGCTGTCTTCGGTAACATACATTATTTTTTTCCTGAATATTTTTGGAAACCCTGCTAATTATCACCCCTTCCATTACTGTTGTCTTAACTGAAAGCCTTATTAGCTCTGTCTTGGACTGCTGAAATTATTTCTCAGCTGGCGTACCTCTTGCTTGTATCACCCTAAAACCACTCTGTCCCTCCTACTTTTAAAACACATATGTGAAATTTCTTGCCACAGCTCTCAGTGGTTTGTGCTAAAACAAGAGCATCATGAAGTCCAAATTCCTCAGGATGCCACACAGGCCCCTTTCACGCCTGGGCAGCCCATCAGTACAATATTATCTGAGACCCCTGGACTTCACTTTCTCCTCCCCCTCAATCCATTTCCACCTCTTTCCTTCACTGGCATCCTTTTTCACAAACCACAAGGTAAAACCTCTAATTAGTTATTTTTCACCTGAGTCACTGTTTAAGATTTTACTTATTCATTTACTTTAATACCAGATCAGTTATGACAATTGGACATCTTTGATATATGTTTTTTAACTGGTCTGGAAGATAGTTCATGTCAAAGACCATGTCTAATGTTTATACTGAAAAGATTAAGGAAGTTAATTACAAATATTCACAGAAAATTTCCCAAAATTTTTAAATTCTAGTTTTCTCTTTTGTATTTATTACTTCTTCAAGGTGGCAAAAATTTAAGGTTTTAACATATACCATGAATTATAGGCTAGAGTATAAAATAAAGAACTGGAACTGTTCTTTATCTACAAATCAAATCTTTCTAACTAAAATCACTCTGTAAAAACCCCATCATCAAGAATAATCAGAAGTGATCATCAGCTATTTAACAATGTAGCTAAGCACAAAAGTAAACTTGTGGCTGCTGTAAAATCTAGCAAGTAGGCCTCGTAAAAAGCTTGATTGGCTCCCAGCCAATAAATTAGGCACTTATTTCCATATGGCTCCTATTGGAAAAAAGATAAACGTGAAAGCCCAGCATCTGTGCCTTGGAGTTGCCAAGAACATCTACCGAGTGACCATTCTCTTGGCTTAAATAATAAAACATACTGAAAGGGCGTACGGAAGTAGACCAACTCCTGCACTGCCAGCAGGAGAAGAGACGTGGGCCAAGCTGGTATCAAACTACAACATAACAGCCAATTAGTTGTGTAATTTTATTTTGCCAATAAGAAGGCAACATTTTTTTTGGAATATGGCAAATTTCATGCATCTCCACAGCATACTGCAATTTGAGGTAAAGGTGAAAACATCAATTTTCTGTTATTAGCGTTACTGTTAAGAAATAATTGGTGATTTTAGAAGACAACGAGTTAAACATAATGAAACAGCTAGAACAAACCACTATGATGAGCTTTTGTACAAGAGGACCAAATGTAATGTCAGAGAACTGTCACTGATCAATGGGACTTCAGGATAAAAAGGAAAGGGTGATCTTGTGACTTTGTGTAAGCAAAATCTATTGCCTTTATGTGTGTGGAGGAGGGAGGGTGATTTTTTATATGGGAAAATAATTACTCCTTGTGAAATACGTACCCAGGATAAGGTAACCAACAAAACAGAAGGTGGCAGTTTTACTCTCAAGAAGAATCATGTTCATTTACCTTGTTTTATTCAGGAATCATTAAGGCAAAAGAAGATGGTCAAGATAGAGGAGGAGGAGATGACAAGAAGTCTTCTACCTGGTACTCACACAAAAGAACGATCTGTCTGAACTGCGAACAGATTTGTATTTATCTGTCATTATATATTTGTGTATATGTAATATATATATATATTTGTACATATACATTTGTATACATATGTGTATTTATGTTTGGATTATACTTGTATTTATAAGACAAATATGTATATTTGTATTATATCTGTATTATATTTGTATTTATTATATTTGTATTGTATTTTTATTATTTGTATAAAATAAATTTGTATTATATTTGTATTTATATATCATAAATATATTTGTATTTGTATTGTATTTTCATCTATTATATTTGTATTTATATATGTTTGTATTATATTTGTATAACTGAATTACTAGAGTAGAAATGAAATTGAGGAGTGATTTAGAGAAAGTTTTGCATATAATCTAGTAAGAAACATTTGTGAGAGCAGGCACATTGAAAGAATCAAACTATTTTTCAGTTGTTGTTAGTGTTAGGTTCCTCAATGTATAGCTTGTTAACTGACTCATCCTTCAGGCTACAGCTTGCAAAGTGTGGTCCACAGCATACTGGCTCAAAGGAAGTTAATATACTCCATGAATAAAGGGTTTTTTGCCCACGGAAGTTCTTAGATTTTTCAGACAGACAAAGTTAAACAAAAGTTTTAGTATAATACTTGCAGAATCTTAATGTGTAAAAATTTCTAAGGAGATTGAAGAGGCAGATTTTCCCAAATTTACTTGGCCAGCAATTTTGTCAATGAACCTCTTACAGGAGAAATCTTCCTTGAAACAAATTTTAGAAAACACAGTAATGGCACATGCCTCTGGGTCCACATTACTGAACTTTTTTTCACAAATGTCATACAATATATTCAGTTGTTTTGTCAGTTTTTCTGCTTCTCAAGGAAAAACATGACTTTCAAAGGTATATCAAGAAAGCTAATTTTGTTGGCTAAGGGAAGAAGTTTAAGTAGACATATTAAGTATAATTGATACATACCATAGTAGTTTCAGGTGTACCACACAGGGTGTACGACATAATGATTTTACAATGTTATACATCAGGCAGTGCACACCAGAAATAGGGTAGTAACCGTTTTTCACCAGACGTTATTACAATATTATTGACTATAGACCTTGTGTATACTTTTCATCTCTGTAAGGTTTATTTTATAATTACCCCCTTTGCTCCATCTGTAGCCTGTGACTTCCAGGTTGCATAAAACTTAAAAAGAGAAACAGTGTTTCCCATTTTCAAGATCAATTTTAAGAATTAACCTGAAAGTTTACATGAAGTCTTTTAATAAGGTTCAAAATACTTAATTTCAACATCTGACTTCTCATCAGACACAATGGAGCCCAGAAAGCAGCTGCATAACCTATTTAAAGGGCTCAATGAAAGCACCTGTCAAGCAAGAATCCTGTATCCATCAAAGATGTTTTTCGGGTGCCTGGGTGGCTCAGTGGGTTAAAGCCTCTGCCTTCGGCTCAGGTCATGATCCCAGGGTCCTGGGATCGAGCCCCACATCGGGTTCTCTGCACAGCAGGGAGCCTGCTTCCCCCATCTCTCTCTGCCTGCCTCTCTGCCTACTTGTGATCTCCGTCTGTCAAGTAAATAAATAAAATCTTTTTTTAAAAAAAGGATTTTTTTCAAAACAAATACAAAATAAAGACACTCTCAAATATACAAAAACTTAGAATTCGTTGTTAGCACATATTCCTTATAAAAAATACTAAAGTTTTAGGGGATCCTGGGGGGCTCTGTCGGTCAAGCGTCTGCCCTCGGTGCAAGTCATGATCTTGGGGTCCTGGCATCAAGCCCCGCGTTGGGCTCCCTGTTAACCTGAGAGCCGGCTTCTCCCTCTCCCTCGGCCTTTCCGCACCGCTCCTGTGCGCTCGCTCTCTCTCTCTCTCTCTCTCAAATAGGTAAAATCTTAAAAGAAAAAAGAAAAAAAAATATTGAGGATTTTAGGCTGAAAGCAAGTGACTCCCGATAGTAATTCGAAGTGGAGAAATCAGAGATCACAGGTCAAGGTAATTAGGCGATTACACAATGCCGTACCAGCGCGCATCTCCTCTCATTTCTTCACTGATTTAGAAGAGCAACTTAGTAACAGCAATAGATAAGCGTCATGTTGTTTTATATCCCTCCTTCCCAGGGTACCAGGCTTCCAGAGCCACCTGCCTTCTCCACCTCTCCTTCCTGTTGTATACGTAACCGCGTCCCACGTGGGTCATTTCGGGCCCGGATACGCGTGGCCAGCTCGGCCACGTCCCGAACACCGACCGGACGCCCCTCCCTCCCGCACTTCCATTAGCCGCCACCCTCTCCTTCCCATCCTCACCACTAAGGCAAGTGTGGTCTCTTCGCGCTTCCTCCGTGTACTCACCTCTAAACTCACTTCGGTCAGCTCGGCTCCGCACACCTCCGCCCGAGCTCTTCCTGCAGACGCGGAGCGGGGCCCGGGCGACGGCGGGAGGGGACGCGCGGAGCATCCGAGCGCCGCCGAGAAACCAGGTCTGCGGCTGCGGCGCAGAGACCACGTGGTCCAGGGGAAAGCCTAACCTCGCGAGATGTCGGGCGCCGGCCGCGGTGCGGGAGAGAACCGGTTGGGGAGCACGTGGTGCCCGCGTGCGGCGCGCTGCCGGCCGCTGAGTTAGGCTCCCACCACCCGCACGCAGTCCCCAGTGCTCCTCCACCGCCCGCCGCCGGCCCTGAGTCACAGTGGGCGGCCGGGCAGGTGTCGGAGGACGTGCACTAGCAAATGCGGTGCGGAGGGGCCGCCTGAGGCCAGACTGGGGAGGCATCCGCGCGTCGCCGGCTGCAAAACTGTGGCCTTCCAGAACGTCGGGGGCTCCAGGACAGGGTGTGCTCAAGGCCTGAAGCCTCCAGAATGCCCAGTTACACTCCGAAATAAGGCCTGAAGAAGAGCTGAACGAGAGCCTGCCTGCTAACACGTGGTCTGTCGGCTGAGGCCTTCCGTCGGCAGCGAGCCTCCGCCTTCTCTTCCTGCACGAGTGAGTCCTGTGCCCCCTGACGACCGTTCCCTTCTGTGTCTGCGCCCACCCCCCCAAGGCAGTGTCACCCCCTGCCTGGAGCTTCCACTAGCTCATTGAGCAGAGCACCGCAGTTGGGCCGTGGCCTGGGGACGCACAGATCTGGGGCCAGCAGGGCATGGGTGGGACTCCGCCCTGGATGCCCCAGATGAATGCTCCCTGAATCTTGGTCTCTGCAGTGCACCCAGCACCCACATTCCACTGGCACGCACCAGCCTTCCAAACCGTGGCAAAGTAGGTGTTCTCACCACTAGATCTGGGCTAGATGGCCTTTGCTCCAATTGAGCTCAAGGTAAAACAAAACAAACAAGCCAAAACAACAACAAAAAACCCCCAAAATCACAATGTCTCTTGCTCCAGGAACCCAAGGTACACCAAGGAGTGCATAGTATAGGCTGGTTCTAAGGCACCTTGGATTCTGTTTCATAGACACTGCTCTCCAGAAAATACTAGATATTCAGCCAAATACTACAATTTGTTGCAGTACAAGAATAAAAATGTGCAAACAGGCGTGCCCACACTCCCGCACAAATACAAACAACAACACATCAGCCAACAGAATCCCTTAGCACTCATGCATATCCTCATGTCCAGTTGCTCCTTGGCAGCTGCTGGTTTTAAAAAAAAGAAGTAATCTAAAGCCTGTTTCCCCCTCCTCCTTTAGCTTGACTCTTCAGCAGAATGTAGTAAGTTGAACACTCCCTACCTCTTTAAATAGTATTTTCCATATTTTGAAAATTCGACACAGTATTCTCCTGTTTTATGTTCTCCACCTGCTTGTGGTCACTCCTTCCCAGTGTCCATGGGACCATTTTATTCAGCTTTTCAGGCATCAATTTCCTCAACATGCAACCCTAGTCCTTCCTTTCTCCCTCCCTGGGTCATTTAAACCCGAGTTGTCATGATTTCAATATGCTGAGGACACATATATAAAACCCAAGATATCACTTGAATTTCAGGATCTTCTATCCACTGAGCTGAGTGTCCTCTCCACTTAGATGTTTTGTCAAGGATGATGTTTTTGCCTCTCACCTCACCTCTAAACTCACTCTTTCAATGCTCTCCTTCTTCATGATACTTTGACTGAGGTTCTGAACCTGCATTTCTTGGCCAGCTGGGTTCCTCACAGCCTCTGCAAATAGGGGGTCAGGGATTGACCTGAGATTAACAGAAGAGTCTCAGTCCTTTTTTTCTCTATCTTTGCGTGCGTCTTTGCTTCGAATGGACTGACTTTTGCTGGAGGTTACTATCAGTGTTGTTGCTTCTCCTTCCATCAGCAGAGGTTCTTTCCTGCAGCTGCAGCAGAAACCCTTTGCATATTTCACAACAATTGTAGGAAGAGCTTCAACTCAGAGACACCAAAAGAGTTGCCAGTGCCCAGTTCTTGCAGCTGTGTGTCCCGGGCCTGTGGGAGCCCAGTCTTTGATTTCAGGCCGGTTGGGGTGCGTCCTCCCCAAAGACACATCAGTTTCTGGTTTTTTTTTTTTTTTTTTTTTTTTTTTGAGACCCTCCCGGAAGATCCTAGGCTTTTCCTGGTGTTCCTTGTCTTTACTCAGCTGGAGAGATGGCCTCTGTTCCTGCAGTTTACACCTCTGGGATAGCTTATTTTTTTTTCTTTACGTTTTCATTTGTTAATAATTTTATACCTAGTTTAACATTCTTTGTTAATTTTCCCTCTTGAAACTACAGGTATGTTTCTGTCTCCTCAGTGGACTTTAACTGATACAGATGCTTAAAGTCCTTCAAACTCATGAGTGCGTGGAGAGGCCATTTCCTAGGTAAAGAATGTTGAAAGAGGGTTAGGCTTTTGAGGACAGACCATGAGTTAGAAACCTGAAGTTTGAAGGACTTTAAGGATCCCTGCAGGGATTTAGAATTCACCCCTGACCTTCTCCCCCTCCCTGATCCCATGCCTCATACAAGTCATCAGATCCTCTCATTGTGACCTTTTCTGTCTTTTGACTCCATCCCTTTTTCCCATGTCTGCTGTCATCAGCATCTCTAAAGCTGTCATCATTTCTTGCTAGAGTAAAACAAAGTTTGCTTACTATGCTTCTTTTTTTCTTTTTCTGAAGACCAGATCTGATTCCAGCTGTCCAACAGCTTCTTTTTGCTGTAAGAGTGGAACAACCTTGTGATAGTGGTTACAGGGCTCTGCATGGCTCTGCTCCTCCCCTGTTGTGCTCCCTTTCTTCCCATGGTTCAATGCCTAGCTGCACTGGACTGCTTTCAGAAATGTCTCACATTCGATATGTGCCTTCCTAGGCTCTTTACTCTTGCTCCACCTCTATCTGGAATGTTCTCCTTGAGAGTTCTCTTTTACTACTTGACATGTATCAGAGCTCAGTTTGAGGTCTTTTTATTTTTTTCCTCTTGGACAAGCCTTGCTTGATCTCTGGTCTATCTTATTTTCTTGTGTTCTTTCATCTCAGAGCATCAGACTCCTCTCCATCACAACACATGTCTCACCCTCTGCATACCATCTCTGATTCGGGGATCCACATTTAGCTCCCACAGTAGATTATAAGCTCCATGAAAACAGTCTTGCTCAGCATTGCCTTCCCAACACCTAGCAACATGGATGCAAAGTGAGAGGTTCACATCAGATATTAAATCAAACAGTATTCATATACTGTTTGATTCAATATCAATTATTAAATTTATGAATTTATGAATAATTATAATGTGAAAGCAGAAGTGCCTTATGGTTGGAGATCTGTATCTTTGAAGCAAAGGAAATGATACTGATGCTCCCTATCATATGTGAAGTAGCCATTATTTTTTTTAATTGATGCATTTTTTTTTTTAAAGATTTTATTTATTTATTTATTTATTTGACAGAGAGAAATCACAAGTAGATGGAGAGGCAGGCAGAGAGAGAGAGAGAGGAGGAAGCAGGCTCCCTGCTGAGCAGCAAGCCCGATGCGGGACTCGATCCCAGGACCCTGAGATCATGACCTGAGCCGAAGGCAGCGGCTTAACCCACTGAGCCACCCAGGCGCCCAATTGATGCATTTTTAATCTGAAAAGTAATTTTTCTCTAACATTATAATATGTAATATTTTCAATAGTTTGTTTTCACTTAGTTCAATTAAATAATTAATGTTCCTAATATTCATTTATTTTTAGTAGTGAAATTATAATAGAAGACCAACCCTCTAGGGATGTCAGGAGGTTAAATGTGGATATAAAAGCCTGATACTCCTAAGTTCAGCCAATAAAAAATACAGTAACTGCAGTTATGGGTGAACATCTTGTGTACATCTTTACATGGTCTTTACAGAGAGGGAAATTGAGGTCAAGTATTCCATCTCTCTGGAAATCCTACTATGGTAATGAAACCAGGTGTGTGTGTCTGTCTGTTAGGGAAAGGATGTCCATTAGATAAAGAAAAGCAAGAATGTATTTAGGAGGGAAGATATAATTTCAAATGTATAGGAGGGTTTTTTATTTTCCATTTCAAGTAAGCCCTTCATACAAATTAAATTTAATCATAAGCCTTTTTAAAATTTTTATTATCCAAACTGTCATGTAGTTTATATACACAAACATACATATGCATAATGGATATTGTCTTGTTGGCCAGTATCTTGAAGTTTGAGTTTAAATCTACCAAATAATTTCTCTTAATCTAAAATGTTAGATGTTAAGTTCTTTTTATAGTTAAGTTCTTTTTATAGTGGAAAAAAAGACCAAATATATTTCAAATACAAAAAGTGGAACAAGAACCAAAACTGTTATCTATGTTTATTATTGTTCATGAAGAAATATCATTTACACAAAATTTAGAAAAAAATGGAAAAGATCTTAGATCATTAGTTTTGTGCCTTACAGGTAAGTTTCAAAATGTGCCTTAACTGTCCCCTTTTAATCATTATAAAGGAGAGAGACAAAAACATCTTTTAGAACGGTAAGAATTAAATAGTGAAAAAAAGAAATCTCTGACAATCTATATAACTATGATTTAAAATTACTTGGAAATAAAAATTATTCTTTGTAATAAGTTATTCTAGAATTTAAATAATATGTTGTGCTAGTTGGGGAAATTATTGAGATATGGTGCAATTTTGCAATTCTATTGTATATGGAATATTTAAACCAGTTTTCTGAAGGCTAAGGGAATATGTGTTTTAATAGTCTTCTGCATAGTAATTCACACACATGTGCTTCTATGTTCTTGCAGAAAATCATGTTTTTTTCTTCTTTTATCAATTCACTCTCTTCTTATCCTTAGGGAGTATTTCAAATATTATGGTGGTAGTCCACTGTATTGATGAGAGACTAACATAGTAATATGGGCCAACTGGACTTTTAGACTAACGTAGTAATATGGGCCAACCGGACTTTTGTAATTCCAAGTTAAGGATAGAAATAGCCCAAGCTTTTTGAAATATTTGTACCAGAATAGCTCTTGGATGTCCTAGTGAAAAATGGCTTGTTGAAGGATCTGAGGATACCACAAAGGAGAAGGGAAAAATTGGGCTTTGGTTAGGTCTGAAAATGGAAGAGGTGTCTTTTTAAAGAAATTTGCAAGAAGTTTTGAGTATTAGCAGCATCAATTTTTGAAAAAAAAAAAAAAAAAAGCCAAGTGACTACTTTCGCAATTGAAAAACACTGTACCTAGGCCTATTCTCAAAACTTATACCTATATTTCATCACTTGCAAAATGATGGGAATAAATATCCTAATTAATATTTATTGCATGTCTAGATACAAAGTACTAAACTGTTCCCCTTTCCAAATAGTTTTACACTGTAACTTGAACAGAGTGAATGTACATGAGAGAAAGAATTAGCCTTCCAGCTAGAAAAAGATCAATAGGAAGATATTATAATACTCTTAAAGTTACAAAGTTTCCCCCCTCCTTGCTTGGAATGTCACTTTCTGGCTACAGCTCATCTTGAACAGCCACCTTGAGTTCCTGAATTAAGCTTTAATACGAAAGTCAATCACAAGGGGTGGTAGAGCAAAAAACGTGGAAGGGCCTGGTCTCTTCATCTTGCCAGGGCCAAACTATCATGCCAGCTTCCAGAGTCCCAAGTCATGTTGGGATGTATGGGGAGAATATGTGGGTGTGGGTGTCTTCGTTCTAGGCCTGCTACTGTGGACAAAATGTGTCACCCCAAAATTTACATATTGAAACCTAACACCCACTGTGATGGTATTAGGAGATGGCTTCTTTGGGGCTGTAATTAGGTCATGAATATGGGGCCTTCATACTTGTGTTAGTGTTTGCATTCTCTTTCTCTGTCTGTGCTATAAGAGGACACAGCAAGGTTTTCATCAGCAAACTAAGAAGAGGGTTCTCACCAACAACCAAATTTAGCAGCACTATGATTTTGGACTTGGGAGCCCTCAGGACTGTGTGAAATAAACATCTGTTGCTTAAGCTCCCACAGTCTCTGGTATTTTTGGTATAGTAGCCATAATGGACGAAAACAGCTACCGTAACAGGTAGACCCGGCAGCTTAAACAATAGACATTTATTTTCTCGTAGTACTGGAGGCTGGAAGGCCAACCAAGATCAAGGCGTTGGCAGGTTTGGTTTCTCCCTAGGCTTCTCTCCATGGCTTTTAGAAGACCATCCTCTTGTTACCTCTTCACAGGATCTTCCCTCTGTGTATGTGCATGTTCCTGGCATCTCCGAGAATGTCATAATCTTTTTTTTTTTTTTAAAGGTTTTATTTATTTATTTGAAAGAGAGCACAAGCAGGGGGAGCAGCAGGTTCCCTGCTGACCAAGGAGACCAATGTGGAACTCCATCCCAGGACCCTGGGATCATGACTGGAGTTGAAGGCAGATGCTTAACATTATTGAGCCATCCAGGCATTCCTGTCATAATCAGTCTTATAAGGACACTAGTCACATTGAGTTAGGGCCCATCCAACAGCCCCTTTTAATTAAATTACCTTTTAAGGTCCCTATGTCCAAATACAGTCACATTCTAAGGTTATTTTTAATTTGCTAGTTTTATAACTAGCTAGGTTATATAGGTATATAGGTTTATAACTAACTAGGTTACTGAGGGTTAAGTCTTCAAAAGATAGACTCCAAAAGATAGACCTCCTTTTGAGAGGCAGGGACAGAGTTCTGCCCTTACCAGTGTGCATACATGTTCCTGATTTGTTTAAGCTACTGTTATTTTGGAGTTTTGTTCTTAGCAGTCAAGTATAATTACTAACTGATACAATACTAAGAGTTCATACAGGCATATTACTTATGGATGTATGGTTATCATCTTTAAAAATTTAACACAGAAATAACAAAGTGCTTTCTTCTGGGGTATTAAACTGCTTGTAAGACTATCTGTTTATTTAAAGTCATATGCATGTGTTGTGTTGATTAAAAACTAGCAAATTAAAAATAACTATTGCTCAAATTATCATGAAATGTGGTAGAATTGATAAGCTGCATTTCGGATTTATTTCTAGGGAATACAGCTGAGTTAACATGTCTCAGTTATCCTCTCTTGTGGTCAGTATGTCTTTTTAGTACCTTGAAGAAAAAGCAAATATATATAATCTGATTCTGGTACAGTGGTAATGGGGTGAAAAATAGTCTGTGAAGGGCTATCTCATACAGTAAAGCAAAACTGTAAAAAATGCAAGCATCACAAATCGGGGTATTAAAAACAAAAATATATAAATGTTATATTGGAAAATAGTTTGGCAGTTGTTTTTGACTATTGATTAAGAGTTGTCTAGTGATCATAAGATAGTGTATTTATAGCTTCTTTTATGTTTTCATTTCACTGTAACTTAATATCTTTTAATTTTACTTTTTTCCTTAATTAAATTTGACATAATGTTCTCTGTTCTTTATTAATCAGAATTTGTTAATTGCATTGTTTCTGTCTTTTTAAATTGTTTTTTAACTTTCATTTTCATATTACTATTTCTTTTATTATTATTTGGTAAAGTATCCTTGATGCATCATCAATGTCACTACACAAAATACGCTCACCTGCACTACCTGCACTCTCTCCCTGTGCTCACAGGTCGGACGTCCATGGATTAAAGAAACAATGTTGTATATTTCTTGTTAAAATTTTCTACCACTTCGATGGATATAGAAACTATAATTTAAAGAGATTGAGAAGTTTTAAGCCACATAATTTGTAAGTAATAAAATGAAGATTCACAATCAGAGGTTTCAGTTCTAAAACAGAAGTTAAATAACACTTTGGAGGAGTTTGCAGTAGAGTGAGGGAGACAGGAAGCTATGGTAGATTGTAGTAAACAGCCGTACAAAAACAGCAGGAGTAGATGAAAAGCAGGTGGTTTCAGTTTAGTTGATAAGTTGGAGAAAGGATTAACAATGAAAACATACAGGAGGGTGGGTAACAAGGAATTAATTGAAGTCAAGGACACCAGCATGGACAGAAGCTCAAAGGTTCATCAATAAATACCATTTTTGAGCAAAAGCAAGTAATTTGTTGCAGCCAAAGCATCCTGTAGAGAGCGAAGGGGAATAAAAGCAGTTGAGATGAGAAGAATAGGCTGAAATCCTGCCATGAGTAGTAAAAAATGCTTTGCTAAAGTAATAGAACTTTTCCATTTACCAAGTAATAGCCTATGGAGGTTTTTTTTTTTTTTTTTTTTTTAAATAATAAGGGTGACTTAATGCTACCTGAAAGTCAAATATTTATAGAGATGGAATAGTATTATTATTGTATTTTTAGACAGAGAAACACAGCGGGGAGGAGCTGAGGGAGAAGGAGAGAGAGAATCTTTAGCAGGCTCCACGCTAAGTGCTGAGCCCAGCGTGGGACTCCTTCCCAAGACCCTGAGATCGTGATCTGAGCTGAAATCAAGATTCAGAGGGATAAGGGCGCCTGGGTGGCTCAGTGGGTTGAGCCACTGCCTTCGGCTCAGGTCATGATCCCAGGGTCCTGGGATCGAGCCCCGCGTCGGGTTCTCTGCTCAGTAGGGAGCCTGCTTCCCCCCCCCCCCTCTCTGCCTGCCTCTCTGCCTACTTCTGATCTCTGTCTGTCAAATATATAAATATTAAAAAAAAAAAAAAGATTCAGATGGATAACTGACTAAGCCACCCAGGTGCCAAAAGATGAACATAGTATTATGGAATGTATATTAGAGACAGGACAGATGTTGTATTGAGGAGACTAGTTAGTACAAAATAATATGATTCAGAATATATGATATAGAAGTCATAAACCAGGGCACTGGCTGGGAAAAATGGAGGTACTGGAAACATCTTAGAGGTTGTATTGATAAGACTTGTTGATTAACTGAGAGAGAAAAGAGTCCTGTATGATCCAGGGAAAAGCATTCATGGATGTCACATATTTCACAGAGAGCAGGGTTTGGATATGTTGAAATTAAAGACCCTCATGACCTTGTAGCCTGCAAAGTCCAGTGGGTGGGTCAACATTGCAGAAGGCATTTGGGCTTAGGAATGATCACCTTAAGTAAAACTGAAAACACCTGGAAGCCCTTGAATTTTTTTTTTCCCACTACAAGATGTTTTATTCACTTCAAGACATGTTTCTTCACAGTTGAACATGTCCAAAATCAGGTGTGACTTGCAGTGGACAGAATCTTAGAGTTTAACTGCACATAAGATATACAAAAGAGCAGTGTGTCTCACAAGCAGTGTATCTGCTTGGTGAAATGTGCCATATGCTGTCCTCCTAGACTGTGAGCTCTGTGAGGACAGTGTTTTTGTTGTTGATTTTCTTCCATGCTCTTTGATTCTTTATCTCCAGTCCCTCAAATGGGGTCTGGTACATGCTTGGTGCTCAGTAAATATCTATGGGATGGATGAATGATGCAGACTATCAGTTGAAATTGAGAAAGTAGGTGTTTCTGTGGCAGGAGAGGTCAGATACATGAAGGAAAATGAGAAGACTTGTATGCTGACAATCTTTTGATAAAGCTCAGGAATGAGAAAGCCTGAAATGCTTGCTCAGGTGACAAAGCTCCTACCTGGGATGACACTACATCTCAGGCAAGCAGCCTCAAAAGACAGGTGGTAAAGAGTGATAGGTAGCATACCTCAGTCATTAGGAATTCCTTGGGACACCTGGATGGCTCAGTTAAGTGTCATAACGTCAGCTTGGGTCACGATCCCAGGGTCCTGGGATGGAACCCTGCATTGGGCTCCTTGCTCAGCCAGGGAGCCACCTTCTCCCTCTCCTTCTGTGTCCTGCTCCCCCTGCTTGTGTGCACTCGCTCTGCCAAAAAAAAAAAAAAAAAAAAAAAAACCCAAACAAACAAACAAAAACTTTAACAACCTATGCCCTTTCCTGTGTTTTTAGACTGCCTGATACTAACATCTGTTCCAAATGTATACATTTTCCTATAAGACATTAAGGATAATCCTGATAATTATCTCAGAAAACCTTGTGCATTTGCTGAGGGAATGCTCTGAAAAGAGAAAGTACATACTTCCATTTTAAAGATCTATTTATTTGAAGGACATCAATGTTTACTCCAATATTGGTCCTTTTTAAGTCCTGTCAATAACGCACATTTATCATTCTGAAGACTTTGCCTTTACTGGCAGTATTACTATTATGAGACCAAAAAAAAAAAAATGGATGAAGACAACCTAATTGCAAGTCAAATTCTCCAGATTAGCATTCAGGTGGTACTTTAGTAGTAGAATGTAACAGTTAATTTGTTTTGTGAGCCATGAACTAGGAGAATTACTCATCTGGTGATGTTGCAAATGCTGACAGCCTATAGCACTAAATGACTTTTTTATAGACTATAAGAATTACTTGTATTTCTTTAGGACATGCTTGTTTTCTATCTTAGAACAACATAGTGAATTTCTATCCTGCCCTCCTAATATACTGATTTCCTCTAACACTCTTTTGGGGATATTTTGCTGCTTGTGGAATCCCTGACTGATGAGAAATAATTATACTGGTGAACAAAAAGTACTTACCATCAGAGAGGCTGTGGTCATAGCTGATCACCATTTAACACAGGAGAAGACCATGGGGCAAGAAGTTAGAGGCTTCTAGTCCCCAGCCTTTCCTGTTGCTGATGCAGTTCCTGCTCTTTTTCTCTCTGGTCTTCTGTTTGTTGCTTTGTAAAAGGAGATGAAAATCTACTGGAATTTCTTTAATGGGGGTGGCATCAAAATCAACTGTCCACCTTTTACACAACAGACGAGTTGTCCCTCTTTTTTAAACTGCAGGGTCACGGTCCCTAGTGGTGAAGCCTAGTCATGTATTTTTCATGTATTGGAATCTGCTGATGTGCACTGCTAGCTAAGAAATATAGTTATTTTCAAAAGACTTTTTCTAGCACTATCATTTTATGACTATATTTTACATTAACATTAGAATAATGAAATAGCACATGAATATAACAACATTCACAGATGTGACAGGATTTTAAAATCCCATTGTGTCTCAATAATATGATATTATCAATACGTAAGTACAGCTACCAAAACGAGTGTGACATAAATACTTCAACCAGATCAAAGATACCAAAAGGAATATGGAAAGGGGAGAAATTTTGTGGAGTTCTTTGTTTGGTTGTTTTTGTTTTGTTTTGTTTTGTTTTTTGTTTTTGAAGTAGCATTACAAGCAATATTGCCTTTCCTCCCGTGGGAAGGGAACTGGCTGAGTTCCTTAAGCAGGATAGAAAAGGCTTCAGCAAAATGCCACCATGGTCTGAGGTGTGAGGGCAAGAAACATATGTGCTTTGGTGGTGAGCCCACCGTCAGCAAGCACTGCTGCTTTGGAATTGGCTTGCACTCCAGAACGGGTCAAGCTAAGAGTGGACCATAGTGTAGGGAGAGACAGACGTTTGAAAAGTCCACTTAAGAACTGTGAGGATTAAAGGGATTTCCACATCAGGGTCTTACGTGGAGGGCTCTCTGGATAACCTTAGGAGGGAGTAGGTGGCGTGGGAAACCATCCTGCGGCTGTGTGAGAACCATAGGTGGGAACACCCCATGACACAAAACTACTACGTCAGTCTCTGGGAATAGAAAGCCACTAGGTCAAATAAAGACCAGCTTCTCTCATCCTCTTCCTGCTTGGAGCCCAAACAAAGACTGATAAGAGTAGTTTTCTCACTGGGAAGGAGGCTTTTCTCAGGAAAGGAACTAAAAACAGATATGCTCCTTTTTCAAAGCCGGGCAGCCAGCAAGCACAACCTCAGCCTGGAGAGGAAAGACCTCCTCTCCTAACAGGTACAGGACCAAGATAAGAATACAAACGAAGCCCATATGTGATAGTTCTAAGTATTTAAAAGTTAACACATTAAGTTAACTGTGAAATAATGTTCTCTTGTCCTACTTTGACAAACCCTTTATAGTGACGTTATAAAACAAATACATTTAAATCCACAACATTATCTTCTTTAAAGTTGTCAAAATATCAAAGGTGATAGAATTAGCTACCAGTGTCCAGGATTGGGTGTGCAGGGCTTGGCCAGCAATGCTAGATGTGCAATCAAAAAATAAAATGATCTGGGCACCTGGGTGGCTCAGTGGGTTAAAGCCTCTGCCTTCGGCTCAGGTCAGGATCTCACGATCCTGGGATCGAGCCCAGCATCGGGCTCTCTGCTCAGCCAGAGGCCTGCTTCCCTTCCTCTCTCTCTGCCTGCCTTTCTGCCTACTTGTCAAATAAATAAATAAAACTCTGTCAAATAAATAAATAAAATCTTTAAATAAATAAATAAAAGGATCTGGGGCAGCTGGGTGGCTCAGTCAGTTGAGCATCTGACTCTTAATTTGAGCTCAGGTCATGATCTCAATGGTTGTGGAATTGAACACACATTGGGCTCTTTGCTGGGTGTGGAACCTGGTTGAGATTTTCTCCCTGCACCCCCTCCTCCCTCTCTTAAAAACAAAAAGAAAAAAGAAAAAAGTCTACAAACTCATGTCTTTTTCCATATATATATATATATTTTTTTTATTGTTTTCATTTCAGAAAATTAGCTAGTTATAGTATTTAACATTTTCATACAATATGATCTATTGGGTAAATTAGACTACCTGTCTTGAATTACTGTAAATAGATTTTTTTAAATTATTACTTTAATTCAGGGAAACTTCATTTGCCTGATTGCAGAGAAAATAAAATTAACAAAGCAATACTTTTATCAGGATACAATTATGATAACACGTATCATACAGAGATAAATGTGATGGACCTAATGTAACAAACTCCAATTATAATGGGAAATATAATATTTTCATGTATCATATAAATTTTATTCTCTATTAAAGTTATACCTAGACATGTTCAATATTGTGAAAGATTGTTATCATCTTTCACAAATGTAGGTCCATCTATATCTATCATTTATCTATATAGTTTTTTATCTATCAAGATATTTTAGATTATTCTGAACTGTATATTGCTGCAAAATATTCTTAAGTAACTATTGTAAGTGACAGTGTAATTCGTGAATGCTTCCAGAACCATCAACCGAACCCTAAAAGCAGGAAAATAGACATTTAGTGCTACCAGAAAATAAAACCTCAGTATGCAAAATCTTTTATGTTAATACTTTCTTGAGAAGAATTTGACAAATTGATTGCTTTTTCTCTTATTGGGAAAGACAGTTAGGTGGTTGACCTACAGTCCATTTTTCTCCTATTGTCAGATCTGGGGCCGGCTGGGAGGAGAAGACAGGCTACCCAAATAAGTTTTCTGGTAGACATGCTACTAATAGAAACCTGGTCGATAAATCAATAGTATTTTCTAGTAAGGAGCCCCTGTCTATGACACACTTCCAGCAGGATGATGCAATCTCTACTGATTCATTTACTCCAGCAATCGCATGTAGTGTCTGTCTCTGACATTAGTAATGACACAACGCTTAAATCTTCATGATATTCACAGTTTTGTTTCAAGAACATGGGATAAGAGAGTTGAATATGTGTTTACTGTGCTCTAGATGGTATTAACCACAAGGGTTATGAATGATGCTTCCCCAGCCTTGGGCCAGACTCCCACATGGCAGACACACCCATATTCTCAGATAAATCTTCTAGCTAGTATTTTTTGTGAAACATGGGATCTAGGGCAAGGGTCTCTCTCATGTGGATCTAAAGGTGGTATTGGAATAGGACAGGAATAAATCTTTACTTTGAATGATGAAGTGTTTATTAATGTTCATGATCTTATTTTAATTAGTAAATCAAGCTATATTTTGTGACATACAATCACCATATGGTATCTATTTAGTATTAAACAGAAAAACTAAGGCTTTTTCTTAGTCTTGCATTCAAGCAGAAGAAATTGTTGCCATAGTCCAAATGTAAAAGTAGTATTTATCGGGAAGAATAAGTAATAAAATTGAGTTCATCATTTTCCAAAGGTTATGCACTCGACATACCAGTTGTAAAGTCATAGTGTTTTCCCATTAAAGAAAGAAGATGATGAGGAAAATAATCATGGGAAGTACATCGGAAGCGAGAAATCATCTCATCTGAGTATGTAAACTATCTTCCCGGTAGAAATTAAATGACAATTGTATTTTCATCTCCTTATATTCATTGTGAGAAGATTTGTTCAGATTCATCAGGTGAAATGTATGTAAGGGTCACTTATTGGATGGTTTGTCTTAACCTCTTCAGTGCTTTGGAATCAGATATTTTTAATTATTGCAGCAGAGCTTAGACAAGATATCTTCAACACCCCCTGTGCTGTTCTAGAAATGAGTAAGAAGACAGCCTGCTGACATGGAAGATGGCCAGTGTGTTTCTGGCCAGAGCAGTGGAAGCAGTAGCAGCTGGTGAGCAAACAGCTTTCAGGGGCCCAGCTGGACTCCAGGAGATACGGAAAAGGCTTCTGAGGGGTGGCAGTGGCATGCCTTTCTTGGAGGCCTTTACAAATCAGATGGGCACCCTTCTGTCTGAGTTGGGTAGGCTGCTCTACTTCCTGATGAATACACAGAAGATAGCAGTGAAATATTCCTGCCAGCCATTGAATTTTGTTGAGAATATGCTTTGTGCCAGTTGATAAAGACAGATGCCAAATGGACCAAGCTGATAGGACTGTTGCTCTCCTGGGTCCTGAAGTGCTTATCATTCTCTGAAACAGATACTCAATAATGAATGGGTCTTTGGTAACAAGGACATGGCTCAAACACTGCTCTTCATTTTAGTGAGAAGTGGAGACTAAGTGTAGCTTGTGATTTTTTTGTTTTGTTTTGTTTTGTTTTCTTTGAGTTTCCTAAATCAAATTTCTGAAGTAATGAAGCTTGTTAACATATGAAAAACCCCTTATGAAAACCATTTTGATGTAAACTTGATTCTCAGTTAAGGGTATTGTGGGAGAAGTTTTACTCCATTAAGTTGCAAATCCTAAACTATTATGAATCCTTCTATTGAAGGAATATGCCTAGGGCTGTTCATATCTTTTTTTCTGGACATAAAGAGATTTGCTACACAGTGTTAAATGAACCTCACAGGGAACCAATGGAACAGCAAATATCTCTGGCAGGAAGAATGCAATCTAGTAGAGGCAACCCTGCTCAGCTCCCACAGTGAATGTTTTTTTGCTTTGTTATGTTTTGTTTAAAGAACCATATTTTTAAGAGAAACAGAAACTGGAACCAGAGTGAAGAACCAGGAAGTCTAGTCATTAACCCTCCTTCTGTTTGGGGATGAGGAAGAATTATTGGGTGACCCCAAGCACTCAGTCTCTCCTAGACGGTTGAACAGTACCCGTTCAACTGATTACAAGTTACATTTTAAAATGCAACACATTGTAGTCAGTGTAGCTTTGCTGTGAATCATTTCATTCTTTAAACTACAAATTGAAGGAATCTAGTTTCTTTCACTCCATCTAATTGAGAGAACCCAACATATGCACTCTTTGGGTAAGAAAAATATAATCCCAGCTCCCAAGTAATTGCAAAGGGCAGGTTTAAAATAGAATACATGAAATTTTTTGAGGGGAGAGGGGCAGAGAGAGAGAGAATCTTGAGCAGGCTTCATGCCCAACGCAAAGCCTGGTGCACTGACCTTGAGATCATGACATAAGCCAAGATTAATAGTCGGATGCACAACCAACTGAGCCACCCTGGCATCCTTGACGGTTTTATAATACAGTTAAGGCACCTAAGGAGACAGACAACAAAACAACAACAAAAAAATAACAAAAATACTAGACAAGGAGACCTTCCAGAGTTTTGGATATTGAAATTTTAGACTCAGTTTAAATTTTTGTCCTTGTAGCGTTCAAAGGATAAAAGAGCAATTTTTCTTCAGAGGGAGAGTAAAAAGTATAAAAAGCCCCACAAAATTATAACTATGGTAATGAAAAATAGAATAATTAAAATGAAGTCTCAGTGGATAAAGATAAATAGATTAGAAAAAGTCAAAGAGAAAATAAAAACCAAAACATGGATCAGAAGAAAAAAAGAAAAGGCAAGACAAAATTTGGAAAATATGATAGAGTTGGAGATAAAAAGGATAGAGTTGAAATCTCTAAATGTTGTATAACTTGAGTTACAGGAAAAGGTGAAGAAGAAATAAGATAAAAGTAAATTTACCAGGGTAAAGATTTACCAACTTTCCAAAACTGGTGAGAGACACTGTGTTAAAATTTAAGATGCCCTGTGTCTTCTAGGAGAGTTACAAAAAAAGGATGGAGTAAGAATACAGTTTTCAATTATATTATGTTATGTATGTAATATATATCACTTTATTACATATTGTTTTACATATCATAGTATTGTATATATTATATATCATATTTTATTATATCCTAGTGAAATGCCCAAAGCTAAAGATAAGGAAACTGTCTTAAAAACAGCCAGAGGGGGGCGCCTGGGTGGCTCAGTGGGTTAAGCTGCTGCCTTTGGCTCAGGTCACGATCCTAGGGTCCTGGGATCCAGTCCCATATCAGGCTCTCTGCTCGGCAGGGAGCCTGCTTCTTCCTCTCTCTCTTTCAGCCTGCCTCTCTGCCTACTTGTGATCTCTGTCTGTCAAATAAATAAATAAAATCTTAAAAAAAAAAAAAAAAAACAGCCAGAGGAAGAAAGATTGAAGGTAATGCAAAAGGAGCTCTTTCAATATAGAGAATAAGGACCCATGTAGTATTTCAGATATGCCAAAAGGAATAGCAAAAGAAATTGTATATATGTGCATAAATCTAAATGAATATGACTTAAAAATATTACTAATTTCTGGGGTGCCTGGGTGGCTCAGTCACTTGAGTGTCTGACTCTTGGTTTTGTCTGTTTATTTTGTCTCTTTGGTTTTGTCTGACTCTTGGTTGTGAGATCGAGCCTCATGTAGGGTTCTGAGCTCAGTGGGGAATCTGCTTGAGATACTCTCTCTACCTCTCCCCCTCTAAAATAAATACATGAAAATAAATAAAACAAAAAATAATAATTTTTTTTGGTATTTGTAGCATAATATGAAAAAATTATAAAATAAGAAAGTGGGAAACGGGGAGTAAACAAAGTCAGTATTCTGACCTCTCACGTTGAGAGTAAGATAAATTGCAGATGAAATTTAGGCTCTAAAAAAACAGTTTAGGCTCCAATAAGTGACAAATGCATGTTATAATCTTCTAGGTAAACACTAAAATGCATAATTAAAATGCACAATTTCCAAGTAGGGAAAATAGGAAATAAATATCTTCAGACAGAGGACCAGAAACAGAATAATGACCTTGAACCAATGAGGATAAATCCAGATCAAACAAGAAAAGAGAAAGGGTAGATACAATATGCCAGTAGTTATGTTAAAAAAAAGGGAATACATGTCCCATATGAATGATAAAAACCAATAGAATAATTTTTTTTTTAAAGTCAGGTTTGTGATATTTGCAAATTATATGTCTAAAAGTAAAGAATAAATGAAGTTGAATATTAAAAATGGGAAAAGATATACCATGCAAATAATAACCAAAATTAACTGTGAATAAATTCAAATGTTTAAGGAAGAAATAATGCTAATATTATGCAAACTATTTTAGAGAGCAGAAAATCAGAAACATTCCACAATTCATGAAGTGTAATACAAGCCTATCTCCTACATTAACACCCAAAAATCCTAAGCAAGTATTAGCAGATTAAGTCTGGCAGCATAAATCCAATAATATGGCAGTGAGCAAAAATGGCCACAGTACATGGCCATAAGTCCCATTAAGAGGTAGAACCTATTTTTCCATCTCTTGTTGACCATAAAACTTGCTTTGGCCATTGAGACATTGACAAATAAGATGTAAACAGAAGCTTAAAAACCTCTTGAGCATTGGAGCTTATTATTCTTGCAGTATTATTGCTATGTGAACAGACCTAAGTATGCCTGGCAGGTGATGAGTTACATATGGCCAAATCACATCTGTTGCCCCATGTGGCAGCTGGCTAACTGCCAGATACGGGAGGCCATCCAGGAACCTACACCCCCTTGCTCTATTGAAAACTACCTGTAGACGCGTAAGAGCCTAGCTGAAATAAGCCAGCCTCGTCCTAGATGAGAACAACACAGCAGGTTTGTGACCTGAATAAGTGACCACTGCTGTAAAGTACTTTTGTTAACTGTTACAAGAATATCCGAGCAAGTCGGATTTGTGTCTGAAATCAAAAGGTGTTTTAACTTAACCTTTATTAAAATGTATTCTATTATAAGAGTCAAATCAAAGCAAGTGTCCTAACCATTGATTAAATTAAAAAAAAAAGAAACACTAAAAATGTATCTTTCAAATTCACTAAATAGCTTAGAAAGGAGAGATTAAGATGTTCCTCCCCTTTGGAGTCCAACTGACTGTCTTACATAGAGTACTGAGAGATTGAATGTCAAAAAGAGACACGGGGTGAGAAACAAAATTATGGTATATCTCAGAAGTAGGCCCTAAAACACTGTATATCTAGCAACTACATTGTGGAGTTGACACAAATCAAATATAGAAAATTGAGTTTTTGAGGTAATCATATTGCTAATGGAATTCCTGGCCCGAAGAGAAGTAGCTATTTGAAATTTGAAGCAACCTTGTTGATCCTCTAAACTCTAATGTGTGGGAAGGTAGATGAGAAATTGATGGAGAAAACAGCTAAAGCATATTCTACAAAGCTCTATTCAGATAAAGCTAAAAACCAAATTAAAAAAAAAAAAATAAGAACCTCCAAGAGGGAGGAATTTAAGAGTCTTAAAGTAGAGTTCTAAAACCAGGGATCAGAATAATAGTACAATCTGAAATCAGAAAATGTGATGCCTCCAGCTGTCCTTCTTTCTTAGGTTTGCTTTGGTATTCAAGGTCTTCTGTAGTTATATGCACATTTTAGGATATTTTTTTCTATTTCATTAAAGTATGTCATTAGAGTTTTAATAAAGATTGCATTGAATTCACAAATGGCTTTGGGTAGTACTGACATTTTAATAATATTAATTTTTAATAATCAAAACAGCATGGTGTTGCCATATATACAGACATGGACCAAGGGGGAAAAAATCAAGAGCCCAGAAATAAACCCGTACATGTATGTTCAGCTTCTATTTGACAAAAGATCCTGTAGACTCAATGGAGAAATGATAGTAGCTTCAATAAATGGCATTGGGAAAATTGGATTCCCACATGCCACAGAATGAAAACAGACCTTACCTTACACCATACACAAAAGTCATCTCAATAAATTGAGGACTTGAAAATAAGACCCCAAACTGGAAAACCGCTATCTAGAACACATGGCGGTAGTCCCGTCTTCGGCCCAATCCATAAACATTGATGTCTTTCCATTTATTTGGGTATTCTTCAACTTCTTTTATAGAAGTCATAGTTTCGTTACCTTTTACCTACTTAGATTTATTTTTAAATATTTTATTGTTTTTGATATTGCTATTCTTCCTATATCCAATTTATTGAGCATTTTTATTATGAAAGGATGTTGTATTTGATTAAGTGCTTGTTCTGTACCTGTTGAGAAGATCATATGGTTTTATCTTTCATTCTATTAGTTTGGAGTATCCTGTCTATTAGCATGTGTATTTTCAACCATGCTTGTGTCCCAGGGATAGATCTTACTGGATATGGTATATGATCCTTTTGTTGTGCTGTTGAATTCATTTTGCCAAATATTTTATTGAAAATTTTTCATTTATAGTCATCAGGGATGCTGGTCTATATTTTTCTTCTGTAGTAGTGTCCTTATCTGGTTTTGCATCAGGGTAATGTTCACCTCAAGAAATGAGTTTTGGAGTGTTCCCTCTTTTTATTTTGTTTTTGTTTTTGTTTTTCTCTATGGTGTAAGATAAAGGCCCACTTTGAATAGAATTAGCAGTAATACTTCTTCAAATGTTTGGTAGAATTCACCAGGGAAACCATTAGGTTCTGGGCTTTTCTTTTTTGGGGAGAGTTTTACTGATTCAGTCTTCTTTCTCATTATTGGTCTGTTCAGATTTTTTAAAATAATTTTATTTAAATTCAGTTAATTAGCATATAGTGTATTAGTACTTTCAGAGATAGCGTTAAGTGATTCATCAGTTGCATAGAACACCCAGTGCTCATTCCATCACGTGCCCCACCTTAATGTCTGTCACTCAGTTGCCCCATCCCCCCTTCTTCTCCCCTCCAGCAACCCTCAGTTTGTTTCCTTGAGTTAAGAGTCTCTTATGGTTTGTCTTCCTCTCTGATTTCACCTTATTTTATATTCTTGTTTCAGTCTTGGTGGGTTGTGTCTCTGGAAATGTATCCATTTCTTCTGTTTTTCCCAATTTGTTGGCATATAATTGTTAATAGTAATATCTAAATATCCTTTATATTTCTGTGGCACAGGTGTAATGTCACATCTTTTCATTTTTTGTTTTATTAATTTGAAACTTTTCTTTTTTCTTCGTCCAGCTGAGGTTTTACCAGTTGTTTTTTTTTTTTTAATCTTTAAAAAAACAGCTCTTGGTTTTATTTTTTTTTTTCCTTACTGTTTTTGGGAGTCTCTGTTTCACTTATTTCTACTCTGATCTTTGGTATTTTCTTTCTTCCATTAACTTTGGGCTTAGTTAGGTGTTTATCTGATATCCTTTTTTGTTAATGTAGTTTATGTGCTTTCCTTTTAGAACTGCTTTTGCTTAACTCATAATTTTTGGTATACTGTGTTTCCATTTGTATTTGTTTCAACATATTTTTTGGTTTACCTTTTGGTTTCTTTTACACACTTTTTTCAGGAGTACATGGTTTAATTTTTACTTATTTGCGAATTTCCCAGTTTTCTTTCCCTTCTTGATTTCCATTCTTGTGGTTGGAAAAAATATTATGTATTATTTCAGTCTTCTTAAATTTGCTAAGAATCATTTGGTGACTTGTCATATGATCTATCACAGGAAAATGTTCCATGTGTACTTGAAAAGAATGTATGTGTCTCCTGCTGTTGGATGGACAGTCTTTTAGTTCTCTGGGTCAAGCAGAACTACAGCCTGACCTGACATAGGAATTAATTATATTATTCAGAACTCAAATGAACTTTGAGTTCAAAGAGGAGCTGCGTGGAACTTGTGGATTGTTTTAATTAGTGTGAGTGTGAATATGTTCTAATTATGTGAGGTTCAACAAACCAAGTATTTGCAGAAATCAAGGACAGTCTCTGATAGACGTTATTATTCTTCAGTATCCAGTTCACTACTTTTCAGGAAGATTTTTCTTTCTTTCTTTGCCTTGTGAAGTCATGCAAGGCCACGTAACATGTTTTGGTTGATGAAATGTGATTAGAACTGGCATGCATCATTTCCACGTAGAAACTTTAAAAGCAAATGCGTCTTTGCCATTTTTTCTCCCACTCCTCACCAGTGCTGCATCAGGGAACCCTCCAGATAGTAACTGCTCTGTTATACTGGGTGTTGAAAGAAGGTTGATGACTCAGGTGGTAAATTAGCAGCTAGTCTGCAATGGGCATGAAGCATGAGAGGCAATCTTGTTGATTTAGACCATGGAGACTTGAGAATTCTATTTCCTTGGCATGACCCAGCCAATATTGATTGATATGAATCTCCATGTATGCTATCAGTAAAAAAATTTTTAAAAAATCATGTTATAATCATACCATAGAATATTACATAGCAATTAAAAATAAATGCACTTCCCAATGGCTAGAATAATTTCCACAAACATAATATCAATCCATATTTAGGATTATATTCCATATAATTCAATTTCTATGAAGTTTTTAACAAGCAAAACTGTAGTGTTTTGGCATCTTAGTTTATGTGGTAGGACTATAAAGAAGATTTAAGAAGTGATTACTGTGGTTGTCTATAAGTGGCAGGGAACATTAAGAAATTGGGAAGGGGTGTGAAAGAGGCTTTTGGGATTTCATATCTTGATGTGAACGTTGGTTTCAGGTGTATTTGTTTAGTGATAATTTCTTGAAGTGCATTTAAAAATAATTTGAAAAAGTGATTACATAGACATAGAAGGTAAAGCCATTATATATTAATTAGATTTTTGCATTGTAATACCTTCTCATTCTGATAAATCCCATTAAGACAAGCAAGACCAAAGATGTAGATTAATTACCAGTGTTCAGTTATAGACACATGAAGAAAGGAATTCTAAGCATCTCATCAGCTTTTGAAATTACCAGTGATTTTCAGATATGTTTTTACCCTTTAATGATTGTTTTGAAGCTCTAAAATACAAACTATAAATAAGATTAATATAAAGCCACATTCCCAGTCAGTTTCTTTTAGTATACAACCAATAATTTTGAGCTATTAAATGAAGAAAAGGTCACCATTTGTTTTACTCTATTGACTAGGAAAGATCAATAATGTGATTTTTTTTCTTTGCAAATAACCAGTTGTCCTCCAGCAAAACTCTCAGAATATTATTTATATCTTCTTGCCATTTATATCCATTAGTTAATGAAAAACTTTGTCATGTAGGCTTGTGACTGTCAGGAGGATTCTATTAAATTAACTATAAAGAAATGTTTTTCAGGACACTAAAATAAAAAGAGCAAATTCTGATAACACCTTGATCAGGTCTTGTTACGCAATGAAAGTCGACTTCATCAGTGATCTGCTTCAGAAATGAATTCTGTCACTTTGTGTTATATTCAAAGTTCCCGAGTTTTTGAAATGACATATATTTCTCTTTTTAGCTTCTGGCACTAACCTGAACACAACCTCTTTATTCAGCAAGACTGAATCTATTCCTGACTCAAGGATCTACTCTACATGTCCCTCCTGTACTTTCTTGTCTTTGCATCTTTGTTTATATGCATTCAACCCAAAGAGCATATCTATTATTTTCTTATTAAAAATGACACAGTATTTTTTCTCTCATTAACATTAAAGATTGGATTATGTCACTGTGAATTAAATGATGATTTAATTTTTAATGATGTTTATAAAAAGTGTAAAAACAGTAGCAGTTCTTTAGAGGTGACGGTGATGATCTGTGGACTGGATCTTGAATATAACTGTAGGATATCGTGAAAAAGTCAGGAATAACTACAAGTCTGCTTGCTAGTCACTAGAAGGATTAAGTTGGAGGAGAAACAAAACTGGACGTTTAGAGAGGGGAATGCTTGAAAGTGAGGCTATGAAAAAGATTGCATATTTTCACAATTACAAAGTCTACCTAAGGCCATGACAATGAGTAGGTTTAGGAGTAGAAAGACTGAGTACTGGAAGGATAATCTGTATCAGGATTGAAAGCATCAAGAGTTCTGAAAGGAGGAAGTTTCACAGAGAGAATGGTGAACACCAGGACGTAAATCTTTTAAAGGAGAGGGAATTTTCTCAGGCCTTGGAAGACCATTGTAACACGATATGTACTATAATTAAGTGACATACAATTCAAGCTGGCTTTTTAGGGAAGAGGAAGGAGGGCATCTGATTCCCTTGAGGTCTGTTGTAAGAAGGTGTATGGAAAAGAATGTACTTACTGCAAGGTAGTATCATAGGGAAGTGAAATATTGGAGAATGTGAAGGAATGTTCGGAGAAGAAGGTATTTGCTACTCTGTAGCCATGAGACCCAGAAGGTATAGTGGAAGGGTGTCAGAAGCTGTGGTGGAGTGGAAGATGGGCCAACAGAGGTTTGAATGTATTTCTATATAAGTTAGAGTCTGAGCAAAAAGGACTCTTGGTGTGTCACACAGCTTCTGGGGTGACTCTGATGAGATTAGTCCAAATGGTCTCTGGGTGTATAATTGTCTAAGACTGCATTTAAAGGATAGGGAAGGGTGGAGATCTTGTGAATGACTCACCAAATTCTGGTTCTGCTGGGATTTATATATTGATAAAAGGTGCTCATACCACAAACACGGGGTCCCTGTTGACTTCTAGCCATGCCAACTAACACCTTCATTCATTCATTTCTCAAAGAGTTTGTTTTTGTCTTTGTTTTGGTGCTCTAGGTGCTAAGGGTATAGTGGTAAGCAAAACAGAAAACTCCTGCTATTAATTATGGAGCTTACATTTTTATATTGAGGGTGTGGTGGTGAGGCTGGTTGAGATAATTAGATACTCAAATAAAAAGAAAATATATAATGATGGGCCTAAAAGTAAAGCAGAATAAGTGATAGGGAGGAGCTATTTTATGTGGGGACCTTTCTGGAGAGGTAGTTTTAACAGAAAACTGAATGAGGTGAGAGGCTGAACTCCATGACATCTAGGATAAGAGTGTTATTGTAGAAGAAACAGCAGGTGCAAAAGCCCTGTGGTAGGACTGTGTTTGGCTTAAGTGCGAGTTAATGAAAATGTGGCTAGAGTTGATGAGCAATGGACGATTGATAGGCTGTGAGTCAAAAAGAGTCTGGCTGTATGGCTCAGAATTTCCCAGTTCCAGCACTATTCACATTCTGGGGTATCCTGTGCATTTTGGATGCTTTCAGCCTCCCTCATCTCTACTCACTAGATGCCAATAGCTCCCCTCCTCATGTTGTAACACCCAAAATGTCTCCAGAAATTGTGAAATACCCCTAGGAGGGGAGTAGGAGAGTCAAAATTGCCTGCCCACCCCCAGCCCATGAGAACCACTGGTTGAGCGTGTTATAAGCATTGCTACAGTTTATTGGGAAATCGTTGTTAGGTTTGGAGCAGATTAAGGAGAAAAAGTCTCATTTAAAATTTTGAAAGATAGGGCGCCTGGATGGCTCAGTTGGTTAAGCATCTACCTTTGGCTCAGGTCATGATCCTGTGCTCCTGGGATGGAGCCCCACATCAGCTCCCTGCCAGCAAGGAGTGTGCTTCTCCCTCCCCACTCCCCTTGCTTGTATTCCCTCTCTCTCACTCAGTCACTCTCTCTCTCAAGCAAATAAATAATTTTTTTAATAAATTGTTCAAAGATAACACTAATCATTGTATGGAAAATTAATCATGGGGTAAACAGTGGAAACGAGTATAGCATCTAGAAAAGTGTTTCACTCGTTCATGTTTTTGGTAATCCAGGTGGACAAAGTGCCATGTGGGTAGGGATGGTGTTGGAGCATCGGTGGTGCCGTGTGAGACGCGGCTGAAGTGGAGACGTCTTCTGGAGTTATAGTCAGTGATGCTTCATGATGTCTTTGGATGTGAGTACTCAAAGTGTGACTTCAAGGTTGTTGTTTTTTTTTCTCAAAGATTTTATTTATTTATCAGAGGTGGGGGGGGGAGCGAGCACAGGCAGACAGAATGGCAGGCAGAGGCAGAGGGAGAAGCAGGCTCCCTGCTGAGCAAGGAGCCCGACGTGGGACTCGATCCCAGGATGCTGGGATCATGACCTGAGCCGAAGGCAGCTGCTTAACCAACTGAGCCACCCAGGCGTCCCGACTTCACGGTTTTTTACCTTAGGAGTTGGGTGCCATTACTCAGATGTGAATAACTGGGAAAGAGCCAGATTAGGGTATGGATGGAGAATGCAGAGATCAGTTTAAGACGCCAGTGAGAAGGCCAAAGAGGTAATTGCTTGTAAATTTTAGGAGAGTAGATGAGGCTGGAGATATGCATTTTTCATATCATTTCAGATCAAGTCTATATTTGTTGGCTAGGGCAGCTGTGACAAGAGTGTCAGAAACCAAGGGGCTTGAAGATAAATAATTTGTTTCACCATGCTGGATAGCAGAAGTCCAAAATTAAGTCTTCATGGACAGGGATGGTTCCTTTCAAGAGTTTTAAAAGGAAGAACTTGATTCATGCTTTTCCACTACCTTCTGGTGATTTGCTGGCAATCTTTGGCATTTCTCGACTTCTAAAAACATCACCTAGATCTCTGTTTTCATCTTTGCATGGTTTTCTTCTCCTGTTCTTGTCTGGGTTTAAATTCCATCCTCTGCGCCCCTGTTGTTGTTGTTGTTGTTGTTTAAGACTTACTTATTCAGGGACGCCTGGGTGGCTCAGTTGGTTAAGCAGCTGCCTTCGGCTCAGGTCATGATCCCAGCGTCCTGGGATCGAGTCCCACATCGGGCTCCTTGCTCAGCGGGGAGCCTGCTTCTCCCTCTGCCTCTGCCTGCCATTCTGTCTGCCTGTGCTCGCTCTCTCCCCCTCTCTCTCTCTGATAAATAAATAAAATTAAAAAAAAAAAAGACTTACTTATTCATTTGAGAGGAAGATAAGGAGAGCAAGTGAGTTAGGAGAGGGACAGAGGATGAAAGAGAATCCTCAAGCAGACTCCCCACTGATCATGGAACCCACCCCCCCCCCAAGGTGAAGCTCTATCCCAGGACCCTGAGATCAAGACCGGAACTGAAACTGAGTAAGCTTGTTTAACTGACTGAGCCACCCAGGTGCTCCGCCTACCTTACTATGATCTCATTATAACTTTACTAACTATAACTACAATGACCATACAAAGTTTAACCAGCAAATTTAAAAACGATACATGTCTGCATGAAATTAGCAACTCACTTGTAGGGATAGAAAATTATTTCCAAATAAAGTCACATTCTGACCTCCAGACTGTGAGATAGTATTTTCTTTTTTTTTTGTAAGATTTTATTTATTTATGTGTTAGAGAGAGAGAGCAAGAGCTCACAAGCAGGGAAGCAGTAGGCAGAGGGAGAAGCAGGCTCCCCATTGAGCAAGGAATCTGACGTGGGACTTGATCCCAGGGCCCTGGGGTCATGACCTGAGCCGAAGGCAAACACTTAACTAACTGAGCCACCCAGGCATCCCTGAGAAAGTATTTTCTGTTTATTTTCTGTTGTTTAAGCTGTGTGTGATACCTTGATATGGGAGCCCTAGCCCATGAATATAGATTTGATCTGACATGATATACTTCAAAATATGAATTTGGGGAGGGTTAAAACTGAACCCAAAGCATTATGCAATACTGTAGATAAGTAGACGGTGTTTGAGGCGGTGGTGCTTGTTAGATGATCTGGGTAGTGACATAAACTGTAACAGAAACCGGGTTGAGAACGGAGCCTGTTGGCGTACCAGAATATGTAGGTCAGAAGAGATGTCCAAAAGATGTCCACTGTTAGAAGAAAAACTAGAGAGTGTTGGTCCAGAAACACAGTGACACAACTGGCTCAGGTAGCAAGGACATGATCATTTGTGAGAAATACAATAGCAATAAAATGGGCCTTGAGAATCACCTGTTGGAATTACCAGGAGGCGGGGCTTTTGGGAGCTAGATAAAAGCATTTGAGATAGAGGTCTGATTGAAGGGAGTTGAGGAGAGTAAATGAAATAAGATGAAGAAAGTGCCTACAAAAAATTCTTTAAAAGAGTTTCTGGAGATGGAAGAATTGAGTTACAGGAATCAGCAGGTTGTCTGTCAAAAAACTGTCAGCAGTTTTTGCCTAAGTAATACCACTATGGTTATACTGAACATGTTCTACAATCAGATGGTTATATATTTTTTAATCCAGGGTCATTCAATATTTTATATTCCCATGTATTCATATAACTTCCTGTTTTGTCTGAAAGGAAATCTGAAGCTAGTGATACATTATCTATTGTGATCGTTTAACATAAGAAATTATAATATGTGAAGAATACTTTAAATTATGTTAAGAAACGGCTTCAAATTATAGGCGTGAAGTTTGTTTTGTGCTTAATAGTTTCTAATTTATTCGGCTAATATAGATTAAGTGCCTTGTATGAGCCAGCCGGGTTAAAATGGTGAAGATTTTCTTCCTGTACAGGAAATTTTAAAAGTACACGAGAAAATAGACAAGTGTAAATACTCACCTAACCATATTATGATATATTTAAAATGATTTTCTGGGACTTATATTTACATTTTAATTTGGGGATATATGAGAGCCCCATAAGATTAGCAACCATTTAGGGGGTATAGAAAATCAGTTTACCTGTCCTACACTCATGAATACAAGCAAAATCTGGCTTTTTCCTGCTAATTCTTAACATCTTCTGTTTCAATTTATTTTCTAAAATCATTAGAATTAGACCAAGAGATCACTTTGTTTCTCTAGCTCACACCTGTCTCTTGAACATGAATGCAACTGAAAAAGTTATGCTCTGATATTTTCTTCTTTAATTAAAAAAAAGATATACTTGGAGCATCTTGATGCCAAGTTAATACATCCTCAGGAAAGGATTTAATATCAGAAACATGGATATAAAGTTGGAATGGACTGAATTGGCTCTACTCTAATGAACTGTGACATTCAATTCATAATGGCAGAAATTGCAGTTGAAATCCTCTTAATCAGAATGGAACTAAATCACAAATCACTAATCATCACACTCTCCTCGTTCCCAAAAAGATTTTTAAAAATAATGCAAAGAAACTCACAGTAGGACACACTGGTTTGATGTATCTCATATGCTTTTATTTAGCAGGGAAGGGAGGAAGAAAAGAGAAGAAAAATTAATCCCAAGTGAACTTTAAGTCTCTATTCTTACATAAGTGGCACTTGACTTTTTATGTCTGTGCATGCATGTGTGGGAGTGGGAGTAATCAATGCCTTTTAAAGACTCTATCAAAGGAAGCACTCTTCCAGCATCAAGTAAATACATTCTGAGGGAACTGCCCAACCTCCAGGAAACTATTGTTTCCTACTTTTTTTCTCCTGGTTCCTACTTACTGGCCCAGCATGATGGGATTACTAAGGTTACCAACAGAGAAGGAGGACACATCTCCAATGCAGAGGTGTTTGTCTGAGAACACTGGCGGATCTCCCTGCACAGAAGCTATCAGCAGCAATCATCCCATGCTCCCAGATACAGAAGGAAAGCTCTGGAGCTGACTTTACTGCCCTCCCCGCAAGCATGCGGGGCCAGGCCCAGCAGCCCTGCTCCCAGTTCAAGACTCTTCCTCCAAGTTATTGCATTATTTTTCTATGGCTTCATGAGGATTGTTTATGGTTTTGAATTTTCTCCAGTAACTAAGGTGGTATTTTCATTAGTATAGGACAGTAGAATTCTTGAATCCTAAAGTTCCACTTATATAAATCACCCCCAAAAGACAAATGTATAGAGGCCAGATCAGTGATTGTCTAATCTGGGGTAGTGAGGGTGAGGAGGGGGACTACAGATTGGTTCAGGGGAAATGTTTGGACTCATGGAAAAGCTCTAAATCTGGAGTGCAGTAATGATTTCACAACTCTCTAAATTTTCTAAAACAAACACCCAAAGCTTTGCATTGCACCCTGACGATGGGTTGATTTTATGGCCCATTAAGTATACCTCAGTAAAGCTATAAAATGTGAGAGAGAGAGAGAGAGAGAGAGAGAGAGTGTGTGTGTGTGTGTGTGTGTGTGTGTTCTTGCATGGTTATGAATTTCTGCAATTTGACAATACCAAATATATTTAAATGTTTGCCTTTTACTGTAACTTGTGTAAAAGTCTTTATGTATTTCATAAGAATAAGGTGTCGTCTAACTGGTGGGAACAAGTAGCAGAAATACATAAATGTGGGATAACAATTTTTTTTTTTTTTTTTTTTTTTTTTTTTTTTTTTTTTTTTTTTTATGGACATTGGGGAGGGTATGTGCTTTGGTGAGTGCTGTGAAGTGTGTAAACCTGGTGATTCACAGACCTGGGGATAAAAATATATGTTTATAAAAAATATATGTTTATAAAAAATAAAAAATTAAAAAAAAAAAAAAAGTAAAAAGTAAATCTTAGAAGTTCTAACCACACACAAAAAAGTAACCATATAAAGTGATGAATGTGTTAACTCACCTTATTGCGATGATCATTTCAAAATATGTATGTGTATCAAATCATCACTATACACCTTAAATTTAAACAATGTTATACATCAGTTATATCTCAATAAAGCTGGAAAAAAGAATAAAAATAAAAAAAAAAAGGGATAACAATTTTTAACGAACTTTAAAATATTACCAAGCTTCTTCATTCACAAAGTGTATATGTAGCTGTTGAATGGCGAAACTCATTGCAGAGTGCAGTGATAACATGTTTTAGAAGATGGTATAGCCAGGCACTTTATGTTGTCCTGAATATTCCTCATCTTTTACCACTTCATACCAATTTAGTCAGAGCTTTCTTTTCCATGTCTGGATTCTCAGAGCAGTGAACATGTGGTTTTGCTGCAATATTGAATACTCTGTATAATAGGAATTCCTGTCTTTCTTTACCAGTCTGTGGGCTTCTTAGGGCAAGGTTTGTGTCTTTTTTTTTTTAATTTTTTTATTTTTTATAAACATATATTTTTATCCCCAGGGGTACAGATCTGTGAATCCACCAGGTTTACACAGTTCACAGCACTCACCAAAGCACATACCCTCCCCAATGTCCATAATCCCACCCCCTTCTCCCAACCCCCCTCCCCCCAGCAACCCTCAGTTTGTTTTGTGAGATTAAGAGTCACTTATGGTTTGTCTCCCTCCCAATTCCATCTTGTTTCATCGATTCTTCTCCTACCCACTTAAGCCCCCATGTTGCATCACCACTTCCTCATATCAGGGAGATCATATGATAGTTGTCTTTCTCTGCTTGACTTATTTCGCTAAGCATGATACGCTCTAGTTCCATCCATGTTGTCGCAAATGGCAAGATTTCATTTCTTTTGATGGCTGCATAGTATTCCATTGTGTATATATACCACATCTTCTTGATCCATTCATCTGTTGATGGACATCTAGGTTCTTTCCATAGTTTGGCTATTGTGGACATTGCTGCTATAAACATTCGGGTGCACGTGCCCCTTTGGATCACTACGTTTGTATCTTTAGGGTAAATACCCAGTAGTGCAATTGCTGGGTCATAGGGCAGTTCTATTTTCAACATTTTGAGAACCTCCATACTGTTTTCCAGAGTGGCTGCACCAGCTTGCATTCCCACCAACAGTGTAGGAGGGTTCCCCTTTCTACGCATCCTCGCCAGCATCTGTCATTTCCTGACTTGTTGATTTTAGCCATTCTGACTGGTGTGAGGTGATATCTCATTGTGGTTTTGATTTGTATTTCCCTGATGCTGAGTGATATGGAGCACTTTTTCATGTGTCTGTTGGCCATCTGGATGTCTTCTTTGCAGAAATGTCTGTTCATGTCCTCTGCCCATTTCTTGATTGGATTATTTGTTCTTTGGGTGTTGAGTTTGCTAAGTTCTTTATAGATTTTGGACACTAGTCCTTTATCTGATATGTCATTTGCAAATATCTTCTCCCATTCTGTCAGTTGTCTTTTGATTTTTGTTAACTGTTTCCTTTGCTGTGCAAAAGCTTTTGATCTTGATGAAATCCCAATAGTTCATTTTTGCCCTTGCTTCCCTTGCCTTTAGCGTTGTTCCTAGGAAGATGTTGCTGCAGCTGAGGTCGAAGAGGTTGCTGCCTGTGTTCTCCTCAAGGATTTTGATGGATTCCTTTCACACATTGAGGTCCTTCATCCATTTTGAGTCTGTTTTCGTGTGTGGTGTAAGGAAATGGTCCAATTTTATTTTTCTGCATGTGGCTGTCCAATTTTCCCAGCACCATTTATTGAATAGGCTGTCTTTTTTCCATTGGACATTCTTTCCTGCTTTGTCGAAGATTAGTTGACCATAGAGTTGAGGGTCTATTTCTGGGCTCTCTATTCTATTCCATTGATCTATGTGTCTGTTTTTGTGCCAGTACCATGCTGTCTTGATGATGACAGCTTTGTAATAGAGCTTAAAGTCCGGAATTGTGATGCCACCAACTTTGGCTTTCTTTTTCAATATCCCTTTGGCTATTCGAGGTCTTTTCTGGTTCCATATAAATTTTAGAATTATTTGTTCCATTTCTTTGAAAAAGATGGATGGTACTTTGATAAGAATTGCATTAAATGTATAGATTGCTTTAGGTAGCATTGTGTCTTTCTTATATTTACATTTGTTCCCAGAAATTCTTGTGCAATATCTGACATAAAACATGTAAGAAGTAAGTGTTCATCCATTATGTGTTTTTATTAACAAAGGGCTTGTTTTCTCCATGGGTATCAAAGAGGTTATGTTATTATCTCTTTTCCAGTTTTCTGTATTTGAGTAGACAAAAAGGCTCATTCTTGGGATGCTCATTTGGTTTCATATAAGATTGAAATAAATATTGAAATAAAGGTTAGAGGCATCTGGGTGGCTCAGTCGGTTGGGTGTCTACCTTTGGGTCAGGTCATGATCCTTAGGTCTTGAGATCCAGTCCTGCATCAGGCTCCCTGCTGAGCGGGGAGTCTGTTTCTCCCTGTGCCTGCTTCTCCCTCTACCTGCTGCTCCCTCTGCTTGTGTGCTCTCTGTCTCTCTGACAAATAAATCAAATATTTATAAAAAGAAAGGTCAATCTAGTACTGTGCTAATATGAAACCTTTAGCCACATGTGACTATTTTAATTTAAATTTATTTTTAAAATTTAAATTAATAAATTAAAAATAAAAATTCAGTTTTTCAGTCAACACTGGCCAACAATCACATGTAGTTAGCGTCTGCCATACTGGAAAGCACTGAAGAACTTTCATCACTGAGACTGAGAGTTCTATTGGACCATTTATCTAGATCCTCATCTATATTGTGAAGCTGATCTGTATTAAAATTAGGTGGCTTTAAACCAAATAGGACTATCAATTCAAAATATGCTGAGATAATCATCACTGCACCAGACCACTAAGATAGTATGGAAGGGATGACAGATATCATATTTTATCTTTTTTCATACTACGTTCTGTCTCCACCATATATTATTAAAAAGTGCACTAAGTACAGGATACCTCTAAAATTATTAAACAATAGGGCCCCTGGGTGGCTCAGTGGTTTAAGCCTCTGCCTTTGGCTCAGGTCATGATCTCGGCGTCCTGGGATCGAGCCCCACATTGGGCTCTCTGCTCAGCAGAGAACCTGCCTCCTCTCTCTCTTTTTGCCTGCCTCTCTGTCTGCTTGTGATCTCTGTCAAATAAATAAAATCTTTAAAAAAATAAAATTATTAAACAAATTCCAAATTTATATATTAGAGAAGTTGATTTTTAGCTCAAAGAAATAAACAAAAATGAGGTTAAATAAGCATCCTTTATGTAGAGCTGCTTTTGAAGAAAATGCATTAAAACACGGCCCACATAGGGTTTGTATAGATAGAAAGGGCATGATGAACACACTCTTAAAGAAAATTTGAAAATGGATCCATTCTTCTCTTGGATAAATGTTTTTAAAATAAGAGAGGAAAAATTACGCAAAAGAAACATGCTAAGATTCATTGAGGTCTTAAGCCCTCAAGACCATTATCACTGAAGATACTTTAAGAAGCTGATAATTACACGGCCACTTACCTTGTGTAGCTACTCATGCTAAGGAGGTAAAGAGGATAATCAGACCCGAGGCATCCAATGACGAGCCGATTGCCTGCAGAGGGAGCAAACCAATGTTCTTGTTTTCTCTGTCCTTATTTTCTCTGGCCAGAGCCATTATGTATTTTTCTGTACCTCAGTTGAGCCACTGGGTCATGACCACTCTCAGCTGTAGGGTACAAAGTGTTAAGGGAGACAGATAGGTTTACTCCTTATGTCCAGGAAGAATGTTTGAAGCGCAAATCCCTGCTGCTGGAGAGGTGAAAATACATACGGCTTGTTCAAGTCTAAATGAGCTAGATTCTGTTCTGGGTACTCTTAGTAACTACTCTCTGATCATTTTCGTCACTTAGATTTGATCAGCTCCATCTTATAGATGAATAAACCTAAAGGACAGAAAGGGTAAATAACTTCCTCACAGTCTTGGGGCTAATAAGTAGTGAAATTGGGATTAGAATTTAGGTCTCTCTGATTCAAAAGCCAAGATCACCTTCTCTCTTGCCCTCTTTGAGAGAGAACCAAGAGGTGTTTAGACATTTCTATTTAGGAATAAGTGTATTATTGAAAATAATTTTTAATAATTGCCATGAATGTTAGAAACCAGAGATGCATTCAGAGGGGGTGTTAGTCCTGGCATACCATTTAGAACTGCTCCTTCTGGGTCCTGCAGGCTTCCCTGAGGCCTCCAAAGACTCCAGTCTACCACGAAGGAGATGCCAAACATAACCACATCCCTGGCACTTGCCTTTAAATATGTCTCCCACACTCCCAATTCAGAGTAGCTTTTATTCATCCATCCATTTATTCATTTACTCATTTACAAAAATATATTTGATGTATACTTTGTGCCGTACACTTTTAGGTGTCAGAGATACGATAAGGAAAAAACAAACCCACCACCCCTCCTACAGGCTCAGGCCCTACCGAGGTGAGGCCCAGCATCTATCCGAAGGAAGCAGAAAGAAGTCTAAATAGTGATCTCTCCTGGGATTTGTTCCCTTGACAGGAAGATTGACTTAGAATATTTGTTTTAACAAAAGACTTGCTCAGATTTTAGTATTAGCGTGGCCTCTCTTACAATGTCAGAAGAGACCAAAACACAGCATCCTTACTAAACTATGTTAATCGAACCGTACCTGTTAGATTTGATTCTCAGAAATGTCAGGAAATTAAACACCAGAGTTCCCACAGCAACTCTTCAATAAAACACGTTACTTGTAAGAGGAGTCAGAGTACAATTAAGAACCATCCTTTTGCATTAGCTTCTTGTCTCTACCCCACCTCTCCCTGCTTTCAGATTTTCCACATTCTCGTAAGGCTTCTTAAGAGCAGGTTTATGGCGGTGTCTAAAATGGAGTTGGAGAAACAGGGTGGAGAAAAAAAAAGGATCCTTCTTGTCATGAGAACCTTCTGATAGCCTAGTAGCACATTTTTATTATAAGCATGCCTTTGCAGGATCATAAACTTAATAATGTTATATAAATAAAAGAAACATTTTCACCCAAGCCTTAAGAATGACTTGATCTGGGGCGCCTGGGTGGCTCAGTTGGTGAAGCGTCTGCCTTACGCTCAAGTCATGATCTCAGGGTCCTGGGATTGAGCCCCATGTCTGGCTCCCTGCTCAGCAGGGAGTCTGCTTCACCCTTTTCCTCTGCCCTTCCAACTTTCCTCTCATGTTCTCTGACTCTTAAATAGGTAAATACAATCTTTAAAAAACAAAAATTACTTGATCCATGTCTTTTGAGATTTCTTACGTATTCCAGTATGCTACATTAGCTGCCTCTATACTTGGAGCTTATCTGACAGGAAGCTTGGGATATTGGACTCCAAATTCCAGAATATTCTAATTTCTGAAATCTTTCATACAAAAGGTCTATAAAACTTATCAAAGTAGTTCTGTGCCCTCCCAAGGACCTGGAGCCCCATAATATCTTTGTGAGAGTAAGAATCAGAAATGTCTCCTAATTTTACTTTTTTTAAATGTTACTTACATACAGTGACATATACTTTTTACATTATGATGAATACACCTTTACATTTTTTTACAAATGCAAAACTCTGTAATCATAATGATGATTAAGATGGAGACCATCACTCCCCAGAATCCACTCACGGTTTGGTGTTTTTTTTTTTTTTTTTTTTTTTTTTTGGTATGATTTGTAGCATACATCTTTAATTAATTACAGTTTGACTTTAAATGGTATCATATTGTTTCGCATGCAGTTTAAAACCCTTGTAACTAATCTCAGTTCCTCCCTTACATCTTTTCCGATATGGTCACCATTCACTTTATTCCCCATATGCTATTAATCAATAGTGCATTGGCATATTGCTATTGTTTTTGCTGTAGACAGGACAATTATTTTTCAAAGAATTATGGTAAGTAAAAAGTGTACCATCCTTACCTTCATTTTAACCATTTCTTGGGCAGCCATTTCTTCATGGAGATTCAAATGACTTTTTGATATATTCTTTCTGCTGTAAGAACATCTCAACGTTTCTTGTAGTACAATTCTACTGTTAATGAAATCTCTTTTCTAAGATTTTATCTGTTTATGTGAGACAGAGAAATAGAGAGAGAGAGCACATGTGGACATGCAAGCAGAGGGAGGGGCCAAAGGAGGAGAGAGATGGAGAGAGATTCTGAAGCAGAGCCTGTGCTGAGCGTGGAGCCCAATGTGGGGTTCAGTCTCAGGACCCTGAAATCCTGAACTGAGCCTAAACCAAGAATTGGCAGCCTCACTTTCTGACCCACTCAGGCACCCCTATTAATGAATTATATTAGTTTTTATTTGCCTGTAATTGTCTCAGTTTCTCTATTATTATTTATTGTTTTTTAAAGATTTCATTTATTTATTTGAGAAATAGAGAGAGAGCAGAGAGGGGAAGCAGGCTCCTTGCTGAGCGGAGAGCCCCATGCGGGGCTCGATCCCAGGACCCTGAGATCATGACCTGAGCCCAAGGCAGAGGCTTAATGGACTGAGTCACCCAGACACACACCCTCTCTATTATTTTTTAAAGACATTTTTTCTAAATGAAACGATTCTGGATTGACAGATTTTTATCTTTCAGCATTTGCCTTCTGGTTCCCATCACTCCATCACTTCCAACAAGAAATTGTCTATAATTATTTTTTGTTGTTGTTCCTCTGTAATGTATTTTGTCTTACTTTTTTTTTTTTTTTTTGGACTGTGTTCAAGATTTTCTTTTTAATTTTGCCTTTCAGTAGTTGGAATACAAGGTGTCCAGGTATATGAGTGTTTGAGTGTGTGTGTGTGTGTGTGTGAGAGAGAGAGAGAGAGAAAGACACACACACACACACACACACACACACACACACACTCTACCCTGCCATGATTCTTTGAATGGCTGAGTTTTTACATCTTCTCTAGTATCGGAAGATTCCGATTGTTGTCCCTTCAGATATTTCTTCTCCCTCTTTTCTTTCTTATTCCTCTTGGATTCCAATTACGTGTGTTTTAAGCCATTTGATATTTTTTATAGTTCTTTAGTGCTTTGTGCTATTTAGATTTTCTTGATATGTTCAGCAGTTTTGTCACTCAACCTTTGGAAACTTGTAGAGTTCTGAGCGAAGGAGGATTGTCCACATCACCCTCAAGAATAGAGTGTCTGTTTTCTTGTCATTTCCCCCCAGCCTCTAAAGGTCTTGAACTTTGCTCTGTGAGCTGTGGGATTTTCTGCCCCTTCCTGAGTAGATAAAGATTTGTATTTTGTAGGGGCAACAAAAATGTCTGTGGCTGTGAACTGTTTCCATAATGGTGTTTGCTCTCTTCTTTGAAACTTGCACAAAGTGAAGGTTGAAGATTTCTTTTGCATTTGATTTTATACACCCACTTTTTCTCAGTAGCTCTAGGTATGTTCTATGAAGAAGAGGAACCTGTAAGTTGATGTAAATTCCCCTTGTGTCTGCCATCCCTTGTATTCTGTATTTTCATGCTAACCTTTAACAGTGCATTAACAATTTTACCTGCGTTCTCCTGGACACTTTCTATGGAAGCTAGGCTTTTCTCTCAAGCTATGAGAACTGAGTCAGTGTCTGCATTCCACTCCCCCTTGCAAACATCTGCTTTTTCTTGGATTTCAGCATATTTGGTTGCCCTTTGATAATCTTTGATAATTTCAATAACATGTATGCTTTTATAAATTATCTGGCTTTTCCTTGTCACATTGTATGTGGCAGTATTTCCAACTTTTTACCTCTTGGGTGATGGCCAGCGGTGCTCTCTTGTGACATTGTCTCTTTGTGCTGACTTGCACAAGAATCTGCTTAGAAGTATAACCATAAAACTTGAAAAAATCCACATAGTTTGTGGAGCTTTTCAGAATTCATTTAGATGTCACTTAATGCCTATGAAAGTGACATTATCCTATCAGCCATAAACAATATGGAAAACATATAGGATCCCATCAAGTTCAGATATCATTCAGTATTTAAGTCATTTGGTTGCCAAGGGAATTCTAGTAAATTAAAGTCCTCTTGAATCCTGGGTTATTTGTAAATGTCCATGATCAGACCAGGGAACTGGGCTATGTGCTTCAGAACCTCCAAGCTTAATTTCTTTTTTGAGTTAGAGAGTCCTTGTAATACCCTGCAGTGGCAGCTTAGCATGTCTCACCGAGTTAAATTAAAGGAATTCACCACAGAGTGCTTATCAAAAATTTTGTGTAAAAGTAACCTCCATTAGGTGAGAAAAATTTTCATCATAAAGACTTAAGATCCCTTGAATCCAGGAAGATTTATAATTCAGTTTGGAGATATTTGAAACTGAAGCCATATTGTTAAATGCATATTTTAATACAAAACCAAGTGTTTATTTGATCGTTTATTTACTTATAAGGTTTAAGACAGTTCAGCATGCTAGAGTTATATGGTGAGTTCAATTTGAAGTTGTTAGAAAATAATTGATCTAGATTTGTAACTTTAAGTAAAGATCTTGTTAAGAAAAAAAAAGAATCTTAATAAGTTGAAATACACTGTTTAACATTTATTATAATTGGCTGTCCATGCTTACAAGTTTAATCTCATAGAGCGAAAGTATTACTTAAGTACTTGGGAAGTTTTGTCACTCAGACCATTGAAATACTTAAAAATGAAAAGGACTATATTAAAACTATAAATGAGATTTAATTGTTAATGGCATTTAATTAAGCCTTTAAATGGGACCAAATTTAATCACTGGAACACACAGTGAAATATGCAGGTGTTAATATTTATTCATTCAATAAAGCAAGAAATAAGACAATATGACAGCAAAAATTTAAGACAGCAAAGTTTTTATTTTATTTCTGTTTGCAAATCTTGCTGTTATATTTATGCATTAGCAAATTCTAAATAAAAACTTCAAAGAAGAATGTTTTTTAAATATGTATCTTAAATCATATAGTAATTTTAAATAAAATAATCTTTTTGACACAGAAGTAAATTATATGATGCCAAAACTCTGATATTCCCCAGTTCTATAAAGAAGGCTATTATTAATAATAATTAATTAAATATATTATAAATATATATAAATATAAATAAAAAATCAGCATCAGGCTACTTGCTTCTCCTCCTCTTAGGGATCCCATATGATGGAGATTCTGTTATTTGAAACAGTATCAGTTTCCTTCCAGGCAAAGAAAATCTATGAATCTAAAAAGGTTTTCTTATTTCTGCATTTCAGATGTCTTATTCCATTGGTCAAAGCAAATTACATGTCCATACCTAACTTCAAATGAACAGATAGTGCAGGCCAACCATGGATATGGTATATTTGTGAATAACCCTAGTGGTTACCACACATTGTTTCAGGGATAAAAAACATCTTTTATGCCATTTTCTGACTAAAATAGGTAAATTTATAAAATTGTGTGGCTCCAGTAAAACCATTATGACACTAAGCATATTACATTTTGTTTGTCTTTGGAACCTTTGTATAAAATATGAAAAGTGAAGTTTAAACAAGTATCGTTAGTCCTAGCACAGTTTTGGATATGAAAAAGGAAGAAATAATTAGCTCCTACTCTAACCCATTTAATATTAACCAGTTTGATAATGCATACTATATCTTTGTTGATTATAAATTCCTGAATATGTTTGCTAATATCTGTGCCTATGTGATAAGATTTGTTCTCAGAAGTTAATTCGAGCTACAGTACAGTGTAGGAGGAGAGAGCGGTGGCTTTGCCCTCCCTCACACTGCCGCCACGACAGTCCCTTCAGTCATCACAGTTCTGGCAAAAGACGGCATCCGAGAAAAGACTAACGTTTTGATTGCTGGTTATTCTGATAGACTGACTTGCTAACATAACTTGCTTCCTCTGTTAAGATCTACTATCTGATGGCTCAGTGGAAGCTAGTATTAAGTTATAAGAATGCACAGCCCCGTAATCTCCATATGAAACCACAGCAGTTCTTCACAGTTTTGGAAATTCACACCATGCATGCAGAAGTATGCCTTCCCTTCTGTTTTAATGGTAGAAGTTAAACATTGCAGCGAGAATCAATGCGTAGGAATTAAAATGAACTTAGGTGTGTGAGTGCTGGTGCCACAGAATCATGGCTTGATAGGGCTGTTTGAAATTGTTTGGCTCCATTTTTTATGTTAGTGCTTAAAAGAAAAGTTGATCATTATTTGAGAATGTAGGGTAAGTGAAGAATTTGGGGTAGAAGTATGGGAAAGGAGTCTAGCCGACACTAGCATAGGAATGTCTAGTTCTCTTTAAAATGCAAGGTATGACTAAATGTTCATGTTTTCACACAGATAATTAAATTTTTTGAGTCCGTCTTTCTTCGCTCACATGGCATAAATGAACTATAAGTCAAGCACATTGTTCATTCTTATCACTGATTATTTAGCTAGAACTGACATTTTCTTTCCTCCCAACCCTGAAATTTTATTTAGTGTTTGGTCATAGAGTCCTTATCTCCCAGGTTTTTTTTTCAAAGGATTGAAAATGCATGAGATAAAAGGGATATACTAAATTTGAGAAATTATAGATGGTGTGGATGTGGTGACAGATTCTGCCAGAGCAAGTGGATTTCTTAGTATTAGACTTGAAAATAAGCAGATTAAATTTGACAGGGATCTGGGAATAAAATATATACATATTTATAGACTACATATATCTATAAAGAGAAACACTTTAATATTTTAATGTAGTGCATGAATCTGAAAAGAAGAATATCAGAAAAGATAAGGAATTAAAATGTGTTTGAAGAACAGTCAAAGGCTGTAACTGGAATCTGGATTTTACATACTTTTATTATATGTGAAGAGACTTTCTGGAGGTAGTCTGCCTTTCAAGTAGATCAGTTCATATACATCAAGATAATTTTGAATACATAATTTACAAGTGCTATCATAAGACCCCAAATTACTTTTACGCTCCATGTTACAAAAATTATGGGTAGGGGTGCCTGGGTGGCTCAGTGGGTTAAGGCCTCTGCCTTTGGCTCAGGTCATGATCCCAGGGTCCTGGGTCTCTGCGCAGCAGGGAGCCTGCTTCCCTTCCTCTCTCTCTCTGCCTGCCTCTCTGCTTACCTGTGATCTCTGTCTGTCAAATAAATAAATAATCTTAGAAAAAAAAAGAAGTATGGGTAAACATCTGGTTTAAGAAGGTTGACTGTATTATAACACTGTAACATTGTAACATTATGTTGACAGTTGTAACAAATCTCATGACCATGGCAAAGACAATGTATTAAAAAAAGGGATATGGTAAAAATATATATGCAAAAGAAGAAAAAGATAATCAGTGAAACAGCTATTCTGAAACATTTCCAAAAATCAGAAATCAAATTAAACTTTGGTAATTAAAAATACAAAGAAATAGGAACCATAGACATGAAACTACAACTCAGAACAGACACCGAAAAAAACTAGAGTAGAAGCAGGACACTTTCTCCTAAGAGGTGGAGCCATGGGGAGGCTGTGAATTTGTAGTTCTCAGGTATAAAAATCAAACATTAGGAAAGAAGAATGTGGTAGAAGTCAGTGTTATTAATCAGTGCACTCTAAATGAAATGGCAGAGTAATTCAACCTCATCAACCCTTTGTGTCTATCCCTCAGCGTCTAACTAAAGTATTTACCTCCAGATTAAAACCAAATTATTATAATATATGTAAATAAAATTATCCTTCTGGAAAGAGTTTGAACTTTTAATTGATTTGGTGACACTCCAGAGCAATATCTTCCCTCAATTTTCCTTTGGAAGTTTGGTGTGTATTTGTAGTGGGGGGAGGAGGAAGGGTAACAAGCCTTCATATTTGCTCTTTACTAATGCAGAGTGAATTAGATTCTGTGGTGTTCATGACTGCCAGCAGCTATAGAGCTCAAAATCAGCCACGTGAAACCTGGCAGGAAAAGAACTTCGTGAGCATAGGGAACTCATACAAAATACCTACTGTAGGCAGTCTAGTCTGTCATTGTCTATCTGGGTATTTTTGTCTGACCATCAGTCATCAGACATCAGAAATCAGCATCTGACCATCAAATGGAAGTAGTATATATGCAGTCAAGTGCTAACAGGTCCTGAAAGCATAAGTAAATTCCATTATCAAGTGGCTCAGATGCCCATAGCCCTTACACCCACTATATCATGTTCTCTCAGTCTTCACCGTATCTTCCTCATGGGGAGTTTTCTATAATCAAATAATGATGGGAGGAATCATAAGGGTCTGTTCTACAGTTGAATCTGCATGTAATAGTGGCACTCTCTGAAAGTAGATGGCTACATTTTAGCCTCAGTCTGGAGTTACCAGGAAGAGTATGGAAGAAGCATTCTCTCAGTCAGCTGAATTTTAAAAACTACCTGGTGATGGGTATCAAGGAGGGCATGGATTGCACGGAACGCTGGGTATAATATGCAAACAGTGTATCATGGAACACTACATCAAAAATTAATGATGTACTGTATGGTGACCCTTTCATTTTCGTTTTGTTTATTTTATCTGAAAGAGGGGAGTGGAGGTACAGCAATCCAGACAGTAGCTAATGATTTGGCCAGATAGTCATGGATTAGAAGAAACACAGTTGGAAAATCAATAACAAGGAGACCTTGGGAAGAAGTGTTGGATGGATTTCTCCAAAAAAGACGCTGCATGTGTCCCATGTGAATGTCTCTTGTGAATTTTCAGAAGTGTAGAATTTTAATAATGAGGTAGACCAGATAAATAATTCTGTTTATGTTATATTCTTTCCCAAGCCACCATTGTTCCTGGTCAACAAGCTAATGAACAAATTAACCATGGTGGCATGAATGGAAGTTATGCATGGACTCCCCAACATGGACTTCCACTCAAGAAGGCTGATTTGATCTCAGCTAATGCTGGTGAACCTGATGAGAGCAGAGATCAATTCTGTGCCCTGATACAGCACCATTTTCCAGGGAGATCAGACAGTTACCAGTTGACATTATTTGTACCATTCCTATCATGGAAGGGAACACTGTGTTCCCATTGAAACTTTCTTTTACTCTGTATATATAAATTTGCTTATCTTGTCAAGAATATTTCTTTTAACTGCCATTCATAAACATGTGTGTCTTATTCACTATCATAATATTCCTTGTAGTATTGTCTAAGAAAAAGAAAGTTCTTTTAAAGAAAATTAAGTCTGACAATGGACTTACACTTGTGGAATTTACTGGTCTCACTAGGTGGTTCATCACTTTGAAATGATTGTGCTGATGGAACGGTATAATGATTTTTTTAATATCCAGCTACTGTGCTTTCTCAGTGGCAATATCTTAAAGGGTTGTAACAAGTTCATGGGTCTGGAGAATCAGGAGTTGGAAATGGAAGTGTTTCCTTTATTACTCTAAGTAACCTACTAACAATTTCTTTCTTGCTGTTTCCACAGACCTGTGCTATAACGGTCTAAAAGTCTTGGCTCTCAAGGAAGAAGGGTGACTACCAAGAGACACAGTAATAGTCCCATGTAACTGAAACCGGGGTTTGTAGAATGTGGAGCCTGGATACATTGGTCCCTTCATGCCAGTGAAACCACAGGAGAAGAAGAGCATTATTTTAAGGGCTGGGGTATTGATCCCACCTACAAGGAAGAAATTGGATTGCTGGCACACAGTGGGGGTGAGAAAGAGTAGTGTCCAGTACAGAAGATCTCCTTGGGCACAACTCAGTGCCCCCATACTCTGTGATAAAAATTAATGGAAAAGTAACAAGAAAAATGATTTCAGAAGTGAGGGTTTGGAATACCTTACCAGGCAAGGAGCCTTGACCTCCTGCCTGCTTCCTAAAAGCACAGGGAATGTGAACAAACAGTGGACGAGTTTGAAACACCGCCTGTGACCTTGTGATTAGTTGCAGAAATGAAGATTACAATAATTCTTTCTGCCTTCTTAGTTTGGTATTTAACATTTGTATGCATTCTAGTTCTTCTCTTTGTGTTTCCCAATGCCCCATGCCCCTATCCATTCACATAAGGTGTGTTACTATTAGCCTTAAATCTTGGGATTTGTGTTGTAGGGTATCAAAAGGAAAATGTCACTTAGATACAAGATAAATCACTCAGAGAAGGATCAAATCATTCTGAAGAGGGAATTAGCATGTTTTCATTTGTTGGAAGGGTAGTTGACCATTTCGACAGGGAACAAACTCTAGTGGCATTGTATTGGGTCAGTTTATCTTAGTAAAATTATGGGGTTTTTTTTTTTTTGTTTGTTTGTTTGTTTGTTTTCAGAATTTCTTTACCTGTACGTTTCTGACATAGGTTTGGCCACAAGAAAAATTAGTATGCGGTTTGGAAGGTGAAAGTAGGGCAGCATCCTGGATGGTCTGAGGGTGCCATGAAATTCATGAATGTTGTGACTCATCTCTTGGTGCTTCTGTCAGGTGGGGGAGGGGGCAGCTGCCCGGCCTGTTGGTCCTCAGACACCTACATGCCATCTCCCTCATCTTGCCTGAGTCCCAGCACAGGTGCATAGGTAGCCTCTTTACTGGACTTGCGTGTCTTTGCGTTTTGGATGTGGTGGGAGACAGCCATGAGTTTTGGTTTGTCTTTATGGATTTCACTTGTTCTCTGGTGGTCCACTTAGTTCCTGTAGTACTGTGCTTGCTGTCCACAAATGCATGTCCAGCTTTTCATTCAGACCACTGGCCCTGCTATCTTACAGCACATTTATGCCCACTACACATGCAGAGAAATGAGCTTTCCACTTATTTCTTGAACGGTTCCCGGAATTTTATAATCCTGACTCCCCATAGTAAATCTAACATTCTGTGTCATTCACAGCGGATTTGCCTCCGTATCAAACTGTCAATGATATGCATTGTATTGATAAACATTTGCCTACCTTAAAAAGGGTGAGAGTCACACATTTATAAACTAAGGAAACAATAGGAACTAGTTACTGAAACAAAGGGAGATTTTTGTCTGTTTCTTTATGTATTTTCCTGCCCTAGTGAGATATTGACATATAACATTGTGTAAGTTTAAGGTTGTACAACTTCTACATTGACAGACAATTACACCACAGCATTAGCCAACATCTGCATTACCTCACATAATTATTGCTTATGTGATGATAATAGTTAAGATCTACTCTCTTAGAGACTCCCAAGTATATGACACAGTATTGCTAATAAAGTCGCCATGCTGTGCCTTAGGTCTTTGGACCTTAGTCAGTCACCTTACAACTGGAAGTTTGTTCCCTTTGACCAACATCTTTCTTCAGGCCCTGGCAATCACCATTTACTCTCTCTTTCTATAGGTTTGGCTTTTTTCAGATGCTACCAGGCAGTATGTCTTTCTCTGACATATTTTACTTAGCCTCATGCACGGAACATCCATCCACGTCATCACAAATGGCAGGATTATCCTGTTTTCTTGTGGATAATGTTCCATTGACTATATCAAATGATATTCTAAGTGTGTTATTTACTCATTTGTTAATGGACACTGGGGCTATTTCCTTATCTTGGCTGTTACGAAAAATCTGTAGTAAACATGAGTGCAGATATCTCTTTGATATCCCATTTTCATTTTCTTTGAAAGTATATTCAGCAGGAGGATGGCTGGATCGTGTGTTAGTTCTACTTTTAATTTTAAAAGAGACCTTCATGGGCGCCTGGGTGGCTCAGTGGGTTAAAGCCTCTGCCTTCAGCTCAGGTCATGATCTCAGGGTCCTGAGATCGAGACCCGCATCGGGCTCTCTGCTCAGCGGGGAGCCTGCTTCCTCCTCTCTCTCTGCTTGCCTCTCTGCCTACTTGTAATCTCTGTTCTGCCTCCTTGTAATCTGTCACATAAATAAATAAAATCTTTAAAAAAAATAAATAAATAAAAGAGACCTTCATGCTATTTTCCAATGTGGCTGCACTGATTTACGTTCCCACCAGGAGGGCACAAGGAGTCCCTTTTCTCCACATCCGTGTCAGCATTTGTGAGTGCTGTTTCCCAAATTATATATGAAAATATATTGTGCTTTTCCTGAGAGTAGAAGATAAGTTGAAATCCCTTTCCAAATCTTCCATAATGCTCTAAGCATACTGACTGGGCATTTAGAATTGCTTTTTGTTCATTGATCAAAGGAAAATATCTTAACGAAGATGGAATCCATGAATATGCTTATGCTCTGATCCTAACAAATTTTATGATGGCAGCCATCAGGCTTACAGAGCCACATTTCACTCTTGGAGCTTCTGAAGCCAAAGAAAAATATTATCAGCTTTTCATAACCTGCATCTCCCTCCCGTTTTATGGCCTTTTTCTGGATGTCCATAGCTCTCTTCTTATAGGGTCACTGTGAGGCTAACTGCGCAAATGTGAGTTGGAATTCCGTGAACACCTTGGGCGAGGGCAAAGGAGAGGGTGATTCCTTACCGTCAGACTATTACTGAGATTAAAACCAATATATCTTGTGCCATGCTAGAGGACAGTACCTAAAAATACAGTTGATAGTATCATTTTAACCACAATTAAATCCTAAAAAGCACAACGTGAGTGTTTTCATTTTAAATCCAATTGTGTATTTGCCATCATCAGTCTTTCTCAGTTCCACACCCGAATGACCTGCTTTCAGTTATCATACACCACAGGGATGTTTGGGTCCCAGGGTAGAGGGTCTATTGTGTACTGTCTATTGCTGGTGTATTGGTGAATAGATCAAGCGTTTATATGTGACTATAGCTCAGCTTTGCAGGAATATTGAATTCTGCAAATGGAAAAACGTTTTGAAAAAGCAGTGCAAGAAATTATCATGACTGAAGGCAACAACATGGTTTTCCTATACTGTGTGTGTTGTTCTTTATTTATTGTGAGATGTTATATGACATATGATAGTGTGCATTTCACACATTTTTAATTTGGAGAGAAACCTAACAACAGCTCCAAATAAAGGAAGCTTTCACATCTTTTCTTTCAGGTTCCCTGGGCTGTAGCCACCTACTTTGTAGAACAGAATTCTGGTTCCATGTGCATGTGTTCACTTTGATGTAAGCTTATCACAGGCACTACCGGCACTGGATTGCTGGGTGCAAGATTACCACATGTCTAGGATCATCCTTAATACTTCATATATATATATATATATATATATATATACACACATATATATGTGTATATATATATATATATATGCACACACACATATATATGTATGTGTGTGTGTATTCTATCCTATGTTTTCATTTCAAATAAGTAAGGCTCATCAAAGATAAGAGTCTCACTGGAATTGCTCAATTCTTAACTTCCCAATTTTATTTTTGTAAAACAGTATGTTTTGTATGCTAATAATAGGAAGTATAGAATGAGAGTTTTTAGATCAATATTTTAAAGTAAAGCTTAGTTCACTATACCTTTATTTTATCTTTTTTCTCTGGGTAATTCACAAGTAGGGACATACATAACAGAAATGTAACTTATAAGGGATGATTTCTCTTTCTACTGACTCAATAAATAAACTTTAGTAACACAGATCATCAGTTACAATGTTATTTTTCATGTTTTGGCAGGCTATACCATAGAATTCCTTTAAATAGCAAATATTGGTAGTGCAGAGATTTTTTTTAAAAAATTCAAGTATAGTTAACACTAGTAATGTAGATTTTTTTAAAAATGATTTTAAAATAATAAAATTAAATAAATTATTTAATTTCTAGAAAGTTATCATAGTTATCAGCAATAAGGTTGGCATGTGCAGTCCTGTCTCTTTCCTGAAGCCCACCGTCCATGCTGGCCACACTGAACTTATCTTTCTGGCTGATATCCACCATCTGTGCCATAGCCAATGAGAATAGGAGCTCTGTTCATGCTAGTAAGTAAAAAAAAAAATTGTGAAAGTAGGGGCGTCTGGGTGGCTCAGTGGGTTAAAGCCTCTGCCTTCAGCTCAGGTCATGATCCCAGGGTCCTGGGATTGAGTCCCGCATCTGGCTCTCTGCCTGGCAGGGAGCCTGCTTACCTCCCCCTCTCTCTCTCTGCCTGTCTCTCTGCCTATCTCTGTCTGTCAAATAAATAAATAAAATATATATATTTTTAATTGTAAAAGTAAGAAAATCCTCCCCCCTGGTGCAGACAAATGGCTATGGTCTTAGCTCCCTAGACTGTATCTATAAACCTGGGTCCTAGGATGTCTATCCTAATCTTCCTAAGGTCTTTATTTTGTTCTGGTTCTTTCATACTCTCTAGTCATTTGAATAAAACCCTTATCTACTTCCTTCTGATAGTTCTTCCTTCTGATAGTTTTCCACAATAAAATCATTTTCTTACGTGACATTCATGTTTTGTTACACTCTTAAAAATATAGATTTCTTGTGTTTTCAAAAAATATTATAAGCTCCTTTATATTAGACTATTTTGAATACTTCAAGTGTATTTTCTGCAGTTTTTATATAGAGAGGTATTCTGAAAAAACAATCGTATTTTTTATGTAATTATATCAAGTAAACATAAAGTATGCACCTATGATGATATGTAATATATTGCTCTTAGTGATATAGGTTTACATTGTCAAATAGATTTCATATTTATAAACCGAGACTATATCATAAAAATCTGTACAGATAAAAGGCTGGGATAATATGAGTACTTATTTCTGGCCACAGTTTTCTGAGGACTGTGAGCTTCTCAGTATTATATTTACCAGTTTTGTATATTTACTTTATGTACTTGAAAACACTACATTTTTTTTCTGTAAGCTTTCTATGTGACCTATCTACTTCTAAGTTTCATTGATCACATATTAATCACATATTTTAGCTTTGCAACCCATGTGTTATTGTAATCAATTTAATAATTAGCCACATGCCTGTCGTTATTCTTCTTAGGTTTGAGACAAATTAGAATAGTAGCATTTGTTTGTATTTTACCCTCTTTTGAAGCCTGTCCACATATTGGTATTTTAAATGTTTTGGATAATGAAGGCTATCTCTACATAGTAGTAAACATGGGTTTATTTTTTGTTTGTTTCTTTTTTTGTTTTTTTACATTCTCATCTCATCTTAAAAAAAAGTATTATTACATAATCAATTTACTATTCAATGCTTCCTGTTCAAACTGAATCTCTCTTAAAGCCATTTCTTGTCCACGATCTACAAAGAAACAGCTTTTACTCTCGGCATTCCAGTTAACCAATTTATTTATTTATTATTTATTATTTATTATTATGTTCAATTAGCCAACATATAGTACATCGTGAGTTTTTGATCCAGTAACCAATTTAGCTATGCAGTATTGTTTAACAGAAAGCACCAGTCTATATATTACTATGATCTTGGGAACTTGGTTATTTGGGAACTCGGTTATTTGCTTCCATGATCTAGCAGAATTGCCAAGGCCCTTACCAGTCTCCCCAGGAAATCTGATGTTACTTCTTAACCTGTATCTTCTGACACTGCCTACTTGCTAAAATACCATGTTGTCTTATGGGGTACAGTTCTGGAGAATCCTGTGTTCTTACTGAGATGTCCGCTAGCCAGATCTCTAGTATCTCAGGCCCTCTTCATCAGACCCTTTTCTGCTTATTATTTACAACATAATTTAGAGATCTCCTCACCTCTGTGTTCCTGTGACATCATTTGTTTGCCTCTGCTGTAAGAGAAAAAATATTATACTAGAATTATTTTCTTCTGTATCTGTCTTTGCTTCCTGATTGCAAGCTTTTTTAAGAGTAAGGACTAAACTTGTTAATTCCTGTACTCTCAATACTTAGTAGTTGTTCAGTATATATTTGTTGAATTATTTGGTAAACTTATCTCCATATTGAGGATAACCTAAACAAAACATCACTAAGAAGGGAAGGGAACAGTCCAGAATGTACAGTCATTCAAGGTGATATGTTTCAGTAGTTCTCAAGATTATTTGAATGAAGGAACACCTGGAACTCACAATGGTTTTTTTGAGAAAAAGTACACAATAATTATGTGCCCTCCAATTTATTCCTCATTAAGCTACACATTGTTTTTACTATGATTGTGGAGGGGGAAAAAAAAAAAAAACCAATAAATAAACAAGGTAAGCCCTTGAGCCCAATAATTGTCTTAACTTACTTCCCAGAGAGAGGTTTTGGGCGATAGGCAGAGGATGGAAGTTTCCCTGGGTTAAGCAGATGAAGGGTAGGGAGTCTGGAGAGTCAAAGGGAGGTAGGTAGAGGTATAGGTTATAACACCAGAGAAGAGGGAGGTGCACAGAGTGAGAAGAAGCCCCAGAGATCTGAAGAGTTAATTTTCAGCTGAATACCAATCTATTCATGCATCTGAAGAAACTATTAGAGGCCAAGGACAGAATCATCAATAAAAGAGAATCATTAATGGGGCCAATGTATGGCCAGGGATAGGTCATAGTTCATAAGTCAGCATAAACAATGTTGTAATTCAAGGGGCGTTGTTTAGAGTAGTCACAAGAGTAATGTACCAATAGTAAGACAGAACTGTTACTTCCTAAGGAGAAGAGATAGAAAGGATAGGGGAAGAAGCATGTTTAAGTAAATAATGGCCAGTAATTTTCTGAATTTTATGTAAACTATAAGCCTAATTTTCAAGAAATTCAATGAATTTGAGGCATGAGAAACAAAGAAATCTGCATAAAGAACCATTGTAGCATGTTGCTTATAACAAGCTATCTTAGCTCATTGGGGCTGCTATAACAAAATACCACATTCTGGGGGGCACAAATAACATGCATTTATTTCTCAGAGTTCTGGAGGCTGGAAGTCCAAGATCAGGTTGCCTCCTAGTGAAGCCCTCTGTCTGGCCACCTACTCATATGGTTGAGAAAAAGAACGAGCTCTGGTCTCTTTTCCTCCTCTTATAAGGATGCTATTCCCATTATGGGGACCTCACTCTTATGGTTTCATATAAACCTAAGTACCTCACAAAGGCCCCACATCAAAACACCATCACATCAGAGGATTAGGGTCTTGGAGAAACACAGACATTCAGTTCATAATGAAAGAGTTAAGAGAAAATTTCAAAAGCAGCTGGAGAGAAAAGACGTGTACCATACAGAGAGATAGACATGAAAAATGACAGCATACTTCTCATCCAAAAACATGCAATCCTGAATACAGTGAAGCCACATCTTTAAAGAACCAAAAAGGTAGGGGGGAGAACACGGTCAAATTATTATTCGATACCCAACAAAAATATATTTCAACAAAAAGGGCAAATAGAGATGTTTTTAGACACATAAAAGCTAAAAGACCCAGCCCCAGAAGACCTGTGTGAAGGAAATGTCATAGCCCTACAAGTGGAAGGGAAGTAATACCACAGGAGAGTAGAGATCTACATGAGGAACAGATTGCACAGGAATTGGCAACTTTATGGGTACATATTTTAAAAAGTAACTATTTTTAAAATCCCTTTACAAAAGTTGATTTAAGGGGCGCCTGGGTGGCTCAGTGGGTTGGGCCGCTGCCTTCGGCTCAGGTCATGATCTCAGGGTCCTGGGATCGAGTCCTGCATCAGGCTCTCTGCTCAGCAGGGAGCCTGCTTCCCTCTCTATCTCTCTCTCTCTCTGGCTGCCTCTCCATCCACTTGTGATTTCTCTCTGTCAAATTAATAAATAAAAAAAAAGCTTTAAAAAAAAGTTGATTTAAAAAAAAAGATTTTATTAATTTATTTGTCAGAGAGAAATAGAGGGAGAGCACACACAGTGGGAGATGCAGACAGTGGGAGAAGCAGATTCCCCACTGAGCAGGGAGCCTGATGTGGGACTTGATCCCAGGACCCTGGGATCACGACCTGAACTGAAGGCAGACACTTAACTGACTGAGCCACACCAGCATCCCTAAAAACTGATTTTTAAATACATGTGGTTTACAAGATATGTAGAAGTAAATTTCAAGATAATAATATCACAGAGTCTAGGATGGGAACACTGAGCCAGGACCGTTGCAAGTTTCTTTCTTTCTTTTTTCCTTAAAGATTTCTTTATTTTAGAGAGAGTGAGCAGAGGGAGGGACAGAGGGAGAAGGAGAGAAACCTAAGCAGACTCTGTGCTGAGCCTGGAACCTGACATGGGGCTTGATCTCATGACCCTGAGGTCACAACTAAGCCAAAACCAAGGGACAGACGCCTGGCTGTGCCAATCAGCACCCCTGTTGAAAGGTTCTTATGCTGTATGTGAAGTGATATGGTATTTCTTTAAAGAATTTTTTGTCTGTCTTCCTTCCTTCCTTTCTTTCTTTCTTTAGTGGCTGCTAACCACAGGCAACCAGATGTTTTATCTAAGATGCCAAGAAAGGAAATAAAACAGAATCATGACAAATATTCAATTCAAATAGGGGGAAAAGAGAGAGAGAGAGAGAGAGAGAGGAGAATAAAGGACAGGACAAGTAGCCAACAGAGTAAGGAGATAGGTTTAAATTGAAACGTACTGCTTGTAAATGTTAGAGACACTTGATTAAAAGAGATTTTTCAGATGGATAAAAAAATTGAGACTCAGATATGTGCTGCTGTAAGAAACCTTTTGTTATGAAGACACAAGTAAAAAGTAAAATAATGTAAAAAATGTGAACTTACTTAGTTTTACTTAATCTGATATTAATGTAGTGACTCAAACTTCCTATAGAATCACAGGAAGTTTGAGTCACTACATTAATATCAGACTAAGTAAATTTCAGAGCAAAGAGAAGTAGGTCGTTTTATAATAAGTCAATTTGCCAAGTAGATATAAGAGTCCTAAACACCTAACTTCTAATTACAAAGTCTCAGAATATATGAAGCGAGAACCATCAGAAGAAGATAGAAGAACTAGAGAGATTCACAATGATATTTGAAGAGCTTGATGCCTCTCCTTCAGTGATTAATAAAACAAGGAGACAAAATCAGTAATTCTATAGTAGTTTTGGACCAATACTGACTTGACCTTAATGGTATTTTGAACATTCTCTTGACAAAAGCACAATATGCATTTTTCCCAAGTATTCTCAGATAATTTAACAAAATAGATGCATTCTGATACATAGAGCATGACTTAAGAAATTCAAAATAATTTAAATCTTACAAAGTAGTTTATTTTGTCATGTTGGGCTTAAATAGGAAATTAATAACAGCAATATACTTGCAAAATCTTCAAGTACATGGAAACTAAATACCACATTTCTAAATAATTCCTAGGTAAAATAAGAAAAGGGAAATGAGAAACTATTTTGAGCTGAAATCAAATGAAGTACAACTTATCAAAATTTATGAATTGCAGTTAAACAGTACTTAGAAGAAACTAGAAAAGAGCAAATTAAACCACAAATAAAGAAAGAAAAGGAAGTAATAGTTATAAGACCATAAATAAATAGATAAGAGAAAACCATTAGAGGAAATCAGTGAAAACAAAAGCTGTTTTTTTGTTTTTGTTTTTTGAAGAGATCAACAGAGTCAAGTTTTAAGTCAGATTGGTAGGAAGAAAAAGAGAAGAAACAAAGTATCAATATCAATGAGGGAAGTGACAGCAGTATAGATTTTACAAATATTAGAAAGATAAGTAAATAGTGTGTCCAACTTTGTGTTGCCAAGTTCAGACAACTTAGACAATATGGCCAATTGCTTAAAAGATAAAAAGTACTAAAACTCACTTGGGAAGAGACTTATATTCTGGACAGTCCTGTATTTATTTAATAGTATAAGTTCATAGGCAAATACCTTACAGCAAAGAAGATCCCAGATATAGATGGCCCACCTGCTGAATTTTACCAGACATTCAAAAACGAAGTAACAGCAAATATTAATAAATTACATTTCTAAAAAATTGACAGGTGGAATTGCTTCCTAAAACTCATCCTATGTGACCGCACTTACTCTGTCACCAAAAACAAAGGTGCTAGAAAATAAAAAAAGAACAGAAAAATTTCTCATGAACAATAATCATATTGGTGTTTAACATCTATATCTATATCTATATCTATATATCTATATATATCTATATATATATATATATCTTGCTAACAAATGAATAAGAACAGGCCTTAAAGTATAAAATAATTAAAGACAGGAATCTATAACTGAATAGAATTTCCAATTTATTAAGCGGAATCTTCTCTGAAAATTGGGAAAAGACTTCCATAGTCTTCCTTGTAGGTGAGCCTGCAAGGTTTTTATTGTTAAGGTTTATTATTATTATTATTATTATTATTATTATTATTAAGGTTTTATTATGTTAAAGATAATTTCCCTAACCAAACACCTATCAGATTGATTTTCAGAAAAGAAATAAGGGAAATTCCAGATGAATTATTTTATTACTTTAGTGGAGCCAATATCCAAACTTTGAGGGAACCAGATGTTTTGAAATTTGTGAGAAAAAAAATTCATAGTTTTATTTCATAGTTTAAATCTCTGGAATAATATGCATGAAGAGTGTTTAAAAAGGAAATACTGATTTAAAAAGGAATCTATTCTGATTATAAAATCACAAATATGTCCTGTCAAGCATATGGAGTGATATATGGAAAAATTCATCTATAACATCCTCAATGAGATTAAGTTTCTAAAAAGAAATATTTAAAAAATTAAAGTGGTAGCACAACGAATTAAAAATGCTGGGAAGCCATGAGTAAAGTGTCAGTAGACCTAAAGGCAGACTGACTGGTAACTCACTAAAAATCCAAAAGAAAGTAGAAATGGTCTTATGAAATCCAGGCAGAGCATGAATCAAACTGACTGAGAGACTCACCACTGAGGTTCGTAGAGAGTAAAGTTAAGGACTCAGATGCATTCCTACTTATCACTGCTAGACAGGAAAACGAAGGCAAAAACTACTTCTTACCCTGACTCAGAAGGCCCTTCCTGGCGTCCCTCTTGCCTACAGTTTCTTTCCTATGAGGGCTTTAGCTTTGCTAAGCTTCCTATTCTCTCAGTGGGACATTCCACCTCCCACCCAGGCTCTAAGAAGGGGATGTTTCCTTGACCTTACTGTTCTCTTTCCTCTGTATTTCCTAATCAATTCTTGCACGTCCTTCGTATCCCAACTTAAAGGTGACTTGCTCCCCTAGAACAGGTTACTACTAATTTATAATTCTATTTAATTGTGACTTTCTTTCATTGCATTTATGGTGCTGTTATAAATTTTTTTAAGTGTTTGCTTCACGTCTGCCTCCTCTACTAAACTGGGAACTCCTTTAGTTACGGATTGTATCTCTACCCATTGTGTCTGTACCCTTGTTTTGAAAGATTTCATTTATTTGAAAGAGAGAGAGAATTTGAGCAGGGGGCAGAGGCAGAGGGAGAAGCAGACTCCCTAGTGAGCATAGGGCCTGATGTGGGGCTCAATCCTAGGACCCAGAAATCATGACCTGAGCCAAAGGTAGACACTTAACTGACTAAGCCACCGAGGCACCTTGTATCTGTACTCCTGATCTTAGACATGGTACAAAGTAGGAATTAAAAACTATTTAATATGTTCATAAATAACAAAGAGAGGGAAGAATCAAACTGTAAATAAAATAGAGTGAATAACATAAACACAAAAATGAAAGATCAAAGTCCAAAATAGACCAAGGCAGTAAAAAATATTATAACTCTGGTCCCCGTGCTTGGAAATCATTGCACGGCATTGAAAGAGTTGTCAGGGGTGATTGGTGGAGTGAGAGGCGCACTCTTCCTTGCGGATGACCCGACCTCCTTCTGTCTGGTGCACGCTACTCTGGTCTGGGCGCTCTTTTCACAGCGTCCTTTGCATTTTGGCATAGCTAGGACATGGATTGCACATATTCAGTGGACGATGACAATCATGAGTAGATAAATGGATGAATGGCAGTGGTAGAGGTCCTCCTCGTGGTCACGAAAGCCACCCAAGCGAAGAAAGAGCTTGAAGTGAAGGAATGATGCCATCAGGATATGCAGCACTCCGGGAGTCTGAAATTCAAGGGGAGACTTGTTGACATCCTTGGCTTTTCCTAGTGTCCTTGGCTTTATTTCCCTGACAATGGTGTTTAGTGTGGGTAAAGTTTTACCCACTAAGTATGGGTAAAACTACTAGCTTAGAAGACATCTAGCTAGTTATAAGGAAAGATAAAGGTTCTGTAACCACAGCTATTCTGTTCATCATAAGGCACACAGATACGGTAACCTTGCTGCTTGAATAGTAGTTAGAGGTCTATCTGTGGTTTAAATCTGAAATTTAGGGGAAGAAATCCAGTTTGTTTTGTTAGCTTTCTGATGTAATTTTATTGGCTAATAAGTGCTATGACACAAGACATCATATTTATAAGAGAATTATCATTATGTATAATTTTAATTATATAAACAAACAATGTATATAAATACAATCAATATTATATATAATTACATGTATAATTATATAAACATGATTTTAAAGAATTTATATATTATTTTAATAATTATATTCATCTTATATGAATTTGTCAAAAATGAAAGCAGATGGCATATCCTGTTTATATTCTAGAGTCAATATTACATTGGCGGAATTTACAACTATAGGTTCATAGAAACAGTACAATATTAAGAAATTATATATATGTATGTATATAATAGATATCTATTTTTAAATTTACCCTATTGTGCCATTTTATAAAGTGTATGGGCTTCATTTATGGCAAGTGTACTTTTATTGAATCATTTCTTCTTTGTTAGTAGAAAGCCCACAGTTTCAGATGCTTCACTTTTTTATCTTTGGCCAAATAATGAGTCATTCAAGCTTAAGTACAGCTGAGACAAAGACCCCATGAGTTATTTACATTTAGTGGACAAATGAAATAACCTTCCTTCTGGTTTTTATTCTATCTGGCAACATGCCTGGAATGATAGTTTCTATGTGGAAGTAAGAGATATGTTTTATTACCTGCTTTTTCCATACTATATATTAAGAACCCAAAGTAAAAACTTTATGGAAGCACCAACAACTAAGCTGACATATACCATAGTGACTTATATAAAAGCATCTCTCACACAGATGAACTGCTCTTGAATACAGAAGACTGATTTCAGTTCCGGACAGTCAGGATGGGAATTGTATCTGTGATAATAATGGCACAAGGCAGGCAGAAGCGCTATTTTTAAAAGAACTGCCTGGAGGCCAGAGGGTTACTCCCAAGAGGGAGAAAAAGAAAATCAGCATTTCCATCTTCACTTTTGAGTGTGGAGCTCTGACTTTCCCATCCTGCAAACAGTAAAAGCTAAACCTACGCGTATTAGTAAAAACATGCCGCAGAGAATAGCAGCGGAAAAAAATGCGGCCAAACTGTTCTCCATAGTGCATCATCTATAAATCTGTGGTTAACATCTGAACAGCTTCATGTGGCAAGGAGAAAGCCCAGTACATACAAAGAAAACTTGTAACTAATTATGCTCAGTCTGTTGCATTGTTACCAGTCATTGCTTCTGAACAATGCTTGCTTCTAACAACTATCCAAGTCATACATAATGATTGTAGATTGGAAAACACATGCCCAAACTAGTCATATTAAATCCACAATTCAAAATAGAAACCCTTGGCTTATTCACATCCCTCTACTTCTGACGTTAGGGTTCCAATTTTATTGATTTATTTGCAGACATGTGGTTATCTGTTGGTTTTCAGAAGTAAAGATCATTTCTCCAAGAAACAAGAACAAACAAAAAATTAAACAAAAATACTTTAGCCTGAACTAAACTGCTCTTCTTCCAAATAAGTTTGATGGGAGGTAATCTCATTACTCTATAAATGATCCCTTTCCTTCTCAAAGCTCACATCAAATAGCAAGAAACATCTGTGAACAGAGAGGAGAATAATTAGGGATCTAGGGAGAATTTCATAAACACAGCACAACATTCAGCTTGTGCATCTCAAAGAACCAGGGAACTGTTCACTCAGTAGAGTAATATCCTTTATTCAGTGTCATCCTTTCCAGTTTTTCTGTAGAAATCGCTGCAGTCAAAATACTTAATCTCCTTTGAAGTAGAGATATTGAAGCCAGCATCCGAGTTAAAAGCAAAGATTGATAGTGCCTGTCAGAAAAATGAGGTATTTGAAAGTCAGGCATTAAAAAGGGTTACTTTCTGGGTGGCACTGTTGTTCTGGGGTTGTGAGAATAAGAATAAGAAACATCACAACCTCTTCTAAATCTTCTGCAGCTCAGTTTTCTGTGCTGTTTTCACTCTTTAATAATTGAAAAGAACTTTGGTTTGTTTCAATCAGAGCATGTCATAGTAATAAACATTTGTTGAGTATCTACATTTCCTGCTGTAAACACAGCTTAAACAAGCCTGCATCAAACATATTAACTATTTGCTTTAAAAATCATATTATCTACTAGTCACTGGCCTATTTCGGCCATCACTGCCTTTGCAGATAGACTTCTTGAAAGAATGTTTCCATTCGTTTTCTCCAATTACTTCTTACTCATTTGTCAGTCTACTGATATGGAGCTTCTTTGTCCCAAACTAAAATCCAGATGATCAGTTTGTCAAATAGAGTTGAGGTTCTTAGATCCCGATAGGTATAAAATTGCACAAATTACTACACAATTCAGGAGTGTTCTCACTTCACCTTCTTACTCATCTTGCCACCTCTGACTTAAACCCTGCCAGTCATTTGGTAGCTATCTTCCCATTCCTCGGACTACACATGTATGTATGCTTATACATAACCCAGGTAGACAAACTGCTTTCCATCGTTGGCCTTCTAATCCCATAGGGTACCCAGCACATTAGTGTAGGTGGGGGGTCTACTTCATTCTTTCTCATGATTGTGTCATGTGGATGCTCCAAGACGTATATAAGCTCTCTGCTGCTGATGAACCTTGAAGTTGTTAACACTATCATTTTTTTTTAAAGATTTTATTTATTTGACAGAGAGAGTTAACACTATCATTTTTAAACAGAGCAGAGACCATTATTGTATGGGGTTGGTGAGTGATAGCTAATACACTTTAAAAAATTTCAGACTCTTAATCTCACAAAACAAACTGAGGGTTGCTGGGGGGAGGGGTTTTGGGAGAAGGGGGTGGGATTATGGACATTGGGGAGGGTATGTGTTTTGGTGAGTGCTGTGAAGTGTGTAAACCTGGTGATTCACAGACCTGTACCCCTGGGGATAAAAATATATGTTTATAAAAAATAAAAAATTATATTAGAAAGAAAAAAAATAAACATCAAAAGGAAAGAAAAAAAAAATTTCAGATGTTGTCCAGTGCCAACAAAGTAAACTTAACTCACTGACAACATATACGAATATGTACCCATATTCCTTCCTGGGAAACATACTTCTTTGTTCTTGACTGTCTCATGGTGAAAAATATCTTCTTTCCATGATTATAAGTGAGATCGGTCATCCTTTCATATATTTTACTCACTATATTATAATGTTGTTCTACTTTATAATCTTTGCAAAATTTCTTATAGCATGATTTGCCAATCATATTGAGATTGATGTTGGAGATTTTAACTTTAAGGACCTTCATCTTTTATCTTTAATGTATTACAAGTATTTCTTACGTGATGTTGTTGAGTTTTGGAGATTTTAACGTTATGTCATGTTGGACATGCGTCTCTTAAATGTTACATAATCATATCTGACAGTCTTTCCCTTCATGATTCTTGGACTACGTGACTTGCTTCTGAAGGTCATAAAATATTACTTTGTAGGTTATTCTACTTTTCTAGTTCTTTAACCCATGAGGACATTACTTTTGTATGTGAATATTTACATGTCAGATATGTAAAATATGCATATATATATGAAATCAGCATTCTATTTTTTCTGAAAATGGAAAGATACTATCCTAAACATTTATTAAATTTTTTTAAATTGTGTGATTTTTAAAATATTATCTTTATTATAAAAATTAGCATATTTCATAGACCTATTTATGAACATTCCCTTTTTATGCTGATTGCTTGTTTATGTCTGCAAAAATATCATGTTATTTCAGTTTTTGCTTTTTAATATCTTATTTTCTTACTAGTAGGGTATGATCATCATGCTATTATTTTCCAATACCGGTGGACTCTTTTAATGTTCTTGTTTTCAATTTAATCTCACACCACTCACAAAAATTAACATGAAATAGATTAAAGTCTTAAATATAAGACTTGAAGCTGTAAAACTCTCAGAAGGAAACAGAGGAAAATGTTTCTTGAGATTGGTCTTGGCCACAAATTTTTGGCTATGCCATCACAAGCACAAGCAACAAAAGCAAAAATTAATATGTGAGACTATATCAAATTTAAAAGATTTTGTACAGCAAAGGTAGCAGTTAGCAAAATGAAGAGGCAGCCTACAGGATGGGAGAAAATATTTGAAAACCAGTCTGTCTGATCAAGTGGTTAATATCCAAAATAAATGAAGAATTCATACAACTCAATAAAAAAAATCTGATTAACAAATGGACAGAACATCTGAAATTCATTTTTCCATATGACGTATGGAAGACCTATAAACAGCTAGCAGGTGCATGGAAAGGAGCTCAACAGCACTAATGGTCAAGGAAATGCAAGACAAAGCCATCTCACCCCTGTTAGATGGGTATCATCAACAAAAGACAAAAGATAATAAGAGTTTTCAAGGATGTGAAGAGAACTCTTCTGCACTATTGGTGGGAATGAGAAATGGTGCAGCCACTATGGAAAACAGGATGGACGTTACTCCAAAAAAATAAAAATAGAGGCCATATGATCCAGCAAGCCTACTTCTGGATTACTATCCAAAGGAAACAAAAAAAGGATCTCAAAGAGTTATTTGTAGTCTTGTGTCCATTACAGCATAATTCACAATAGCCAACATATGGAAACAACCTAAGTGTCTGTTAACGGATGAAGGGATAAATAAATTGTTGTATATGTATGCAGTGGAGTGTTATTCAGCCATGAGTAAGGAGGAAATCTTTTTATTTGCAACAGCATGGATGGACCTTGATGACATTATTCTAAGTTCAATAAGTCAGACAAGGAAAGACAAATTGCCAATGTTCTCACTTATATGGAATTTTAAAAAAGCCTAATTCATAGAATGTTGCAAGGGCCTGAGGGGCTGAGATTGGGGATATATCAGTCAAAGGGTACAAATTTGCAGTTATAAGATGAATAGTTCTGGTGACCTAACATACAGAGTGGTGACTGTAGTTAATATTTTACTATTTTCCAAGAGATTCGATTTTAAATATTCTCAACACAGAAGTGCACACACACAAAGGTAATTAAGTTATGTGATGGAGGTGTTAGCTAATGCTACCATGGTAATCATTTTGCATTATGTAAGTGTATCAAATCAGGACTTTGTACACCTTAAATTTATACAGTGTTACTTAAAAGATATATCCCAATAAAGCAGGGGAAAGGGAAAAGAAATCTTTCCCTCAAAAAGAGAGAGATTGAGAGAGTCATTAACCCATCTTCTGGATTTCTCTCCATTTGAAAGAAATTGTATTTACTAACTATATCTGAGATTTGCTCAACATACAAGCTGTGTCTTGTATCTTGTGTCTTTATTTCCAAACTGTCTTCTTCAGCTCAACATGTAAATTAAAAATGACAATTAGATATTCAAAACTTATTGGGCATGGAGAGTACATTGGTCCCGTAGAATGAACTTAAAAAAAAAGAAGTTAATGCAAAAAATAAAGATAAATTTACATCTATAAAAATATGTAATAATATTTTGTTGTTTACATTCATATAGACTACTCTTTTGTATTATTTCTAAATATAGCATTAATTTGCCTTGATATACTTCAGTCATATGATTGAGTTTATCAATCTGATATTCATCAAAGGAAAAGAATACTTCTGAGTAGTCTGGAAAGTTGAGGAAGCTGCTCCTGTCTGTTTACTCTTTTACTGTTCCCTTCCAGTTCCCTCTGATCCAGTTTCTACTCATTGCCTTTCAGGATGACCCAACTACCCGCAACGCTGTGACGACCTTAAGTAAAGGTACCCATTTCCCCATTCTCCACCTAGTTTTTCACTGGAAATGTATGCTTCTCAAGTTCACAGGGGATCCTCAAACCAGACGTAGGGAGCCTTTTGCTAATGATTAATCTGCCAGTGCAGGTGCACTCGAGTCAAAAGACTCATGGGCTTGTAATTGGAGCCATTACTATCCTGTGCTCTGAGAGCTCTGAGAAGGTGAGCGTGGGAAAGGAGCAAGCTTCCTGGGGATTGGAGGGCTCTACCAGGCTTGGGAAAGACTTTCAAATAATTACCAGAATACATTTAAAGGAAGCTGTGTTATTTCCTGCAAGAAAAATTGCTCTGTCTGCGACTACCTCATAATATTATTGGCTACCAGATTAAGGCTTAAAGGCTTATACAGTCCTTCGATTTTGGAAGTTTTCCCTCAATACTGCTTAGCCTATTTCCCACATCTGCATTTTCTAAGAATCAACAGTTCCTTATGTTCTACTTCTGATGTCGGCATAGCCTGCCTGCATCCACACCAAATAACCATAACCAGATTTGCTAAATGGATGGAGAAGGCTTCTGGAAGGATTTCACAAGGCATTAGGTGAAAACCTTTAAAAGCCAACAGACTCGGTAAATGGTAATGTCAGTTCGTCTCACACCCCAGGGTAGTCACACACCTGAAGAAATTTGTAAACGTGAAACAAAGGTTCAAAGAGCATAGCATGCCATGACAAAAACTGTCACTGCCTCCCCCCAGCCAGACAGGTGAAGGGAGTTACCGCTCCACACATACAGAGCAAGGGTGTTGCCAAATAGAGAATGACAGAGAAAAAACATTCTTTACTTTTATTGCTTTGCCTCATGATTCCAAACACCGAGTTTCTATGGAGAAGGAGTAGGAATGTGTGGGGAAGCGATGGGGATGGTGATACTATCAGAAGCTTAATGATGGGAGAACCTGCTTCTGAGTGTTGCTGTGCCCGCCAGCCTCCTGGTTCCACTTAGAAGTCACAGGAGATGAGGGATCTCTGATTCTGAGAAAAGTGAGTCAGGGTTAGCTTCTTTCCTCTCACCACTGTGCACTAATTTTGCAAAATTAGGTAACAGAACGAGGTCTGCACTGACAGTGTACAGTCAGGCTGAACTGTTGCATCTGAGGACCAAACGGGCCAGTCCCAAAAGGGATTGCTTTTCCTTTCATCGACAAGATGGAAAGGAGATATTTCAGTGTTGAAATAAATTGTTGAAAATCTATTTCTTAAGAAGTCTACAGTGATCTTTGTCAATCCGACTTCTGCGTGCCCAAGAATGCAAAATTTCTGTACAGAACTATCAATAGAACAAACACGACTTGTTTTTTTAAATTCTCCTTTAGTTTAACCTTGTCTTTTTTTTTTCTTTTTTTAACAATTTAGATGCTTGCCTTCAAGGATTGAGAAAATAAGCCAACAATTTCCTTCCAGAGAAATCTTGAAAGGTCTTCAATAGAGTTTAGCTTTCTAGTATGCGACTAATTAAAATGAACTCTTGGGGATTCTTCAGAAAAAGTATTCTTAAATTATAGAGGTGCTGCTACATGTGAGGGTTTTGTTTATTTAGGTCTTAAATTTCTATAAAACATCACCCTTGGAAAATGTCAGTGTATTGATTATCTTCCCTAAAATGATGCCATCCCCTTTTATTAGACAGTGTCTAGGAGGCAATGAAAATTTATCTTATCTCTTGTGACATTCAGAAAAAGAGTCTAGGAAACTAGGAGGAAAAACAAATTCAAGAACTATTTAAAACAATGGTGTGTGGCCTTAATAATTTCTTATATCAGTTCTGCAACTGCACAGACATTTCTTACTCTTTTTTTTTTTTTTAAATTGTGATGTAAACTGAAGGTTTTTGTTTTGTTTTTAAAGATTTTATTTATTTGACAGAGATGACAAGTAGGCGGGGTGGGGGGGGGCGGGGGGAAGCAGGCTCCCCACGGAGCAGAGAGCCTGATGCGGGGCTCGATCCCAGGACCCTGGGATCATGACCTGAGCCGAAGGCCGAGGCTTTAACCCACTGAGCCACCCAGGTGCCCCAGACATTTCTTACTCTTAAACTTCTGCTTTAGTTAATAAAATCACTGCAATTAGATTAAGGTTAGATATCATATCATAGTCCTGTTCCATATTCCTGTTCCAATTGGTACAGATCCTTTTTGACCACTGGCCAGCATCAATAAAAGTTAGCTTATGTTAGTTGGGGAAAGCTGAAGAAAAAAAAATAATCAAAAATAATCAAGCATGATACGAATAATCAAAGGGACTTCATCCTTGTTTTTGGAAGTCTGATTTACCAGAATTTGTAGTGAGGTCCTCTTCTCTGGTGCTGGTAATCATAATGGATGCCATAAAAAGAGGGGGTGAAGTGTTCCCACTAAGATTTGGAAAAGAGGAATTAAATTCACCAAAATCCAGGTTGGATCCTCACCGTCCCATGTAAAACCTTATACTGATACACCTGAAGCTTGAAATCAGAGACCAAGTATAGCAGAGGAAATCCTTTTCTCCATCAATCCAATTCTCTTTGCCTCGGCCTTAGCTGCCTTACTTAGGTTTTTTTGTTTTTTTGTTTGTTTTGTTTTGTTTTGCTTTTTGTTTTCTGGGTTTTTTTTTTCCAATCAAATTATGCATTAGTTGCAAATTTAGACTCCTGTAATGGGTTGAATTGTGTTTACCTCAAATTCATATAAGCCTCAGGTTGTGACCTTCTTTGGAAATGGGGTTGTGGAAGATCTACTTAGTAAAGATGAAGTCATACTAGATTAAGATTGGCTTCTAATTGTTTTAAAAAAGGGAATTTTGGACACAGACATCCATGCACGAGAGAGCACCTGCACACCTCTAGAAGCTTAGAGGAAAGGTATGGAAGAGATTCTCCCTCACAGCCCTCAGGAGGTTCCAACCTTGCTGATATCTTGATCTCAAACTTGTAGGTCCCAGGACTGCGAGATGATATATTTTTTGTGGTGAAGTCACTTACAAGGTGGTACTTTGTTAAGGAAGCCATAGAAAACTAGTACGTTGCTCTCGATATAGATTTTCTGTATCACATTTCCCAGACTTATCATCAGAATTACTTGTGCAACTTTTAAAAATGCAAATTCCAGTGGAAGCTTCCACAAAAGATTCCAATTCAGTGTGTTTGGAGTGGGTCTGCAAATCTTTATTATAGTAAAAAAAGAAGCAAACTAAAAAAAATTGGTCTGTGATTCTGCTGCAGAGTTAGATTTGAGAATTTCTACTCATGGAAACAGAATTAAAAGAAGTTTACAAATGGCCAAAAAAAAAAAAGGCATAATTTTTCTATAATTTACTTGGTGAGGTTAAAAAAATATATATATATATACTATTTTTATTTCTAGTCCTTAATTATCTCTTTTGCCAAAGGAGAAGGTTGGACCTTTGGACCTTATTGTAAAAGGCAGAAATTTATAGTTTGGTGTCCTCTCATTAATACTTCTTGCCTATTTTGATCAGTAATGAGGTTAGGTTCAATGTTTTCAGAGACAGGCATTGTTTAGTGGGCTGTGCTGGTTCTGCTGGAGTTGATTTGCCACCCTTCCCAAAAGCCAGCCCCTCATTAAAGCTGGGAGAGGGGGCCAGTCCCTGACTCTGAGCTCTCTACAGTCCCTGGACAGGCCACCATGAACAAATGGAAGGCACCACAGAAGACCCTCAATGGGGAAATCACCCACATGCTTATAGAACTCACAAACTTCCAGAAGAACGTGAGCCAGGCCATCCACAAGGACAGAGCTTACAGAAAAGAAGCATATGTTATAGCAGAGTACCCATACAGAATAAAAAGTAGAACAGAAGCTAAGAAATTGCCTCTCCCTCTGCCCCTTCCCCCACTCATGTGCGCGTGTGCACGCTCATTCTCTCTCTCTCTCACCCACTCTTTCTGTCAAAATAAATAAAATCCCTTCACCTGCTGTTACCAACTTGCTGGTCTATGTGGCTTGGCTGCAGAGATGAGCCTCTGGTCACCCAGCCTTTTTCAGGTCATGGCCACTGCATTGCTCCCTTTACCATAACAACTGGACAGAAGAATGTCAAGAATTGTCCTCCGGGAATCCCCTAGATTCTTGAGTGTTACACCACAGTACTTGCTACCATTGTCTGAATATTGTTTTCCTTTTATTTTTTTTTTCCTGCCATTGGTATGTATGTATATGATTTTTGTATTCCCTACTTTTAATTAATGAACATGGGGAAAAGACCCCAGTTACTGTATGTGGAGCTGTCATAGGAGAAACATTTGACGCTTCCTCCCATTATGTTTCTCTTGTGTGAATGTGAAGAATGTTGTGGTAAGCTAGCTACATTCTCAATTTCTCTGTGGTGAAAGTGATGTCAGGCAGCAAAAACTGAAGACTGTCACCTGTCACATGAGAGAAGGATTTTTTTTTTCTCATTTTTATAGTCTTTATCCAGAATTAATTTTGGAGCTAGCTGGGAAAGATTCAGGCTCTATCACCCATTGTGAGAGATGTATATTAATTTTTTTAAATCCTAATTTTGCATGCTACGGTATCTTTCTTAAACTATCCAGGACCCAGAGGTGACATAGCTACTCAAGTTCAGATACCCATAATAAACATCAATATTAAGGTTCTTTAATTGCATATTCTGTGTATTTCATATAGAATTCTCTCTCAGGGTACAGCTATCACCAGTGATAAGGGAAAGGAAATGTGATCCAAACAATTGACATATTTTGTTCTGTATGTTTTATATTCTCTGAATTTGAGAAGTACATTCTGTCTTATAAAGCCTCAAAGCCTTAGAGGATAACTATAAGTAATTGGTTTATCAGTCTGTCATGTTGGCAAAGTTTATTTCCAAATATAACAAGGAAACACATGACTAAATGTTACAATAAATAGGAACTATGTTCCCTAGTGAAAATGAGACATCTTTGTATGTGCCATCCTAATCATTTCTCTCAAGGCTTCTTAAAGCATTTTATCAGTCTGAAGTTTCAAACCAGTGGTGAATCTCAATCTTGATCTTCACATGTAGTTTTATGAGGAAGAGCTGCTTTTGTAGGTTACATCACTGAATGCAAATTACAAACAAGGTGTGTTCCAAAATACCATCTTCTTAATCATACATCTCATACTCAGAAAACATTTCCTTAAGGGTCAAAGTTGTAAAAACGCTTTTATAGATCAGTTTTTCAAGACCTGTTTTCTCACATGGCCAATCATATAAACATAACCAAAACATCAGATGTAAGCAATATTTTAAAAAAATAAGCAACATTTTGTGAACCAAGTTTTACATTTCGTGGACTAAAATTTGTGGTTTAATTCCATTGTGAAGCTACGATGGTACTTGTGTTTCTTAGGAAAAATGCATTTTGAATTTCAAGTCACATCATCATGGAAAGCCAACATTTCCCATCCTTCTTCATGCCTTGCTTCACTCACTTCCTTCATTTTCCTACTCCCTTACTTGAAGTCCTTCCTTCTTTCCTTAAATATTTATTGAGATTGAATTATGTGTTAGGTCCAGGGTCTGGAGGTAGGGGAATGAAATGAACTACCCTTCCCTTCAAGAGCTTGCAGTGGTAAACCAGGCAAATGCATTTGTGTGTTACATTATGTGAGTAAGAAGTGTGTAAATGAATAACTACAGTACAGGTTAATGTGGTAAACACAGTAACAAGAAGATACATTTTCTTTTCTTTTTTTCTTTCTTTTTTTAAATTTTTATTGAGAGGGTTAAAGAGAGCTCTTGCAAACAGGAGCTGGGGGAGGGGCAGCAGAGAGAAAGAAACAGGTTCCCCCACTGAGCAGGGAGACCAATGTGGGGCTGGATCCCAGGAGCCCAAGTTTGTGATCTGAACCAAAGGCAGATGCTGAACTGACTGAGGCTACCCAGGTGCCCCCAGGTAGATGCATTTTTTTTTAAAATTTAAATTCAGTTAGCCAACATGCAGTAAAGCATTAGTTTCAGATGTAGAGTTCAGTTATTCCTCAGTTGCACAGAACACCTAGAGCTCATTCATCATATGCACCCTCCTTAAGGCCCATCACTCACCCACCTCCCCTCCAGCAAGCCTCAGTTTGTCCCCTTTGGTTAAGATTCTGTCATGGTTTGTCCCCCTCTCTGATTACTTCCCATTCAGTTTTTCCTCATTTCCCACCATGATCCTCTACACAGAGGAAGATGAATTTTATTTTATTTTATTATTTTTAAATATTTTATTTATTTATTTGACAGAAAGAGATCACAAGTAGACAGAGAGACAGACAGAGAGAGGAAGGGAAACAGGCTCCCCGCTGAGCAGAGAGCCCAACATGGGGCTCGATCCCAGGACCCTGGGACCATGACCCGAGCTGAAGGCAAAGGCTGTAACCCACTGAGCCACCCAGGCGCCCTGGAAGATGAATTTTAAAAAGGGGGGAAACACCCTAGTCTTGCAAAACTTTGCACAAAAAGATACTGCCCTAACCTAACTGAGATGAGAAGTTGTGTGTGTGTGTGTGTGTGTTTCCATTGAGAAAATAGGAAATAATTACTTTATAGTCAGAAAGAAATCCAAAAACCAAAAGGAAACACACACACATACATGCACATCCAGTTCAGAGATAGTAATGTCAGTGAAGCATGATCTATTTGGAAGATACAAATATGTTTTTATCACAGGGTTTAGCTCAGACTTGGATTAGAGGCAAATGAGCAAGATCGAGTAGGGTGAGCTGAAATGCTGGGGTTCCTGGGTTTCATCCCATTGACAAAAGATCAGTGGAGTTGTTTTTGAATGAATGATAATATTAGGAATAGCGTGTGTATGCATGGGTGTATGCATGTGTGGGAAAATTGATGACAGTTATGAGGATGAGTTATAAAATTGGGGAGTTAGCTAACCCTGAATGCAAAGATGCCAGTTTCAGGTAAGAAACTATAAAATAACCTAGAAGTTGTCCTTTATGTGACTGGTAATGTGACAGTGAGAGAAACTTAAAAGTCATGGTATAGTCCTTCATTCCAACTCGGAAAGCTGAATGAATAGTAAAGCCATTATTCAAAATAGGAACTCTCTTCATTGGAGAAGTGTCTGTTCATATCTTCTGCCCATTTTTTGATATGAAGACATACAAATGGCTACCAGACACATGAAAAAATGTTCATCATCACTAGCCCTCAGGGAGATTCAAATTAAAACTACATTGAGATATTACCTTACACCAGTTAGAATGGCCAAAATTAGCAAGACAGGAAACAACATGTGTTGGAGAGGATGTGGAGAAAGGGGAACCTTCTTCCACTGTTGATGGGAATGCAAGTTGGTGCAGCCTCTTTGGAGAACAGTGTGGAGATTTGTCAAGAAATTAAAAATAGAACTTCCCTATGACCCTGCCATTGCACTCCTGGGTATTTATCCCAAAGATACAGATGTCGTGAAAAGAAGGGCCATCTGTACCCCAATGTTTATAGCAGCAATGGCCATGGTCGCCAAACTGTGGAAAGAACCAAGATGCCCTTCAACGGATGAATGGATGAGGAAGATGTGGTCCATATACACTATGGAGTATTATGCCTCCATCAGAAAGGACGAATACCCAACTTTTGTAGCAACGTGGACAGTACTGGAAGAGATCATGCTGAGTGAAATAAGTCGAGCAGAGAGAGTCAACTATCACATGGTTTCACTTATTTGTGGAGCATAACAAATATCATGGAGGACAAGGGGTGTTAGAGAGGAGAAGGGGGTTGGGGTAAATTGGAAGGGGAGGTGAACCATGAGAGACTATGGACTCTGAAAAACAATCTGAGGGGTTTGAAGTGGCGGGGGTGGGGTGGGAGGTTGGGGTACCAGGTGGTGGGTATTATAGAGGGCACGGATTGCATGGAGCACTGGGTGTGGTAAAAAAATAATGAATACTGTTTTTCTGAAAATAAATAACTTAATTAAAAAAAAATAGGAACTCTCAGAGGAGGAGCAAAAGCTACATTAGGACTCACTGAATTTGCAGTACTCTATAATTGGTGTGTTCATGTTTTGTTTTGTTCTTTTTTGGTTTTTTTTTTTTTTTTAATCACAGGAGGTTTATTTTGCCCTGTATCAATTTTTCATTTTAGATATGTCAGCGCAGCAGTGGAGCTCGCTCTATATTCTTCTGTGTAACTGTTTCCATTTGAAAGAGTGATATAAAAGGTGTTTCTTGTGATACTAGGCGTGCTACTTTGTGCAAATAGATCCAGTATGCCTTTGGGTGAAGGCTTTATCATGAGCTACCCTAAAGTTATCCAGAAATGGACAATGACAGGTTTTTTAGCAAGTTGTCACCTGTTTTCCTTCTACTTTCTCACTATCATCGAGTATAACACCTCTAACTTTAAAGTGTTTTACAATTGGTAACTCATGTATCTTCACACCCGTCTTGTGAAATACAATTGTGATGAGATTGCCTGCTATGTTATGAGAGGCAGGTGAGGAGAAACAAACACTCAGACAATTTTCTGTATCTTTAGTAAAGATTCCAGGGGAGAATTATCACAAGACTCTTTGTTTGAGACTGAATTACTTCAGAACAAGCTTCTCTACTTAATTATAATGCTTGGCAATCATATCTTCACTATTACAGTCTCTAATTCTCATCAACTTTATCAATTAAAAAAAAAAAAGCAAACTAAGCGTGATAGCTGTTCATTCCAGAAGAAGTAGCATTTCTGAATGCCATAACTTGATATATGTCCTATTTTCATCTCAAGAAGAGTGACAGAAGCTCTACTTTCCCTGAAATTCTTGAGCAACAGCTCAAGTCCTATTCTTAAGAAGTAACACAAGTGTACGGCACAGGGTTTTGAGGAAGACTTAGTAAAATAAGATTTAAAATAATTTATTTATAAACTATTTGGGACATATGCATAAACACCATGAGATTTTTCAGTTTCTCTTCCTTATGAAGTCAGAGCGCTGATGGGCTCATATCTTTGAATCCAAGAATACCTCATTCTTCATGCTCTTATTCCAGTAATTGCTACTGTTCAAAGTACTGATTGACAGAGATACAATAGAATTTTGTCAATTCTTGTACATCAGGGAAACACATGCTAATTTAGCAGATTTCAGATTTTCAGATTTTCAAGTTTTAGGACTCGATTGTGCTAACATACATGGGTCGTTATTTGAAAGGAGTGACTTTCAAAACAAACATTGTGTTCCACATTAAAGCATTAAACTTCAGATATTTACTGAGTGACTCACTTCACAGCTGGAATACAGCTGGGATGCTGCCAGAACTGAATAAAACAGAAGAGTGGGACATTTTTCATCACAGGCAATAGTTCATATGACTGCATAGTTTGAACCCAGGTTGGCCTGGGTAGGCAGGCATGCTCCGTCTAAAAGGAGCTATTAATTCCAATTCCAGTTCTCTTTTTAACTGTGTAGCTTTGGGTATCAATTAACCTCTCTGATACTCAAGTTTCCTACTATGCAAATATTGAATATTTGGGTCAGCACACTGTCTCAACAGAATTATTCATTCACTGGGGATTGTCTTAGCTGTACAAGTGGGAAGTAGTTCTCATGGGGTTGACTTCCCTGCAATCCCTGTCTTTATGCAGAGGCCATCACCCAGACTAGGTACTGAGCATGATAAGAGTGTCTGCTTAGCAGTCCGTTTCCGACAGATTACACAAAGCAATGTGGGTTTAAGTTTTCACATTTCATTTAATCGCCGGCCATAAAAACATTCATGAAGATTGTACCTATTAAACATCCTCAAAATAGACCAATTAGTAAGAGTTTATAATTAGCACGACTATGGTATTATTCTTTCTGGTCATGTACTCTGACCTAGAGGAGGACTCGGGCTATGACTAATGCCTGTATATACCTGTTAGCCTTTGCACAGGCCCAGAGAGCCTTAGGCTCCTTTCTCTCGATACAGCTGTGCATTATAGAGTCTGACTAAACTGTTCCCTTCCCAACCAAGATAAGACAAAACAAAAGAGAAAGAAAAGGAACACACAGGTGCATTGAATATTTAGTAGGCCCCTTGCCATCAGCAAAAAAAAAAAAAAAAAAAAAAAAAAAAAAAAAAAAAAAAAAAAAACCTGTTTTGACAAAAATAGAAATATTAGGGGTGTGCAACTCTGGTGGCTAAGGTATTGGGAAGATTATTGAATAAGCAGAATTGAGCTGAACTAGATCGGACACCATGTCCTAAGAACAAATGTGCCCAGGGCTCAGAAAGAGCATATTTAGAAATAAACTTAACACATAAAGACTAATTAGGGATTGTAAGCAAGTATGTCTCAGATCTATTTTTAGGCAATTTTATAAACAGATACCAGATGTTAAGGTAACAGTAACATCTATTGCTCCGTATTCCTAGGTTTGGTGAGACCACAGGAAGAGAAAAGATAACTGGAAGGTATAACAGAATAAACAACAGGATCAGACTTTAAGAAATCTATTAAGGAGTCTTCAAAAAAAGGGGGGGGCGCCTGGGTGGCTCAGTGGGTTAAAGCCTCTGCCTTTGGCTTGGGTCATGGTCCTGCAGTCCTGGGATCAAGTCCCACATGGGGCTTTCTGCTCAGCAGGGAGCCTGCTTCCCCCCACCCCTGCCTGCCTCTCTGCCTACTTGTGATCTGTCTGTCAAATAAATAAATAAAATCTTTAAAAAAATGTATTCTTCAGTTACTAAATATTTCTCTTTTTGCCTATTAAGGGAAAAAACACTAATAAACCAACACTAGTCATACTTTACTTGACTGTATTTCTTCCATGGCCTTTAAAATTGTTTTTATCATGCAAAAGTGGAAAATTAGAGATCATCTATTCTATGTAGTCAATTTGTCCTTGATCTTTAATCTTCTTTAGTCTAGGAAACTACTCAGGGTATATTTGTTATTCTCAAAGCAAACTCATCGTATGATTTTATTATCTTGAAGGTTTGCTAGATATCATTTGAAGTATCCTTCCCCTTTTTAAGATAATAATCAAAGATTCAGAAATTAAATTGTAGCTAAAACTAGTAAACCTTATAAATAATGCTAAACTATGCAAAGTAAACTGGTCCAAATCTCTTGCGGGCCCCATATATTTCTGGGGGAAATGAAAGTGCTACAGGCACTATGAAAAATAGTTTGACAGTTTCTAAAAACAAAAAACAAACAAACAAACAAAAACACCACACAAACACACATACAATTACTATTAAGACTAAGCTTTTCCTCTCCTACACAATTCCTAAGAGGAATGATAGTGTGTGGTCCTGCAAAATGTCCATATCTCCATGTTTATAACAGATTTCTTCATAATCACTCAAACTGGAAACAACCAAGATACCCTTCAGATAGGGAATGGATAAACTATGGTACATACAAAGAATGAGATCCTACTGAATAATAAAAACAAACTACTAGTTCATATAAAAGCATAATCTTGAATGCACACTGCTAACGTAAGTCAGCTATAATGATTTATGTATGGAATGATTCCACTTATATGATATATCTGAAAGAGGAAAACCATGGGAAGGACAACAGGGTGATCAGTAGCTTCCTGGGGTTGTAAAGGAGAGGGGAGTTCTCTGCAAAGAGACAGCAACAAGAGAATTTACTGGGTTGGCTGAGCTGTTCTGTGTACCAGCTGTGATAGTGGATATGCAGTGCTGTGTATTTGTTGAAACCAAGAGAGCCATATATCACAAAGACTGAATTTTATTGTATGTAAATTTTTAAAAATCAAATAAAATTTAAGGAAAACCCAAAACAATACAGCTATACCAAATGAACTAATTGTGTTACAAGTGAGTAGCAATAATACACTAAAGAAGAACATAGAAAAAAGAAGGAAAATAACTGATATAACTGGAAACCATGTTGATTGGGTATTTGGAGGTGAAAGACAAAAAGTACTATAAACAGATTCTCTAAGTCAGAATATATTTTCTCAGAGGAATTAAGTTAACAATTCTAAGACCTGTTAAGGGAACATTGGGGTAAATTAAGTAAATATACTGTAGAATTAAGTATTAAGTAAAGTAAATATACTGTAGATTAAGTAAATATACTGTAGAAAGTTGAGCCAGAATTCTGCTGTTGAAGAAAGAAGTTACATAGAAGAAGAATAAAACAAAACAAAACAAAAAAGGCTACAGTGAACTCTTTATGTTAAGTTTGAATTGGAGGCATCAGAATTAGCTCACTTTTTTTTAATAGGTAGATAAGCAATAGATAAACAGAAAAGCAGGCAGAAGTGTAGGCACAAACATGCACGAGTATAAAATAATTATGCAAGTGTATGCAAATATGGATAAGTATGCAGAGAAATAGTAACAAATTCTATCAATAAAGAAAACCTAGAAGCAAGGACACCTCAATGTCAGTGAGCATATCATGCTGTCAGATCTTGGTTTTCAAGTCCCAACTGCTAATTAAAAACAGCAACAACAAGAACAAAAACAAACAAAAACAAAACAAAAAAACTTGAAGGATTGTCCTATTCCAGATCTGGGGCAGGAAAAATTGGCAGAGGAGCCTGGAGTATCTTGTGTTGCTAGAAACCCTGGTGCCCATGTTTAAAAAAAAAAGGATAGAGAGCATCCGGAATGACACAGGAGTCACCCTGAAAGAACTCTGAATGCCCCAAACTGGAAAATCTGGGGTTGCAAAATATAGTGATAGATTACAACTCATAAATGAAATATCTACAATTCCTTATTCTTGTAAATAAATGAATAAAAAGCATAGCTCTTTCTTATAAATGATTCCAACTAATACATGCAGAAAGAATAGAAAAATAGAAATCATGATTAGAATCCTAGAATAATAGTTATTTCAGGTCAGATCCGCCATTGGAAGCAAAATTAATGAGCAAAAGTTTGAAGAGAGACAGTATACTTGCATAGTCTTGAATCATTTATTCATTACAATGGGGAAAAAATGGCACATTTTTAGTGGAAAAACCCGGTGGAAGCCACCTTAATGAGATGATCAAGGTTAAGATGGTTACTAATAACACATGTCAACATTGTGTACATTCTGACATGATGTGCTGAGAAGAGCACACCATCTCTGTAATGTTCTTGTTAAAAATAAATATACAGACTCAATTAATAATTAAATGAGATAATATTTGCCAAGTACTTAGAATGGTGTCTTGCACATGGGAAGCCCACTACAAGATCTGAATTGGAATGAAGGCGAAAAAAAAAAAAAATGACGAAAGAAAGAAAAAGGAAAGGGGAAAAAAAATCTTAGAAACTGAAAATTAGTATTGGGTAGATAGCATGGTTTTAAAATACTTTACCAAGCAATATATAAACAAGTACAAATTAGCTTTGATACAAAGAATAAGTATTCAAAATGCTGAGTGAGGGAGTGATCCCAGTCAAGTGGTGTTAATCAGGGAATGTTAAAGATAAATCATTTTTCCCCATAAATATTGTGTTTCTGAGGAACCTATCCTCAAGGGCACTTCATCATTTTTAATAAAGGCAGATTACATTTCCTCTGTGTGTAGTTAGTACATTGCAGTGCTAACAGCAAGTGCAAGCAGCTGTATCACTTGACAATGTTTCTGAACCAGCAGCTTTTGCAAGTTCTGTAACTTTCGCAGCTGGAAACACCCACCATCTTTCCAGTCATCACCTCTTTTGGTGACTTAACCTCCAACTCTGATTTCTCTCCCAGCACATAATGCAGGATATCACCAAAAAGAGCCTGCCAGTGCCTCAGTTCTACCGATTTAAAATGAAGATTTTTCACATTTTTCTTAAAATCAATCCTTTCCACGTCACTTTTTCCCCCAATTACAAACATGTAAAGCATCACATTTTGAAAAACTTTTCCATTGAACTGAATTGGTAAATGGTTCTTATTCTGCATTTACTATGATATAAAGATAGTTATTTCATTATATAATATATATATATATATATATACTGACCAGTACCAGGCAATTGGCTAAATGATACAGATTCAATAGGGAACAAGACATTGTCACTGAATACGCAGAGGTGTCACTTAGAGGCTCACTGGGTGTTTCATCTCTTTCTTACATTCCCTGTTTTACTTGGTGTTAGGCAGGGCCATGGGACCAGTCCTGGCCAGGTTGCTGTGGGAAACAATGACACATGTGCCCCCTTGAGCCGACACAGTAAATATCCTGTGTGCAGTTCCCCAGTAACTCTTCATATGTCCTGGTGACTAAAAACATCATGCATTAAGACCTTGAGCTATATTTGCATGTGGGAGGTTTATGTGGAAGCATCCTCTGAGGGACAGAATGTGAAGGAACTAAGGAAGAAGATTAGATTGAGACTACGATGCATTTTCAGCAAAAGCTTCAGCTGATCCCAAGGATCCCTGGAGTTCGGAGGGTACCTCCAGGTAGCTGGAATAATAAGTGTCCTGATAGTGAAGGGGACCCGGATGTCCCAGCACCGGCTACTGTCCTGGAAAACCCTTAGCTTGTCATTAGGGTGCTTCCAGTAGACCAGTATTTTCAAATGAAGCTACTCTGAACATTCGTGTCCTAACCCTAACCCTAACCCTAACCCTCTGTAATCTGACAAAAAATAAGGTACCTTTTAAGTACATGTCTCTTTCTTCATTTCCTATTATGTCCTGTATATTTGTTTTCCTACCTTTACACCCATATTATATTGTTTTGATTACTATAGCTCCATATATCTCAAGTTCAGCTAACGTGAGTCCTCAAACTGTATTTTTTTCCAAAGCTGTTTTGATTCTTTTAGTTCCCATGCATTTCTATATAAATTTTAAGATCTTTAGTTTGTGCAAAGCACTATATAAGATTTGTATTGAGTTTGAATAAATAGATGCTTTTGCAGAAAAATGACATCTTTATATTATTGAACTATTCAATAAGTAAACATGGCATATCCATTTATTTATAAGTTCTATAATTTTTTCAGCAACATTGTTTCATAGTCAGTATATAGGTCTTGTGAATCAGATTTACCCATGAATACTTTATATTTTGATGCTATTGAAAATTATGCTGTTTCAGTTTTAATTTCTGTTTATTGTCACTATATAGAAAGACAACTAGGGACACCTATCTGGCTCAGTTGGTGGAGCATGTGACTCTTGATCTAGGGGTCATGGGTCCGAGCCCCACATTGGATGGAATAATTACTTAAGAAAAAATATATATAAAAGTAAAAAGATTTTAGAAAGATGACTGATTTTTGTATATTCATTTCATATTCTGCAAACTTGTGAAATTCACTCTTGAGTTCTAGGACATTATTTGTGGATTCCATAGGATTTTCTACAGAAACAATATTTTTTCTGTGACTAAAGAGATTTCTTTTATGGATATTTATTTCTATCAGTTTACTGCCCTAGCTAAAACTTACAGAGCACTGTTTAATAGCAATAGTGAGGACAGACATGTTTACCTTATTCCTCATCTTAGGGGATTTTTAAAATTAAATAGGACTTTACAATAAGAAAAAAGACAATTATCATCTGATCTCACTGATATGAGGAATTTGAGAAACAAGACAGAGGATCTTAGGGGAAGGGAGGAAGAAAAAGAAAGAAGATGAAACCAGAGAGGGAGATAAACCATAAGAGACTCTTAATCTCAGGAAATAAACTAAGGGTTGCTGGAGTGGAGAGGGGTAGGAGAGATGGGGTGGCTGTGGGATGGATCTGGGGAGGGTATATGCTATGGTGATTGTTGTGAATTGTGTAAGACCTATACCTATACAGACCTATACCACTGAAACAAATAATACATTATAGGTTAATAAAAAAAATTAAATAGGAATTTAGCTGAAGATTTTTTCCTTATCCTTTATCAGGTTGAGAAATTTTTCTTTAATCTTAATTTCTGATTTTAGATGTTGTTAAAGACCTAGTATTTATTTTTTGCATCTATTGAGATGATCAGATTATTGTTCCTTTTTAGAGTACTTATAAGGTAAATTACATTGGTTGATTTTATAATGTTAATACAACCTTGCATTCATTAGCTAAACTTTACTTACTTTTTAGGTATTATTATTTTTACATATGTTTGGATTCAGTTTCTTAAAACTTTGTGAAGACTGTGCTTGTGTGTGTGATGTGGCCCATATAGCTTACTGGTTTCTATTTTTCTCTTTTTTAATGTTTTTGACAGATTTAGAAATTCTAATTTTGATGTCATTGATGTATTGAGTAACATGCCCTCCTCTTCAAATTTATGGAATACTTTGAGTATTATTCCTTCAAATGTAGCTAAGTTCACCTTGAAGACCTCTGGTTCTAGCATACTTTTATCAGAAAGCTTTTAGCTACAAATCTTGTTTCTTTAATAGATATGAAGCTACTCAGTTTTTATTTGTTTGCTTATTTTCCTTGAGTGAACTTTGGTCATTTGTATCTTTAAAGGAACTCATCTGTATCATCTAAGCTGGGGAATCTTAATGCCATAAAGTTAATGGGCATATTTTTGTATTATACTTTTAAGTATATAGAACTTGGCGTAGTGTTATATATTTCACTCATGATATTTATGTCTTCTTTTTTTTTAATGATCAGTCTGCTTAGAGATTTATCAATTTTATCTTCCTGATGAGCAAACTTCTAGTTTCACTGATCTTCTCTATTTGTTTTCTTTTCTGTAATACATTAATTTTTCTTCTGATCATTATTATTTCCATTGTTCTGCTTTATTGTGTTTAATTCTTTACTTATTTTTAATGGGAGAAGTTTAGATAATTGATTTGATTTTTTTTTTTTTTTTTTTTTTTTGAGAGAGAGCATGAGAATGAGGTTGATTAAGGGGAAGGGTGAAGGGAGAGAGAGAACCTCAAGCAGACTCTGTGCTGAATTCAAAGCCCCATGTGGGGCTGGATCTCATGACCCTAAGTCATGACCTGAGCCAAACCAAGTGTCAGATGCTTAACTGACTGGGCCATCAGGCACCCCTGAAATACTTCTTTTTCTGATACAGGCCTTTGGTGATACCAATTTCTGTTTTAGCTACATCCCACAAATTTTAATATATGTGTTTACATTTTCATTCTGATAAGAATAATTTCCCATTCTCTTTATTTATGTCTTCTTTGGCTCATGGTTTATTGAGAAATATGTAATTTATTTTTCAAACGGTTAGAGAATTTCCAGATTTATTTCTTATTTATGTTTAGTTTAATTCAACTTTGGCAAGAGACTATGCTTCCTATCTTCTTAAATTCATTCTTCTTAAATTTTTGGATCTGTCTTATCACTCAGAATACAGTGTCTTCTGGTAAATATCTTAAAAAAAGTTAATTCCACTGTTCACTGAGGTGTTTTATGTATCATCAGTTAGGTCAAGTTGGTTGACAGCATGATTCTATCTTCTGTATCCTTATTGATTTTCCATGTCCTCATTTTATCAGTTATTGAGGTGGTGGTATTAAAATGTCCTATGTAATGTGGATGTATTTAGTTCTCTTTGCTGTTCTATCCATTTTTTTGTTTCATGTCTTTCATACATCCAGTATTATGTGCAGAAACATTAATTGTTTCATCTTGAGGAGTTGATTCCTTCCTCATTTTTATATGGTCATTTTTATTCATATTAATGTTCTTTGCTCTAAAATATACTTTATCTGATATTAATAAAGCTATTCTGGCTTTGAAAAAAATGGTATTTACATGATATTTGATTTTAGATTCTTTTTACTTTTATGATATTTAAATTGAATTTCTATAGAGGTGTTTTATCAGATCTTAGTTTGTTACCCAGTTTGATGGAGATTGCCATCTAACTTCAGGGTTAGGACCATTCTTACTTAGTATGATTATTGGTATTGTTGGCTTTAATCTGGTTTCATGTCTTGCTTTTCCATTTGCGTCATGTTCTTTGCTTCATGTTTCCCCTTTCTTCTATTCTTTGGATTAATTGACTACTTTTTGCAATTCCATTTATCTCCGGTTTTGGCTATTTATACCTTTTCTGAGTTATATTAGTGGTTACTTTTGAGCTGTTAGTATGCTTAGAATTGTACCAGGGTGTACCTTGACTGCACCACAGTTGATATATCCAGCTACATCTGTTCAGTCATCTCCCACCAAAATGACTAGGAGGAGGAATGCCCAACAGAAGAAAAATACAGAGGATGGACCTTCTGCAACAGAGCTAACGGCTATCAACATAGACAATATGTCGGAAAGAGAATTCAGACTAACAATTATCCAGGCAATAGCTAGGCTGGAGAAAGCCATGGATGACCAAACAGAATTGATGAGGGCTGAACTGAAAGCGACCAGACAGGATGTTCACAATGTTAGGGTGGAGCTTAAAGCTACCAGGGAGGAGGTTCACAATGCTCTTAATGAGTTCCAATCTAATCTAAACTCTCTCAAAGCTAGGGTAACTGAGACAGAAGATAGAATTAGTTATCTGGAAGACAAACAGATAGAGAGAAAGGATCAGGAGGAAGCCTGGAACAAACAGCTTAGAAACCACGAAAACAGAATCAGGGAAATAAATGATGCCATGAAGCGTTCCAATGTCAGAATTATTGGAATCCCTGAAGAGGAGGAGAAAGAAAGAAGTCTAGAAGATATAGTGGAACAAGTCCTTCATGAAAATTTTCCCAATCTCGCGAATGGAACCAGCGTTCATGTACTAGAGGCTGAACGGTCCCCACCCAAGATTATACATTCCAAAAAAACATCATGACACCTGATAGTCAAATTGAGGAATTATAATTGTAGGTATAATCTCTTGAAAGCCGCCAGGGCAAAGAGGCTCCTTACTTACAGAGGGAAGCCCATCAGAATAAAGTCAGACCTGTCCATAGAGACTTGGCAAGCCAGAAGAGGCTGGCAAGATATATTCAGGGCACTAAATGAGAAGAACATGCAGCCAAGAATACTTTATCCAGCAAGACTGACATTCAAAATGGAGGGAGAGATAAAGAGTTTCCAAGACCGGCAAGACTTAAAAGACTATGCAACCACCAAGCCGACACTGCAGGAAATATTAAGGGGGGTTCTATAAAAGAGGAAAAATCCCAATAATAGCATTGAACAGAAATATAGAGACAGTCTACAGAAAGAAAGACTTCAAAGGTAACACAATGTCAATAAAAACGTATCTATCAATAATCACTCTCAATGTGAATGGCCTAAATGAGCCCATAAAATGGCACAGGGTTGCAGATTGGATAAAAAGACAAGACCCATCCATATGTTGTCTACAAGAGACCCATTTTGAACTAAAGATACACCCAGACTGAAAGTGAAGGGATGGAGAAGCATCTTTCATGCCAATGGGCCTCAAAAGAAGGCAGGGTAGCGATTCTCATATCAGATAAATTAGACTTCAAACTAAAGACTGTAGTCAGAGATACAGAAGGACACTACATAATCCTTAAAGGGACTATCCACCAAGATGATCTAACAATTGTAAATATCTATGCTCCCAATATGGGAGCAGCCAATTACTTAAGGAAACTGTTAATCAAGATAAAGAGTCATATTGATATGAATAAACTAATCGTAGGAGATCTTAACATGCCTCTCTCAGAAATAGACAGATCATCGAAGCAGAAAATCAATAAAGAAACAAGAGCATTGAATGACACATTGGACCTGATGGACCTCATAGATATATACAGTACATTCCACCCTAAAACAACAGAATACTCATTCTTCTCAAGTGCACACGGAACCTTCTCCAGAATAGACCACATACTGGTTCAAAAATCAGGACTCAACGGATACAGAAAGATTGAGATTATTCCCTGCATATTCTCAGATCACAATGCTTTGAAACTGGAGCTCAATCACAAGGAAAAGTTCAGAAGGAACTCAGACACCTGGAAGCTAAAGACCACCTTGCGTAAGAATGCTTGGATCAACCAGGAGATCAAATAAGAACTGAAACAATTCATGGAAACCAATGACAATGAAGACACTTTGGTCCAAAACCTATGGGATACAGCAAAGGCGGTCCTAAGGGGAAAATACATAGCCATCCAAGCCTCCCTCAAATAAATTTTTCTACTATTAAGGTGATTTTATACCACCTTCCATGTAAGAATTTTTTTTTTTTAAGATTGTATCTATACATTGGACAGACAGTAGTAGTAGACACAAGTAGGCAGAGAGGCAGACAAAGAGAGGAAGGGAAGCAGGCTGCCCGCTGAGCAGAGAGCCCGATGCAGGGCTCAATCTCGGGACATCGGGATCATGACCTGAGCTGAAGTCAGAGGCTTTAACCCACTGAGCCACTCAGGTGCCCCCCATGTAAGAATTTTTTTTGTTATTTATTTTTATTTGACAGATAGAGATCACAAGTAGGCAGAGAGGCAGGCAGAGAGAGAGGGAGAAGGAAGCAGGCTCCGTGCTGAGCAGAGAGCCCGATGCAGGGCTGGATCCCAGGACCCTAGGATCTTGACCTGGCAGAGGCTTTAACCCACTGAGCCACCCAGGCGCCCTCCCCATGTAAGAATTATTAGCAGTTCTCTACCTCATCCCTGCTCTTTCCACAGGCCTTTGTGCTAATCTTTTTTTTTTTTTTTTTTTTAAGATTTATTTATTTATTTATTTATTTGACAGAGAGACACAGCAAGAGAGGGAATACAAGCAGGGTCGGGGGAGAAAGGGAAAAGCATGTTTCCCGCAGAGTAGGAAGCCTGATTTGGGGCTTGATCCCAGGACCCTGGGATTATGACCAGAGCCAAAGGCCGATGCTTAATGACTGAGCCACCCAGACATCCCTATTTATTCATTTTAGAGAGAGAAAGTAGTAGAGTTGGAAGGGCTGAGGAAGAGGAGAGGGAGGGCCTTGGGCAGACTCCCCTGCTGAGTGTGGAGTCCAACTCTGGGCTTGATCTCATAACTCTGAGATCATGATCTGAGCTGAAACCAAGAAGTGATGCTCAACTAACTGTGCTACACAGGCACCCCTGTACTACTCTTGTTTATTGTTTTTATTTCTTTATATATCCTACATTTGTTGTTATTTTGCTTTATACAATTTTATTAAAAAAGTCATATGTTATTTAAAGAGATTAAACATTTTAATATACCCACAGAACTACCAATATTGTATTTACCCACGTAGTTAACATTTTCCTACTCTTCGTTTCTTTATGTAGATCTGGATTTCTAGTTAGTACCCCATTCTTTCTGCCTGGAGCATTTCTGTTAAATATGTTTTGTATGCAGGTATGGCAATGATGTATCTTCCAGCTTCTGCTGTGTGAAAAAATCTGTATTTCATCATTTATGAATGATACTTCATTGGATCTATATATTGTAATTCTGTATACTGAAATTCTTTCATTTCTTAGTGACTCAAAGTTTTTGTTTTACTCTCTTTTGGTTCACATTGCTTCCAATGAGAAACATGCTTTTAATTTTACAAAATATTTGTATCTAGTGTCTTTTCTTGCCTAGATACTTTGACTGTATTTTGCCTTTATTGCCAATTTTAAGAATTTGATTATTAAGTTATTGGTAGCTTTCCTCATATTTCCTATTTTGGGAATTTATCAAACTTCAAGAATCTTCTGTTTTAAGAATATTCTTGTCAATTTGTTTTTTCCTGTTCCCATCTGTCTTTTTGTTTTAGGACTCAACTTATACATGTATTATGCTGCTTGAAAATTTCCCACAGCTCTGTGATGCTCTTTCATTTTCTTCTTTATGTTTTATTTCAAGTGGTTTTTATTGTCTGTCTTTTTGTTCACTGGTCTTTTTTCTGTGATATCTATTCTGGCTTTAATCTCATCTAGCTTATTATTTTTTTATCTCAAGCATTATATTTCTCATATCTCTAGAAGTTTTTATTCTTTTTTATGTAGCTCAGCTTAAATATTCAGTCTTTCCTCTAGCTTCTTATATATCAGAAATACATTTATAATAGCACTTTTAACAACACTTCATTGTGTCATCTCTAGGTTTTGCTTCACTGAAGTTTTGTTTGTTTGTTCATTTTTTTTTTTCATCATCTTGGATTGCATTTTTTAGCTTTTCTTTCCTATCCTGGTATATTTGACTTGATGATAGATCTAGATTTTCCTTGTTGAGTGGTGGATATGTTTATATTCATGTAAATATTTTTGTGCTATGTTCTGTGATGTGTTTAGGATACCTGAAAAGTGTTTGATCCTTTCAGGTCTTGCTATTAATATTTGTTAGCCTGGAACAGAGAAGCATTTCCTCTTTGGCAAATCTTCCCCACTGCTAAGGATTTAAAACATCTGTCCAGCATAATTTCAAAATTTGCTGTAATCTGGTAACTACTATGAATTCCCTTTCTTCTTCTTTTTGCATTGTAATATTTATTGAGGTTGTTTTACTGCTGTTCTTCAATTGAATGTGTAGATGATGTGGAGGAAAGATAACTCTTTATTTTTCCTTTCTATAAAATTTATTGGTCCTCACCAAAGTGAGTCATAGAATGTCCTGCTGCAGAGCCTGCCATAAATCATTGAGATCCTGGACTCTCATCTCAATATGAATGGGTGACTTGAGTTGTATCCCCTGGGAGGAGTTGAGTATCTTGTGCATGTTTTACAAAAAAGGAAACAAAGCTGAGATTCATAACCACAAGGACATTCAGAGCCAGGAAAGTGATATTCACCAAGCATTCATCTCCTTAACTGATTTCTCAGTCACCTTAGTTAAGTGAGGCTGTATAACCATTGCTTCTGCTCTGTATGTAGATTAATACAAGTTCCTCTATGGCTGAGATTATTAAAAAATCTATTTGCTATTTTAGTCTCTCTTTCTGAGACCCTTGCCTTTGAGAAAGCCATGTTTTCAAGATGGTACAGCATCAAGAGAAAAGCACTCTGTCACTGTGAATAACTGTAGAGCAAAGTTTCTTTTATAACTGGCACTAAGCATGTAGCATGGGTAAGAAATAAACTTGTGAAAAGGAAAAAAAGAAATAAACTTGTGTTAAGCCATTGAGATGGGAATATTACCCACTAAAGATTACATAAACAGAGGAGAAGGGTCTCAACACAGGCCTGGCTGACTTCAAACTAATAGGCAGCACTATACAGCTTTCTAGTAGAAAATCATAGAAATTTCAAATTTAATATTTCTGCAGAACTTTCTCCACAGTAGCCACTGTGTCCTAGTACTCTCATCTCTGTCAGGACACAAGGCCGCCTGCACTCTCAACCAGTGGGAACTCCAGGATACAGGCTCAAGATGGGCAGACTAAGAGATGGGGAAATGTGGTGGTACAAGCCACAGTCCCACTCTTTATCCCATTACCACACAAGGCTGTACAGAAATAGAACATCTATTGGAGTGTGTGTTTAGCTAGACAGGATAAGGAAGGAAAAATCCTTAAAACTGTTATAAATATGATTTTTCTTATTGTTCAAAGCAATACACTGGAAATTCATTGTCTTTAGAGATAGCTCTCTGGTGGGCACATGCTAGATCCCAGCACTTTCTCATCTGTGTCTTTTCTCTCAGGATTCCCTTTCCTGTCATTACCATATGGTTCCCCATCCATGCAGTCACCTTTTACAAACCCCTCCCATAATCCTAGAGATTAATATCATCCTCAAGAAAAATATGGCTCTGAGTTTGTGAAATGCAATCTAAAGTATGTCATGTACATGTTATTCGTGGGTTAGGCATAGGGATGGTTGCCTTTATCACTCTAATTTCTGAAGAATTATTTGTGGGAAAAGTGATATTGGAAGAAGAGAGTCCCATGAGATGTGGACACTCTAAGATCTCAAGAGCAGTTGTGTGTGGTTACGAGCTTCTCATGGCCCCTTCCAAGGAGTATATTAGAGGAAGTTCTCTTTTTTCTTCTGATTATTTAGTGAAACCGTGGATCTCTCTGTATCTCTTGATTGCACGTATGTGTGTGTGCGTGCATGCGTGCGCACACACGTGCACGCACACACACACACAGAGCTTTCTTTACTGATGATAAGTATTCTGAGATAATAATGACCATACTGACTAAGGAAAACATGCTTTTTCTAAATGCTCAATGTTTTGCTATTTCTAAGGCAACTGCTCTCCAGTGAAGAATGATTTTATACACTGGAGTGTTTTTCCTCTCCTCCTCTCTGCCCCTGCAACTTTTATAGTTGGACCAGGAAAAAAAATGATCCCCTGTACGGAGCCATATTATTCTTAATGGAAACTCTTGGCTGCGTATTGGGACCATATGAAGAGATTAACTCGTATCCTTAGCCAAGGGCTAGTCTTATTCCAAATATTTTTTTGGAAGGAGGAAAGAGAATTTTTTTATTTCTTAGTTACAAGAAGGAGGCTGTTATAATAAGGATTCAGATGTATTTAAGGTAGAGGAAGATAAATGGAACTTTGACACATTATCTCTTGGGTAAATGGTGTAGAAGAGAGTCACGGACATTTGAAAGGATCAGTGTAGAGTATGAGAGAGGAAGTTAATAAAGATAAAACAAATGATTTAAAATGGTACTGGGAAAGGCATCCAGTTGAAGGGGGAGATCGTATATTTGTCATGACAGTAATCTGCATGGTTATGACTTGGTTCAGGAATGGGAAAACACAGATGGCCAGATGGGTCTATGGCTATGAGTTTGCAGGAGAGTGGATTGCAGACCCGAGAGAAGCAGAGGCATGATGTTGCCCTCAGGGACTGATTGAGATACTGGGAGCAGAAGGCCTTCCTCAGCAAAAGGGGAAGGAAAGTCGCACGAGTTCCCCAGCTCCTTTTAGTCCCACTATGACTAGCTAAATCCTGTTGGCATCCTTCCTGGGGGCGTTCACACTGGCTCGCCTCCTCTGCCTCCTCTTGAACATACATGTTCTGGCAACAAACCATAGTGCTGGGTTAATCTTCCTATGGCAACATTCCAGTTAAGATTCCCCCCACTCCCCGCTCAAACACATGTGATGTCTTCCCTTCAATGTGTTCCATTTTCCTTATTGGCAACTTAAGACTCTCATATGGATTGTGTTGTCCATAGAACATTCCAGTTTAAAGTATGATTGACTCTATTCATTGCGTCGCTTATATGTCAGTTAAGGTAGTTGATTCTGACTCTTCACAGGAAGTAATCCAATGGAGGTCGACCCCACTCTTCTGATCTCTTGACGGACTGGGACAAGAGGAGAGACTGACTCTGTTCTTTTTAATTAATTTGTCAGAGAGAGAGAATGAAATCATACTAGCAGAGGAGCAGCAGGCAGAGGGAGAAGCAGGCTCCCTGCTGAGCAAGGAGACCCACGTGGGACTCCATCTCAGGACCCTGGGATCATGACCTGAGCCAAAGGCAGAAGCTTAAGTGACTGAGCCACCCAGGCGCCCCCAGAGACTGATTGTGTTCTCATGGACAAGGCACGTAGGCATAGGGAGCAAAATAAAAGCTTAGATCCTTGGCCCCAAACTGGGGTGTGTGGTTGGTGCTAAATCCATCTCCCCACAAAGAGTAACTGAGACCTAATTTCATTTTCCAGCCCTTCCCCTGCAACTGCTTAGGTGGCAGCATCAGCAGCATATGTAGCTGTGTATGATTCACAGACTTGTTAAAGTTATTTTAATTGCTAGATCAGAAGCATCCTAAAGAGAAAGCATACGTTCTTTGCATTTTTCTCTAGGGTTGAAAATGTTGCCTTGGGGAATGTTGTCATTTTTATCTTTTTCACATATATAATTAGGATTCTTTTCTTTGTTACAACTTTTAATAAGTTATAGTCTTAAAGAGCACTTAATTTAGATGAACCATGCTAGTAGGCAAAAGGAATTGAAGTATCCTATAAATTATTAAAATTAGCCTATGGAAAATAAAATTCATTAAGTTCTTTGGCATTCCAGAAAAACTCTATACTCTCTACATCCAGTCCGTTTGGAATCTTACCTGCTCTCCAAGGCCCAACGCCAAGGGAGCTTCTTGCATAAATCTCCCCCATCTAAATATATTCCCTTTCTCCTTTCAATTCAGGTGACACTTTGTACTTGAAGCTCATATATTTTATGTCATGAAATATTTTTCCAGAGACCTTATCTTCCCAACTATAAAATCATTAAGTAGCTCACATTGATACCTATAAACATTTATACAAAATTAATAACATTGTTATTTAATTTGAATAAAGTTTTTATGCATTTCTTATTGTAATCCTTGCTATCACTCTGTGTGTAGATATTTTGAAGACAGTGATCATTGTATATAGCATTTAAATGTGAAGTTTTGGAGTAAGAGTTGTAGGCTGTATTCCTGCATCCAAAACTTAATTAACTTTGTGACTTTAGGCAAATTGCTCAATTTTTCTGAGCTTTATTGTCCTCATCTTTAGAAGTAGGATGATATTTATAACTTAAAAATGTTATATACATTTGTATATTTATATAACATATCACTGCTCTAAGGAATGAATGATTGTTTACATATGAGATAACATATAAAATGCTAACAAGTTAGGTATTCTTAAAATCTCCAGGGACCTCTGGGAATAGTTTTTTGCTCTGTATATTGTATCCCCTCTAACTCTCAAAGTAATGTCTACTTGTGCTTGACTATTACTAGGTAGGGTGTAAGCTAAATTGAAACGTAAAAGCCTGGAGACCTATATTTTCTTCTAGGGAAGAGCAAATCCCACACTCTTAGACGTCATAAAAATCAGAACAAACTCTAACAGATTAACAAGTGTGTACATGTATATGAGAGGCCCAAATAATCTTAACAGATATAAATGTTTTGAATCATAAAATAACAGTCATGAAAGAAATGTCAACATGAAAGACACTACCAATATAAACACTCATTTAGGGGCGCCTGGGTGGCTCAGTCATTTGGCTTCTGCCTTAGGCTCAGGTCTTGTTCCCAAGGTCCTGGGATCAAGCCCCACGTTGGGCTCCCTGCTCAGTGGGAAGCCTGCTTCTCCCTCTACCACTCCCTCTGCTTGTGTCTCTCTCTGTCAAATAAATGAAATCTTAAAAAAAAAAAAAACACTTATTTAATAAATTCCCTAATATAATAAGCACACACTTTTACGCAAGGGTCAAGACAAAGGAGGCATAGAGATCCTTCCAGATTATTCTCAGCACCAAAGAGAATAAGAAAAAAAGCTTACCGAGATGACACAAACAACACTAGCTTGTGAGGGCCATTGTGAATCTCACCATGCTCATTTTAACCTCTTTTTTTCACCCCCAGATTTTATTTATTTATTTGCCAGAGAGAGTAGGGGGGAGGGGCAGAGGGAGAGGGACAAGCAGACTCCACACTGAGCTCAGAGCCTGACTTGGGACTTGGACTTACAACCCGGAGGTCATGCCCCTGATACCATGACCTGAGCTAAAACCATGAGTCCGACACTTAACTGACCGGGCCACCCAGGCACCCTCATTTTAACCTCTTTACTTGCCTGTTAGAGGAAAGAGAGCATGTCGCACATGGAAGGGTGGGTCTGGAGACTCCAGTTACGTACTTAGGTATGACTGATGAGCAATGCTTTGGCACTGTTTGAATATCAGACACTTTTCAACTTATTTTCAGAATGAAAAAAAGGGCTGTTTCACTTAGAACAATGAAACAAACATGGGCTATGGGCAGTTCGACAAAGAGTGACTAGTAAGATAACTTCTGTAGAAGTTTGCTTATTTTGGAGAACAACAGGCCACAACTCCTATTCATCGGAATGGGTAGCCTTATCAAGATAGCCAATATAATTTCTCAAGACAATACTATTTTATTGGGTGGCTTTGGCAGTCCTCTGGCATGTAATCATAAAAAGGATTAACTTTACACAGGTTGATAAAAGTGTACATTGCCACACTCGCAAAATCATCGCAAAAGTAGGGTTATCAATGGGAAATTAAACAAGTGATTAAAATATTTTGAACTCAACACAAAGCTAATTATGTAGTTATAAGCACACAGGGGTTTTATTAAAGAAAGTAATATAATTTCCAACAAATGTTTTAACATTTATAACGTCTTAGAATGACAAATAAAGGACTAGAGAAAAAGTAATTTGTCATGGGTATAATTTGCTCCTGGACCTGCCACTTTCTAGCTGTTACCTTCAGAATATACTCTGATAAACATATCCTATGTGCTTCTGGTTTCTATAAAATCTTTGCAAGATTATTGTTAAGAAAGATGCATTCCTTAATGTGGTTAACACTGCCTGCTGTATCGTAGGTACACGATAAATGGTAGATTTTCATCATTAGCTTTACTGTAATGATACAAAAAAATCCCTGAGTTGAAAAATCCATCGTGAATTCACATTAACTTTCTGGCTTTTGATACTAAAATTAAATATTACCTTAATAATACCCTGAGAACCAGGGTCAGTAGGGATGATTTCCTAATGCACCGGATAATAATTTTCATTTGGAATTTAGAGAGGTATGTTCTTGCCCTCCCTTATTTTTATGAACCTTAATGATTTGATATCACTTTGGGATGAGCTAAGTGTCCTTCTCTGTCCCCTTAGAAAACAGAAATGGTATAAGCGTTCTCTTGTAGTTAGATGACATGGTTATATTATCACAAATTAGGGATAGCTTTAAGAGATAACTGGTACTTCTGCATAATTACTGTTAGAAATAATTGCTTAAAATGAAGTATCCCAAGGTCAAAATAATTTTTGGTAAGTGCCCTTCAGCTTAGAATTAACAACTCCACCGAATAAATCAATCCATTCAATTGCCTCAGAGTACTTTTTGTAACGTATTTATTTTAAAGGATTAAACCTGTACAGTACATTATTGGAAGTTACATATTCTCCAGGTGCACCATTGGGAGTATGAGTTTAGTAGCAATTTAACATTTTTCAAGTTAATGTTATTGCAACTATGCCCTAAGGGGAGAAAGAAAAAAAAAAAAAAACACGGAGGCCTTAATTGTCCATTTGTCAGTTTGTTGGTACGAAGTCAACATCTCGATCCCTGGAAATCTCGGCCCCATTCGCCCACACTGCCTCAGCAACTCCCCCCAAGCTCAGATGAGTTGTTTGGGCATTTTTATTTTTTAACCTTTCTTGGCTTTTTTTTTTTTTAAATTTCAGGGGTACATCCTCTTCATTAATAGTACAGAGTTTTATATCCCAACTACTGTACAATATTTTTCAGTAATGTTCATGGAAGAACACGTATAGAGTAATTTATTTATTTAGAGATATAAATCTTAAAACTTGGTGAAATCAGGCTATTATAAATATGCCGCACATATACATTACTCAAAAGAAGTTCAGGTTTATGAAATCAGGCAGGTACACTTCTTCCTCTAATGTCTTCTGAAGATTTTAGTTACAGCTCAGAGCATTCATTTTTGGGTTATACCTCACATCTCAGTTTTAGAAATAGTTTTAATCCCTCTGAACCCCTACATATATTAATTTGTTGGCAGACCTAAGTTATATAACCAGTGGTGCTTCTTTTTCTTTTCTTCTCTCTCTTTTTTTTAATTGTTTAAAATCTCACAGAAAAGTTTGTAATCTGCAACGTTATGGGATATTTTGCCTAAATTTATCTCCAGCTTCATCTCTAAAAATCTTTTTTCTCACTCTAAAAATCTTTTTTTGTTGTTGTTTTTGGAGCACCTGGATGGCTCATTCACTTAAGTATCCAACTTTTTTATTTATTTATTTTTTTATTTTCAGCATAACAGTATTCATTATTTTTGCACCATGCCCAGTGCTCCATGCAATCTGTGCCCTCCTTAATACCCATCACCAGGCCCACCTAACCCCCCATTCCCTTCCCTTCATTCTTCTATTCTTTATTGAAAGGCAATTGGGGTTTTCCAGGTTGTTTTTATTTTGAAGACTTCTGCTGTGAGCATTTCTTGCACTGTTTTTCTGATCTATTTTTGTGAGAGTTTCTTTTGAATATAAAATTAGGAGTGGAATTATTGGGTAACAAGATATATGAATATTACCATTCGTAAGAGTGCCAGTTTTTAAAAAGTGTTTTATAATATATATTCTGCTTAGAAGTGTAATAGAAAACCTAAAACTAATGTCTGAACTCATATCTTCTTCAAATTAATGAATTTTATGGAACACTTGGTTGTGTATGAGAAACTTGTTTTCAACATGGCCAGTTGTGTGTGTGTGTGTGTAATGGATTACTTGGCATTGGCTTTGCCTTTTCTTCTTCCTTTCTTCCTTTCTTTCAGTAGCTTTTCTTGTCTACTGCTTAGAGAAAGGTTGCTTTCCAATATATCTTGTACAAATTTCTCTGGAATAGAGACAAAATTGTTTCCATTATTCTACTAATAGTAAAATAATATTAAATAGATCATAGTGAGAACCATTATTTGAATGAACCTTGCTTAATTTTTGGAGACAAAATTAGTAATAGACCTTATAAGTTGATGATATACAAGCCATTTCAAATGTTGATAGTAAGCAATCACTTTATTTTTATTTCTTTAAAGATTTTATTTATTTATTTGACAGAGAGAAAAAGAGATCACACATAGGCAGAGAGGCAGACAGAGAGAGAGGGAAAAGCAGGCTCCCTGTTGAGCAGTGAGCCTGATGCAGGGCTTGATCCCAGGACCCTGAGACCATGACCTGAGCTGAAGATAGAGGCTTAACCCACAAAACCTCCCAGGCACCCCAAGCAATCAAATTTAAAATATAATAGAATAATCTGTTCACAGGTAATTCTTCATATATCAGTGACATCAACAGACTTCCAAAATAAGAAAAACTTAAAAGTCACATCTGCTAATGTCTATTAGTCCTACCGAATTCCCTATTTTTCAGTAATAATTCAAAACATTTTTCCAGTTTCATGTAATTTAAAATATCTTTTGTGCACACTTCCTACATCTTCATTTTCCATATCCAATAAGGAGTAAGGGGGAAAAAAAGGTAAAGATTACCTTTCAGCATAAAGTTAGAAGAATCCATGTGATTGTAAAAGAATTTACAACACCAGTGGATCTTTAGGTCAGGTTTTATATCATCATCCACACTAAAACTATAGATGACTTGTTGCTCAACTGTCAGAAGCTACTGTATGACACCATTGCAGAAGGTCAAATATAGTCATAATAGAAGCATAAGGTTTATACTAGATGAGGAATAATAACTGACTGTTAACTAATACAATTTTTAGCACTTATTGCATAGTGAGTGTATTACAGTTTTTAAATTGCTTTATAGGGATTAAGTAGTTTAGTTTTCACAAGACTCTGTCTGTGGTTACGGTGTACTAAGGCATGATTTACTCTGCATTTTTTCTGCACCAGATTTGCAGAATTTCTTCAGTTTGAAAACTTAAATCTTCTTCCTAGTTGGGAACATTTTGGATCATGATTTCTTCTAATGTGCTTTCTGCTTCAGTGTGTCCTCTTTCTGGAGCTTCAGTTACATGTATGTTCGTCCTTTTAATATTGTCCCACAATTCTTGAGACCCATTATTTTTCTCAATCTTTAAATTTTCTTTTTATCAAATCAAATAATTTCTATTGCTCTATATTCAAGCTTTCTGTCATATTTGTTCTGCTGTTAAGCCCATCTAAGGATTTTTATTTCCATTATTATCTTTAGCTCTAAAATTTACATTTTATTATTTTTATAGTTTCTATTTTAATTTGGCTGGTTATAATATCTGTTTTTAAGTACTTAACTTCTTATCCCCAACATCTGTTTCATGTCATTGTCTTTCTCTATTGATTTTATTTTCTTTTGCAAATGAGTTTCATTATTCTGTTTTTTGTGTGTCAAGATATTTTTGGGTAGTGTCCTAGACATTGTGATATCAGGTTATGAAGACTCAGGGTTCTATTATGTTTCTCTGAAGAGTGTTGATTTATTCCTTTTAGCATGTAATTAACTTGAATAGACTCAAACAAATATTTTTGTAAACACTGAGTCAGTTTTACGTTTTATAGTCTTGGTGTGAAAATAGCCTCTCTTCTTCTTCTCCCTCAATGATAATTTAATCCTGACATGTGACTAAAGCTTAAGGCAGCTTTGCTTTGAAGTTATCATTTTCTATACAGACAAGAGCGTAGCACAAGAATCTTCATGAATATGCTGCTCAGGCATTCAGTTTCTAGAAAAGTCATGCTGTCCTTAACAAACAACATGTTGTCAGTAATGGTTTGTAAGTAAATAATTTTAGCCTAAACATACACATAAAAATTCTCATCCATGTGGAAAGGCAGCCTCGTTAACCAACTACCTTTTCCCCCTAAGATTTCTTTCTTTATTTGAGAGAGAGAGAGTACATTGTGGAAGGGGCAGAAGGAGTGAGTCCTCAAGCAGACTCCCTCTGAGTGTGGAGCCCAACATGGGGGGACCTTGAGATCATGACCCATGCCAGAATCACGAGTCAGATGCTTAACTGACTGAGCCACCCAGGTACCCCTAAAAAATCAGCTTCCTAAAAAGCTTGTCAAATTATTTGGGCTAAAAACCTTGAATTAATATGAGCCATAAGATACAAGCTTCTTAGGAGTATTTTCTGTTTTGGCTGTAAAAGGGTGTAAAACTATCTGTGCCCAAATATTTACTTCTTACTGCTAAAATCTTAATTCAGACCATTATTCCACAGATAGTGCTTAGAAATCCACATAATTAAAAAAAATTCTGATGACAATCATAAGAGAGCTACAAAGGTAACTAATATTAGAAAAGCTGAGATACCAGAGAAACAAAACATTTTGATGAACATTGGCCCTGTATTGCTCTTCACTATGAGACATTTGCAGACACATAAGAAACATAGTTTTGAGAGGCTGGAAAACTCAACTGAATGTTGTGGCTGAGAGGGTCAGCAGTTAGAACAGTCCTATGTGGCTGTGGAGACTAAAATTTGAGTTCAGGGCTAACATGTAGCCAGGACAGAACAGGCAGAAGATCTCAGATCGAAAGGGATTATAGAGATGGGATCAACAGGTGGTACCATTTTTATTTTCAATATATTTGCATTTTTAAATTAGTATTTAAGTATAATAGCTGAGAAGATAAGTACACTTGTTACATTCACTACTGTTTGAGTAGTATTGAAACACCAAGTTATAATCATTTATTATTTCTCCTATTTTATCAGGTTTTAGTTCATGTATTTTGGCTCTGTATTGTGGTATATTGAGGTACATATACATTTAGACTGTCTTTCTGTATTACTCATATATTTACTCCTCTATCACTGAGAAATACCTCCATCTCTAGTAATATTCATATTTCTTAACATCTGTTTCTTAACATTTATTTCTTAATATAGCCACTCTAGCTTTTGATGATTATTATTTGAACAGTATATCTTTTTCTATCCATTTACTCCAACCTGACTTCTATCTTTGAAGTTAATGTACGTGTTTAATATTCAGATTAGTGGATCTTATTTTTTAAGCTAGTCCTACATTCTCTCTGGATGTCTTTCTTTTGAGTTTTTAGCCCATTTGTATTAAGTGATAATTGATGTGTTTGAATTTGCAGAGGCCATGTTGCTATTTGTTTTCTGTGTATCTTGCGTATTTTGTCTCTTTATGACTTCTTAATGGCTTCTATTATGTAAAAATATTTTAGTCTGTCCTTTTAACTCTTCTATTAATTTTTAATTATATAAATTTCTGTTTGTGGTTACTCCTGGGATTATGAGATGTACCTTTAACTCATCACAATTTGCTTCAAGTTAGTGAAGACTTGATTCTCTTAAAATAGAACATCACTGCAGCAGTATATCTCTACTTTGGCCATCCCTGTTTTGTGCTATTATTGTCATATACACTAGTTCTATATACTTTACAAAATCAGTAATGCAGCATTATAACTTTGTTTTGAACTATCATGTGATTTCTTAAAAGATTAAAACATGATGCACATACACACACAGAGTCATTTTTATTTGACCTACTCGCCATTTCTTGTACTCTTCATTCTTTCCTACATATCTATGTTACCAACTACAGATATTTCCTTTCAGATTGAAAGATTTCCTTTAGCATTTATTGTTATTCAAGACTGCTAGCAATGAATTATCTGTTTTTGTATATCTAAACATGTTTTCAATTTAAATTTTGAAGGATAATTACACTGGTTATAGGATTTTAAGTTAACAGATTTTTTTTCTTTAAACTTTTGAATATCTTGTGCACCTGCTTTTGTCCCCTATTATTTCTGATGAAAAACAAATCTTGTTTCTCTGAAGGTTGTCTCGATCTTCAGGTTTTATCAGGTTGACTACAATTGGTATAGGCATGCTTCTTTTTCTTTTTCCTTTTAAATATCCCTTTCATTCTGGGATTCCATTTACCTGTATTTTAGAGAAATTGACATTGTCACATTAGTTTTTGAGATTGTGCTCCCTTTTCTTTTTTTTTAATTAAATGTAATTTTTTTCAGTATTCCATAATTCATTCTTTATGCACCACACCCAGTGCTCCATGCAATCCATGCCCTCCTTAGTATCCAACACCAGGCTCACCCAAACCCCCACTCCCTCCCCTCCAAAACCCTCAGTTTGTTTCTTAGAGTCCACAGCCTCTCATGGTTTGTCTCCCCCTCTGATTTTCCCCAACTCACTTCTCTCCATCTCCCAATGTCCTTTGTGTTATTCCTTATGCTCCATAAGTAAGTGAAACCGTATGATAACTGACTCTCTCTGCTTGACTTATTTCACCCAGTGTAATCTCTGCAAGTGCCATCCATGCTGATACAAAAGTTGGGTATTCATCCTTTCTGATGGAGGCATAGTACTCCATTGTAAATATGAACCATATCTTCTTTATCCATTCATCTGTTAAAGGGCATCTTGGTTCTACCCACAGTTTGGCCATTGCTGCTATGAACACTAGGGCACAGATGACCTTTCTTTTCACTACATCTGTGTCTTTGGGATAAATACCCAGTAGTGCAATTGCAGGGTCATGGGCAGAAGACATGAACAGACACTTCTCCAATGAAGACATACAAATGGCTAACAGACACATGAAAAATGTTCATCATCAGTAGCCATCAGGGAGATTCAAATCAAAACCACATTGAGATACCACCTTACACCAGTTAGAATGGCCAAAATCAGTAAGACAGTAAACAACAAGTGTTGGAGAGGATGTGGAGAAAGGGGAACCTTCTTACAGTGTTGCTGGGAATGCAAGTTGGTGCAGCCACTTTGGAAAACAGTGTGGAGATTCCTTAAGAAATTAAAAATAGGATACTCTGTGCCCTTTTCTTTAATGCTGTCTTCTCTGTTCTTGGGATTACATAATTGCTAGAGTTATCTTAAAGTTTGCCATTTTTTCTTTTGCCATCTAAAAATCTCTTGTAAAACTAATGTGCAGCAATTTTTTAATTTTAGTTACTTTGTCATTTACCTCTAAAATTTTAAATATTTTGTAGTTATTGCTATAATGCTGTGATTCTCAATTTACTGCATCAGTTAGACTGTTTTTATTTAATTCTTTGAACATGTTTGCTTTATTTCTATAACATTGTTATATTAGCCACTTTTAAATTGTCTTTTGCCTAATTCAGTATCTGGATTCATTCAAAGTCAATTTCCATTGACCAATTTTTAGCATAGTAAAAAATCATTTCATTTGTTTATACATTTAACTAATTTCTGGTTGAAAACTGAATATTTTCAATCAAAGCTTTAATCTGAACTTTTTAAAATTTTCTTCCCCTGAAGTAATTTTATTTTCAATGCATTTCTATTTTTAAATTATTATTTAATTATAAAAGCTGAAAAGGTATGTACACTTTTTATATTTACTACTGTATGAATAGTACCATGATGGTATTGAGATATCAAACTATGATGATTGAACTTATTATTTCTGCTATTAATTTTTAGTTCATGTATTTTGACTCTATATTGTGAGCTACATATACATTTAGATTTTTCTCAGTTTCTCTAGATTCTGAGACTTTTGGTACAAAGTTGCCTTCAACTAATCACTATACAATAAAAGGGTGTGTGTGTGTGTGTGTGTGTGTGTGTAGTTATAGATATCAAGAGAGAGACAGCGACCTTTTTGAGACCTTTTCATTTTTTTATCCTGCTTGTCTTAAGCTTTTCTTCTTTTGATTTTGTTAACTACATTTATTAGCCAGTATTTTTATGCTATCCCTGACCTAAATGGATTTACGTGAGTAAAACTTACACTGTCTGGATTATACATCATTTGAGGAATGTTTCTGTGTATATATAATAAATAGTAGCATACATTATACAAAATTTTATAATGATATTTTTGGTTACTTACCAGTTAAATTTCAGTTTTAAAAAGTATTACCTTATGGTAGTTTATTAGTGAAATGTGGAATTATTCCCTGGGAACTTCTCCTGATAGGAATATGTATGTGGCATGATCTCCCATAGACTTTGTATCTCTGTAGCTTCAGCAATGGTTATAATATGATTCTTCTCAGAGTTATTGAAGACATTAATTCACTGATTTAGGATGGAAGCAAACAAATAAAAATAAAAATAATGGCAAGTTCCCACCTTGTAGAAATAGTCTCATTCCACATTTGCCATCTCAGTTTTCTTGTTAGTGAAGTTTCTTTCCACTAGAAGGAAGAAAACATAGTATCCTTCCTTAAAAAAAAAAAAAAAAAAAATCTTTTCTGTAACTATTTTCCTATTCTTCTTCTTCTTTTTATTTTTGCTATGAAAGTTACAAAGAGATTATAATAGACCATCAATCCGATAATTTGTTTCTCTTACTATGGTATTTTATTTTGGGGAAATAAAGGACATCTGGTGTACTATACCGCATATCCTTAGGAATAAAGTGTTTTTGAAGTTTGAAAATGAGCTTTGGAAAATTTAATGACATTAATTTTGTTTTATAAATGGATGGTAATACTTTAAAAACTCCAGTTCAACTGTGACATTGTTTTTATTGACCAAAAATATGTCGCCTTTTGCTCTCTTAATGAGCACAGAAAAGAATACGAATGGAGAAAGAGACACTTTACTCTCTGGTTATGCGTCTAGGAATGAAAATTAAATCAAACCACTGCACAGTCCTATCACTTGGTATTTGGAAATATCTTCACAGTTGATGCACGTCTGTGTTCAGTCAGCTCCATCATCTTCCACACATCTATTAATGCAGCTGAAAATTCTGCCACCATCTTAATGATATAACATCAAAAATATATTATAGGGGAGCTTGTTTAAAGTAGAACATGTAGCAGTTTCATAAATCTAGTCTCTTTTACTTCCTAAAATAACCCCAAATTGAAATAAGTTGCAAAAAAGATTGTCTGAAGAATAATGACAAGTTCATGTATTGTTAGGAACCCAGCCCTCACCTGTCCTTCACATACTATCTTCTGCATGGTAGTGGCATAGGTTGAATAGAAGAATTGATTACAATCAGCCATTTGGTTCCATGATCTGCTATATTGATTGGGGAAGTCATGAAACAATTATAACTCTCTCATATAGCATGATGGTAGTGTTTTAAAATTTTAAATTCCAAGACTAACTTAGGAGGGCAGACCACATGTATGAAAGAACTAAATGATGTATCATGTACAGTGCAGCTATGAAAAATAAGATATGAAAATCTGTTTTCAGTATAAAACAATTTGAATTTAAATTTAATTCTGACTTATGTTTATAAACCATTATGTTTCCAACCTGTAAAGAAAATAACTCCATACAGTTACTCCCCCTTCTAAATATTTCATAGCACATCCCTAAAGAAGAACTAGGATACATGTTGCTGTTTAGGTCTGTATCATCCTTGATAATGTTGATTCAAGTTTGCTTTCCATGCTCTATGCATAGATTAAAGTTTGGTCCGGTATTTAGCTATTATTAACAATGCAGGGTAACCAGCAGAGGTTCACTAAATTAATAAGTCACTATTCACATCCTCAACTTATTTCCCTGGTGTGAGACATTACTTAATTTTCTTATTAAAGAGCTCTACAGTTGTCTCAAATATGTCTCTATCTGTGGAAATTTTATTATATCTTGTAACATTTCTTGAGAAGGTGAATTAATTGTTTTAATATATCTATTTACATGTAATGTAAATTTAAATAAAATATATTTATAAATACATATTAACAAATATGTTTCTACATGATATTTTCCACTTTTGTATATGTGGAACTCTCTCATTTTTCAGACTTTTTTAAAAAATAAACTCAATAATTCTAGGTCTGGTGTAATGGCCATTTCAAAATAAGATTTGAACTTTTCCAATAATATCCTACTTTAAACCTATAATATTATGAACTTCTTATTTATAAAATTCATGTGTAAAAATCAAAAGCTTAGTTACTCTTAGTACATAGAGATGGGAATATAAATTATCACTTTATTTTGAAATATTTTGATTTTGTGAGATTTTAAAGAAGAATGATAGGACATCATTTTGGATAAACAGAAGTTGAACATTATTTTCTAGAAATTAATAAAGAATTTTTTCTCAGAGAAAAAGGTATCATTAAAAGTTCCAGTTTATACTTGATAGCCCTTCCATAAATGTTACAGAATTAAAGACATACAATAATGGTGTGTCATTAAAAAGAAAAACACAGTATGTAGGGCTTCATTAAAATTAAAAACTTCTGTTCCACAAGGACACTATTTAGAAACTGAGAGGATAAGCCACAGACTAGGAGAAAATACTTGTAAAACACATATCTGATAAAAGACGTGTATCTAGAATATACAAAGAATACTTAGAACTGAACAATCAGACAACAATCTAATTAAAAAGTGAGTGAAAGGGCGCCTGGGTGACTCAGTCGGTTAAGTGCCTTCAGCTCAGGTCATAATCCCAGAGTCCTAGGATCAAGCCCAGAGTAGGGCGCCGTGCTCCATGGGGAGCCTGCTTCTCCCTCTCCCTCTGCCTGCTGCTCTACCTACCTGTACTCTCTCTCTTTCAAATTAAATAAAATATTTTTTTAAAAAGTGTGTGAACAATCTGAAAGGATTCCTCACTAGAGAAGATATGCAGGTGGCAATGATCATATGAAATGATGTTCAAGATCATATGTCATCAGTGAATTGCAAATTAAAACAACAAAATGATATCACTATGTATCTATTTAAATAGCTGAAATCCATAACACTGACAACACCAAGTGCTGGGGAATGAAAAGAAATAGGAAATCTTATTCATTGCTAGGGAAATGCAAAATGGCACAGTCACTCTGAAAGAGTTTACTAGTTTTCTTTACAAAGCTAAACATGGTCTTCCCATGATCCAGCAAATGTACTCCTAGGTATTTACTCCAATGACTTGATAATTTATATCCTGACGGGAATCGGCCCATGATTGTTTATGGCAGTTTTATTCATAATAACCGAACCTAGAAATAACCAAGATGTCCTTCAAAAGATGAGTAGGTAAACTGTGGCACATGAAAAAAATTGAATATTATTCAATGATTAAAAGTAACAAGTTATCAAGCCACAACAAGGTATGCGTGAAACTTAAATGCATATTTCTCAGTGAAGAAGTCGTGTCAAAAGTCATGTATGATTTCATTCATGTAACATTCTAGAACAGGCCAAACTATAGATGGTAAAAAAAGTTCATCAACTTCAGGTGGTCCATGCAGATGTAGTAGAAGTTGAATAGGTGAATCAGAAGTGTGTTTTAAAGAAGTATAACTATTTTCTGTGATATGATAGTGGCAGATATGAGTGCCATGCTCTAACCAACTGAGGTACCTGGCTAGCTGAGATTGTGGCAGATAAATAGCACTGCAATTGTCATAACCCACAGACTATTTCAGCACAAAAATTCAAACTTAATGTATGCAAATTTTTAAAAAAAGAATTTATGAGGTCAGGGCACTCAGAAAGGAACATAGATTCCTAAAAGAATCTAACTTCATTATAGATGTATGAAAGTGCCTCGTTATAGAGATGGGGGGAAAGGTGCTGGCCTAAGTAACTAAGAAATGAGCTGGGTTATAAAATGAGTGGTAACAGGAACTTTCCAGAAGCATTGTTTTTTGGTTGGTAGGGTTTATAGAGGAGTACATGTTAATTATTGTAATGCTGCTATTTTTTGTTTATAAGAATTGAACAGTTAAGTAAGTAGACTGCAAATGGTGGGAGACTTCTTTTTTTTTTTTTTTTTCCCCCTGTTGGCATTGGAATTTCCAGGTAAGATAGAAGCTTGGAATGACCTGTGTAAGTTGCATACAGCACTGAGAACTCATATTGAGCTTAACATAAAGTTGTTACCCATAGAAATACTTATAAATGTGTGCACATACTTTGCACATATATATTCCCATCCTCGTAGCTGAGAGGGCCTAGAAGCAGTAACGTCCCAGTAGCCAGAAGGACATCTAGTGTACGTATCTTGGTTTCTAATACCATTCTCCAGTAAAAGGAATTAAGGCTTTTTGGAAAAATGGCTGATTCTAGGACTGGAGGAGGAAATATACAAGATGAATCTGGAACATCTTGTAATGCCAGAAAATAAAATGTTCATAATAAATGAATTTAAAAACCTCACATAAATGGGGCTATGTCAGAGAGTCATAGGAACCAACTGTAAAGGTCCCATTGCCCAAGGCTGAAATGGTTTGATTAATAAAATAAATGAATTAGTGCTGGATTATAACCCAAAGTATAAAATAAATATTCATGAGCCCATGCTGATATAAATAAATGAACAGGTACATGTGGAAAAAGACAAGTCTGTGCAGAATTCCAAATAATTTACATAGACACTTGGTCTTCCTCAAGAGAGGGAGCGTAACTCCCCCCTTCTTTGGTGTGAGTTGTGCGTAGTAACTTCCTTCCAAAGAGGAAAGTATGAGAAGGAGGAAAGAGAAAGCTGATAAACCTACTTTAGTCAGATAATCAAGGTCAATTTCAAGAGTAATAATTCATGTGTAGAGAACACATCTCCCATATGTGTTCTTCCTCCACAAAATTCAGAAACAAAATCTTACCATGAGATACAACAGGAAAACTCCAAAGAGAGATATCCTGAGCAGTACTCCTCAAAATTGTCAAGGTATTAAAAACAAGGAAATCCTGAGAAACTAACACAACCAACCAAGAAAACAGTGCATAAGGGGAGATGGTTAAACAAATGGAATCTGATGCCTTGGGTGTGCTCCTGAACAGAGAGCATATTAGGTAAAACAAAAAACTGAGGAAATCAGAATAGTCTATGAACATTAATTAATAATAGCATGCCAATATTATAAGAAGTGTGCTATAATATTCTCAGATGTTAATAACAGAAGCAACTAGGTAAAAGGCTTTGTGGAAACTCTGTGTTCTATCTTATTTTTATTCTAACTCTAAAATTATTTTTAAAAATGAAATCTTTTTTCTTTTAAAGGTGTAATTTCATTTGAATTATCTTTTCCTGAATAGAATTTTTTGAGGTTTAAATCATTTTTATTCAGTACTTTGATATATAATTTATTGTCTTCTGGTATCCAGTGTTTCTGAGAAGAAGGCGGTCTTAATTCATATTATTATTTTCCTACATATAATATGTCTTCCTGCCATCCTAACTCCCTGGCTGCTTTTACAGTCTTTATGTTTGTTTTCATATAATGTTATGAGATGTGATTTTATTTTTTTTATTTTATTTATTTATTTATTTGTTTGACAGAGAGAGAGATCACAGTAGACAGAGAGAGAGGGAAGCAGGCTCCCTGCCGAGCAGGGAGCCTGATGCGGGACTCGATCCCAGGACCCTGAGATCATGACCTGAGACGAAAGCAGTGGCTTAACCCACTGAGCCCCCCAGGTGCCCCATGAGATGTGATTTTAATGGTTTCTCATATTTTTTGGTTTGCTGAGCTTCTGAGATCTGCAGCAGGTTGACGTTCCATGGCATATTCTGCCATTATTTTTTTTTTAATTTTTTATTTTTTATAAACATATATTTTTATCCCCAGGGGTACAGGTCTGTGAATCACCAGGTTTACACACTTCACAGCACTCACCAAAGCACATACCCTCTCCAATGTCCATAATCCCATCCCCTTCTCCCAACCCCCCTCCCCCCAGCAACCCTCAGTTTGTTTTGTGAGATTAAGAGTCACTTATGGTTTGTCTCCCTCTCAATTCCATCTTGTTTCATTGATTCTTCTTCTACCCACTTAAGCCCCCATGTTGCATCACCCATTATTTTTTTTAAAAATAATTTTGTATGTCCCCTTGTCTTTCTGATCTTCTGGGATTCAAATTAAATTATGTTAGACTGTTGAATACTGTATTATTGTATTACAGGTTATGAAGCCCAAGTTTTCCTTCTCTAGTGATTATAGTAATTTATCTTAAAGTTTATTGATCCCTTTTTCTTCATCAATCTATAAATATCACCATATATATTTTTAAAGATTTTATTTATTTATTTATTTATTTGAGAGAGAAAGTGCATGCATGTGCATGTGAGTTGGGGTGAGACAGAAGAGGCAGAAGAGGGATAAACTCACTCTGGGCTGAGCCTGACTGGGGCTTGACCCAAAATGAGGACCTGAAGGCGGTCATAAGAGTCAGCAGCTCAACCAATGAGCCACCCAGGCACCCCTAAATACCCAGATTGTATTTTTTACATCTGTAATGCTTCACTTTTTAATTTTTTGGATGTTTGCATCTCTCTGCTGAGAAATACGTTCACTTATTCTGACTCTGTCCTTATTTTTAGAGTAGCTGCTTTGACTTTTAACTCTTATTTCCAACAGCACCATCATCTTGGCATCTGTTTTTGTAGATTGCTTTTTCCCTTAATCTTGAATGACATTTTCCTTTTTTTTTTTTTTTTTTTTTTTTTTGCATCTTTAGCTATTTCTGGTTGATAAATTAAGTCTTATTGAAGATAGGTAGAAAGTGTAAATTCCATTTTTTTCCTCTGAAGAACACTATTCTTCTTCTAGGAGATACTTAAATTACTGGTTGATCTATTCTAGAAATTTTGATTTATACTCTGTCAAAATCAGCTTAGCATTCTTCCAAGGACATAATTCTTACTCATAAAATATGGTCCTTTTGGGATTTTAACTGAAAGTCCAAGTTTTACTGAGCCCCTTTAAATAACTTAATTTTTTTTTTTTTCTGTTGAGGTAAGCAGCAGTTTTTTTTTTTTTTTTAATTATTAATTTTTTTATTTTTTATAAACATATATTAAGCAGCAGTTTTAATATCGATTCGGGATTATCAGTCTTCTGGCTACTGCATACTGTGGAACAAGTAGGATTATTCAACACATGGAAAGTTTAGAAAATAACCAAGGATTTGAGGAGAGTTCATTTGCCAATTTAGAGCTTTCTCTATGGGCCTATTTCTTTTGAAGACTTTCTCTTTCAGATTCCAAATGGTATAGTAGAGTACTTCTGACCCTAGTCTCTGATATTTGATGCATGAAAAGACTTCACCTTATGTTGGAGGTAACAGCTTTGAAAAGTACAAACCAGAGAATAGTTTTGTTGAAAAGCTACAGCACATTATCATTCTTTTCTTAGAAGGCAGTTCTTTCATTCTGCATGCTTTTGCCTACTTTTAATTTTATTAAAACCTTTTTTTTTTGTATTTTTTATACTTCCATATTCTACAGTTGTTATCCATAGGATGTTTAGTTTGATATAAGGTCTCCATCATTTCTGAAACCATCTCTCCTTACATTTTGTAGCATCATTTTTCCCATCTCCTTTTGTCTCTCCTCACCCCCTCTCTCCCCATTTCTCTCTTTCTCCTGTTGCCTTCTCCATAATGTCCTCAACTTGGTCTTCTAGTCTACCTGTTACCTGTTACCTCCTCCACTGTAGGTTCAGCTTGTTTATCAATCCATTGAGTTTTTTACTTTGTTAAATTTTTGTTGCTTAAACTTTTAATTATATTTTTCAACTGTGATTCTTTTTTTTTAAGATTTAGTTCATTTATTTGACAGACAAAGATCACAAGTAGGCAGAGACGCAGGCAGAGAGAGAGAGAGGAGAAGGCAGGATCCCTGCTGAGTAGAGAGCACCATGCAGGGCTAGATCCCAGGACCCTGAGATCATGACCTGAGCTGAAGGCAGTGGCTTTAACCCACTGAGCCACCCAGGCACCCCTCAACTGTAATTCTTAACTTTATGTTACATTGTCTTCTATAATACTTCCATACTTTTATTTTTCTTTCTTAAGCATGTTACATATGCTTATTTTATCTATTGGGTATATTCTTGTAACTGGTTGTATCAGATCATGTTTTATATATCTAGACCTCTCTCTATATAATTCTGAACTTATATTCTTGGAATTACATGCTTGTACTTCTCCATTCAAATTATGTTTCCCCAGGAAAAAAATAAAGTCTTTGTCCATATATTTGCCCAATCCATGAGTCACCACTAATGCAGACAAAGTAAAATGAAATTTTTTTCATGTGTATTTTTGGAACAAAGAGTAGTGTAAATTTCAGCCACATCCTTGGGGTGAGCACAGATGTTTTTCTCTCTGTTCATATAAAAATCAAAATCAGTTAAGTATTCCTGAAATATTTCTACCCAGAGACAGATTTTTCTTTTTTCCCTAGCTTACTCATCTAAAATTATTGTTTTTTAGTTATTCTGATTTCATGTGTGATACTGATTTGCCCCTCACCTTGCTAAGAGTTATAGGCTTTTTCTCCTATCTCATGTGCATGCATAGTTGCCTCTTAAAAAAAATAACAAAACAACAACAACAAAAAAAAAACCCCACAGTGTCACTGCTTATGTTCCTCCCTGAGTACATTTTTAGATTATCTGAACTCCAAAATTTCCTTCAATTTTTTACTAAACTAACATGTTTAATTAATTAGAAATATATATGTACTCTGTGTGTGTGTGTATATATATGAAATGCCTGTGTTCTGTACTAAAAAAAAAAAAAAAAAATTAAGATTTTATTTATTCATTTGAGAGAGAGACAGAGAGAGCACAGCAGGGGGAAGGGTAGAGGGAGAGGGAGAAGCCGACTTCTGCTGAGCTGGGAGCCTGATATGGGACTTCATCCCAGGACCCTGGGATCATGACCGAGCCAAAGGCAGATGCTTAACCATCTGAGCCACCCAGGTACTAGGAACATTCCTTTTCTTTTCTTTTCTTTCTTTTTTTTTTTTAAATATTTTATTTATTTATTAGCCAGAGATCACAAGTAGGCAGAGAGGTAGGCAGAGAGAGAGGGAGGAGGAAGCAGGCTCCCTGCTGAGCAGAGAGCCCAATGCAGGGCTCAATCCCAGGACCCTGAGATCATGACGTGCGCTGAAGGCAGAAGCTTTAACCCACTGAGCCACCCCGGTGCCCCGCTAGGAACATTTCTGAAATAATTCCCCTCCCCGTTTGCTAAACATGGAAGTCCTCAAAACTATAGATTTATAAAATAATCTGGTTTAATTTTTATAATTTTAGAGATACTGTCATATCAGATGACATGATCATTTATTTTTTAAAATAACAAATTATTATATTTTCTCTTCTAGACCAATTCATGCTAAGAACTTATTACAAGGTACTGTCTAGAGATTGAGGATATAGTAAAGATAAGATAAACAGTGTATTTCATTTCATAAAGGTTATTGTCTAAAAAGCATTTGAATATAATTGTGATAAATCTAGCAAAGATAAGGTATCAGAAAATAAAAGAACGGAAGTGGATCAAGGAAATAGAGTACCATTTAAGCTGATGTGTTAAGCCTGATTAGACTTTAATCATTCAAACACATGGAAGGTTATAATATACAGAAGAAACAATGTGTAAAGCTGTTGAGTTTGGTTAAAAGTCTCATGTGGTGGATGAGAATAAGAAGACAGAGAAAAGCCAGATCATTGATTTGTTGCTACTGCCAATTTTAATTATATTGAACTTTAACCTTATCCATTAACCATTTATTTATTCATTCTGTCAGCTATTGATTTAGTAATTCAGTATTTACTGTGGCTATAGGATCAGGTCCCACTTAGGAGATGAGGTGACAGTGGTCAATTAGAATCTCTTACATCAGAGAAATGAGAATTGAGTGAAGAAAGACAGACTCTATACAGAAAAACAAATAAGCACAATATATTTCAATGTAACTTTCATTCTGGTCCCATTCACTTTGCCCATCACAATAATCCTAGGGAAGCATTTTCATTATAGATTTTGTGTAATGATGGATTTATGTTATAAACACAATAGTGTGAATAAAGTCGAGTGGTATCCTCACAGTCAGTATTGGTATTTTCCAGCACAGTTGTACTAGTGGTTTATGACCGGCCTCACTTCTGATTGGTTCATACGTATGCCCTACTATTGTTAAAACTTCCAGATACCACCCATGTTCTTGCTGCAGTGGATGTTGCAGTATTTTATTTAGTAGCTTGATTAAAAGCCAATTACAGTGGGTCACAGGAAAAATTATGAAGTTTAGGTTAGGATGTTTATTGTAGATGCATGCAAGTTGAGCAGATGTTAGCACTAATGAGGAAGGACAGTCTGTTAAACTTGATGACAGACTTACTATCAAGTAGATGTGCAATATAGGTAATATAAGTTTCAGGCAGTGATTTATACAGGTGGTTAGTGGTATCAGAGGCACAGTTGTTTTGGTGGAGAAGGTGTTGTTTTGGATATATTTTTTTAAGTGAGTGGGTCAGTTGGTTCAGCATCCAACTCTCGGTTTTGGGTCAGGTCTTGATCTCATGGGTTTTGAGATCAAGCCCTGCATGGGGCTTTGCACTCAGCAGGGACTCTGCTTGAAGATTCTCTCCCTCTGTTTCTCCCCCTCACTTGCTTGCTCTAAAATAAACACATCCTTAAAAAAATAAACAAACAAACGCATGAATAAATTTTCATATATAGAGAGGGGTCTGAATTTGGGATTATTAAATAAAATAGTCAAAAATTGAAGCTCTGAGAGAGGATAAAATTTCCCAGGCAGAGAATATGAAATAAAAAGAGAAGGAAGCAAGGAAGAAGCCTTTAAAGAAATCATATTTAAAAGTTAGGTAAAGGAATGCCAATAATGGCATTTCAGAAGGAAAGGAAAGAAGGGAATGAAAAAAAAATGGTGTCATAAAAGCCGAGGAAAAAGAAATTTTTAGAAAATAAAGAAGCATCGCTTGTTGAATTTGAAGAGAAACCAAAAGACATAAGGAATTTTTTTTCCATTCTTCTTACAAAAAACCAACAAACCTACTGGCATCTGAACTGTAAGCACTGTGAGCACTCCATTGGATTCTGGTAATACACAGATTATCTGTTCATGTCTTCACTTTGCTAAGCCAGAATGGTAGTAAGCATGTGCTTTGTATAGAATGTAATAAATCAGTATTACTGAAGAATACCTGTCATTAAAATCACGGAATAGCAGGTGCCTGGGTCGCTCAGTCAGTTAAGCACCTGCCTTTGGCTCTGGTCATGATCCCAGGGTCCTGGGGTGGAGCCCCTGACCTCCCAGCTCAGCAGAGAGCCTGCTTCTCCCTCTCTCCCCTGCTCATGCTCGCTCTCTCTCTCTCTCTCGTAAAAATAAATAAAATATTTTTTAAAAGAACAATGTAATATTAGCTAACATCTTCAGAGTGCTCCAACACAACGTATCATTTTTCATTTTTTAAAGTATTAGTCTATAAAGGACTAAATCATCCCTAAGATATTTTTCTTTTAGTTATAATCTTATTTTTCATAATTATCTGGCTAAGACTTCACAAATATTAGGCATAATATCCATCTAATGCCTTGATCTAATCTATAGGGGAAATGTACATTTAGAATCAACTGATTTTAAATGAGTATAGTTAATATGTTTATTATCTGTGTTCTCAGAGGGAAGAAATGTGGTTTTAAGTTAGGTCAGGAGACTCAGTTGTAGTATTCAGAATTGTAAGGTGCCTGAAATTAGGCTGCCTTATTCCACAAACTGGCATTAATTACTAAGCTTGATACATGGTCAGAATGCAAATAAAACTTACTGAAAATGTATATATTGGTATATAAAATGGGAAAATACAGGCCTCCCTAATGGAACTACTGTTTCTAGCTTTGTTAAACTACTATATTAATAAAAATCCCATTTTATCTCAAACTAATAAGTAATCATATAATATATTAGTTGCTTTATTATTTGACAACATGAGACTTTAATTGAATGTAATAATTATTCTGGTAAGTACCCTATTACAACTATAGCTTCATTTGTTATGCAGTTGCATTAAATAAGTTACTCTTTAGAAATGGTAATTCATTTTAGCTACATTTGTTACATGGGAGGCCTTTCATGCTAATAAATTTAAATTACAGGTTTCAAATATTTGTCAGTGATCCATGGGATGTCTATAATATAATAATTTGTAATTTGGGGGAAACACAGATGTGACCAGAATATGCCACTGGAACTGAGTTGGGGAGCGAGTCACCAGGGCAAATGATCATACATTGACATTTCAGAATTACTTAGCTCTTTGCTCAATTATCAATGAATGTGAAGTAGTTACTTTAGCGAAATACACTGTTAGATTTCACAGTGAAATGATAACTTAGGAAGGGCTGTGTAAATTGGGGGTCTATGAAGCTCTCCAGCTTTCCTCTTCCAGAGGTCAAATATGGCCTATTATGAAAATTAATCATATTTAGGAGACGTTCAGGGGGAAAAAGAAAGGAGAAAATACAAACCAAAATGGCCCATTTGTTGGGGAAAAAAAATGGTATGAAAGCCAGCTATGTTTTTAACCAAAGTTAATGAAGACACCTGGTTTTTTTTTTTTTTTTTTTTTTTAAGCCAGACTCTTGCTAATAAAAATCACCAGCTTCTTGAAATGAACAGAAGTGATAATGCCAAGGTTGCTAACACCTTTTTTTTCCTTTTTATTTTTTTTAAACCTACAAAACTCACAGCATGAAACACTGGAACTCTTTGTGTGATGGTAGCTTGTGGTTAGTAAAAAAGTAAATAGAAATTTATTTAAGATGGTGAACATACAATTTTTATATGGTCAGTACCCTCTTATTATTGTCTGTTTAAATTGAGTCTGGTTAGTATTTCCTTTTTTTTTTTTTTTTTTAAGATTTTGGTGTTTTTTTTTTTTATTATTTAATTGACAGACAGAGATCACAGGTAGGCAGAGAGAGAGGGAAGCAGGCTCCCTGCCGAGCAGAGAGTCCGATCCCAGGACCCTGAGATCACGACCAGAGCAGGCAGAGGTTTTAACCCACTGAGCCACCCAGGTGCCCCTGGTTAGTATTTTCTTACTTCCTTTCTTAATGTCTAGTTATTTGCTTTTTTTTTTTTTATAAATTTTATTTATTTATTTGATGCAGAGAGAGATCACAAGTAGGCAGACAGGCAGGCAGAGAGAGAGGGGGAAGCAGGCTCCCCGTTGAGCAGAGAGCCCGACATGGGTCTCAATCCCAGGACCCTGAGACCATGATCCGAGCGGAGGGTAGAGGCTTGACCAGCTGAGCCACGCAGATGCCCCTATTTGCCTTATTTTTAATGTATAGAGGAATTCAGTTATTATTAAACTTAAAACATTCATTTTATTAAAAATACAGTATTTGCAGTTTTGGTGAAAATATTTTTAAAAATCTCAATTTTCTTTTTTCTTTCCTCATTAGTTGCTTTTCAGGTCTCACTCATTTTGCCTTTCTTGTTTCCCTCCTGGGGGAATGAGAATGCCAGTATGTGTTTTAGCCTAGAGGACAATAATGATAATCAATGGGATGAAATGCTAAATCAGATTGAAACAAAGAAATTTAAAGCAGCGTTCTTTATAAAATAATCAGGTAACTACAAATGCTTAGAACAGACATCAGGGAAAAGATGTCTCATCAAGAATGGATGGCTTGAGCTTTTTGTTACCTTCTGGGTGAATGGATACTTCTAGGTGGCTGACAAAGGTTTAAACCCTAAGTAGATCAGGATGTCAGGATGGTTGGAAGAAACTGTCCCCTAGTGTATCCAAAGAAGAGCTAAGATTTCCCCATTGAGTGCATGACCAAGAAGAAAACAAACAAAAGATAGCCTACCCAGCACTATTTTTGTTTTGGATACTGTGTAGCTAAGCGTGCAAACTGGGTGTGGTGGATTACTAGCATTTTACATCATTGCTAGGACTTGGAAGGAGAAAGGAACAGAAGCTTTCATCACAGGGGGCAAAAAATGAAACGCATATTCGCATTTTTTTTTAAATGCCTTAGCGTGTAGAGTCCTCAGTTCACTGTCAGATCCTTAGAGACCACAAAGGTCGTATGAGCAGAGGGAGAGGGCATTGCTGCTGTCGGCTTTTTTCTTTGTTAAAGATTTGAGTTTCACTGTAAAAGTAACCTCCTTTATCTAGCGCAGTTTCTGACCTCTGTAGACCATGTAGCATTGGGTCAGTGGACAGCAAACTCGGTCACCGAGCCACTAGCATCATCTTTGCAGCAGTCTTGGAATGGAATTTTTAGGCGAATCTGAGAAATGCGGGAGTGGAACAAACAGGACCCAGGAAAATGCACACATGAAGTGCCGACACTCTTTCTCTGCTAAACAATGAGCCCAGAGAATAATGCTGGTAAACCTAAGTTTCCCAACTTGAGAAGTTGCCATCACATTGTACAGTGACTGGGCAAGAATGTGTGAAAACCTGAAATACTCTACCATCTCCCTTTGCTGTTCTCCAGTAGAAGATCAGATAGTTATGCAGACCTGAACTGTGGGTAGAAAGCATTGCTGACTGCTTCTTGAAATCCCAAATTCTGCCATTAATAAGAATGAATCATTAAAGACAGTTCTTACATGATGAGTCAGGGAAGGTTAAGAGTTACTGCCTTAGTTCTAATTCTGTAAAGTCTTGTAAAACAATGTTTTGTTACCTGGTGCTGAATGAGTACAGTCGGGGAACTAGCACATCTCTGTGGGAGAGAGGAGAGAGCACGGTGAATATACTTTATAGCCTTTTCCCTGATTAGTTGAAGAGCAGTGGAAGAGATGAACCATTTACCTCTTTTTAAGCTTTTATTTTTTTTAAATCTAAAGGCAGCTATTTATTATAAATAAATAGAAGGATTACGTCATCAATGGGAAATGAGACGGGTTGTTTGTTATATTAATGAATGTTCCTAACAGTCTGTGCTTTTCCAGCATTATATCATGGAGTCAGATGGGCTTAGCCTTAGATGCCAGCTCATATACTTGATAGCTTGTGAACTTAGCAAGTTACCTGACTATTCTAAGCTCAGTTTCCTCATCAGTAAGTGCTTATGATAATAATGTATACCCTACAGTTTTCTCATAGGATTAAGTGCAATGATGTGTATAAAGCAATTAGCCCAGTCTCTGACACATAGGAGATAGCAATAACTGATTTTCTTTGTCTGTTAGTAAACTAATTATGACTTAATGAATGAGCTACCATTCAGCACACTTTGTGAAAACACATATCTATTCTCTTTAAGGAATATGTATTTAATTGGCCAATTAGGTGTTCATTGCCGAAGTCCATAACAATCAGAAAACAATCCAACCGATTCTTGATATTTTGGCAGCCATGGGTTTCTCTTTGTTTTATTTTATTTATTTATTTATTTCTTAAAGATTTATTTATTTGAGAGGAGAGTGCATGCAGAGGGGCAGAAGGAAAGAGGGAGGATCTCAGGGCGGCTGCCTGCTAGGTGAGGAGCCCGAGGCAGAGCTAGATCACAGGGCCCGGGATCCTGACCTGAGCTAAAACCAGAAGTCGGATGCTGAACTGACTGTCCACCCAGGCGCCCTATGGGTTTCTGTCTTTGCTTTGTCAGTAAAGAGCCATAGGAACGGAGGTAAATCATTTGAATTCCTGAGACAGAGGTTTCTCACCTGTACGTTATGTATCCTACTTACCTTTCTTTATGTTAGAATTGAGCAGAGAACTCCAGAAATCGGGTTTGTTGCCATTATGGAAGCCAACCATAAAGAAATAGTCCTACTAATGTCTTTTGGGTCTGTTAACCTCTGTTCTATATAAACAGACACGTACCAAAATGATTTCAGAATTCTGGAATATTCTGAATCTGAATTTTAATAGTGATAACATCTGCAAAAATTTTTAATAGATAAGAACTGTTAAAAAAATCCTTTGAAACACTTGAGAAGTAATCCTCTTTGAAGAACACCATATGCATAAAAATATTGTTACATGCAGAAAAGACATGATTTGAAGTTTAAGTAAGATTATATATCATAATTTGTTCTACTGACTAGTTACTATCTAACTACAAATGTTAATAGTTACCAATCAGTTACTAATGCTAAGTTAATCAGGTTACTAATGGTAGTAGACTTTCTACCTTTCAATACTTTGTTTATGTATTATTTTTTTTTTTTAAGATTTTTTTTTTTTTTTTTTGACCGAAAGAGAATAGAAGCAGGGGGAGTGGGAGATAGAGAAGCAGGCTCCCTGCTGAGCAGGGAGTCCGACATAGGGCTTGATCCCAAGGCAGACGCTTAACGACTGAGCCACCCAGGCGCCCCTTTGCTACTTTCTTTAAATCAAGTGATCACTTTTATGAGAATCTTATTTTTCTTATCAAGGGCTCATTAAACCTGAGCTGCTTAGTTAGGATTAAAGGTTGAAACAGAAAATAATACTCATCTTAAGGCTGAACTAATAGAACCACAGAAGTGTCAGACATATGGTGTTGGCCTGTTTGATTCCATCTGCAAATCTAACCTGTCCAGACTTGTAAATATTAGGAAACAAAAAAGTAACAAACAGCTTTTGTTTTTGTTTTTTTCTTGAGAGACTGTACATCCTTCAGAGCAAAGGGATAACCATGCCTTATGTACTTTATCAGAATAATCGATCTGATTACTAAAAAAACCTGAGATAGTGAATAAAATTATTTGTATTTTGGGTATGAGCATGGATCTTTTAAAAATATTTCCCCTTCAAAAAAAAAATATTTCCCATTCAGTACTTAGTTAATTTCCCTAGGTGAACTCTCCTGTGTTTTTAATTGATGATTTATCATTTCAGTCATTTAGTCAGAAACTTAAATCCAGTTTCATTTGTAAACTTAAGCAATAAACGTATTCTCCAAAGTGAAATAAACAAATGACTTTCTGCACATAAAACTGAGCAGTCTCCTGGAGAGAGGCAGAGGTAATACAGAACACCAGTGAAGGCATGTGGGGAGTAAAGCTGTGTGCTCGTGGTTGGGAGAGTTCCAGCCCTCCACCCCCCACCCCCGAATGAGGATACTTTGCCATCCTCTAGGACTTAACAAGTACTTTTCTGTCAAATCTGTTAGGAAAGTCATTAAAAACATGATTTTGAAGACTCTTTAAACAGATTAATGAATTTAAATCCTCATAAACAGATCAGCAACATTTAATTAAACTACAAATGAGTAAAGACAAATTTTGTTAGGTCACAAGACATTAGTTTGCTACTCTTCTCATCACTTATAAAAGGTTTATATTGTCTTTTACATTTAAGAATGTCATTTTTGTATTATTAATTACACTTAATATATTGTAGATGCTTTTTAAGCTACTTTTCCTCTGGAAAACCCTACTTTTAAGTAAATAACTACTTGAGTCTACTTTTTATCTAAAGTTATTTATGGCTAGAACTAATTAAAATCAACTCATTTTAATGAGTTCCCTTAAATCAGAGAACTTCTATTATTGATCATGTACTATAATTTTTATGGGTTGCATAATATTTCATAGTAGTTTTAATTTATTTAAGCATAACTCTATTCATGGTTCCCCAATAATCATCAATTTTCACAACTTGAAATATTTTATGAGGACTCTCAAATTTATATCCATAGTAATGCAGAAATAAATGAAGATTGCCCAACGGAATAAACAGAGCTTCTCTTTTCAGCTTGGAATAGCAAGGGAGTCAGCCACCATGACTTGTGTTTGGCAGAGATTCAAAGGCAGACAGAGCAATGGAAAAGCTTTATAGTGAAAAATGGAAGACAAGCCCCAAACAAGGACAACCTCATTCTCTCGGGTCACTATTTGGGATTTAGATTCAGAGATGAGATTTGGAGTTTCATTTGGGTGATTGAGCTGGGAGGTATACAGAGTCTTTTCAGAGGTTTTGTTTTTGTTGTGTTTTTCCTGGCACATTTCATGCCCCAGATCCAAATACCTTATTTAAAGATACAGTTACTAAAAGTTGAAAGATTTCTCTGCATTTCTCTTTTTCCTTATTTTTCATTAATAGTATACAGTGAGATTATTGTGCCTTTGAATCCCCTAAAATAAATGTTGTTTATTCTCAAATTCAGTATACCATTAGGTGCTTGTTTTCAGTTTTAGCTTTTAGTAATGACTTTTTTTATGATTTAATTCTGTCTATTCTGTGTCAGATTCTATTTTCTTCTTCTCGACTTCCCACTTGTTTTATTTTCACAGACCTTTCACCCCTTTGTTTCTTTCTTTTAGAAATCTTTATTACTTAATATATATATAAATGTTGTCTTGGAACTTTTGTAGAATTATTTTGGCCAACCCATCAGACATCTGGGGGTGGTCCTTTTTTGACCGGAGGGAGGTACTGGAATTCATTTTGGTATTTCTGGTCTACTTCATGTATCACGATTTCAACGCCATTTTCCAGAGCCCTTGCAGTACTCTTCTTCTTGCTCTGGTTTGTGACCCATCTGAAATCTTGGGCAGTCCTTTTCCCTGTGTTTCAGCTAAGCTCTCTGCCATCTTGATTTCACACGTGAATTTCTTGGAGACCTTCCCAAGAACAGGTTCAAAACCTGTTCAGGTTTTGAATCACTTTTCCAGCTACCTCCTCTCCCTACTCTTGAATTGGGAGGGCAGGGAATACTGGTTCATTGGTGTATGGGGGTGAAAGTTAGACTCCATGAAACCAACACCATACCAGTGCAGAGGAAGGAAGTGATGGTGGCTGTATGGGGTTTTTTGTGTGTTTATTTGTTTGTTGTTTTTTGTTTCCCCTGCATGGCGTTGCCTAGAGGAGGGTATAAATCATCAGGAAGACTTCTCTCTTCTACCCATCCTTTCCCAGTCTTTTGGCTGAGGAAAACAAGCATTTGGGAGGACTTTTTTTTTTTTTTTTTCTCTCTCTCTCTAGCCATTGGAGACTCCATGTGAATAGCCTTTGCAGTGTCCAGGGAGACAAATAGAATGGAAAGAAAAACCCAGGGAAGTCACAGCCGTCTTGTTCCTCAAGTTCCAAGGCCCCTAATCTTTCTGTCTTTTCTCCAGTTTTCAGGGTTTCTCTGTGCTGTTTTAGGTATTATGTCTGCGGTTTCTGTCAGTATTTAGTGGTAGGAATAGGGAGGAATGCATTATCTTGTATAAAACATGAAACCAAAAAAATGCATTTGTAACAAACTTAAGAGAAAAGTAAATTAAACAACAGGATAATATTTTACTCTTTAAGTATGCTGGAGAAGGCATGGACAATGGTAGCTCACAGATGTACCAGTGAATGTATAAATGGGTTCAGAAAATCTAAAAAGAAATTTAGTAATATTCATGAAAAGCCTGAGTAATTTTCAAGACTTCAGATTCAAGATTTACACACCTTTGTGTTTATCCTAAATAGTCAGAAAGATTGATTTATACTGATTTTTACATTTATAATAACTGTAATAATATCATAAACTGGGGAATAGACAAAATTACAAGGAATTCGAAACACACCATCTCGAGTGTATGTCATCTTGGTGAACTCTGAATAAAGTCTGTGGGTGGCACCAGTGCCAGTCTTTCTGGCTTCAGTTCTGTACTGTGGTTATGCAGACAGATAGCACTAGGCAGCACCGGGTGAAGGGTAAAGGAGACCTGTATGTAATCTCTTCTACAATTGCCTTTGAATCTACAATTACTTGAAAACAAAATGATGTATAGAAAAACCATTTATCAAACAATGTATTCCAACTTACAGTCCGGAAAGTAAGACTACTCCATCTTTTGTGTGCTACACTGACAAATCCACACCTCCAACCTTAATTTAATGTGATCCTGTTTTTCCCTACCAACTCTAGTTTTTTCCACAAGGCTTTCATGCAAAGTTCTGCTCTCACTGAGAACTGCCTTGCTGTACTTACTTTCGCTTACACATTTGAACCTCTGCACCTGCCCTCTCAGTGCCTTGATAACTGACTTTGTCAACCAAACCATATCAGTCTTTTCTTGTAAGAATGCCTATTACATTAGATTGAATTACAGGAGAAATATTTTATTTCCTCATTGTTAATAATATTTATTTTATCAACTCGAAAGCAAGGACCATTATGGAGAAGTCTTTCCTCTGTCATCTACCCAGATTCTATTTGACGTAATGGTTGAGCATCCGGTTTGTGTTTGGCAAAGCTTAAGGCTAATAAAAAGCTTCTATGAAATTAATTTGGAAGCAGAAGATTGAGAAACACTGAAGAAAGGAGTGATAAATTTGAAACCTTTAGAAAAGTTCTTTTGGGGCTCCTAAGTGTCTCAGTCACTTAGGTGTTTACCTTCACCTCAGGTCATGGTCACAGGGCTGAGATCCAGTCCTGCATGGGACTCCGTGCTCAGTGGGGAGCCTGCTTCTTCTTCTGCCTCTCCCCCTGCTCATGCTCTCTCTCTCTCTCACTCTGTCTTTCTCAAATCAATGAATAAAATCTTGAAAAAAGTTTTCTTTTTTTCTCCAAGAGTTTAGAAAGAATAAATTACAATGGGGCAAATATAGTCTTTTCAACAAATGGCACTGGAATAACTGGACATCCATGTGCAAAAAAAAAGACTCTATGCCCTTCAGAAAATTAATTCAAAATGGATTATAAACAATAAAATTCCTAAAAGATAACACAAGAGAAAACCTTGATGACCTTGGGGATGGCGATGGCTTTTAGATACAATACCAAATGCACAATCCTTGGAATAATTAACTAGTGATAATCTGTATTTCATTAAAATTAAAATCTTACCTATAAAGGATAATGTCAAGAAAATGAGAAGATAAGGTATGACTAGGAGAAAAAGATTTGCAAATGACACATCTAAAGACTTACGCAGAATACACAAAGAATTCCTAAAACCCAACAATAAGAAAATGAACATCCCAATTAAATTTTTTTTTTAAAAAGGGAAAATGATCTGAACAGACACCAAAGAAAATTTATAGACAGCAAATAAGCACATGGAAAGATGCTCTGCATCATTTGCCATCACAGAAATGCAAAGTAGAGCAGCAATGGGATAATACCCCACACCAACCGGAATGGCCCCCGTCCAAAACACTGACAATACATGTGGCCAAAGATGGTGAGCAACAGGAACTTCCATTGATGGCTGCTGGGGATGCAGAAGTGGTACAGGCACTCTGAAAAATAGTCTGGCTGTTTTGTTGAAAACTGAACCTGCTCTTACCATACAGTCCAATAATTGTGCTCTTTGGCATTTACCCAGAAGAGTTTTTTAACTCTGTATTATGTCCACACAAAAATCTGCTCACCAGTGTTTATAGCACTTTCATTCATACTTGCCAAATTTGGAAGTGATCACGTCCTTCAGGAAGAGAAGGGATGCCCTGTATCATGTCCACACAACCTGGTATCGTTCAGTGCTAAACAGAAGAGCTGTCAAGCTATGAAAAGACATGGAGGAAACTTAAATGCATATTCCTAAGGGAAAAAGCCAATGTGAAAAGGCTACCTACTGTATGATTTTACCATATGACATTGTGGAAAAGGCAAAAACTCTGGAAACCTGAAAAAGATTAGTGGTTTCCAGGGGTTAGGAGAGACAGGCAGGAACAAGTGGACCAAAGGATTTTCCTACCAGTGAAACTACTCCATATGATACTGTAATGATGGATACGTGTCATTATACATTTGTCCAAATCCAGAGAATGCATAACACCAAGAGTTAAGCCCAGTGTGAACCATAGACTTTGGTGATAAAGGTGTCCATACAGCTTCATCAGCTGTAACAAATTAACCAGTCTGTGGGGATGTGGAAGACGGGGAGGCTGTGTATGCGTGAGACAGGTGGGTTTATGGGAATGTTCTGTACCATCTGCTTAGTTTTGCTGTGAATGTAAAACTGCTTTAAAGACAAAAGTTCATGAATTAAAAAAAAAAAAAAAGAATCAAGTGTAAGTATCCCTCTTTTAAAGTCTTACAGTTCTTTTGGCTAAAAGGGAATTTTTAAGTGCTCCAATGACAAGGTAGATTTAATATATATTTACTGTGACAGAGTTAGATTTAATTAAGTTTCCACTGCAGCGAGGGGTAGAGGGAGAGAGAAATTTTAGCAGACTTTGTGCTCAGCAGGGAGACCAATGCAGGGCTTGCTCCCAGGACCCTGAGATCACCACCTGAGCCGAAGTCTAGGTAAGGTCCCAATAGTTCATTTTTGCCCTTGCTTCCCTTGCCTTTGATGATGTTTCTAGGAAGAAGTTGCTACCGCTGAGGTTGAAGAGGTTCCTGCCTGTGTTCTCATCAAGGATTTTGATGGATTTCTGTCTCACATTAAGGTCTTTGATCCATTTTGAGTCTATTTTTGTGTGTGGTATAAGGAAATGGTCCAGTTTCATTCTTCTGCGTGTGGCTGTCCAATTTTCCCATCATTTGTGGAAGAGACTGTCTTTTTTCCATCGGACATTCTTTCCTGCTTTGTCAAACATTAGTTGACCATAACGTTGAGGGTCAATTTCTGGGCTATCTATTCTGTTCCATTGATCTGTCTGTTTTTGTGCCAGTGCCATTCTGTCTTGATGATTACAGCTTTGCAATAGAGATTCAAGTCTGGAACTATGATGCTGCCAACTTCAGTTTTCTTTTTCAACTTTCCTCTGGCTATTCGGCATCTTTTGTGGTTCCATATAAATTTTAGGATTATTTGTTCCATTTCTTTGAAAAAATTGATAGTGTTTTGATAGGGATTACATTAAATGTATAGATTTCTCTAGGTAGCTTAGACATTTTCACAATACTTGCTCTTCTAATCCAGGAGCTTGGGATGTTTTTCCATTTCTTTGTGTCTTCCTCAATTTCTTCTATGAGTACATTATAGTTTTCTGAGTACAGATGATTGCCTCTTTGGTTAAGGTTTATTCCTAGGTATCTTATGATTTTGGATGCAATAAAACAACATAAATTTATTAAGTTACATTTCTTTAGGTCAGAAGTATTACATAGGTTCCACTGGTCTAAAATGAAAAGGTCAGGAAAATGGAGCTACATTCCTTCATGGAGGTTCCAGGGAAAATCAGTTCAATTGTGTTTTCTAGGCCACATGCCTCTATGTATGGCCCTCTTCTGCTATCTGCATATTCAATAATAGCAGATCAAGACCTCATTTTGCTCTCTCTCTTTCTCTGTCTGCAGTTAAGAACTGGGCCCATTCAAATAATTCAGGATAATTTCCCATCCCAAGGTCCTTACCTTACTGAAATCTACAAAATCTGCTTTGACATGTAAAGTAAAATATCCACAGTTTCCAAGGATTAGAGACAGATGTCTTTCATAGGATATTATTTATTATTTACCTTACCAGATTAGATCTGGTTTCCAGCTTGGTTACCACTGCTGTGCTCTGATGAGGCTGCTCCCTCCTCCACTGTGGCCTGACAATCTTTCAAGGCAATCAGCTCGTGCAGTTGTAGGGTGCCCTTCATTTATTTCCCATGTTTTAGGGACTTCTCTTCTCAGTTGTTTGGATGCCCAGGGTCTTGAAAAAAAAATGTGACTGTTTATATTTTGTTCATTTATTGACTGTTTTAGATGGGGGAGGTGGTAATTCTGGTCCTGATTATGCCATCTCATTTGGAAGTGAATTTCCATGACATAAATATTTTGAGGTGAATTTATGTCATGTTTTCTTGATAGATGATTTACACATCACATTTTTTCCTGTACAAATTTTCCTTGTCCTGATATCAGTTGCCCCTAATATTTCACAACTGTAGCAACTACTTAGTTGTTAGTTTGGGATTTGCAAATTATGTCTTTGTTCCTTTTACTTCTGAACTTTATCTCCATATTTAACATACGTCTCTAAGGCAGCATATTTTGATTGTTGATGTTGTCAGTACTGCTGCTATTTTTAATAGGTCCCAACAATGGTAGCCTTTAATTGGATTATTTAACCAATTTAGATTTAATGAAATTACTGATATATTTAGGTAGATATTTCTTTCTATCTGAGGAATATATTTATATATATATTATCTTTCTATTTGTGCAGGTGTTAACATTTCCATTTCTATTTCTTTTTTACTTCTCTGGGATTTAACAGTTTTTGTACTCAATCCAGGTATATATTCCATGAACAGATAGAATGATTAGTTGTTTCTTGTTATTTGTGCATCAGTATTTTATTTTATTGCTGCATAGTTTATTTTTTGAATATTCAGAATTTGTCCATTATTTTGTTGACAGAAATATAGATTACTTTGTGGCTATTTTAAAGGCTGCTATGAGTATACAGGATGTGTGTGTGTGTGTGTGTGTGTGTGTGTGTATCTGTATTCCTTACACATACACCTACATCAAACTAATGGTTAATTAATAAGTCAGCTCTGGTTAACTTTGTTGGAAACCATTGATGAGTAATCTACCCCAGAACTCCTCTTCACCTGTCTTCTAGGCATTTGTGAAAGTTACACTGAATTTCACCATTGCCAAAACATGGCATTTTTCTTTCTTTTTAATGTAAATTCTGATGGGTGTGTAGTCATCTTTTATTTTGCTTTCCATGAAATAGTATTTTCATATGCTTTATTAGTCATTTGGACATATAATTTATGCAATGCTTATTTAAGTCTTTTGTCCAATTTTATTGATTTGTTTACATTTTTCCTACTGATACATACAAGTGCTTTCAATAGGTTAGACAGAAATCTTTTGCTGCACATATGGGCATTAAAAATTTTATTCCCAGTCTGTTGATTGCCTTTTCATTTTCTTAGTATTGGCTATAGATTACCAGAAATTTTTAATTCTGATGAAATACACACATACATACACACACAGGTGTGTATATATACACTTTTATATATACATATATATATGTGTGTGTATATATGCACACCTGTGCATATATACATTTTTGTTTTATGCGTATTGTATTTTGAGTCTTTCTTGAGAAATCATTGCAAATTTCAAGGTCATGAAGAAATACTCTTTGATTTCCTCATGAATATTTTTAATTTTAGCCTTCACATGTAGGTCTGTAATTCATCTCTTACTTTTTAGTGAAAAGGGGAAATAGTAGTAACTTTTTACTAGTAAAAGTAGATTCAAAAAAATTTTTTTTACACAGATACCTGAATTTTCTAGCACCATTAATGGAAAAGAACTTTACTTATAAGAGTGTATGGGTAGCTTTGGCAAAAACTAAGTTACCATATGTCTGTGTTTCTATTTATAGTTATCTATTTCTGTGCTATTAGTCTGCCTGTCTATCATTGTAGCAATATCACTGTATTGATTGCTGAAGTTTTAGAGTAAACCTCAAACTTAAATAGAGCTTACCTTGGATATTCTTATCTCTTTCTTAAGTTATTTTCTGTTCATTTCTTCATATCCACAGCTCTCCAGTGTCCTTACAAATATGGCTTTTAGTTGGTCTATGTTGTTATGATGTCAGCATCTATTTTAAGCAAAAGTGGAATTTTAGATGATTTCTTGAACAGGGCACAGAAATACAAACTATAAAGAAAAGTCTGATAAAAATTCAACTATATTAGTAAGGACTTCCTTCATGGAAAGATAAAGAGAAAGGGAAGAAGAACTCATCTAACAAGGCTATTTTGTATATGAACACTAAGAGATGTGGAATTTATCGTTTGTAGTGGTATTTTTTGAAACAGAAATTGGAATCTCTCCAAATATAATTGATAATAGAATTTTTAAGAAATCACTTTTGGCATACTGACATAATGGAATGACATTCAACATTAAAATTCAGACTTGGGCACCTGGATGGCTCAGTAGGTTAAGCCTCTGCCTTCGGCTCAGGTCATGATCTCAGGATCTGGGATTGAGTCCCTCATTGGGCTCTCTGCTCAGCAGGGAGCCTGCTTCCCCCTCTCTCTGCCTGCCTCTCTGCCTACTTGTGATCTCTCTCTGTTTGTCAAATAAATAAACAAAATCTTTAAAAAAAATTAAATTCAGCCTTGTCCAACTAAATCAACATAGATAAATCTTAAAATATGATGCAATGTAAAATTAGGAGTTCACAGAAATACTGTATCTGTACATTACTGTTATTGCATTAGAAAATGTTAAAAACATGCAAAGCTATATAAAGGGCATTAATAGCATATGCATGAGCAGATATGTAATGTTTACATAAAATATTAAACATTAATAAAATGTGCAAAGGGCATGAACAGGGCATGCATGAATATTTTATATAAATATTAAATACAAGAATTATTAAAAAGGGTTTTAAATTTCAACCACATAGTATCTTTATTGATGAAAATAGGAAGTACTTAACAAGTCTATTTAATGAAATTGGGTGATGGGTGTTAGAGGCAACCAGAGAATCATTGACAGTGCATCAAAAACTAATGCTGGCTAACTGAACAGAAAAAAAAAAAAAAAAGAAAATACACAGAATATCATGGGGTGGAAGAGATTTAATGTTCATAATCTACTACTTCTGAGACAATTTGATGAAGACTTTTCAAGAATAATTTGGTAATAGGTATCAGCCCATTTTCAATAAAATATGTTTTACCTTGTCCTGCAAATTTTACTCTTAGGGATTTATCTTAAATACCATTCAGAGATACAGAAATGTTTATATACAAGAAACTATGCTGTAGTTCTATTTAAAGTGACAGTAAGTTTTCTTCATTAATTTGTTTGCTGAACAGAATATGATAGTACCAATGTTAAAACAAAATAAAAGTGATGCACTATCATGAAAATATTTGTCATGATTACTTTAGACATATCTTAAATCAAGATTCAGAAGATTTTAAATTATCTCAAATAAAATCTGCACAACCTCTATTTTATAGTACATTGCTTTTATTTTGTTTCCCAAAGAGCTATTCCCACCTGAGAGTCAGTAATTTATTTTGATATAGTTATGAGTAAAGCTGCTGTGAATATCTCTGGCTAATTAGTTTATGAACATATGCTTTAATTCCTCTTAAGTAAATGTGGAGAAAGAGAATTCCATGGTTATTGGATACACATATGTTTAACTTTATTAAAAACTTCTGAACAACTGACCATTCCTGTTGAGAATATTCAAATTATGTTATATTGAGCAAATAAACCATCAAGCAAAGGGAAAAGAAATGAATCACTGTGTGGATTAACTTCAAGAACATATTGGACAAAAGATACTGTAAATGTGGTGGTAGGTATACAAGTATATACATTGGTGAAAACTCACTGGACTATATGCTTTAGCAAAACAAAAAAGAAAGAAAGAAAAGAAGACGGAGGAGGAAGAAGAAGAAAAAAGGAAGAATAAAAATGCAAAATATCAACCCAATTTGATTTGCTTGTCCTGGGATCAATATTAAAATTATAACTCCTCCCAGTTTCTATACATTTTATTTTCTCACATTGTTACTATCAAAATAGTAGTATTGCATGACTGTACTTTGATGGTATGTATTTTTGAAATATTTCTTAAGTGAGAAACTAGATAGATTTAAGTTACATCTAGGTCAGAGATGATATACTAGTGTTATTGCTGTGTTGTGTGTCTGAAGGGATTTTTGTTTCTTCTTGGAGTTTTTCTGTATTCTATAAATTGCCTAGAAAAATATCATTTTGAAAACTGAAAGGGGGGTGAACTCCATAAATTTTTTAAGTTGAAAAGAACGAGTTGGCAACATTAAATTCAGCATAAAATTCATAACATAGGGGCGCCTGGGTGGCTCAGTGGGTTAAAGCCTCTGCCTTCGGCTCAGGTCATGATCTCAGGGTCCTGGGATCAAGCCCCACATGGGGCCCTCTGCTCAGCAGGGAGCCTGACCCCCCCCCACCTCTGCCTGCCTCTCTGCCTACTTGTGATCTCTCTCTGTCAAATAAATAAATAAAATCTTAAAAAAAAAAAAACCTCAGTATAAAAACCAAGAGGGAATGTGCATATATTTATTTTATTTTGTAATATTTCATTAAAATTTTGAAACAACATATTCTAGAGTGGCTAGTGGCTAACGATTTCTTTGCATTCCTACAATAGATCTAAAATTCCAGTGATCAGGGAATTTATTCTTCTAGTATAAAACTCAACCTGGGAAGTATCTCAGATAATTTTATTACGAGTCCTAGCAGTGGAAAGTAGTTGCGTGCACTGTGGTGTGAAGACACTGCAGGAAATCAGCTTACAGTGCCATTCGCCTGGCACTTACTCCTCTTGACCTACTCTACCCATTTTGGGAGTGACAGCAACATATTAGAATGGAAACAAAAACAAAGGCAAAAATACCACTTGTTCTTATTTTCTCTCCACACACAGGTAAAAAGCAAATAGACTTTCAGTTTCTGTCCCACTTTTTTAGTTATACTGGCTGTCTTTTCCTCCCAGGAAGGCTGGCAGAAAGAAGTGGAGGAGAATGCCTCAGGTTATGGTAAATGAAGAAACAAACAGCTCCCAGATAAAATTTCATGCGTCCAGTAACACTCTGGGACCTACCTAAGATAGAGCTTAGATGGTCCCATCAAATGTTGAGTGTAAAACAAAACTGTTTTTCTGATTCATAAAGACATCCTTAATTTTGAAGTAATATCAGTGTGGCAAAATAAAAGGTAACAGCATCGATTTCTTTTCACTTCCTCCCAACAATTACAGGAGTTGTTTCCAATGTATCACAAGGAGAGTAGCTCTGGAAATAATTAAAATGAACTCCAGTAGAATAAAAGTAGTAGGCAGCTTATATCTAAATGAGCACGAGTTGTGAGTCTATTATTTTTAATGTTTATTGGTGATAAGGGAAATGCATTATGTATATTGTGGTCTGTTTTGCAGTTTACGTACATGAATTGGAATGAGTAAGATGGCATTGTTGACTACCAAAGCAGTTGCATCAGGCTTTCATAGGAAGGAAACTTACTGAGGGGATAGGCTAAGTAGTCTGCAAGCTCAGTAAATGCTTACAGTTCATTACGGGGCTATCATGTAAGGTAGCCTCAGAGTGTTAATGCAGCATCTAAAAGTGCCTAGTACTCTCCTTAGATACGAGAAGTAACGGGCTCAATAAAATTTAAGAGCAGCAATATCAGAAGCAGAGCTCAATACCTTAGAGTTTTATAAAAGCACTGTCATCATCATCATTGAAGCTCAAATTGAGAACTCAACAGTATAGATCTATTGCTTTCTTTGGAAGATCTTATAACCTTGTATGAGAATACTTGAAAATTTCAGGAGCAGTAGTTGGAGAAGATGGTCTTGTAGTGATGATGGCTGAGAAGAAATGTGACTATTTCAATAAATGCTGATAGGTGGGTCACAGCATCTCAGAAATAAATGTGCTAATGTATTTCATAAGATTTTTCATTTGATAATGGGTTCTCCTTTTAAATAGTTTTGCTTTATAGCAAATATTCCACTTGCTCATTTAAAGATACTGTCCCCTCTCCTCCCCCTGCCTTTTTTCTATTATAGAGTAGAAGGAAAATTTTCTATGACCCCTTTCATTATTTCCAAGAACAACTATTTGAGCAACATCTAAGTGCAAATCACTGAAATGCAGTCTGAAATCCAAAAGAATAAGGCTTCGAAACTTTTGGAGAGTATATTCCAAGTCATGAACCATGGATCATTCAGAATTCCTAAAGAAAGAGATAATATTCACCTTTTTCATACTTGAGTCTGCTTGGCATGCTGGGGGAATGGTACAAATGCCTGAGTGGCTGGAGACTATAATTTGACATAGGAAATACAGGAAGAGAGATTGGGATAAAAGCTGGGCTGTAACTACAAAATGACTGAAATATCAGGCACATTATTCTGCAAATAGTGGAAAATCATCATTATTTTTAAGCAGGTAGTAGAATTTCCTAATGTACGTTATTTTTAGAAAGACACGTTTGAATAGAAGCTGAGTATAAAAAAGAACTGAAAAAATATTCAGGAATATGTTGCAGTAGTCCAGCAATCAAACATAAATTTTTGCAAGTAGGGGTTGGGAAAAAAGAAATAGACTGTGTATATTTGAAAACCATTGTAGAGATGGACACATTAGAGATTGCTGTTCTCTTGAATCGAGGCTGACAGAGAAGGAATGATAAAAGTTGATCCCATAATTTCTTTTCTTGGTTGAATGTATAGATTGTGGTACCATTGCACTGTATACAGAATGCAAAAGAAGAATGGGTTTTGAGAGAGAGAGAGAGAGAGAGAACAAATTTAACTTTAGACTTGTTCCTTGAATTCATTTACAGTATTATATACTATTTGTATTACCTATTGTAGAATTACAGAATATTTAAAATTTAGAAAGAACTAGCCAATGGGTTTTATTTACTTCTAGAAGTTCTGTAGATTAAAGATACAACTTTGGGGGTGATTTGAATAGAGGTGTTGTTGGAGCTATTAGTGAATGGCCCTATAAAGTGGGAGAATAGAGAGTTGAGCCACTCTGGGTGAGCGCTGAGCCCTGCAGCATACCCCCATGGAAAAGGAGGGCATGTGATGGAGACAGACAGTGGAAAAGAGATCAGTCAGATAGGAGGCAAAGCTAAACAGTGTCCCGAAAGTGAAGCAAGAAAGTTTTAGTTTTAAGTAGGAAGCCCAGGAAAACAACATAGCAGTTTTCTGAGAGGTCATGTAGAAGACAGCTTGAGAGTAGAGCTTTGGGGGAGAGATTTAGGAAGCCACTCATGATGCTGAAATTTAAGTTTCAGTACAGTAGTGGGCAGAATTCAGCTTCTGTCAAGTGACACTGAGAAAAACAAGAGGGGAGAATGCAGATTATTCTTTTACTGATAAGTGTTCTTATAATATTTACTGATAAGTATTCTTTTAATGATAAAAAAGAAGGCAGGATAACTTTTGGAGAGACAGGGTCTAAAGGTGTATTTGAAAGTCAGAGGAAAGTAACTTTGAAGGGTAACTAAGAAGTGAGAGACAAAGTCAGTAATGAAGTGACAGAAGATCTGCTTGAAGCAACAGAATGAGAGTCGTGTTGGAAATAAAGCTAACAAGAAGGTCAGGAGTTAGAGCCAGTTCCCTCCACTGTAGTTGGAAATGGGGAGGAGCCGAAGTGGGGATACAAACGGGGCGTCTCATCCTTGTGTCTGCATCTCACTGTGACTATAGAAGCTAAAGCCAGAGGAGATGCGGCTCCTTTATATTCGCTCATTCATGTCACCAACAGATCTGAACATTATAAACCCTGCAAGTTAGATGAAGACTGTCGACCCTTCCATTCAGGGATTCCGTCTTTCTGTTAAAGGGCACCTGGGTGGCTCAGTTGATGAAGCATTTCACTCTTGGTTTCAGCTCAGGTCATGATCTCAGGGCCCTGGGATGGAACCCCAACTTGGACTCTGTGCTCAGCATGGAGTCTGCTTGAGATTCTCTCTCTCTCTTCCTCTCTGTCCCTGCCCTCACTCGTGTTCTCTCTCTCTCTCTCTCTCTCCCTCTCAGATAAATAAATAAAATAAAATCTTAAAAGAAAAAGGAAGATTGAACAATTTCAATGCCCAGACATCTGCATAGAGTCTTTCTTTATGGGTGAGCTCTCAGAGTGTGCAGGTTTATGAATAGAACAACTAAGCATTTTGTACTCTGTGAGAGATTTAACAGGTTTCCAGGGCAATTATTAGAATGCATGAGTGTCAGATTTGCTGACTGTAGAATCTCGTACAGGTAATATGCAAATCTACTGTAAATATACCAAAATAGGTCACGTTGTCTGAGCTAGAGGAGTAAGGAAAACAGCGCATATTGTTGTCATGGGCTAGAGACAAAATGGGATCATCAGTAGGAGAAATTTGGGGTTTCTCTAAGATTTTGTTCAACTCAAGATCAATCCCAGTTTGCCAGGATTAATGATTCCCCAATGTGGTTCCAACAATAAGGCTTCTGTTCTTTTATACTTGCCTATTGGAATGTTCCCTTTCTTTTTGTTCTAATTATCATTAACTAACTCCAGCCATTCTGGTCTTCCAGTATCTAAAATATGCCGAAAGCATTCTTTCCTCTAGACCTTCAACACTATCTGTCCCTTCAGACTTGTATGTAATTTGCATCTTTCAATATTAACTTTTTAAGCATTGGTTTAAATATTAAATCCTCAAAAGTAAGGAAACTCCGTAGACTTTTTTCTTTTTTACTTATTTGTTCATTTTAAAGAATGAGAGAGTGTGAGTGGTGGTGAGGGGCAGAGGGCAAGGGAGGGAGTGATCCTGGAGCAAACTCCCTGCTGAGCGTGGAGCCCCAGGCAGGTCTCCACCCGAGGACCCCAAAATCATGACCTTAGCTAAAATCAAGAGATAACTGCTTAACCAGCTGAGCCACCAGATGTTCCTCCACAGACCTCATCATATTTTTATGTTTTATATTCTTCATTGAATCAATTATATATGTTATATAGTTGTAAATTCAGACAAAGTAAGAGAGAACCTCATATATCATGTTTATCATATATCTTCACTGCCCAGACCATTATCTGCATAATTAGGTTGGTATGTAATAAACTGTTTATAATAACATATATTATGCTATGCATAAATATGAAATATATAGTACATAAAATACATCACCATAAGAAGAAAAGATGTCTTTTTTTTAAATTTTTTATTTTTTATAAACATATATTTTTATCCCCAGGGGTACAGGTCTGTGAATCACCAGGTTTACACACTTCACAGCACTCACCCAAGCACATACCCTCCCCAATGTCCATAATCCCACCCCCTTCTCCTAGAACCCAAATAAAATTGTGTAGTATGTTTTACAATTAAGAAAGAAGAAAAGATGTCTTAATTGTAAAACATACTACACAATTTTATTTGGGTTCTAGGAATTAAGAATATGAATAGGAAGCAGGTGGATCAATTCATCATCAATTCAGGAACTGGGGAGGAAATAGGATATACCGTATGCAACAAAAGGTATGCTTTCAATCAGTTAAGGACATCACCCCTGGTTCAAGTTTGCTGAGTTAGGAAGATCCTGAGCTCATTCACTTTTTTCCTGCGAAGACATCAAAACTACAAATACATCTGGAGCAGCTCTCTCTGATAACTACCTGAAGACTAGCAGAGCAAGCCTTCCACATCTAAAGGTGTAAAGAAATAGCCATATTATATAGGAGAAGGGGCAGGAGCATGGTCTCATGAGGGCTCACACCTCTAGCTTGGTGGCCCACAACCAGGAGGGCTATTACTAATGTGGAGGTCCTTCCTGAGAAGGAGGTGTTCAAGCCCCACATTGGACACCACTGCCTTGGAAAACCTTGGGAAGATGAGCCCCCAAGACATGTGGTTTTGAAAACCAACAGCCTCAACTTCAGGAGAGCCGGAGGACTGTAGGAAACCAAAACTCCACTCTTAGAGGGCTTACACACAAACTCACACCTCCAAAACCTAGCACAGAAGCGATAGTTTGAAAAGTGCTTGTGCCATATGTGAAGAAAACTTTTAGAGATGTGCCATAAGTGCAGGGATTTGTTAGAACTTTCTCTGGGAAGGAAGAGATCATGGACACCATTTTTTAAAAACTCATTTTCTACCTAGTTGTCCCAGCTCTGGAAGGTGCAGTTCTGACACTCTCCATCTACCTGCTAGCACCCCTAGCCCTAACCTGGCATCCCTCTGCAGACCCGCTGCAGCCAATCAGCACCTCCTGGTAGGCAGCCCTCCAATGCTACTCTTGTATTGCTCCAGTTTGCATACAGTTTTAGTTACTGCCGGAGTCCCCCCACCACACACACACACACACACACACACATACCTCAAAGTGGCTTTGCCCCTGACACCTGGCAGGAAGCTTCAGCCTGGACTATTATCCCCACCAAGGGGTTCTCACCACAGCAGGGGGCAGTGGAGGAAGGCCAGGCCCACCCACCAACATGTCTGCAGCAGCCATGGCCTTTCAATAGCAGGAGGGCACACATAGCCCACAGGGGACACCCCTGGAGTGCTTGGCTCTGATGACCAAAGGGGTTATGCCTCAAGGTCCCACAGGACACCTGCTACATGAAGCCACTCTTTCAAGACTAGAAGATGTAGTTGGCCTCCCTAAGGCATAGAGCCAAACACAGAGAATTACACAAAATGAGGAGACAAAAGAATACGTTTCAATCTAAAGAAGACAAAACCTCAGAAAAAGAACTAAACAAAAGAGATAAGCAGTCTACCTGATAAAGACTTCAAAGTAATGGTTATAAGATGTTCACTGAACTTGAGAGAAGAATGGACAAACAGTGAGAATTTCAACATATAGAAACTTAAGAAATTACCAATCAGAGCTGAAGTATGGGATAATTGAAATGAAAAAATACACTAAGAGAAATCAACAGATTAGGTGATGGAAAAGAATAAATGAATAATCTGGGAGAGGAGGTAACAGAAATCACCCAAGCTTAATAGGAAAAAAAAAGAAAAGAAAAGAAAAAATACTTTAAAAATGAAGATAGTTTATGGGACCTCTAGGACAACAAAAACACTGACATTACATTATAGGATATGGGGACAGAGTCAGAAAACCATGACTCCAAACAGCAAAAACAATTGTGTTTTTTTTTTTTTTAAAGATTTTATTTATTTATTTGACAGAGAGAGATCACAAGTAGGCAGAGAGGCAGGCAGAGAGAGAGGAGGAAGCAGGCTTCCTGCTGAGCAGAGAGTCTGATGCGGGACTCGATCCCAGGACCCTGAGATCATGACCTGAGCCGAAGGCAGCGGCTTAACCCACTGAGCCACCCAGGCGCCCCACAGTTGTGTTTTTGAATAAAGAATAAAGCTGACGGTATCACGTACCCCGGTTTCAAACTACACCACAAAACTATAGGAATCCAAACAGTATGGTACTGGCACAAAACTAGATACCTAGATCAATAGAACAGGATAAGAGAGCCTAGAAATAAACCTATATTTTTATGGCCAATAAATCTATGACAAAGGAAGCAAAGATATGTTACAGGGGGAAGAGAGTCTCTTTATTAAATGGCCTTGGGAGAACTGGACAGCCACATGCAAAAGAATGAAACTGGACCACTTTCTTACACCAGACACAAACATATAGTCAAAATTGGGTTAAAGACTTAAATTTAAGACCTGAAATCATAGAATATCCTACAAGAAAATAAAGGCACTAAACTCCATGATAGCAGTCTCAGCAATATTTTTTGTCTGTATCCTCAGGCAAGGGCAACAAAGTAAAACAAAAGCAAAAACAACAAATGAAACTACATCAAACTGTGGACTCTGAGAAACAAACTGAGGGTTTTGGAGGGGAGGGAGTGGGGGGGATGGGTGAGCCCGGTGGTGAGTATTACGGAGGGCATGGACTGCATGGAGCACTGGGTGTGGTGCATAAACCATGAATCCTGGAACACTGGAAAGAAAGAAAACTCAGGTTGCAGTGAAAGAAGCCATCGATAAACTGAAAAGACATGCGCTGGGAGAAGATACTTGTCAGTGATATAGTCAATACAGGGTTAAGATCCAAAATGCAGAAAGAACTCCTACAACTCAGGACCAAAAAAACGAACAATCCAATTAAAAAGTGGGCAGATGACCTGAATAGACATTTTTCTAAAGAAGACATCCAAGTGATCGACAGACACATGAAAAGATGATCAGCATCACCCATCGTCAGGGAAATGCAAACGAAAGCCACAGTGTGACACCCACTCACAAGAGGGAACCCCGTGCACTGTTGGTGGGGATGTAAACTGTTGCCACTACAGTGGAAAACAGGACAGAGGCTCCTCAAAGGATGAAAAACAAAACTGCCATATAGCCCAGCAATTCTATTTCTGGATATTTATTTGAACAAAAAGGAAACACTAATTTGAAAAGGCATATCCAACCCTACATTCACTGCAACATTCTAATAGCAAGGATAGGGAAACAACTTGTGTCTGTTGATAGATGAATACCATGTTATATACACACACATATAAATGTATTATATATTCTATATATGATGCACTATTATCTACATGATATATACATGCATATATATATATATATATATATATATATATATATGATGCACTAGTACTCAGCCATACACGAAATGAAATTTTATCATTTGTGACACCACAGATGGACCCACCATGTATTAGGCTATGTGACATAAATTAGAGAAAAACAAATACCATCTCATTTGATTTATATGTGGAATCTAGAAAGAAACAAAAACCAACAAACAAAACAGAAAGAGACTTATACATTCAGAGGATAAATTACTGGCTTGCTAGAAGGGGAGGAGTTTGGTACATGGGCAAAATAGGGGAAAAAGTTTAAGAGGTATAACCTTTCAGTTGTAAAATATAATAATAATAATAATCCACAGGGATAGAAAGTACAGCCTTGGGAATATAATCAGTAATATTTTAATAACGTCATATGGTGACAAAGATTAACTAGACTTATTGTGATTATTTTGTAATGTATATGTGTTGAATTTTTATGTTTTAGACCTGAAATTAACATGATACTGTTTTCAGCTACTCTTTGATGTAAAAACAAATGTGCCTTTCAACTGTAAAATAGTACAGTATGAAATCTTGAGTATTCATAGGAGGATTATTTTGAGTATTTAGTTGTCCTTAACATTCTTCCAACTAACTAAGTAGGTAGCGAACTTTGTCTCTACCTAATATTGGTGGATTATTCTGGGGTTACAACTGAGATTTCTAGCTCCTCATTCTTTCGGGTGAGAAATGTGAGTCCATATCTGATCAAGCAGTCTGAGACTAAGCAAATGTGAGTTTGATATGCCAGGAACTTTATGGCTTATCACACTTTGGCATTTGTTTGATTTTCATAAGGGATAAGCATTTTGCTAAAAGAGGAGATGAAACAGGGTCCATAGAGATGTTTCTTCCTTTTAAGTGTCACACACCCCATTTTATTCTGTTATATTTAATCACAGGCTTCATATCTAAGCTATGGAAGAAGTGATAAAATGAGAGCTAGGTCAGCTATTGTACAATTTTATCATTATAGCTTCTGCATTTAAATTTGATAGGGAGTTTTCAGAAAGGTACTTTGTAAAGCATAATGTAAAGGCACTTCAGTTATAAAATATAATGATGTATCAGCCACCTTGTGCTGAGGTTTTCTTTTTATTGTAATATATATTATATATACTGACAAATATGTACAGTTTAAATAAGATTTATAAAGCAAACAGTCATGTAACCAGCAGTCTGGGCAAGAAATAGAAAAACGTAAGCACCCTAGTTGCCTTTCCTCTAGTCTGCCGCTTTCACATTTTCCATTTCTCCACTAGAGATAAACACTGTTTTAATTTTTTTGTCATTCCCTTGATTTTTTTCGAGAGTTTTAAACCTTTGTATCTATTCTCAAATAAAATAAAATAACATGGCTGTGTTGGGGACTTGATATAAATGGGAAAATTATTTTTGTCTTTTTTTAAATAATAATTTATATTTTTACAAAAATTTTAGGTACTTAGCAAATAAAGAGGATGATATAAAGATTCCCCATTGGGTCGCCTGGGTGGCTCAGTGGGTTAAAGCCTTTGCCTTCGGCTCAGGTCATGATCCCGAGGTCCTGGATCGAGCCCCGCATCGGGCTTTCTGCTCAGCAGGGAGCCTGCTTCCTCCTCTCTCTCTGCCTGCCTCTCTGCCTCCTTGTGATTTCTGTCTGTCAAATAAATAAATAAATCTTTAATAATAATAAAAAAAAAGATTCCCCATAAACCCTCTGCCCCCATGCAGGCATGGCTTCTTCCATTATGAACATCCCTCACCAGAGTGGTATGCTTGTTACAGTTGATAAACCTACATCTATTACGATTACTCAGGTTCCACAATTTGCAGTCGGGTTTACTCTTGGTGTTGTCATTCTGTGCTTTTGGACAAATGTGTAATGACATGTGTCAATCATTATAGTATCATGCAGAATATTTTCACTTCCCTAGAACTCCTATGTTTCACCTATTGTTCCTCCCCCACATCTCTTACTCTCAACCCCTGGAAACCACTGATACTTCTACTGTTCTCCTAAGTCTGCCTTTGCCACCATGTCCTATACTAGAGTCATACAATATGTTGCCTTTTGACAGTGGCTTCTTTACTTTATTATAGGCATTTTAGTTTTTTCCCCACATCTTTCCTTGGCTTGATAGCTCATTTCTTTTTAGCACTGAATACTATTGTGTTGTCAGGATGTATCACTAATTATTTATACATTCACCTACTGAAGGACATCCTTTTTTCCCCTAGGTTTTAGAAATTATGAATAAAGCTGTTATAAACATTTGTGAGTTTTTGTGTAGATATATTTCTGAACACTTTTGGATCATTACCAAAGAGCACAGTTGCTGGATGTATCGTAGGATTGTGTTTAGTTTTGTGAGAAATTACCGAACTGTTTTCTGAAGTGGCTGTACCATTTTGCATTCCCACCAAAAATTCACAAGAGTTCCCATTGTTCTACATTCTCAGCCACATTTGTTGTTGTCAATGTTTTGGATTTGGGCCATTCTAGTAAGTTCCAGTGGTGTTCCATTGTTGTTTTAATTTGCATTTTCTTGAGACCTAAAAAGTGGGGCATCTTTCTTGTGCTTATTTGCCATCTGTGTACCTTTTTTTGGTAAAGTGTCTGTTCAGGTCTTTGATACATTTTTAAATTGTGATGTTCATTTTTTTTTTAATTGTTGAATTTAAGTGTTCTTTGCATATTCAGTTCTTTATCAGATATTTCTCTTAAAAATATTTTCTTCCAGTCTGTAGCTTACTTTTGCATTCTCTTCATATTGTCCTTCACAGGGAAGAAAATTGTAATTTTAATTAATTGCAGCTTGCCAATGCCTTCTTTTATGGGTCATGCCTTTAATGTTGTGTCTCAGAAGTCCTCACCACCCCAGGGTCACCTAGGTTTTCTCTTACGGTATCTTATGGGAGTTTTATAATTTTGTGTGTTACATTTAGGTCTGTGATCCATTTTTAGTTAATTTTATGGGGGTGTAATACCTGTGTCAGTATCCTTTTTTTTTTTTTTTTTTTGCATGTCCAGTTGTTCTAGAATCATTTGTTGAAAAGAGTTTGTGACATAGCTTATATATGGAATCTAAAAAGGCAAACTCACAAAGACAAAGAGTAAAGTGGTGGTTACCAGAGGATGTGGGGTGGAAAATAGGATAGGTGATTTTTTTTAAAGATGAAAACTTACAAGTTGTAAATAAGCCCTAGGATCTAATGCACTATATATTGAATACAGACAACAATATTGTATTACAACCATCAAACTCAGTAAGAGTAGAACTTAATTATTCCAACTACTAAAATGGAGGAATCATTATGTAAGATGATAGAGTTGGTAAATAAATTGCTACAGTATATAAATACTTATAGTATGTAAATATATCTAATTAACATGTGGTACATCTTAAATTTATACAGGGTTACATGTCAAATATATTTTAATAAGAAAGACTATTGTCCCATCGTATTGCCTTTGTGCTTTTGTCAAAAATCAGTGACTATATTTATGTGAGTCTGTTTCTGGATGTTCTACTATGTTCTGTTGATCTGTTTGTTCTTTTGTCAATATCATGTTGTCTTGATTACTGTACTTTATAGTAAGTCTTACTCTTTTTTTTTTTTTTAAAGATTTTATTTATTTATTTGACAGAGAGAGATCACAAGCAGACAGAGGCAGGCAGAGAGAGAGGGAAGCAGGCTCCCTGCTGAGCAGAGAGCCCGATGCGGGCCTCGATCCCAGGACCCTGAGATCATGACCTGAGCTGAAGGCAGTGGCTTAACCCACTGAGCCACCCAGGTGCCCAGTTTATAGTAAGTCTTAAAATTAAATAATGTTAGTCTTCTGGTTGAGAAAAAACTAATATCTTGACCCTAGAGAGTCTTTATCCATGAACATGGACTATCTCTCCACTTATTTAGATATTCTTTGATTTTGTTCATCCGAATTTTATCATTTTCCTTATATAGATCTTGCAATTATTTTGTGAGATTTTTACCAAATATTTTTTATTACTGGTATAATAGTAAGTTATTTACTTTTGTATATTACCTTTATATCCTGCTATATTGTAATTTTTCATAAACTTCCAGGAATTTTTTGCTGATCCTTTCAGATTTTCTACATAGACAATCACCAGTGAACAAAAATACTTTTATTTCTTCCCTCTCAAACTACATACATTTTGTTTCCTTTTGTTGTCTTACTGTATTAGCAAGAATTTCCAGTACAGTGTTGAAACGGAGTAGCGTGACAAGGCAACATTATTGCCTTATACCTGATATTAGTGGGAAATATTTTATTTAATCTTCTCACCATTAAGTATGATATTAGCTCTAAGTTTTCTGTAAATTAAGTTGCAAACATGTCCTATATTCCCGATTTGCTAAGAGTTTTCTTTTTTAATTATAAATGAATGTTGGATCTTGTCAGATGTTTTATTCTGCATTAATTAATATGATAATGAGTTTTTCCTTTGTAACCAATTGACATGGTTGATTATATCAATTGGTGTTCAAGTGTTGAACCTGGAAAAAATCTCTCCTCATTGTGACATATAATTCTTCATATACATTTTGGATTGGATTTTCTAATATTGTGTTAAGTATTTTTACATATATATCCACAAGAGAAATTCTGTAGTCTGGTTTCTGTAGTAAAGTAATGCTGCCTTCATCAAATGAATTAGTATATTCTCTGCTTTTCCCTTCTGAAAGAGAATGTAGAGAATTGGCATAATTTCTTTCTTAAATATTTAATGGAATTCATCTCTGAACCTAACTGGGAATGATGATCTTTGAAGAGATTATTAATTATTGATTCAATTTCTTTAGTGGGATGGGTCTGTTTAGATTATCTATTTTTATGTGAATTTTGGCAGATTGTGTATTTTAGGGAATTAGTACATTTCACCTAGGATATCAAGTCTGTGCACATCGAATTGTTCTTTGTATTTCTTTATTATCCTTTTAATGTCTATGGGATCTCTGTAATGGTGTTTCTTCTGTCATTTTTGATATGGTAATTTGCATCCTGTCTCTCTCTGGTTGTTGTTGTTGTTATTAGCTGGATAGAGGATTATCAATTCTGTTGTTTTCAAAGAAAGACTTAGGTTTTGATGATGATCTCTATTCTTTTTACTCTAATTTTAGTATTCTTTTTTCTTCTTCTTACTTTAAATTTAATTTGCTCTACTTTTTCAAATTTCTTAAGGTGGAAACTTAGATGATTAATTTAGATCTTTGCTTTCTAAAATGTAGACTCAATACCATAAATTTTCCTTCATGCACTGGTTTTATTGAATATCAAATTTCAGAAATTATATTTTCATTTTTGCTGAGTTCAAAATATTTTTAAATTTTTCTTGACATTTCTTTTACTCATGTATTATATGAGAAGTGAGATGTTTAATCTCCATGTAATTATATTTACTAGCTATATTTTTTGTTACTTCCTATTTTAAAATTTCTCAGTACTCTGAGAGCATACTTGCATGGTTAATATTATTTTAAATTTGTTAAAATATGTCTTATAGCTCAGAATATAACCTATCTTGGTGAATTTTCCATGTGAACTTAAGTGTGTATTCTGTGGTTGCTGTATATAGTCCATAGATATCTGTTGTATCCAGTTGATTGATGGTGTTGTTGAGATCAGCTGTGTCCTTACTGATTTTCTTCCTGCTTTCTGGTTCTTTATGAAAGAAGAGTGTTGAATTCCTCAATTATGACAGTGGGTTCATTTCTTCTCCTTGGAGCTGTGTCAGATTTTGAGTAACATATTTTGATGCTCTGTAGTTAGGCATATGCATATTAAGGATCATTCTGTCTTCCTGGTGAATTAAACTTTCATTTAAAGTGTGCTGTCCCTAAAACTAATGTAGCTTCTTCTGCTTTATTTTGGTTAGTATTAACATTATATATTTTTTTCATCCATTTACTGCTAAACAATATATAATTTATATTTAAAATTGTTGGCTTCTTTTAGCCAACATATTGTTGGGTTGTAGTGTTTGGTCTACTCTCTCAGTCTCCATCATTAAATTGGTGCATTTACACAACTGACATTTAAAGTGATTATTGGCATAGTTGGACTAATAACTATATTGTTACTTTTTAAAAAATTTTTATTAAGTTTTCATTTTAATTCCATTATAGTTAGCATACAGTATTATATTAGTTTCAGGTATACAATACAGTGATTCAAGAATTCTATACATTACCCAGTGCTTATCATGACAGGTACTTTTGTTTTTATTCCTACTTACTGTTTTCTACTTTTTTTGTCTTTGCTTGTTTTAATTGAATACTTTGATTGGTACTGTTTTCTCTCTTTTATTTATTTATTTACTAGAGAGAGAGAGAGCATAGCAAGGGAGTGGCAGAGGGAAGGGAAGAAAGAAACTCCTCAAGGAGACTTCCTGCTGAGCACAGAATAGGATACAGGGCTCAGTCCCAGGACCCTGAGATCATGATTTGAGACCAAACCAGGAAGGGGACACTTAACCAATTGAGCCACCCAGGTGCCCCTGTTTTCTCTTTTTTATTGACAAATCAATTGTAGTTAAAAAACAAAACAAAACATCTTTTTTAGTGGTTTCCCTAGAGGTTGCAATATATCTTTAGAAATAATCCAAGTCCACTTTCAAATACTACTATATGACTTCATGGATAATGTGAATACCTTTTAGTAAAATAATAAAAAAAATAATAATAATAACAACAGAAATACAATCTAAATTCCTATCTCCCATAGTGTGTATTATTGCTGTCATTCATTTCACTTATACGTAAATGCCTATGTCTAAATATATAACAAATGACTAAGCATAAATAATTGAACAGAATATTTTTATTTTGAACAACTTGTCTGTTAGAACAATTGAATGAAATAAAAGTGTTTGTTTTGCCTTCTCTTTTTCTTCTTTGATGTTCTTCCTTTCTTAGGCACATTTGAGTTTCTGATTTTCCTTCTTTACGAAGAACATGTTAATATTTTTTTTCAAGGCAGTTCTACGAGCAACAAAATACTTTAATTTTGTTGGTCTAAGAAAGTCTTTACTCCTTTCTCACTTTTGAAGGATAACTTCAGAGGGTATAGAATTCTTGGTTGGTAGTTTTTCTCTCAACACTTTAAATATTTTATTCCACTTTTTTGTTTGCATGGTTTCTGAGGCAAATAGTATGTAATTCTTATGTTTTTTCCTTTAGAGGTATTTATTTCTATCTGGCTTCTTTCAGGGTAACTCTGGGCCTGGAGTTTATTTTGTAAGAAAATTTAGGTTGCTGATCAATTACCTAGTGATTATACAAGTACTGATAATTTCTGTTATTTTTTGTTTTTTTATAACTGATTTTCCTAACATTTATTTATTTTGTTAGAATTTTAAAATATATGGTCATTAAGATTTTCATTGTATTATGTTGCTTTCTTCTTTTTTTTTATTTTATTTTATTTTTTTTTATTTTTTTTTTATTAACATATATTTTTAAGGTCAATAATTCCTAGTTATACCTATTTTTCTTCCCTGATAATTATTAATCTGTTTGTTATAAGCTTGCATTTTAAAATAATTAATTTTCTTTTAATCTTATAATTTCCCTGAGTTTAGAATTTTAGATGGACTTCCTTTTTTTCAGTGTATGGAAAATCTTCTGTGATTTTCATTATTCTTCTACTACTGAGAAGTGAGCTATTTCTCTATGTAATATTATGATTCTGTGAATATATTTTTTCTTTTAATATGGGTACTTTTAAAGTAACTACTTTTACTGGTGATCATCAGTATCACTAAAATATATCTGTTTGAATTTTGTTCCATTAAGTTATTGGCAATAAAAATTCAAGTTCCAGTCTTATTTTACAGGACACAGAACTTCAAGGGTTCAGTTGTTTTGTTTTGTTCTGTTTTACATTTTAAAAAATTTGTCTTGAGGATTAGATATTGCTAGGAACTGGCTAATCTTATTCCCCAATTATAAAAACAAAACCCCAGTTTTTTCAAAATATGTATTATCACACTGTTCTCTATGCCTAAAAATGTCTTTTTTAAAGAACTATTTCAAACTCAAGCATGATCAAAACCTTCTCATAATTCAGATGTACTTCTCTAATTTTCTTCTCTCTCCCTTGGGATTGACCTTATAAATCACAATTTCCCCCACAGTACTTGAGCATATTGTCATTTACTACTGTTATTCATTAACAATAGTAAATAAAAGCCTACTGTAGTGCAGAGAGTGTGCGGTAGAAACAGGCAACAAGCAATAAAAATAAATAAGTCATATAATATATTAGAAAGCAATAAGGGTTCTAGGGAAAATTTAAACAGTGAAATATATATGGTAAAAAAAATAAACAAGAATCAGATATGGAATTAGAATTCTAAATGGGACTGTCAAGGATGGACCCGATGGAGGTGATATTTGGGCTATTGGAGGTGGTGAGACCAAATAAGTATGCAAATGTACAGAGAGTATATTTTAGGCAAAGAAAATAGCATAGGCATAAATCTTGAAGCAGAAACATTCGTGATGAATTTTAAGAACAAGGAGGTAAATGCAGATAGAATTAAGTAGGGAAGAAGAAAAATAATCGTTATAAAAAGAATGACATGCTTCATGTTTTGTGAGCTATTTTAATGACATTGCATTTTAATGAGTGTGTTGGAAAGACTTACTTTATAAAGAGATCTAGAAAACATTTTAAATTAAGTAGAAAAATATAACTTCTCAAAATGGGTATCATGTAGCCAAAAGAGTAAATAGAAGTAAATTTATAGCTTTATATATTTATGTTACCAAAAAAAGAAGGATTTTAAATCAGGGCTATATCTTTATATTTTTAGGAATAAGAAAAAGAAGAGGAAACTAAATGAAAGAAAATAATGAAAAAATAAGCCAGTGGTTCTTAGAGGAATTAACTTAGCTATTGTTTCTATAATAAGATTAGTGACATTGATAAATACCTAGCTAATAAATGAGTGAGAAAACACAAAATATTAAAATCATGAATGAGAAGGGATTTCCAAAACAGATTAAGGATATTAAAAATATAATAAATATTATGAACAACTCTATTTAAATATATTTTGAAACTCTGATGAAATAGTTAAATTTATAAAAAACCAATTTACCAAAACTGACACAAGAAGAAGTAGAAAATTTTAAAACTTTTTATTAAAGTAATTAACAAAACTTTTAATAAAATGGCTTTTTTCAAAGGAAACTTTAGGTACAGATAATTACACTGCTGAATTATATTCAACCCTTAAGGAAGAAATATATCAAATTTTACACTAGTTTTAAACTAGAGGAGATACTTTTCAGTTCATTTTAGGAGGTTATCATTATTCTGGTGACAAACCTGACCTAGACATTATGAGAAAATAAAATTAAAGAACCACGACCATCAAGAAAATAGCTGTAGAAACTCTTAATGAAATATAACGTTCAAATCCAACAATGTAAACAATAGATAACATATCATGCTCAAATATGATTTATTTAAAAAATATATAAGGAGGTTTAACATTGAAAAGTTAGTCTAATTCACCATAATAGAATAAGGGAGAAAATACATAATCATTCTGATAAATACAGAAAATGCACTTGACAAAATTCAACATCTAATATCTATTTGTCTTAAAAATGTGAAGCAAATTAGAAATAGCGGGAACTTCCTCCACTATTAAAGTACATATATGAAACATGTACAGCTGGTATTATACATGGTGGAATATTAACATGTATATACTAAGACTGAGAACAAAATTACAAAAGTAAAGTGTTTTGTTTCATTTGAGAGAGAGTGTGTGCACGAAAGCTGGGTGGAGTTGGGGGCAGCACATGGAGGGAGAGAGAGAGAGAAAATCTTAAGTAGGCTCCATGCCCAGCCTAGAGCCCACACCAGGGCTCATTCTCTCAATGCTGACATCACAACCTGAGCCTAAATCAAGAGTTTGATGCTTAACCAACTGATTTATCCAGGCATCTCCAAAAACTCAGTTCTAACTCCCATCTCTTCAATATTGTCTCTTGTCAGTGTACTTGGTAAAGTTAAAAAAAAAAAATCATAATAAAAATAATCATAATAAATAAGTAAATAAATAAAGGAGGTGGAGATAAAAATTTCAGAGGAAAAATACAACTGTTTTTATTCATACATGACATGATTAAGTGCATGGAACTTCTCCAGTAATTTACATAGTAGTTTCAAACTGGAAACACCTAAAATGTGCATCACAGGGTGTTGAGAGACCGTTCTATCTGGTTATTCTGCATGTCTTAATGAAGAAATGTATCTAATTTTACACTGCTTCTATGTAGTGCACTTTTACTTCACATACTTTTATGTCTTATACCAGCTTTTTTTCTGGACTGTCTTTTCAAAGATGTTTGTGTAAAAAAGTCTTGGGATGCAGAGACAGTATCTCACTGCAGGATAGAGGACAGATGTATTTTCTGTTTATCATAATAAAGATAAAACATCTCCAAGGAGAAGATTGAGCAGGTTCCCTAGCATCTGTACCCACCCAAGGGGATTTGGAGGTGGATCAAGAAAAATTGATGCAAACATTAATTTCATGCCTCTCTTCTGCCATGAGTAATAAAGTGCTTTCACTCCGATCCAGGACTCTTTTAGTCCTGTCAGCACTTACAAAACTGGGACAAGCTAATTCGTTAGCTTGTAAGGAGGGTAAAATCTCTTTTTCCATTTCCTGACAGTGATAAAATAGATAATCCAGGCAATACATAATCAAATATTATTTAGCAATTAGAAAGAAATAAATGGATAATACATTCAGCAACAGAGATGGCTCTCGAAGAGCACATTGTGCAAAAGGAGGCAGACAGAAATGTCTACAGATAGTGAGATGAATTTGTGTGAGCCATAGAACTGGTAACACTGTAGCAATGGAAATCAGATCTGTTGCCTACCTTGGTAACTTTGGTCTTTGACTGGAAACCCAGAATAGGAAACTTCTATGATAGATATCTTTTGTATCTTGATTGGAGTGTTAACTGGTGGATGTAAACATTTGCTGAAACTCATTAAATTGCACATTTTAGATTTATTGCTTTTATCTCAATGTAAAAGAGTATTCAAACGTCTGGGGTCTACCTTAAAAGTCCAGCATACCCCACATTTTGCCACCATTATACTCCTCTTGAGGGCTCATTTCTACTTATCTTTTGACCTGTGGAATTATAGGGGTCCCTCTTTATTCAATTAGAGTTTGTGAAACTTCTCTTTATTAGGCTTTCTACTCTGCAATATAAATTAAATAAGCTTTGACAAAGGTCAGGATTCTCTGCATTCATTTGTTTGGTGTGACAGCTGGCTAAACACGCCCAGCTTTGTGTCTATGAATAGTTCATCTCAGATCCTCAGACTTTACAAAGAGTTTGCAAAGACAGATGAGATGGTGACATTTTATAAAGAATTAGGGAGAGATTTAGATTTGCCATCATTTTGTTGCTTTTGGGGGATCCACTTTGCACTTGCTGTGATCTCTTCAGTACTCATGTTCTTTCTGCAATTTTACAAAATGCTCTGAACAAGATGCAGAAGTAGTGATACTGGAGATGGTTTTTAGAGATCAGTCTTAAAATTAGGTCCATTTACTAGAGTAGAAATAGACATACTGTACTGGATGGTGATAACATTAAGTGCACATTGGTAGCATATCCCGATATGCATTACCACACAATAAGTTAGATCAGTTTCACCAGCTTCACCCATGTTCTGATTTCATACTGCATTGTGGAAGGGCCAAAAGGTACCTCCCTTTGTTTCTTAGACCCCTGAATTCACGCAGAAAGTAGCAAGTGCAGCAATTTTATTTTCCCAAAATAGCAGCACTCAGTCGTAGTGCTCTTAGATGTTGATTCCAAGAACCTATTAAAAAAGTCTTCAGAGAATTAAATTATGTTTAAATTGAATGAGTGTCATTTTCCGTGGCTTTGCCTTGTCCCTGTAACCCTGGATAAGCTGAGTGCAATAACCTATGGGAGTTCTGGTCACAGGTTGAGTGTCGCACTAATGATCTCAGGTCAGAACTTGCATTTTCATCTGAGATACACTTAAGCCTCTGGTATTTCCAGTCTTCAAAAGCTCTCAGCACAACAGGAGTTCTTAACCTTACATGATGTGTTTTTTATTTTTAATCCTTGTCTCTCCTTGTTTGACAGGGAAAGGTCCTATGCCTGGGTCATTTTCTGTGACTTTCTTTTTCTTACTTCCTAAGTGCCCAGCAAGTGGCAGGCAACGTTTACCAGGTCACTCTGACCTGGTGCAAAGTAGTTTTTCTCTAGTGAAGGCAGGGAGGCCGTGGGGGGTTCAGATGGACCCAAGGATGCTTGCTAAACCATTGCCAAGTTTAAATCCTGTAGGTAAGGAAAATGTTTTAAAGTTGCTCTGAGGCTCACCTTCAAACTCCATGGTTTAGGTGAATCCAGATTTGATATATTCTCTTGATAAAATAAATTATGCCCTGGAGATTTTTCAAAAAGCACTGTTAGAAGTATCTTTCTATGTTTTGTGTTAAAATAAATTTCCATAATTCATTGCCTCGGCACCAACTGTTAAAAATAATGGGAAGAATAATAGCAATGGCGGGGCAGGAGACTAATCGACGTGGCAAGTATAATTAGTACCGTGTGGGAAAGTGCCGGTGTGGGCAAGGAACAGCTCTCCAGTAAATAAGCTGTATTTATTACTCTGTGCACTTCCTCAGCCACCAACATTTGTTCTTACAATGTGTTCATATTAAAAGGGGATTTAATTTCCTATTTCAGTGGCTCTCTCTTAACTTTTGAAGGAACCACTTATGGTAAATTCAGAATTTCACCAAGACGTTGGTGAGGCATTGCTGGCTCACCCACAGCTACCCGCACTTCAAATATGACTTTTTTCTGTCTCTAGGATGTGGCCTTCAGTACCTTAGCATCTGAACTCTGATGTTGACAGACCACAGAAAGAGAGAGATCTATGTCTTAGAACCCATTCATATTAGCCAGAATCAACCTGTCAATGAATATTGAATATATTAATATAACAATAATACAATAATATAATAGCATTACTGTTCTTTCATCAGTTTATACTAGGAAGTAGGAACAATATCATGTTTATTTGCAGGACCAGTTACTCCCTTATTAGGGACAACATGCATGGAAAAATCAAGAAAAAACATAAAGTTAAAAGAGAAAAATCATAAATTTGGTAGAAAGTGAATAAGCAATGAGTTATTTATGGAACTGAAATGGTTAGTGTTCTCACCTTTATAACCTAAAAAGACTTGATATACACAGTGCAGTATTCAAAGTTTGTGGGCTGATTCCCTGTCCATTGCATAGTGTTTAAATAGATATGAACAGTGTTCACTTGCAGGTTTCTCATTATTTTATAAATGTCCAGCCCTTACTAATTTTTTTTTCTGTTTCATATGTTATTTTCCTAAATATTTTGTTGCCCCCAAGTCAGGAAGTTATTGCTGTCGCTGGAGTCCACACACCCGCGGTAGCCACCACCTGGTTCTCTTTCAGATACTCTGTTACCAGTCACTGCTGCCCTCTAGACAACTCCTTGGAAGGTAGGATGGCCTCCCCTTCCATTCTGTCTCCCAGTATCACGCTGTTGCATCCCACTCCGAGTCTAAAAAAAGTAGTTGGCAGGATTTGATCCTCGTGGCACCCACGGGAATATAGATGGACAGCGCTTGGAGCCGAGAGACCCTTGACATTCTCCGATACAAGGTCTTGCTCATAATTGGGATGAGAAACTATGAGAATTGGTTGTATCATGGGTTGAGGAGGGTCCTTCACAGATTTTAGACATCCTTGTCAGGGCTTGAAGAAGTCATTGATTTGTTAAGAAGAGACAAGGCAAATAATACATTTCGACTGTAAAGGGTTTAATGTAGAATTAGGAGCTGAAATGATTTCGGAAGAGTGGGAGGAACAGAAGCCAAGGAACGTGCCGCTAAGGATTATGGAAGCTGGTGCTCAAGGGCAGGGAATCCAGCAACCAAGATTTCAACAAAAAACATGAGAGCTCCCCGCCCAGCTGTCAGGAATCTCATTTTGCCCACATGTGGCTGCAGTGGCCTCTGGAGAATGCTGGTGTCCACTTTTTTTCCTGTCTTGTAAATGTCACACAAACTCTTCTAACTGGCGAACTCCATCCCAGGAAAAGGATTCTAGAAAATGCAGCCCCTGGCTTTTCCACTCACTGCAGGGAGCTGTGTAGATGGTGGTGATGTTGGGTTGACAACAGACCACCCAGAACCGGGTCAGAGTAGGGTCCAGACCATCGGCATTCGTGTTTGTACCCATCTGTGTGTGTCTGTACTTCAGTCTGCATGTGTGAGAGCTTGCCTGCTTTGTGAGCTCTCACCCTAGCTTAAAGTAAAACTTTTTTAACCTAAGTCTAGTTTTCTCCCACTAAAATATAACCGTGGTTGGTTTCAGTCTCCATTCAAATGACTTGTTCTCAAGGATCATACAAGGATTTTAAAAAGAGTTGAGGGCACCTGGGTGGCTCAGTCAGGTCGGTGTGGGCTCAGTTTGTGATCCTGGGGTCCTGGGATTGAACCCTGTGTCAGCAGGGAGCCTACTTCTCCCTCTCCCCTCCCCTTGCTTGTTCTCTTTCTCTCTCTCAAATGAATTAAATTTTTTAAGAAAGTATAAAAAAATAAAATTAAAATAAAGGAGAGTTGAATCTGCCACAGAATCAATGTAGAAAGGATTTCCAGGCAATATCTTCCTTAGAAAATCCTGGATAAATGGTAAGAACTGTACATAAGTACCATATATATACATATATTACATATCACATATGATATTTATGTAAGAATACACATATATACATAATATATGTTTAATATATATATACATATATATGTATATATATATAGAGAGAGAGTGTGTGTGTGTGTGGGGGGGGGTTATACACTTTTTAACATATGTTTTTTGAAAGTTGAATACTGAAAAACTAAATCATAGTCAGCAACCTTCTACAACTTTTGACAGAAATTGTCAGTGTGTTTCAAGGAAAGCCTTTCAGTTATGTGTACATAATTAATGCTGATTAGACTGGCCAACATGTAGGTTTTCTTTACAGGCAAGTGAAAGAAACCGAGCTTACCCAAGCTTATTTCTCAGGAGTCAAACTTCAGTGACTAAAGATTTACACCCAGAGATACATTTCAAAAGACAGAAATTATTATTGAGGGACTGTTTCTACCCAAACGTCTTCATTTATGTCTCTTTTATTGCTCACCTGTGGCTATGGAATTTTATTTTCTCTTTTTCTTTTGTCAGGTTAAAAAAAAAATAATAATATATAAATAAAGAGAAAAAGGAAAAGGCTTGGGAATCTCTTCTCTTGAGTGGCCTTCCTTATCTGAGTTTTCATACCCACATTAAAGGAAGCTGTCCCAGTTTACATGTAAACAGAACAAATATCTGTCTTTTCTATTCAGGATAGATTCTATTTTTAAGCATAAACCCCTTTGAAACCAATTAATACTAGGTATCTGACCTACATAACAGTTTCTGAACTCCTTACTCTGTTTTTCTCCTTCTTTTTGTTTTTAAAGCAACACAGTTGCTCTTAGGTCTTTGTATCGATTTCATGGGTAATTTTCTCAGTGTGTATGTATTATTTGAAACAGATTTCCAAAAAGCTCTTTAAGCAGTATTTTTACCCTACTTAATACTTTTTTATCGTGTCCCATAATGCTGGAGTCGATTTATGTATTTGAGCTGACAATGTAAAATGTCTGTAGCTACATATGTTGATCCCACAGTAAGTTTGCCATATTCTTCCTTCAAAGAAGTTCTGAGGGGGAAGAAAAGTTCTTCTCTGTTCCTGTGTTCTAGATCTGTGTCCTTGTTTTATTGTTGTTTTCTTCTGGCCTCTGTATTCTGTGTCTTTTCCGACTGAGGACCATTCCTCTGTGATCTTACTTTTCGGTGTCTTTTGTTGTAACCTTTGTGTGGATAAAAAATGATCACATTTAGATTTGTTCCATCTCTGGGTCTCTGCATTTTATTTTATTTTATTTTTTAAGACTTTATTATTTATTTGTTTGTTTGTTTGTTTGTTTAGTGGGGACGGGTTCAAAGGAAAAGGGAGAGCTAGCATCTCAAGCAAACTCTGGGCTGAGCATGAAGTCTGACACAAGGCTTAGTCTTCCATTCCTGAAATCACGACCTGAGCTGAAATCAAGAGTCAGAGGCATCATCAACTGCCTGTGTCTCTGCATTATAAAAGAAAACCTTTTTTTTTTTAAATTTTTTTAAAAATTTCAGTGCTCCAGAATTCATTGCTTATGCACCACACCCAGTTCTCCATGCAGTACGTGCCCTCCTTAATAACCATCATCAGGCTCACCCAACCTCCTATCCCCCACCCCTCCAAAGCCCTCAGATTCCATAGTCTCTCATGGTTTGTCTCTCCCTCCAATTTCCCCCAACTCCCTTCTCCTCTTTTTTAAAAATAAATTTCAATAGCTTTACCAAAAGGGTAATGTCTAGAGGTGCAATTTTCAGCATCATTTGTAGTGCTGGGAAAAATATTTTTGTGAAGGAGAAGATTATTAATTCCGGGACCTTAAACATATGTGCATAAATATTGGCCATGTTGGAGCACCTGAGTGGCCCAGTCAGTTACGCGATTTAGGATTGTGAGGTCAAGTGCTTTGATGGGCTCTGTGCTGGGTATGAAGCCTGCTTAAGATTCTCTCTCTCTGCCCCTCCTCCTGTGCTCACATTGTCCTTCTTTTAAAAAAAAGAAAAAGAAAAATTGGCTGTGTTCTAAATAAAAAGAGTTTTAAAGGGATGCCCATCCTTTTATCTTTCTTTGAACATTCAATAGAGGAGAAATTTTACTGAGTAACCTTGATGATCACAGGATATTATTGAACAACATGCTTTTTAACTCCCAGAATGATTCTAGAAATTTTACAGTTTCTTTGTAGGATTGTAATGATATAAGCTAATCCAGGGGCTTTATGTCTAACTATGTATCTGCTCTTGATATCTTTACATCCTCTACTAGAGTGTCTGTATACCCTTTAGGGCACCTCTATAAATTGACTCTCTGGCATGCTCCTTGGCATTTCTCTTTCCCCAGTTCCCCATTTATGTCTAAATCCAGAATCCTTTGGGATTCATCTTCCACATAGAACAGTACACTACAGTGAACACCCATGTGAAAACAACCCCTCTCGAAAAACAAAACATACTTTTTTGACATACTCCTTTGAGGGCTTCTTGTATCTTCCTTCAGAATCACATACTTCTCCCTCCAACATACTCCAAGATAACATCTTTTTAAAGCTTTTTGTTCATCATTACTGCATTTCTTTGTTAAGTATACACATGCATTTTAAAAGTTATGCCTGCATATATATATATATATATATATATATATATATATATACTGTATATATTAACATTTAAACATTCTACATAAATAGAATTATTGTTGAAACGTGGTTTTTTTTTACTCAAAAAATGTATTTGTGTCACTTGAGATGTTCAGCAGATTTTATTTTCCTAAGGGCTGGGACAGTCTTTCTTATCCTAAATGCTTCTCTTACCATGTGACTTTGACAGTCCTCCTGAGAGGCATCTGAGGGATCCCTTGTCTTGAATCAGGGTGGGAACTTCTGATGTCTCTGACCAATAAAAAAAAAATACAGAAGTATTCTATGTGACTTCTGAGGTAGATCATAAGAACAATACAGCTTCCATTCTACTCTCGATTTTGAGGTGCTTGCTCAAGGGAAATCAGCCACTCTCATAGCAGGAAACCAACACTAGTCCATGGAGAGAGACCCATGGAGAATTCTCAAGAGAGGAATTGCAGATGATCAGTTGACAACCAGCCTCAGTGGGTCTGGACATAAGCATAGTTTTAGATAGCAATGAGTCCCGTCTTCCAGTCTACCAACAGAGGCCTCAGACAAGATAGAAGAGGGATAAACCATTTCTACTCTGTTTTAGCTGAATTCTGACCAATGCAAACCAAGTAGCATATAAAATGATTGTTGTACATTGCTAATTATTGAAAAATGATGATATGAAACCATACATATATCTACTTCATTTATTATAATTACTGTACATTATTAAATTATTTGAATATATCATAATTTATAAGTTTATTCTCTTGCTAGCCACTTAGTTTCACTTGTTTTATACAAAGTTGCTAATAACATTCATCAACACATCTCTGTGTGCATTTGCAGAAGTTCCTCTGGTGGCATATAATTAGGAGAGGAATTGCCTTTGTCCCAAAATATGCATATCTTCAGCCTTGCCAAATACGTTGTCAAATGCTCAATGAGAGGTTCTAATTTGTATTTCTGCCTGTGATATATGAGTTTTTATTGTCTTATAACCTAATTTTAGAAATATTTTATTTATTTATTTGATAGAGAAAGAGAGAGCACACAAGCATGGGAAGCAGCAGACAGAGAGAGGGAGAAGCAGGCTCCCTGCTTAGCAAGGAGCCCAGTGCAGGGATTGATCATGATGGGAGTGAAAAGCAGACGTTTGACTGACGGAGTCACTCAGGAGCCCCTCCTATATACTTTTATTTACATTTTATTTTATTTATTTTTATTTATTTATTTATTTATAAGTTTTAATTTATGTATTTATTTGAGAGAGAGAAAGTGGGAGAGAGAAGGAGAGAGAATCTGAAGCCATCTCTGCCCCTGAGCACATAGTCCCTGGGGCTCAGTCCCAAGACTGGGGGATCATGACCTGAGACAAAACCAAGCTTTGGACATTTAATTGACTGAACCACCTGGGCACTTCTAGCTAAATATAATTTTTAAGTAAAAATTTGGTATGTAAACCAACCTATTTCTTTGATCGTAATATTACCTTTGGATTAAATTTTCCTAATTACTCTTGAGGTTTAGCAGGATTTTATGTTTATATTGTGCATATAATTTAAATATATTCTAACATAAAGGAATTCATGAATCTCAGGGCACCTGGGTGGCTCAGATGGTTGAGCATCTGACCCTTGGTTTTGCCTCAGGGCATGATCGTGCAGTCGTGGTATGGAGCTCCACATCAGGCTTCATGCTCAGTGTGGACTGTGCTTTGGAGTCTTTCTTCCAGCCCTACCCCTCTGCTCTTCCTTACTCTCACTCTCTCTCTCTGTAAAATAAATAAATAAAATCTTTAAGAAAGAGAAAAAGAATTCATGAATCTCTTGGATAGACCACAATTAATCATGTTTTTCTTTGAACTGTTTCAGCTTGACTAATTTTCTTCTCTATTTTTTGTTCTACTATTAAAATAATATTTTATATCTTAATTTCAAAATTAAGATCCATCCCAAATTTCCTTTCCTTTTTTTTTTTTTTAAGATTTTATTTATTTATTTATTTGACAGAGAGAGAGGTGACAAGCAGAGAGCGGGGGAAGCAGGCTCCCCGCTAAGCAGAAAGCCTGATGTGGGGCTTGATTCCAGAACCCCAAGATCATGACCTGAGCCAAAGGCTGAGCCTTAACCTACCTACTGAGCCACCCAGGCGCCCCCCAAATTTCCTTTCTTAAACCATAATTACTTTCTTATGGTATCAAGTCTATATTAATATCATAACATGAATTACAAAGAGATCTCTTTTAACTCTATTCACTTTTGAAAACTTCAAGGCCATATTTCATTGAAATATGCTCAATTATAAATTTAAATACTTCAACAATTACAGATATATTTTCTTGAGTCAATTAAGTATTTTTATATATTTGAAGTAATTTTCCATTTAATTTCTGTTCAGATTTGCCTAGAAGTCATTAATTTCAGTAGTGTTTTAGAGTTTTCAGGGAACCAGCTTGTACCTATTTTGCTACATTTTTTTTCTAAATATTTTACTACTTTTGGTGTTATTTTGAATGAAATCTTTTAAACATAATTTCATAATGTTATCACTATTGTGTAGAATTACAATAGATTATTTTGTATGTGATCTATATCCTGCCACATCACTTAACTTGTTTATTACTTATAATAGCATCTATAAATACTATAGTAAATAGTATTTCTGAAGTAGTAGTGATTTCTTGGATTTTCTGTATAAAAGATCATGTCCTCTGCAAAGAGAGATACTTTCACTTCTTACTTTCCCATTTTGATTCCTTTGATTTATTCTTCTTACCTAATGGTCCGGGCTAACATTTTCAGTGAAATGCTAAAAAGAAATGACAGTAGCAGACATCATTATCTTGTTCCTATTGTTAGAGGGAAAGCATTTAGTTTTTTACCAACAATATGATATTACTTGTGGGGATTTTTGTACATGGATTTTATCAGTTTGCGTAAGTTTCCTTCCGTATGTAATTATTGAGATTTTTTTAAATCACAAAGGATGTTGAATTCTATAAATTGTTTTTTCTACATATATTAAGATAATCATGTTGTTTTTGTCCTTTATTCTGTAGATATAATATACTAAAATTATTGGTTTTGGTTGTTAAACCAATTATAGAATAAATCTCAGTGTGTTATGGTATATGATTCATTTGATTTACCTCTAGACTCCATCTGCTAGTATTTTGTTGAAGATTTTTCAGTATAAATTATGAAATATTGTTCTGTAGTTACCTTTTCTTATACATGATTACTATATGTTATCAAGTCCTCTGAATGTTTCACAACTTATAAATTTATTCTACTGTTGCTAGACACTGAGTTTGTTTTTTTCTACATTTTATGAAACTGCTAATAGCATTCATAAACATACCTGATTTTTCTATCAGAAGATATCCACCTCAGAGAATAAATTGAGAAGTATCCTTCTTCTTGTTTTTGGAAAACTTGTGAAGAATTGATGTTAATTCTTTAAATGTTTAGTGGAACTTTCCAGGCACCTGGGCCTTTGCTTTCATTGTGGCATTTTTTTTTTTTAAATTTCTGGTCAAATTCTCAGCAAAATATTAGCAAATTGAGTCCAACAATACATTTAAAAAGTCATTGATCACATCAAGCAGAATTTATTCCAGAAATGCAGATTGAAGTTCATTATTCACAAATCAAACAGCGTGGTACATCACATTAACAAGAGAAAAGAAAAACTCATATCATCATTTCTATAGATGTAGAAAAATCATTGACAAATTATAACATTCATTCATGACTAAAACTCTCAACAAAGTAGCTTAAAAGAGACATATCTCATCAGAATAAAGCTCTTATCTGGAAATGCACAGCTAACATCATACTTTATGCTGAAAAACTGAGAGCTTTTTCTTGAAGATCAGGAGCAAGACAAGTATATACACTCCAACCACTTTTATTTAACATAGTACTGAAGTCCTAGTCACAGCAATCAGACAAGAAAAAGAAATAACAGACATCCAAATTGGCAAAGAAGTAAAACTTTCACTATTTACAGATACCATGGTATAATATATAGAAAACCTTAATGACTCCATCAAAAAGCTATCAGAATTGATAAATAATTCAGTAAATTTGCAGGATACAAAATCAATATACAGAAATTAGTTGCATTTCCATACACTAATAATTAAGTATCAGAAAAAGGGATTAAGAAAACAATTCCACTTACAATTGCACCAAAAAGAGAAAAATACCTAGGAATAAACTTAACCAAGAAGGTGATAGATCTGTAGTCTGTAAACTATAAAGCACTAATGAAAAAAATTGAAGATGATACAAACAAATGGAGAGATATTCTATGTTCATGGATTGGAAAAAATAATATTGTTAAAATGTCCATATTCTCCAAAGCAATCTACAGTTTATATACCTAAGATATTATACAATTGCTTCTTAAGGCGGATAAGAAGAGAAAGGAGAATATGCAATCAGACTGTGTTTACCTACATTATTACCTTTACCAGTATTCTGTGTGTGCATTCAGTTTACTTTATAGAATCACCTACGTTCAACCTGGCCAAAACTTCCTTTACTATTTCTTGTTAGGTGGGGCTTAACAGCAAGGTTGGTTGGTTTGTTTTTGTTAATCTGAGCAGGTCTTTATTTTGCCTTCATTTTAAAGTGGGGCCTATTAGTTGTTAATTTTTTTTTTTTTTAACCGACATAGCTGGCTTATATGAATGAAGTTTATTTCTACTGCCGTTTACAATCTCTGATGTCATTCCTGATAGGGCACAGGCTGGGACATTCTCACAGTCATCCTGGCATGACAGAGGTCTTGGCTGGGTGCCTTTGACTGATCTCTCTGGTAAGCTGTTTTGTTGGTATTACACCCATCTGTCCACCTACAGCAATTGCTGGCTCATGACTTTATTGCTTTCAACAAAGTTGTGACCATAAATTGCCATGCCATAAGAAACAATGAAATTTAGGCTTTTTTGCAGGGTGGTTTTTGAGACTAATTTTTGAGTCTCGTTTCAATCCCAGGGAGGTTTTTGTTTTTGTTGTTGTTGTTGTTGTTAACATATAAAATGTATTATTTAGGGGCACCTGGGTGGCTCAGTGGGTTAAGCCTCTGCCTTCGGCTCAGGTCATGATCCCAGGGTCCTGGGATCGAGCCCCACATCGGGCTTTCTGCTCTGCAGGGAGCCTGCTTCCTCCTCTCTCTCTGCCTGCCTCTCTGCCTACTTGTGATCTCTGTCAGATAAATAAAGAAAAAATCTTTAAAAAAAAATGTATTATTTACCCCTGGGGTACAAGGCTGTGAATCATCAGGCTTACACATTTCACAGCACTCACCATAGCACATACCCTCCCCAATGTCCACAACCCAGCAACCCTATCCCTCCCTGCTACCCCCAGCAACCCTCAGTTTATTTCCTGAGATTAAGAGTCTCTTATGGTTTGTCTCCTTTCCCGATGCCATCTTGTTTTCATTTTTTCCTTCCCTACCCCCCATAACTCCCCACCCTGCCTCTCAAATTCCTCAATATCAGAGAGGTCATATGATAATTGTTATTCTCTGATTGACTTATTTCACTCAGCATAATATCCTCTAGTTCCATCCATGTCATTGTAAATGGCAAGAATTCATTTCTTTTGATGGCTGCATAGTATTCCAATGTATATATATACACCACATCTTCTTTATCCATTCAACTGTTGATGGTCATCTAGACTCTTTCCATAGTTTGGCCATTGTAATATTGCTGCTATAAACACTTGGGTGCACGTGCCCCTTCAGATCACTACATTTGTATCTTTAGGGCAAATACCCAGTACTGTGATTGCTGGGTTGTAGGGTAGCTCTATTTTCAACTTTTTGAGGAACCTCCATGCTGTTTCCCAGGGAGCTCTTCTTATCTGTCTTTTTCAATGATTCTCTCTGTTATCCTTGTATCTGATCTATAGTTGAACCTGTTTGTCTTCCTGGAACTATAAATCTTCTCTTTATTCACTGTTTTCAGTAATGTCCTCAGGCTTGAACTTCTTCACATATTGTCTGTTCCAAAAAAGTTAGTTCCTTTGGAAGGAGCTTCAGAACTCTCTGTTCTTATATCTTGCCTCTCTCTGAATAAGGCACCTGCATCGCTTTTCCAGAGTCAGGAGAGGAACCATGTTTCAATTCCCTCAGAATGCCATCCCTGCTTTACAAGCAGAGTGCTAGCAGTGTGATAGCTTCTGGTCTTCATGCCTCATATCTCATGGTATGAGGCCTTCATCCTTTGAGTAAACTCAAGTAAGGGTACATGTGGCTCCATATTGTCTAACTTCCATACTTGGGGGAAAGCTTCCACCTTATGAGTGGAGGAAGGGAGCCTGTGATCTCTCAGCCATTCTTTTTTTTTTTTTTTTTTAAGATTTTATTTATTTATTTGAGAGAGAGACAGTGAGAGAGAGCATGAGATGAGAGAAAGTCGGAAGGAGAGGCAGACTCCCCTTGGAGCTGGGAGCCCAATGCAGACTCCATCCCAGGACTCCGGAGTCATGACCTGAGCAGAAGGAAGTTGCTGAACCAACTGAGCCACCCAGATGTCCCTCTGAGCCATTCTGTCTTGGAATCTTTCCTACAGCTTGCAGCTGGGGTTAATGTGGAATAGTGAGAAGTGCAACCTCATGAAAGCTGCTTAACATCTTGTAATGCACTACTTAGGCATCAGCGAAGAGCTTGACAGAAAAAGCACCTTGGAATGTGGTGCTCAATTCAATAGTATCCTATTTCTTGATCATCTGGGACACTCAAATTATGCTGCCGTGGTACATTTCTGAGATTTTCAAATATGTGTGTGTGTCCATATATTCATGTTCATAGCCTCACCATTTCATTTTAGTGGGGAGGCTTGTTATTGGCTGAAAGGTGAGAATCTAAATTCAGAACAGTTAGATATGGATCATTTCATTGTTTTCTATTTACTTTTCTCTTTCTTCATTGAGACATAAATTATTAAAATTAATTTTTATTTTCAGCCTTACCAACTTTTAAGATATGTTTAGTTATTCACAATTCTGTTGTATTTAGAAAATAAGTCCTGACTACCAGTCATTTTATGAATGGTTTTGAGAATTGATTTACTACTTTAATCAAATATTCTGTATATACTTGGAAAAAATGTATTACCTTTAAGTGATTCTTTCAAGGGTTAACTATATCATCAAGTTCTTTTTACTTGTGTTCTTCAAATTTTTTATTTCTCCAGGACAATTATTTAATGTTCATCATCTATCAATAAGCCTGAGAATTATGTTAAAATACTCACACATCATGTAAAATTTATCAGTTTTTTTTTATTCTGTTATGTGGTGATTACAAATTTTGAAGCTTTAGGATGAATACAAGTTATCTCTCTTAATTCTTTCCTTTAAAAAAAAAATCCAAATTTTTATATTTGTATACCAGCTTTCTTTTGAAGTATATCTGTCTCATTTTTTTTCTATCCTTTTAGCTTTGAATATTTAACATTTTAGTATTTCATAAGTATATATATTTTTTCATTTTATTTTACTTTATTTTATTTTATTTCTTTTTAGTGTTCCACCATTCATTGTTTATGCACCACACCCAGTGCTCCATGGAATACGTGCCCTCCTTAAGACCCACCACCAGGCTTACCCAACTCCTCCCCTCCAAAATCCTCAGTTTGTTTCTCAGAGTCCACAGTCTCTCATGGTTTGTCTCCCCTTGCAATTTCCCCCAACTCACTTCTCTGCTCCATCTCCCAATATCCTCCGTGTTATTCCTTATGCTCCACAAGTAAGTGAAACCATATGATAATTGACTCTCTGCTTGACTTATTTCACTCAGCATAATCTCTTCCAGTCCCATCCATGCTGATACAAAAGTTGGGTATTCATCCTTTCTGATGGAGGCATAATACTCCGTGGTATATAGGGACCACATCTTCCTCATCCATTTGTCCATTGAAGGGCATTTTGGTTCTTTGCACAGTTTGGCGTCTGTCCGTTGCTGCTATGAACATTGGGGTACAAGTGGCCTTCTTTTCACTACATCTGTATCTTTGGGGTAAATACCCAGTAGTGCAGTTGCAGGGTTATAGGGAAGCTCTATTTTAAATTTCTTAAGGAATCTCTACACTGCTTTACAAAGTGGCTGCACCAACTTGGATTCCCACCAACAGTGTAAGAGGCTTTCCCTTTCTCCACATCCTCTCCAACACATGTTGTTTACTGTCTTGTTGATTTTGGCCATTCTAACTGGTGTAAGATTGTGTCTCAATGTGGTTTTGATTTGAATCTCCCTGATGGCTAATGATGATGAACATTTTTTCATGTGCCTGTTAGCCATTTGCATGTCTTCTTTGGAGAAATGTCTGTTTATTTCTTCTGCCCATTTTTTGACGTGATTATCTGTTTTTTGTGTGTTGAATTTGAGGAGTTTCATAAGTATATCTTATAATGATAGCTACATTCCAGATTTTAAAAAATACTTGGTATAATTTAAATGGTAGTATGATTTTTGTGTTGCTCATATGTTGACTGTACTCTTTTCTTTATTGAAAAAGTATAATTTACATTGTGTGTGTGTGTGTGAGTATGTGTGTGTGTGTATATATGACTAAAGACAGTAGGATTTTTAAAAAAATTTAAATTCAATTAATTAATATACAGTGTATTATTCGTTTCAGAGGTAGAGGTCAGTGATTCATCAGTTGTATATAACACCTAGTGCTCATTATGTCATGCACCCTCTTTAATGCCCATCATTCAGTGACCCCATCAAGCTCCAGCAACTGCCCCAGCAACCCTCAATTTGTTTCCTATAGTTGAGTCTCTTGGTTTTTATCCTTCTCTGATTTCATCTTACTTTACTTTTAACTCCCTTCCCTTATGGTTTATTTTTAAAGTGCCACATAGAATGAAATCATAATTATCTTTCTCTGATTGGCTTATTTCGCTTCACATAACACCTCCTTGTTCCATCTACCTCATTGAAAATGGTAAGATTTCATTTCTTGGTGGCTGAGTAATACTCCATCATACACACACATACATCACACAGATACATCACCCCCCCCCCACATCTTTATCCTAAAGACACTTCGGAATTCTGATCTGCTTTACATTTTTTCTACTTGCTTATAATCAAAGTTGTTACTTTCCTTACATGCTTTGTAATTTGTGACTTTGTGCTTAATGCTTGTTTAGCAAAGTACCACTTCAGTGTGAAAATTGTGAAGACTGTGGTGAAGTAGGAATCTGTAGAAAGGATTTGGAATCATGTCTGCCATTTGTTCAGAGTGTAACAAGTAAGTGATCCATTTAAGATCTCTTCCATGTTTAGAGTGCCCAGGTACATTCAGATGGTATGAAACCAAACCTTAAATTTACAGTGGATATGGCTTACAGTTATAAATTCTGACTGCAGTGAAGTTTATATCCTCCCCGGCTCTACCGTAGACATAAAAGTGATATGGATCTCTTCTTTATAATGGGCTGATTTTTCATAACGAGGTTACCCTTCCCACATGATGTTCACCTAAGTGCTCTTCCTTTTTATGAAGTATCATGGTCACACCCACTGCATCCAAGGACATGAGGCTTTATCTTTTCTTTCTCCCCCAATGGGTCATCAAAATCCATACTATAAGTTACAAAGAGCAACACATCTCTCCTGGGAGCTACATCATCAATGGAAGTTTGCCACACTGATTTTCAATTTCCCTGTCATTTATCTTTAAGGATCTTATTCATTTATTTCAGAGAGAGAGAGATTGAGTAGAGTTGGAGGCAGGGGAGAGGGAGAAGCAAGCTCCCTGCTGAGCAGGGAGCCTGATTTTGCGGCTTGATCCCAGGACCCTAAGATAATGACCTGAGCCAAAGGAAGACACTTAACTGACTGTCCCATCCAGATGCCCCTCCTTGTCATTTTCCTTTAAACTGAAGTTTCTATTTCTTTCTGTAAGTTCAACTATGTTTTACTTTCAACCTTACTTTGGAAGACATTTACAACATCTAGTACACCATGTTGCCATCTCATCTTAAGTCATTCTACAGACAGCAACCAAAATTATCTTTTCAGAAGGAAAAATCCCACACTTGCAATCCTTTTCATGCCTTTCTACTGATCCATGGATTAACAAAGAGCTTCCAAATAGGGTTAACCAGCCCCAGTATTCATATTTCCATGCATACTGAAGGTTCATTTTACACTATTCTTTATGTGACTTTGTTATCCAGGAATTACAGCCTCTGATCATAATTTCCAATACTGTCAAAGGGCTTTGTAATGTTCTTGTCTCTCCCTTGAATGTTCTTCCTTCTTTCCCTCCCCTGGTTAACCTCTGCTTTCTTTCAGCTCTCCTTTGTAGCTTCACTTTCTCAAGAAAGTCTTTCTTCATTTCCTGACTTGGTCCTTCTCTCTCCTTCCCCAGCTAGTACTGTTTGACTCTCTGTTTATCTGTAGTCACTTTTACATCTTAAAATCCCATATGTATGTAAAATATTCTTTGATTTGTATCCTTTCTTCTCCTTGGGTTATAAATTCTCTAAAAACATATAGTGTATCTGTTTTTCTTTATCTTTGTTATTGCCAGTACTCAGACATCGACATTAAATACATGCGTATCTATCAGAACGAATAAACTATAAATGTGGACTATTTTTGAAGAGGAAATGTTCAGTTTTTAGCTATTCTAGTTAGAAGGGATTCCTGCTGTAAAGAGGACTAGAGGCACATCTAGAACTAACTTGCCATCTGAAGTTAGGGACTTAAGTTTCCTTGGCCAGAGCCATATGACAGACTCCTCTTCTTCTACCTCCTTCATACTTTAGTCTGCAGGGTCATATTTCTGATTTTGCTGTTTTAGCAGAGCTCCCAACCCCAGGAGTCTTGGGGATTCAGAACGCCACAATAGGTACTGATGGTTGATGTCCTGTAGGGTTATGTTGATGATCACCATATCTGGTGGCTCTTCAAAAACAATGACAATTTATTTGTAGTGCTAAAGAACATTTCAACTTTTAGTGCTGTTGGCTCTGCTCCTGGGTAATCAGGAAAGCTATATTTTTAATTTTTACCAAGGTCAGAATGATTTAACCAAACTTCAAAGCATGGACATTGTATCTGCCCCAAGCCCACATTTTACATCTGCTTTGTTAACAAAGAACCTAAAAGAAATAGTCTAGAGATAAGAGTAAGAATCTCCATAATTTTCCATACATCTGAAGCCCTGAAAACGAAAACACAGGAAGAAGTCTGTAATTTTCTGGAATGTCTTATGTCATGATGAATTGTAACACTTCATGTAAACAAACATATATGTGAGCATATACATAAAATATTGCCTTAAACATTCTTTCTTTCTCCAGAGTACTCTCTTCTTTCTGAGGATTGTATATCCCAGGAAGCTTTTCTAACTTGGACTCAAAAAAGATTTTCTTCCTTTTTTTTTTTTTTTTTAAGAGAAAAACCTAAAAGATTCATTCATCTTGCTTTGGTGGGGTTACGTGCTCCTACATGCTGTAGACTCACTCACAGGCATGGGATATATGTACAAGAGCCATAGTCTAGCAAATAGCTTATATTCTATCAGAGTCTCTAAAGAAAGCAAGTGTTGGCTTTGTTCAAGCAAATAGCATCCCCAGAAGTACAGGAAGCTTAGAAGAGTGTTAGAGAGGTTATATGGCTAAAAGACATGGTAAGCAGGTACCAGATTATATCTGCAGGTCTCTATGCAGAGAACAGAATCCATCCACAGCAATCTACCTCAGACATGGAGAGAATGGCAAGGCCAAAAGACAATTCAAGTTCAAATTATGGGAGTCACTTTTACTGGAACAGGAATGCAGAATAAGAGAGAAGAAGAAAGGAATATATCCAAGATCGGAACTTGGATCTGGTTCAAACGAGACTCAGTGAGAGTGAGTTACCACAAAAGAGACTCATGATGTTACCACAAAAGAGACTCCGTGAGAGTGAGTTGAGTGTTGGAGATAAGCAGGTGCGCCCACAGCTTGGCACTAATGGGTCATGCACCATGACCCAGTTTATCCTGCTTAGAAGAATGACTCTATCTTAAGCCCTGTAAGATTGTCAGTAGGATATTTTGGTCTCAAACTAATGGACAGGAGATCTTTATTTTCTGGTTTTCAGGAGCATTTGGTAATTTGGTTCTCTCAAAAATCAGTTCAAACTCCTTTTTCCCAGGAAAGCCTTTCCTGACTTCCTGAGTCGCCCCTGTTCTGCCACAAACTCTGCCCCCACCCATGGGGTGTCGCAGCATCCCGCCCCCCCCATGTTTCCATTAATTCACTCAATTAGTTACTTATTAATTACTTATCTATTTCTTGGCATAGTTACTACAACCCAGATACTAATCTAGAAGCCAGAGATGGAAGGTGAATTACATAGTGCCCTTGTTTGGGGATTTCTCAATCTACAACACCTGGGTATGGCCATGTGTGCAGAGAGAAGAGAACTGCAAGCTATGATGTATACCAGCTGGAAAGACAAAAGACAGAAAAATGAGTTTAGGAGATGTTACCAGAAGTAGCATTTCCACGATTCTGACACTCGCTAAAAATAACCTCCAATTGGAATGCATGTTTGTGTCAGACAGGAAAAACAAAGGGTAATAGGAAACCCACCGGGGTCTGCAGATCTGATGTCTTAAACTCACTATGAATTACTTTTGGTCTCTAACCAGGCCCTAAAGAGCAGACCTATTTAAACGTGGAAGATTTTCTACATTTCAGTAATAGCTTCAGTTGGGAGATTTTTGACTCCTATTATCTGAAGAAAAATAAAAGAATAAATTAGTTGCGACAAGAATCTGTACGAGCCATATTTAAAAAAAAAAAAATTCCCCATGGATGTAGAATGAGGTTATCCAACAGAAATGTGATATTCTTGTTAATTCTTGAGCTCCACTGGTAAATGTGCAATTAGGCAAAACATTCTCCATCACATAGCAGGCAAGAGAAGAAAGCACTGATTCAAAACACAAAGGCCCTTCCTGTTCTGGCACGAATTCTTCATCAGGATAAACCAGGTTGGATGATGACAGAGACTCTTTTGCCAGAGCCTGGATTTTCATAATGAGAGAGACGCTTTCTCCTTGTAATTACTGATAATGTTGCTGGGTGAACTGAAGACACATTGAACAGCGAATTAGATATTGCAACTCTCCATCGCAGGGCATGGAAGACAGCAGCCTTGCTGTTTACATCTCACAGACTTCAGATGCAGTTTTTGGATCAGCACACCCTGTTCTCATTTTCACTTTTATCCTTTCTCTCCTCATTTGCCCTGTGAAATATCCTTTGCACATTCTCCTGTCATCTGCATTGTCTGGAATTGTTTTCAAAATCAATACCACTATTTCATCGGGACCTTCCCTTCAGAGCACTCATCATCTGCCAGTTAGGAATAATGAAATAACTCCCTGATCTTTTTAAGCACTGCTTATTTTGCCTCAGGAATGACTTAATCCATTAAAAATGCATAGCTGCTTGACATTTGACCTAGAAAAGCATGCGCGCTGTGTGTAAGTCAGTTGGGGCTGTTTCAACCGGATATACTGGGATAGCATAGACTGGGTGGCTTAAACTACAGACATCGTTTCTCCCGGTTTGGAGGTTGGGAAGTCCAAGATCAAGGAGCCCACCGAATCGGTTCTAGGCGAGAGCGCTTCTGAAGGGCAGTAATCCCCTGATGGAGCCTCTTCTTATGCCGTTGTCTAAATTTAGACTTCCTTCAAAGCCTCCTCCCCGCACCCCCGTACAACCATATTGGGGATTAGGTTTTAAGTTATGAATTGGGGGAGACACAGACATTCAGTATAGAACATACCAGGGCAGCAAAACATCACCCCTCTGTTATAGGTCTATCCAGTCTTAGCCATGTGGGCACTTAAGTTACCACTCACTGATACATAAGCTCTGGGAAACGGTTCCTAGTGGCAGGACATTTTCAGTTTGTGAGTTTTCAGTAATTTTTTAGAACCTTTCCATGGAACCAGGAATAAACTTCATATGTACTGTTTAAATTACTTTGCATATTAAGACAGTTAATTTTGCAAAACTTTAAATATGTCTTATATAGGCAGTCCTTTCACATTCCATGTAGTGAACTTTTTCTTACTCTGCAATCCGTCGCTTGTTTTTTGAGACCAACAACTTTTTTTTTTTTTTTTTTTTAATCTCTTCATGGTCTGTTATTTCTATATTTAACACCCTGGCCCAGTTTTTCTAGCCTAGCTAAACTGAAGAGTTCAAGAGTTACTTAGGATTAACTCTTTTGAGGTTAAAACGCTTACCTGACCCCACCTTCAAAGTTTTTTGAAGACTTTACTGAATTGGAAAAGTAAATTGTGTTCTCTCATTACCCAGAGGTTCCCACTGAACAGAACAGTACTTAATTCTATCCTTGTATCCCCTGAAGTTTGAGTAGGTTCAGATTTCAGTATATGTAGCATATATTCTCTTTCAATCCAAATTGCTCCCCAGAACACTAACACCTCCAGATGCTGTTAGCTTTTCTAAAATTACCACCAATCTCTTTGGCAACTATAGAAAGGAAAGTAACAGGATATGGTACTGACTGAGCTGTGATTTGTCTGAGGGAGGGAGGGAGCTGTGAGAGCCTCTTGTCCATTTCCCTGAAATTAATGTAGGAATGTGTCCTGTGGTAAAATTTCAAGGACTCTATTCAAAACCATTTTTAATAAATTCAAGCAGGAACACAAAAGGAATATAATGTACCCTGATGCCACTTTTTAAAATCCTTTGGAAAAATATGAAAAATTATATTTTATTTTCCCTGATTGGTTTGTAGAGAAGAAATCTGGAAGTTCTCATATCCCTGCATGAGTTTTAATTCCCATTTGTTATGTTTGAATGAAAATGATATAAAAAAATAGACTCAAAAAAATCCTGAAAAATGTTCTCATGTAGAGATTACTGAATTACATAATATTTTTCTCTTTAAATAAAACACCAATAAAAGCTCCATTGCTAAGGCAAGTATAAGGTAATGAAATAAGACATCAATATTACCGCAAGAAAAAACAAAGGATGTTATTTCTAATGTTTAGTTTTATTAAAAAATGGAAGTCTTAACTATGATCCCAGTTAAAATATTTTATAAGAAAATATGGGGATGCCTTGACATCCCCATAAGCTGAGATGTTTCATTGGGTTTAATTAATGTAAGTTTTTAAGATTAATTTAAAATGCAGAAACATCCAGGTTAAGATGGCTGATTGAAGCCGTATCATAGAATCTGTTAGGAGATAATAGGAGCCAGTGAGAAACAGGACAAATCCCAATAGTATCAACAAGAAAAGAGGAAAAAAACCAGCCAGTCAACTTAAGAAACAAAACAAGGAAAGAAATGGAATATTCTGGAAATAAATGATAGTTAACCATTTTCATATTTCCTGAGAGTAATACTCATGAATTCATCAATCCCCAATTGTAGAAATACAAACTCTTTGAGCACCCTCGCTTGTCCTCTTTCAACCAGGGAATAAGGAAATGGATATTGGGAATGAGGTAGGGAAACATAAAGCGGATATTCTGTCATGAAAATAATGATTTTAGGACTATGTAAAACTTAAAGATATGCTTCAATAAAGTGGCATATGCCTTTCAACTAGGTGAAGTGAGCCTTATTACAGAATTTTACTATCTCACAAGTGAGCGCAGAAGCCAGATATTTTAGAAATAACAACAGAGTCATATGTTTAGCTCCTATATGGACCTTTTTCTGACACAGACAAGTCAGTAGATAAAACAGAAATGATCCCCTTGAAGTTGTAGTTCAGGCAGAATAACAAGTCCCATATACAGTTGTAAATGTTAAGTGTTTCAGATATCATAGTGAATAGTGAATCAGAGCAAAGGGAAGTTTTGGAAAGAAATCCCCAAGCATTGGAGATGAAGAGAAAAAGTATTGCTCCTATATAAATCAAGTGTGGAAAGGAAGGGAGGGAAGAAGGAAAGAGAGAGTGAGGAGTGATAAATACGTAACAGACGAGTCTTTGTAGAAGAACATGTAACACAATTAAGAGAAAGAAATTCTCTCAACTTTTTCCTTTATTCCATATGATGGCATCTCATTAAAACTTATTTTAATAAAAATGTTTCAAAAAGGAAATGAATAAAAAATTATATGAGAAGTTATAAATCTAATTAAATAAGGGGCCAAAATAATTTCTTCAAAGAATATTAAATTAGAATCATCAGAGACCATAGTTAATTTTTCTTAAATTACAGGAAAAATCTTGAGAAAACATAGATGAAAAGGACAAATATGTGAAAACAATCTAAAAAAACTATTTGATATTGAAAAGAAATTAAGCAGGGATCATTGGTACCTTTGAGGTAGAGTATCCAATAAATGAAGATAAACACTATTCAAAATGGAATATATTAAAAAAAAAAAGATCATTTTCCTGAAGTAAATTTCAAAATTTGCTGATTAAAGGATCCTGACCTAAAACAGGAAAAGTGGTTTTGGACATATGAACCGTCTACAAGAGAATGGAAACCACTTGGATCTCAGACCCCTTCACAGCAGCTTTTTTTTTTTTTTTTTTATTTTTTATTTTTTATTTTTTATTTTTTATAAACATATATTTTTTATATACATATATTTTTATCCCCAGGTCTGTGAATCACCAGGTTTACACACTTCACAGCACTCACCAAATCACATACCCTCCCCAATGTCCATAATCCCACCCCCTTCTCCCCAACCCCCTCCCCCCGGCAACCCTCAGTTTGTTTTGGAAGACAATAGATTAGACTGGGTTTGGGCTTGAGGCAGGAAAGACATATCAACATTTGATATTTGACCTCAGAAAGACATTTTCTTTATCCCACAGTTTAAAAAAAAAAAATTCATTCTAATACTGGATCACCAGGCATACCTCTGAACTAGCCAGGGCCTGTTTTGGCATGTATTGGCTAGACTGTGTGGTCAAATAAATATATCTGTTTCTGTTTTTAAATTTTGATATGTATTGCTAGTATATGGGCTATGAGGTAATTTCCTTTTTTACTTATATTGTATTAGTTTTTGTTTTGGTAAGAAATAGAGGAGGAGATACTGGCTATGAGATTGCAGAAATGAGACGGATGAGATGACTAAATTCCACTGGGGGAAAGAGACGAAGAGCTGGGTTGCTTTACATACACACGCACACACACATGTAGTTGATTGGATATTAATATTGTTAATATTGCTAATATATATTATGTATGTTAATATATAACATAGGTAACATGTGTGTTATATATAACGTATAAATTATATATGTTACTGTATAACTATACAGTGAGTTTGTTTTAATGCTTCTCTGAGAATTTAGATGTACTCACTCACTGAACTTAGGGGATTTTCATAGCAAAACAAGTAAGAAAAAGCAAGAGCTCATTTACTGAGTTCTTAAGAAAGCAGACCTTGATACTGGCATTGAGGAGTGTGTATGAGTAGAGAGGTTGAGAAGGAATAATCCAGGAGGATTCTTTGTACCTTTGGAAATGTTAATGGTATTTCTAAGGCCAATGTGTTCTTAGGCTCAACTGAATAATCTACAGCTTTATTTTACTAAGCATTTGTTTTCTGTGTTAATTAGGAATATAGCAGCATTTTCATTCATCCATCCATCCATCCATCCACCCACACACTTACTCATTCATCCGTCAATTTGACTAATATATATTCAGATTCTCTCATGTCATAGTCACGGTTTGACATTAGTATCAGAAAAGGCAACAAACTGAACTTTTGCTCCCTTGTAGCTACACTTTCAGAATGAAGCTATATAATCTGTATGAAAATGTCCCATGTTATAAATGTCTTGAATAGAGGGAGTAGAGTTTTAGACTAGACCTATGCAATACCATTTACTGCAATCCATTCATAATCTCAGATTCATCTGTCCTACTTTGTATCATTTTCTATCTTTCCAGCGCATTCTCTCTGGTCCCCCAGTTGCAACAACATTAACTCTCTGGGAATTCCATTCTATTTATTTGACCTGCTTTTTGCTACACCGCACTCCCTAGATACTTTGTATCTTCTTTCAAATTAGTTTACATACCAGGTTAGCCATTATTATTACTTTCTTGCATTTCCAGGGACGTCCTTAACTCCTCTCTCACATCATTTTACTAACCTAACAAAATCAGAAACTTTCTTAAATCCAACTTCACCTATTGCACACCTACTACCTTTTACTAAATACAAGTAAAGAAACACAAATACACAAACAGAATCATGCAGTATTTAAATGTATGACATATACCTTGGATGAATCCGTAAGGCTGTCCAGAAATCATTTTACATTTCCCTGACCCATTCATTTCCCAGTCTATTACAAACTGCAGACATCTTTCCCTATATCCTCATTTTTAGATGGTTCTTTAATTTTCTGCAGTGAATAGAAGGTAACTTGTATGGACTTCTACCACCAAATACTCTTATTGCCATCGTTCATTTTCTTTGCTTTATAGCTTTTTGTCATAGATAAACTTTTCATATTTCTGAAATCAAACCTTCATTTGTAGCTGGACCTCAGCCCTTCTATCATTCTGTCTAGTATATACTCATGCTGTTTTTAGCCATCTTAAATAAAAGCTCTCTCTTGAATCCAGCAATAATTATTTGTAGTCCCTTTGCAGAAGAGCTTGAAAATGTTACCTACACAAACTCTCTCTCTAACCCTTTACTCCTATTTCTTTTAAATTCCCACAGTCTGGCTTTACTCTCACCACAGCACTGAAGCTACTAACTTTGTCCCTAATGTCGGTGAGAAATGTTCAGGTTTTTTTCAGCAACATGAGATAGAACTGACCACCTTTCCAAAGCAGTCTTCCCTTGGATTCCAGTATCTCATTTTAACTTCTGTTTTCCTTTTCTTTTACTGGCTGTTCCTTCTCCCTCTCCTTGGCTGGTCCTTATGCTTCCCTCTGACACCCTTAATATTGAAGGATCCAGTCCAATATCTTCCCATATCGTGGCATTTTTCAGATCACCATAAGTATTAAAAAATGGTTTCTGGGCAATGAAAGTCAATAAGGGTTACATAAATGATGGCGGGGGGAGTGGTTATCTATAATTTTGTATTATTGATATCCTTCTATCAAGTCAGATAATTCAACATTGACTATATTTTCTTGAGTAACTTTTTGATGACTGTGACACTTGTGCTATAATGAGATATTTAGTAGTAGTAGTATGAAAGAAAGAAAGAAAGAAAGAATCAATAATAAATATTCAGGGAAAAATTTAGTGTCATAGAATTTGAAGACTTTCAAGTAAATCAGTTAGTCATTTATTGAAGAATATGGGCCAGAATGATTACTTTCTGAAGAAAAGTCATCCATCCCTCCTTCCCTGACATAAGTATAAATATCACCTCAGAAATTATTGCATTTCATGAGAGGCTGCACAATGACAACTCTGACACTTTGAATAGCTCAGATTAATTTATAAATAAATCCCTGAAGTTTTTGTTTGAATCTTCATAATTTCAAATGTGTGGACTTGTTAAAAGTCTCTCTCTCTCTCTCTCTTTCTCATTTTGTCCTTGGGGAAGCAGATTAAAACTTCAGTAAGTTTATCAGAAAGCATTTTTTGTATGTATGACAGTTGCTTTAAAAATGGGCTTTTTTCTTCTCAGGAGGGAAAATATCAATGTCATGTGGTGTGTCAGTTGCTATGGTTACTATACCTCATTCTCTCTCTCTCTCTCTCTCTCTCTCTCTTTTAAATAGCAGTTTGAACTGGCACTTAAACCAGAGCAACAGCTTGGCCATAATGAAGAGTAAATTACTACCTCACAAGAGCTCAGTGCTTAAGACCACTCCCTTCTTTTCATCCCCCACCTTCAGGTGCTTATTTGAAATTAATTTATAAATAGTCTTACTCAGCCCTCCAGTTAACTATGCAGTTCAATGATCAGTGTCTTAATAAGGGATTACAGTTGACCCTTGACCAGTGTAGGGGTTAGGGACGCCAATCACTGCACAGCTGAAAATCCACAGACTTTTTACCTCCTCCAAAACTTAATTACTGGTAGCCTGTTGCTATCCAAAATCCTTACTAATAGCATAAATAGTAGTTTGACACATATTTTGTTTGCTACCTGTATTATATACTGTATACTTACCATAAAGTAGGCGAGAGAACAGAAAACTGAAGTTATTAGGAAAATCATAAGGAAAAGAAAATACACATACAGTGCAGTATTGCTCAAAAAATGTCTGTGAATAATTAGACCCACACAGTTCCAGCCTCTGTTGTTCAGGTGTCAGCTGGGCTAGTTAAATAGGAAGAAAAGAGTTAAGTCCTCTGGTTTACCTTTTTCGGTAGATCAGATGAGAAGACTTTATTTTTCATAAACCTATGAACTCTCTTGACTTAACATATCAGGTCTAACTGCTCTTTTCCCACAGAACGTGGATTCCATATGTTTGCCCACTGTTTTCTACTTCAGGCTCTGCAATGGCCATTAGAATACAAATAAGGGTCAAAGGAGACTTGGGTTCATTTTAATTCCTGTGTTATTAAAATGGAGCAGAGACCACCAGATCTCCAATGTAGAGAAAATAAAGTACCCTTTGACCAACATCATAAAATAGCAATAGAGAAATTGGATGACCTCTATTATTCTTTTTATAGAATAAATCATGAAATATTTAGCAATATTTTATCCTAGGAACATGGTTTTTAAGAAATGAACTTTGATTTATTTCATTGAAATGCATAGACTTGTCAGTGTCATAATAGATTTTATTTGAAAATTGTTATCAAAGAAAGACAGAGTGGAATCTAAATGCAACATAGCTCATTAATATACAGATTTGGATTTGAGCTTCTGTATGTCCTTCACAATGTAAACTACATAAAATAAATCTGAAATTAATTTGCTAAGGAGTAATAAGGGTTATGTGCTACTGTTAAAATGGGTTATACTATGTGTGAAATTCATATATTCTCACATATTCTATTGCTATGGTTGGGTTACATGATATGAAACATTACTAATACATTCTCACAAAAGCCTTGAAAATAATAGTACTCCAATGGATTCAGATATATATGGAAAATCAGCAACATAGGACCTGCCAAAACCATTTTGATTTAGATCTGTAAATATATTATTCACATGAGAACCCATACCCAAAAAACATACCCAAAAACTAGGAATCTAAATTTTGAGATTCATGGTAAAAAATTTTTTTAAAGATTTTATTTATTTGACAGAGAGAGACAGTGAGAGAGAAAACACAAGCAGCGAGAGAGGGAGAGGAAGAGCAGGCTTCTGAGTAAGCAGGGAACCCAAAATAGAACTCCATCCCAGGACCCTGGGATCATGTCCAGAGCTGAAGGCAGACCCTTAACAACTGAGCCACCCAGCTTCCCCAACTCGTGGTAATTGTAATTAATATTTTTAAGAGTGAATCAATATAACTTTGTTGAGAAAAATTCTTCATGGCATTCCTATGTCCCCCGAAACTGTCAGAGAGTACAAACTAACACAAAATGGCTAGCATACTGACAGGTAGCCTGAAGATTCAAAACACAACTGAGGGCTTCTTTAAGTAAAAAAATTAAAAAAGGATTCTGCATGTTCTTTGAGGCCATTCGTAGAGGTTCACTAAATCTTACTCCTGTATCATGATGCCCTACCTCCTACCACACTTGCTTACAGTCCCCTAGAATTCATGGACTTTCAGGGCATTGAAGGGCTTACTCACTTGTACTTCTCTCTCAAGCGATGTTAAATTTCAAAGAGCAGCATAGAGTGGGAGAATATGAAAAGCTCTTTTTATAATGTAATGTCATATTTGTACTTTAGGTTTCCTCAGAGAAATGGAACCAATAGGATGGATGGATGGATGGATAGACAGACAGACAGCCAGGTAGAGATACAGAGATCTCTGTATCTCTCCATCTATCACCTATTTGTATCTTTATTTATTTTTAAAGGTTTTATTTATTTATTTGACAGAGATCACAAGTAGGCAGGGAGGCAGGCAGAGAGAGAGAGGGAGAAGCAGGCTCCCTCTGAGCAGAGAGCCCAATGTGGGGCTCGATCCCAAGACCCTGAGATCATGAGCTCAACCAAAGGCAGGTTCACTGAGCTGAACCAAAGGCAGGTACACTGAGCCACCCAGGTGCCCCTTTATTTATCTTTGTATCTGTATCTATTAAGCAGAGAGAGTCAATTATCATATGGTTTCACTTATTTGTGGAGCATAATAAATAGCATGGAGGACAAGGGGTGTTAGAGAGGAGAAGGGAGCCGGGGTAAATTGGAAGGGGAGGTGAATCATGAGAGACTATGGACTCTGAAATACAATCTGAGGGGTTTGAAGTGGTGAGGGTGTGGGAGGTTGGGGTACCAGGTGGTGGGTATTGGAGAGGGCACGGATTGCATGGAGCACTGGGTGTGGTGCAAAAATAATGAATACTGTTATGCTGAAAATAAATAAATTTAATTAAAAAAATAAAGATATTCAAGAAGATTCATTTTAAGATCCTTATTAGTTCTAAAAATAATGTATTCTCATACGGGTGCAGATATTTTGTCATTATTCATTTTTAGATCTCATGGAATCAAATAAATGAGAGAATCAGTAGCATGTGATCTACTATAAACATATTATCATTGTGTCAGAAATATAGATGCCATGTTCTTTTATTGGCCTTTAACTTCATTTAAATTTGTACAATTTGAAGACACATTTGCATTATCAGAAATAGGCTCAGAGACACCTTTGGGGTATTAATGGTGATATAAAAGAACAAATTCAGTAAGAATGCGAGAATTTGTCTGTACTCAGATGAACCAGTTCAGTGTTTGAACTGTTAACTCCTGTCTCTGTCTTGCATAGAATCTTATTATCAGTGGAACTCCTAGGAATTGACACATTTATAAAGTTATTAAGACACAGAAAACTTGCAAATCAGAGTTGTAAATATGGCAATTAAAATGACAAAAAAAGTGTTTGAGGTCGTATGTTTGATATAGGACACCATGCACACAATTCACATCCAAACCAGTAATGTGTGTGTAGATGTACATATTTAAATGAGAAAATGATCACACAGGTCCTTTGGGATATGTAGATAATGACATATTTAAACAAAATTTGATGTTAACATAAACTTGGTAATCACTTATATCAGCTTCCAAATTCTTTGTTTTGTATTTCTCATTAGTAAATTTTTATGAGTATGTCCCCCCATAGAGATCCATTTATTTACAAATAGTATATAATAGATGATCAAAATATAGCTAAATTGAATGAGATCAAATAAGCCATATGTGTAACTTTAACATTTTCTTTTTACCTCCAGTGAAGCATTTTTCACAAACCCATGTGTTGTGCATACATGTACATTGCTGTACATGTATGTACATTCATGCCATTTTGAATAAAATTAATTTTTTAAAGGAAGGGGTAGGATAGCAGCCATGGGAAAGTACTTGTTTTCATGTGGGAGAGGCTTGATCATATTAAATGCTAATGAGAAGGAGGAAAGAAGGGGAATTTGAAGGGAAATAGCAAGAGTGCAGGTCCTTGATAAAGCTTTATAGGGTAAGAATAAGGAACAGAGCACAAGGCTGCAAGCTAGGAGATAAGAGTTGTAGACTCAGTCCAGCAATACATTACAATTGTGACTTTGGGAATTTATTTAAATAATCAGCATCATAGTTTCCTCATTCCTAAAATAAGATTATTGTCATATAGTATCCTTTTTTTAGCTCAGAAACTTCAATTCTGAACCAGAGATTTCTGGTCCAACATAGGAAGAGCTTGGAAGTTGTCAGTCCCATCTTCACAAAAAGAAAGTATAAAAGAAAAAAAAACAAAATAAACCCTGAAAATCAACAACTCTTCTTAGATCCATTAGGGAATTAGGATCACAAAACAAAGCATTTTCACTAAAACTGGAATGACAGGTGGATCCCTAGCACCACCGCTTCATGGAAGCAGAAGCCCACAAGCAGAGGCAACTGGAAACAGCGGTGATAGTGAAACAGCCATAGCTGACGAGCCTCCAGAGGCTCTGTGTCCCTGAGAGCTGAAAGTTAAAAACTCAAGAGAGGAGAGCAATCTTAGGGGAGTCTTCATACTTCCCTGAGTTTTTCCGTCATGATCTCTACCAGATTCTCTGGAGGAAGATCAAAGAAAAATTCCCTTGTACTTCTATCAGTAAAAGGGAAAAAAGAAACCATTTTGAAATATGCCTGGAACATTCTCTTCTCCTTGACAGAAGACTGCCCCTGGAAGATATCCTTTTACCAGAGCCTAACACACCTGGATTTGAGCAAAGCCTAATTGACCTGGAAGAAGGGAAATAGCCAGCTCCAGGTCACACTAGACTTCCCACTTCACCTAAAGGAGGGGGGAGGACCTGGGAAGCTCTTGTGAAAATAACTGCCAAAGGACAGGCTGATGGAGAGACTGAGATCTAATTATAGGATTACAGGATTACTTTCCGGCCACCTTCACCCTACACCCACATCAGTAGGGTTCCTCTGTAATAACAGGGGATTACAGCTGAAAGAACTCTAAGCCTCAGACACTCTCTAGAGTCTCCAAGAAACACCCAAGGATAACAGAGGAGACAGAAACAACACTAGAAGAAATTTTATTCTCTGAAACACACAGCTGCAACAAACATTAAACTTGGCCCTATAACTCCTAGCCAGATAAACATAAAAACACAAATGAAAGACCTATTTATCTCAGTTCCTTTTACCTGATGTATTACCTGTGCTTTTAACAAGAAATTAAAAGACATGCAAAAAGGAAAAACAAATAAACATAATCTGAATAAGCAAAGTAGCATCAGAATCAAACTCAGAGATGGCAGATATTTTAGAATTATCAGATGATAACTTCAAATAAATATGATTAATATACCAAGGGCTCTAAAAAAGAAAGCAGACAACATGTAAGAACAGATGAATAATGTTAGCAGAAATACAGAAACTCTGAGTCAAAAGGAAATGTGAGAAATATAACTAACAACAAAAAAATATCCTTTCAAGGGTCTCATCAATGAACTGGCTATGACCAAGGAAAAACTCAATGAACTTGAAGATACAGCAATAAAAATTTCCCAAGCTAGCATAACAAATAGCATGGAGGACATGGGGAGTTAGAGAGAAGAAGGGAGTTGGGGGAAATTGGAAGGGGAGGTGAATCATGAGAGACTATGGACTCTGAAAAACAATCTGAGGGGTTTGAAGTGGCGGTGGGAGGTTGGGGTACCAGGTGGTGGGTATTATAGAGGGCATGGATTGCATGGAGCACTGGGTGTGGTGAAAAAGTAATGAATACTGTTATGCTGAAAATAAATAAATTTAAATTAAAAAAAATTTCCCAAGCTGAGAGACAAAGAGGGAAAAAAATGAAAAATGTACAACACAATATCCAAAAAAAGTGGGACATTTACAAAGTTATACATGTAATAGGACTGCCAGAAAAAGAGAAAAAGTAACTTGAGAAAAATTTGAAGTAATGTTGAAAATTTTCCAAAATTAATATCACACACCAAACAACAGATGTAGGGAAGTTAGAGAACACCAAGCAGGATAAATGCAAAAAACAAAAAACAAACAAACAAAAAAAACAAAACTACGTCTGGACATATTATGATTAAACTTTAGAAAATCACAGACTAAGAGAAAATTTTAAAGACAACAAAGGTGTGGGGAATACCTTTTAAAGCAACAGGATAAGAATTATAATGGATTTCTCTCGAGAGTACATGAAGGCAAGGAGAAATTGTAATATGTATAATTGTTCAGAGAAATAGACCACCCACCTAAAATTCTGTACATAGTTAAAATATCCTTAAAAATGAAGGAAAAATAAAGATTTTCTTCAGGAGAAACTGAGTAAGTCAGCCTTTTAAGAATTATCCAAAGAAACTCTTCAGAAAAGAAATGATACAGGTCACAAACTTGAACTTTATTAAAAAAAAAAAAAAAGAAAAGAAAAGTGTTAGAGAAGGAATAAGTAGAAGTAGAATAAAATACTCTATTTTTCCTACTCTTAATTAATCCTACAGGTAAAAGTATCTTCAAAACTTGACAACAATGTATTGACTCTTCATAGCTAATGGGTAAGTGAAAAGAATGAAAGTGGTGTAATACAGAAAGAGAGGGAAGAATTGGGAATGCTTTATTAAAAGGGACTTGCACTATCCATGAAGGAATATAGTGTTATTTTGAGTGAATTTAGATTAGTTGTAAATGTATATTGAAAACTCTAGGTAGATAAATGGATGGATGGATGGATGAGTGGGTGGATGGATGGATAAAATTAAAAGATGTATAATTTATATGCTAAGAGAAAAAATAAAATGGAATCATATAAAATGTTAAATTAAAAATGGAGAAACAAATTCAATGGATAGGAAAAGTAACATAGATATCAATCCAATTATGTCAGTGATCACTATAAATATTAGTGGATTAAGTGCATCAATTAAAAGACAAAGACTCTTAGCATGGATTTAAAAAAAAAACAAAAAATCATACTCAACCCTATGTTGTCTACAAATATACCAACTCAAATATAAATATACAGTTAAATGTTAAAACATGTTTAAAGATATTCCAAGCTAACATTGATTAACACAAACCAGAAAACCTATATTAATTTAAGACAAAGCAGAAAAAAGAAGTAACAAAAATTAGAGCAGAAATAAATGACAATGAAAACAAGAAATCAATAGAAAACTCAGCAAAACCAAATGCTTATTATTTGGAAGAATAAGAATGATAGATTTCTAGACAGACAAACTAAGAAAAAAAAAGAGGAAACAGAAATTACTAATATAAAAAGAGCATAACTATTAATTCCATATATGTTAAAAGGATACTGAAATAATATTTCTCATAAATTTATATTTCTCATAAATATACTCATAAATTTGATAATGTAGAAGAAATGGATCAATTTCTTGATATGAACTATCTACCAGAAGTCACACAAAGTGAAATAGATAACCTGGATAAGCGTATATTTATTAAATTAAATCAATAACTAATAGCACTCCAAAGAAGAAAGCACCAGAACCAGATGGTTTCACTGGTGAATTCTACAAATATTTAAGGGGGAAAAAAAGTACCAGTTTTCTACTATCTTTTCCAGAAAATAGAAGCAGAGAAACATCTCTAAATTGTTATTAGTCTAGAAGTAGCCTAATAATAAAAGCAAACAAAGTCATTTCAAGGAAAGAAAAGTAAAAACCAATGTCTCTCATGAACGTAGATGCAAAACTCTTCAACAAAATATTAGTAAATGAATCCAACAATGTATAAAAGGAATTCTACACCATGACTAAGGGACATTTATCCAAGTATGCAAGGGTGATTCAACATTCATAAGGCAATTAATATAACTATCATATCAACAAACTAAAGAAAAATGGTATAACCGTAGATCAACAAATTTAACAAAATGCAACACAAATTCCTGTTTAAAACTTTCAGCTAACTCAGACTACAGGGTAATTTCCTTAACTTGATAACATCTGCAAAAACCTACAGCTAACATCATATTCAATGGTGAAAAACTAGGGGCTTTCCCCTTAAGATCCAGAAAAAGGTAAGGTTGTCACATCTCACCAATGTTATATAACAACTTATTGGGAGTCCTAATCAACGTAGAATGGCATTGACGCCTCAGCAAGGAGCCTTCTTCCCCCCTCTCTCTCTGCCTGCCTCCCTCCGCCTACTTGTGATCTCTGTCTGTCAAATAAACAAAATCTTTTTAAAAAATTAAAATTAAAAAAAGTAAAATAAATAAGTCTTTAAAAATACAACTCCATTTACATTATAAATTAAGAGTAAATATTTAGGTATAAATTTAACAAAACACATACTATCTTCATGTGAGAAGACTGTACAATTCTGATGAAATAAATGAAAGAAGATCTAAGTCAAGGAGGAAATAGTCCATTCACCTGAAGACTCAACATTGTTAAGATATTAGTGCTGTTTAATCTGATACATAGATTCAACAGAGTCTCAGTTAAAAATCTCAGCAAGTTATTTTATTAACATTGACAAAATGACTCTAAGGTTTATATGGAAGATCAAAGGACCTGGAATAGTCAATACAATGTTGAAACAAAACCAATTTGAAGGACTGGCATTACATGACCTCAAGACTTACTGTAAAGCTATAGTAATCAAAAGAGCATGATATAGACAAATAGGTCAGTGGACCAGAATAAAGTTCATAAATAGATCCATGCAAATATAGTCAACCAAACAAAAGAGCAATGGCAGTTCAATGAAGAAAGGATTGTCTTTTCAGACAATTGTGTAGCCATTTTGGAAGCCAGTGTGACAGTTTCTCACAAAGCTAAACCTAATCCTGTCATAAGATCCAGCAGCCATTCTCCCTGACCTGATACTTACACAAACAACTTCAAAATTTACATCCACAAAAACACTGCATAGGAATGTGTTTATAGGACTTAAATTACCAAAAATTGGAAGCAGCCAAGATGCCCTTCAATACATGAATGAACAAACCAACTGTGATACATCCATACAAAGGTATTATTATTCAGTGATAAAAGGACATGAGCTATCAAATCATGAGAAGACATAAAGGAAACTTGAGTGTATATAACGAAGTGAAGGAAGTCAATCTGAAAAGGATAAGACTGTGTGATTCCAACTATATGACATTCTGGAAAAGGCAGCTGTAGATAATAAAATGATCCACAGTTGCCAGGGTTTCCAGTAAAGGGGGTATGAAACAGAAGAAAACACGGGAATTTTAGGGTCATCAAAGTATTTTGAGGAAACATTGGTTGTTTTGTTTTGTTTTGGGATTCTCTAAATCCAAATGGCTGAAGACGAAGTAGGTTTATCTAGCACTTGAACCCCAAAGCTCTCACACCCAAAGCAAGTATCATATCCCTAGATCAATGAGCCACCTACAACCATGAAATCATTTCATATGATATTTTAATTGTGGAGACATAGCTTTATGGATTTTTCAAAACCCATAGAAGTGTACCACACAAAAAGTGAACCCTGCTATAAACTATAGACTTTTGTTATAATGATGTATCAAAATTGGCTCATAGGTTGTAACGAATCTACCACACCAATGCAAAATGTTAATAATGAGGGCTAATAATAGGGGCAGTTGTATGGGAGGAGGGGAGACAGACAGTATATGGGAAGTCTGTACTTGGTCCACTTTTTTCTGTAAACCTAAAACTTTTCTTAAAAATAAAGTTGAGTAATTTAAGAAAGCAGGGATAAGGTCAAGGGAGTGATTTTAGTCTGTGGATGCATGACTATCAAATGTGTCTGACTACCTCAGCCTCTTGTGTAGACCAGGTTGCTTGGAGCTAAGTGATTGTGGAGAGGGCTCTCCATAGAAATGTTAATGCTCTTTTTATTTATATTGAGTATATTAATGGCTTACATCTGTTGAATTACTATATATATATTACAAGTTTTATTTCAAATGATTATTATTCTCATGTTAAAGATGAGGAATTTGAAGGGCATCCATGTACCCAGTAGATTAAGCTTCTGCCTTCAGCTCGGGTCACTGTCTCAGGGTCCTGGGATGGAGCCCCTCATTGGGCTCCCTGCTCAGTGAGGAGTCTGCCTGAGGATTTCTCTCCCTCTCCTTCTGCCCTTCTTTCTCTCTCTCTCTCTCTCTCTCTCTCTCAAAATGAGTAAATCTTAAAAAATAACAAAGTTGCAGTTTCAAAAAGGAAACAACCTTGTTCAAGGTTAAACAGCTTCTAAGAGGCTAACTCCCTAGACTGCTGCTCTTTCTTCTGTGCCACATTTGGGATTTTGAATTAAACCATTTATGAGAGCAATATCCCTGGGGAGATTATACGCTGGAGAGCTCTGCACAGAGTGCCATGCAACCATGTGGGGACGAATATAGACGTGAAGCACCCCAGAGACAATGACAATGAGAATAAGAACAACACATTGTTGATTTATGGCCACTGAATTTCACAGGTCTTTAACATTATCCAAGAACCTTCATGTATTTATTTAATCAGCTATTTTACCTCTTCTCTGTGTTAAGTGGACCATATTCTTTCAAATCACTGATGGCACATGTTCTTCTTCCACTCTGCACCCAACCTTGACTCATACTCTGTGGAGCTAAGTAAAACCAACCTCTGAGATTCATAACAGAGTCTACAACAAAACATGGAAAAACGACTATTTGTTTCTTCCTTGTTCTGCTACATTTAATGCATTTTAAATTCTCCAGTTATAAGTTAGTGAATAGCTGTCTAAGAGACCTGACATGTTTGGTTACTCCACCCTCTTTTGATATCAGGATATTCTAAACTGTGTTAGAAAGGGCTTCTTCCTTCTATATATTCTTAAAGAGTTTGTATAGAATTGGTATTATTTCTATTTTATACACTTGGTAGAATTTGTCAGGGAAGACATCTGGACCTGAATATGTTGGATAGTTATTTCACAAGGAATTGAATTTATTTAATAGATATAGGATTATTCAGGTTATCTGTTTCTTCTTGAGTGACATTTTGTGTCTTTCAAAGAATTTGTTCATCAAAGTCATTGAAAATAAAATCTCATTGGACTCAAAGTTTCCATCTCTCCGCTGATATACTTCACCTTTTTGTCTGTATTTTTCATCTTTTAAAATGGAGTCTTCAACATATTAATTATAGTTATTTTAATTTCTCCATACAGGAGTTCCAATATCTGGTGATATCTGAGTCTGGTTCTGTTAATGGTTGTGAGTCTTGATGATTTTTTTCCTTGTAATATTTCTAAGATTTATTTATTGATTTTAGAGAGAGAGAAAGAGAGTAGAGCGAGGCACAGAGGGAGAGAGAAAGAGGGTCTTTAGCAGACTCTGTGCTGGGTGTGGAGCCTAATGTGGGGTTTGATCTCAGGACCCTGATACCTTAACCTAAGTTGAAACCAAGAGTCTGTCACTTCACCAACTGTACCACCCAGGAGCCCTTCTTTGTAATTTTAATTTTGCTCTGTTGAGTGTTATAATGTTTTATTTAAGTCATACATCTTGTGTAGAACAAGAGAAACTATTCAGAGTAAAAAGAATTTCCACTGGAATTGGGTATTCCTCCTCCTAATCTAAAATTGATCTGTGGTTATAGTCATTGAATCACTGGTTTCAGCTTGCTCTAAGGTTGACTCAGGCTGGGTGAGGAGCTAGAGTGCTAGAGGGATTGTGCAATGTCTTTGCTCTGCTCTAACATTTCAGCTACCCTGTTACATTCACCCTGGAGAAGACCTGTTATTTGCATACTCTTGCCCCTCCCAGCAAACAGTGCTATTGCTTACTACTATTTCCCAGATTGGGTGGTGGATGACAAGGGGTGACCTCTCCTTCCCTGCTCTAGCTTCAGTCTTAGGGAGGCCTTGTATGCCTGATACATGGTGTAAAGTTTTTTTTTTTTAGCATTTCTGTTCCTTCTGCCTGTGCTATGGTCCTTCCTGAGACTTAAATGGAGGTAGGAAGCCTCAAAACTGCCTTTGAAACCCTTCCCAGATTCAGAAGATTTTATTCCTAATGTCCTATCTCTATCATGAATGAGTGTGTATCTGTGCCCTTGGGACTATTATGTTTTCTGCACTTCTCTCGTAGACTTAAGTCTGTAGGAGAGTAGATTTTCATGGCTTTCCCCTCCATAACTTGTACCCAAAAGGGGGGCTCTCTTCAATCTTTGTTCCTGGTAGTCTTTCCTGCAAGCTCTGAATTAAGGTTCATGGAAATATGCCTGCAAGTTAGTACAGATTCCATTTGTGTCTGAAATTCCCTGGTATTGTTTTCTTATGCTAACCCATGCTCATCCTTTGGAATCCATTGATAGTGTGTGCCCCAGCTTTTACATCTGTCTGTCTTCTTCCTGTGTTTTGCTGTAGCTGAGACATTCTATGTGTGCTCCTTCTTCATGGAGGAAAGAGAAGCTGATATTCCTGGTCACAGTTACCCTATAAGCACAGCTCTCTGAAAGTTGTGATTTTATAGTTTATTCCACTTTTCCTCTTTTTAAGAGTGCGAGCAGTATTTCTTTTTCTTTTCTTTCTTTTTTTTTTTTTTCTTTTTTTTTTTTTCATCTGTGGTGGAAGTAGAAATCTCTTTCATGGTTTCAATCTTGTCTTGTAAATTGTATCCTATCCGACTAAATTTCAAGAGTTTTTTTTCTTTATAGACACATGTCCTCTCTCTCTCTCTCTCTCTCTCTCTCTCTCTCACACACACACACACACTCACTCCTGTTCCACATATTTTTCCTATATGTTTCCATCTACTTCTACTTCCTGAGCTTTATTTCCCTGTTAGTCTAGTGCAGCATTGATGGTTTCTTTCTCTGCCACACTGACATAATGGCTTTTTTTACAGAAGCCTCCTCGTGGTTAAATCTAACGATCAATGTTAGTCTTTGAACAGAGGTAGTAAGTCATTAGAATATGGAGTAATCAGACCAAATAAATTACTATAATTTGCAGAATGTTAGCCAAAAAATGTACTTTATAGTCAACAGTTTGCACAAGATTTATTGCTAATAGAGAAAATGGAAAAAAGAAAAAAACAGGAGAAGGTGCAAAGGGAAAATGGTGAGATGAATAGTAAGATTTAAATGTGGATGAATATTGATTCCATGGTTTCAGGGCAACTGAATGGCTAAAAGCACAGGGAAAAAAAGTAGAATTAAGAATAGCCATGTGGGGGTGCCTGGGTGGCTCTGTGGGTTAAAGCCTCTGCCTTGGGCTCAGGGCTCAGGTCATGATTCCAGGGTCCTAGGATCGAGCCCCGCCTCCAGCTCTCTGCTCAGCAGGGAGCCTGCTTCCTCCTCTCTCTCTGTGTCTGCCTCTCTGCCTGCTTGAGATCTCTGTCTGTCAAATAAATAAATAAATAATCTTAAAAAAACAAAGAATAGCCATGAGAAAAGCCATGGACAGAATGTTCCAATGACAAAGATTCAAAAATGGGAGTAATAATAAAATGGACAAAAACAATATATACGAAAGCAACTGTTTTTGAGATTGCACTAATGCATGCATGGTATTATGTGGGGTTACAGTGCACACACACATACACACACACACACACACCATTTTGGAAGTAAGCTAGAAGGGTAGTAATACTTGGGAAAAGACTGACAAAGATCAGGAGGTCTTTGACCATTTTATTTAAATTAGGTGAGAATGTTTATACTTGGAGGACTAAGAAGACAGAAAAGGTATCCTAAGAATTATGACTATTTTGTTTAGAGAAAGATATGTCACCATAGGAAGAAGGGAAAAAATATTATATTTTTTAATGTAATATACAATGCATATATTAATATTATGATATACCTCTATATGTATTATATATTTGTATATACGGTAATATATGTTAACATTGATACATACTAATGAATCTATATGTTATATATAAAGAGTATCATATATACAGAGTGTACATATATTACATATATTAATATATATATCACATGTATGTATTGAAGAAAATGGTAGTACTTCACTTCAACAAATGGGGGAGTGGGAAGAAAGAAAAACTCAAAAAACAACCTTTGCACAAATCTCATGTGAAAAAAACCCTTTTGAAACCAGATAGCTCTGCACGGCATTGCCATTTTGTCATGTTAAGACTGAAGTCACATTTGGGGCCTTACTCTATTCCTTACTTTGCTAAGGATCCCACTTTAATTTCTGCAGAAACTAAGAAATGCTTGCTCATTGGCATCTAAACATCTGATAGGTGTTAGCTTCACCAGCTTCAACACACACTGTGTCAGAAGAGCCAACTAATCAAATCAAATCACTGCATTAACTCCAGTTAGAGTGGGTGATCTCTAATTCCAGGTGAATGAATGGAGGAAGTTTGGCTTCTGTACCTTTCTTTTTATCCAGAGCTATTGAGTTCATTGTTTAATTGTTTGATTAGACTTAATTGTACTTCTATTTTTTTAACTTCCCAATGAGGGGTATAACTTATGTTCAGATTTTTAATTCATACTGATACAAGGCTGACTGCAGGATTTAATAGCATCCCAAACGTGTGCCCCAGAGAGTACAGGCAAATGGTATCAACTGCCATATTTCAAGAAAGAAAAGGAAAATAAAAGAACTTAATTCATTAAAGCCCCCAAATCCTTCTATAATAATTTAATAGAAATATAATTTTTCTAAACAGATAAGAATACAACTGTATCTGGAAAATTGCTCTAAAGTAATAAAAGACAAAAGACAGATCCTTGTAGAATCCAAGGTAAGCATCAAACAAGGATGGCTGCATGCCATGCTTAGGTACATTTCTTTTAGGAGAACTTTATGGGTGCACGTTGTGATGGATTTAGTATCCTAGCTCAGTAGTCCCCTATAAGTTCCTGACGGTTTTTGTTTAAGAGGGTTACAAAAACCCAAAGAGACTGGTAGGATACCACCAAGTCATGAATCCTTTCTAGCTGTTAACTTTTCAATGAGAAATTTTCTAATGAGGGGCGCCTGGGTGGCTCAGTGGGTTAAGCCGCTGCCTTCAGCTCAGGTCATGATCTCAGGGTCCTGGGATTGAGTCCCGCATTGGGCTCTCTGCTCAGCAAGGAGCCTGCTTCCCTTTCTCTCTCTCTCTGCCTGCCTCTCCATCTTCTTGTGATCTCTCTGTTAAATAAATAAATAAAATCTTAAAAAAAAAAGTTTTCCAATGAGAAATCCATCAATGCTTATTCTTTTTCTTTATTTGGAGTCCCATTAAAAAATGTATCTTTTTTTTAATTAATTTTTTATTTTTTATAAACATATATTTTTATCCCCAGGGGTACAGGTCTGTGAATCCCCAGGTTTACACACTTCACAGCACTCACCAAAGCACATACCCTCCCCAATGTATCTTTTTTAATATTGAAAATTCACTGATACTCTCTGAGAGCTTTCATTTGGTTTAAGTTTTAAATTTTTTTCAGTTAATGGGGCACCTGCATGGCTCAGTCATTAAGTGTCTGCTTTCGGCTCAGGTTATGATCCCAGAGTCCTGGAATCAAGCCCCACATCAGGCTCCCTGGTCAGCAGGGAGTCTGCTGCTCTATCTCCAACACCTCCTGCTTATGTTCCCTCTCTCATGGTATCTTTGTCTGTCAAATAAATTTTAAAATATTGGGGAAAAAAAAAACATAGTGGTTGTTTGGGGGTGGAGATAAATAATGAGAAGAGCCATTTTTGAAGTGTAGTGCTTTTTGTTTTAAAAACATTTTTAAATTTTAAAAATACCATTTTTATTGTGTGTATTATTTCATTTTGTGCATGTGTTTTAAATTATTCTCTTTTGAACATTTGGACTATGTCTCAATTTTTATTTTTATAAGTAATCCTGGTATTTGCACCTTTGTATACACTATTCAAACTACAGTCCGAACAAATATTTTGCCTTGTAAGTTTCTTAAGCAGTAAATTTTATTAGAACCAAAGGCAATACAGACAAAAGGTTGATATCCAGGATCTATAATGAACTCCTCAAACTCAACATACACGAAACAGGCAACCATATCAAAAAATGGGCAGAAGATATGAACAGACACTTCTCCAATCAAGACATACAAATGCCTATCAGACACATGAAAAAATGTTCATCATCATTAACCCTCAGGGAGATTCAAATTAAAACCACATTGAGATATCACCTTACACCAGTTAGAATGGCCAAAATTAACAAAACAGGAAACAATATGTGTTGGAGAGGATGTGGAGAAAGGGGAACCCTCTTACACTGTTGGTGGGAATGCAAGTTGGTGCAGCCTCTTTGCAGAACAGTGTGGAGATTCCTCAAAAAATTAAAAATAGAGCTTCCCTATGACCCTGCCATTGCACTCCTCGGTATTTACCCCAAATATACAGATGGAGTGAAAAGAAGGGCCATCTGTACCCCAATGTTTATAGCAGCAATGGCCACGGTGGCCAAACTATGGAAAGAACCAAGATGCCCTTCAACGGACGAATGGATAAGGAAGATGTGGTCCATATACACTATGGAGTATTATGCCTCCATCAGAAAGGATGAATACCCAACTTTTGTAGCAACATGGCTGGGACTGGAAGAGATTATGCTGAGTGAAATAAGTCAAGCAGAGAGAGTCAATTATCATATGATTTCACTTATTTGTGGAGCATAACAAATATCATGGAGGACAAGGAGTGTTAGAGAGGAGAAGGGGGTTGGGGTAAATTGGAAGGGGAGGTGAATCATGAGAGACTATGGACTCTGAAAAACAATCTGAGGGGTTTGAAGTGGGGGGGGTGTGGGAGGTTGGGGTACCAGGTGGTGGGTATTATAGAGGGCACGGATTGCATGGAGCACTGGGTGTGGTGAAAAAATAATACTGTTTTTCTGAAAATAAATAAATTGAAAAAATTAATAAAAAAAAGAACCAAAGGCAATAATGAACTAATTTGTTCAATTTTTAAAAATTAAGCCATCTCATTGACTACTTCCTTTCTTCATTTCTGTTCTCATCACACTTTTTTATTGGCATACATTGCACACAACATTCTGTTAGTTCCACATATTCTTCATAAAGATTCAATATTTTATACATTATGAAATGATCCCCACAAGTCTAGTTACCATATGTCACCGTCAAAGTCATTTTAGTATTATAAACTATATTTTCCATGCTGTACATTACAACCTCAAGACGTAGTTATCTTATAACTCGAAGTTTGTACCTCTTATTCCCCTGGACATTGTTCACCTGCTCCCTGACTGCCCCCCTCTCGGTTAATGAACACTTTCTTTACTATGAGTCTCTTTCTGTTTTTTGTTTGTTTGTTTGACTTGTTCTTTAGGTTCCACATACAAGGAAATTCATGTTACTTGTCTTTCTCTGACTTATTTTGGTAGCATAATACCCTCTAGCTCCATTCATGTTGTTGCAAATAGTAAGATTTTATTTTTTATTTATGAGTAATATTCATCTGTGTGTGTGTTTGTGTATATGTATAACATCTTTATCTGTTCATCTATCAAAAAACATTTAGGTTGCTTCTATATTTTGGCTATTGTAAATAACACTTCAGTGAACATAAAGGTGCATGTGTCCTTTCGTGTTGATGTTTTCATTTACTTTAGATAAATATCCAGAAGTGAAATTGCTGGATCATATGGTAGTTCTATATTTTTGTAATATTTTTATTTTTAAGGAACATCCATTTTTTTTTAACCCAGTGGATATACCAGTTTACATTCCCATCAATAGTGTACAGTGGTTCTCTTTTCTCCACATCTTCCAGTGCTTGATATTTTTTGTCTTTTTGGTAAAAGCCAAGCTGACTGGTGTCAAGTAATATCTCATTGTGGTTTTGATTTGCATTCTGTGATGACTAGTGATGTTGAGCATTTTTCTTGTGCCTGTTGGTCATCTTCTTGAGAAAAATGTCCATTCAAGTCCTCTCCCCATTCTTTAAGTTGGACTGTTGTTTTGTTTTGTTGATATTTAGTTGTGTAAGTTCTTTATATTTTTAAAATATTAACCCCTTATTGGATATGTGATTTATAAATATCTTTTCTTATTCAGTAGGTTGCCTTTTTATTTTATTGGTTTTCTTTCTGTGTGAAAGCTATTTAGTTTGATGCGATCTCATTTGTTTATTTAAGCTTTTATTGCCCTTGTCTAAGGAGACTGGTCCAGAAAAAATATAACTAGGACCAATGCCAAAAAGCTTACTATCTATTTATTTTTGTGAGAGTTTTATGGTTTCAGATTCTACATTCAAGTCTTTAAATCATGTTACATTTATTTTTGCATATGGCAAAAGATAGTGGTCTGCTTCCATTCTCTTACACACAGCTGTCCAATTTTCCCAACACTATTTATTGAAGGGTCTTTTTCTTTATTGTGTATTCTGCCTCCTTGATCATAGATTAATATACTATGTAAGTGTTATTTCATTTCTGGACTCTCTATCCTATTCCATTGATCCATATCTCTATTTCTGTGTTGGTACCATACTCTTTTGATTACTTAGCTTTATAGTATAATTTGAAATCAGGGAGTGTGATTTCTCCAGCCTTTTTTTCTTTCTCAAGATTGCTTTGACTATTTGGGGACTTTTGTGGTTCCATACAAATTTTAGGATTATTTATTCTATCTCTGTGAAAAATACCATTGGCTTTTTATAGGCATTGCATTGAATCCATAGATTTCTTTAGGTAGTATGGACATTTTAACAATATTAATTCTAGTCCATGACTACAGAATATTTTTCCATTTATTTGTGTCTTCTTTGATTTCTTTAAGTGGTATCTTATAGGTTTTAGACTAGCGATTGTAGTCTCTCACTTCCTTGGTTATATTTATTCCTTGATATTTTATTCTCTGTTATATAATCATAAATGGGACTTTTTTCTTAATTCCTATTAAAGAGAAAACTTTTATTTCCCTGAGAGGTAATGATCATGAACAGGACCTCCATTTCTGGGGGCAGCAGTCAGGCTGTCTGTTGCCATTTCTCAAGTCTGTGAAAATTCGCATAGTTTGAAGAGTTTGGATCAGGTGTTCCATTTGTACTGGGTCGACCTTATTCCATCTCATGAATAAGCTTGCCCACCTAGGATAAAGCGCGAGGGCTGTAAAGTGAAAGAATCCTAGTATGACCCCGTTAAGCTTTTTATAAAGAGAGTTAATTCCCAAGGATTCCTAAGGAAAAAAGCCACCAAAACCTGAACATAAGGACTGCTGGATTATTTTTACTATAACTCTTCTTGAACTTTTTTTTTTTTTTTTAAATCAGTCCATTAGATTTAGAAGAGAACACTTGTTGGGCTGCCAAGCATTTAATGCACATGAATAAATGCATGTACATATGTTGAATCTATAATGCTTAAAAAAAAAAATGTTATCTCTCTGATAGTGCAGGAAGAACAAATGGGTTATTACTTGGACTTCATTTGCTTTGTCATTGGAAAAAAGTGTTTGAGCATCTGTGCCTAAATGATAGGGGTTTATGAGTGTGTGGCTATATGTACCTCTTTTATTGTCACAAAACTTCTATTTATTAGTTGGTTGGCAGGCTGATTTGGTACTGGGAAGGACAAAATCCTTTAAGTTCAGAATCTTAACCACTTCAACAGGAAAGTCTCTCTCTCCTGTTCTCCCATAGCTTTATATATTGGCATTTGTTCCTCCTTAAAGCTGGTTTATCAAAGATCAGTAGAATGGTGGAACTATAAGGTGTAGTCAACTCCCTCACTTACTAATGAAGACTTATGTCAAGAGAAGTCAAAATATATTGCAAAAATTCACGTATTGAATGTAAATTTGAACCAAGATGGAAAGGTGAATTCCCTGACTCTTGATACTCTAGTTTTCTCCATGAACCTCCTTAAGGAACTTCTTTCCACTGATGACAGAACATAGCACATCAGGGAGCACATCTGGATCTGAGTGATTCTCAAATATTCATAGCCTATAAATCACCTGGTGGGCTTTGAGATTCTGTTTTACAAGTAGATTCCCATGTTACTCCAGTGTTGATGCTTGTCGGTCAAGCTTTGAGTCATGAGTCAGAACAAAATTGGCAGTCTCTTTGCTCATAATAGAAGAACTCTTTTTGTGGATATAGAAATGTGCATATGCCAAAGGAAATGTAAATACTATTTCAAGATAAATAAGCTTAAAGAAGGAATCCTTACCCTGTTACATTTTAAATGTTTCTAAAATTTAAAAATTTTGCATTTCACAATATGGAGTGCTATCTTATTTAATTATAGAATAGGTAGAATCATTTAAAAATACATCATGAATATCTTACCAAATATCACACTGTTATAATTTGAAACTCAGAAGCTTTTTGTTTGCTTTACTTTATCTAGCAAACTTAAGTTTACTAAATGGTTAAAAAAGAAAAAGGTATCAACAGAGCAGTAACTCTTGGGGCACCTGGGTGACTCCCTCAGTTAAACGTCTGCCTTCAGCTCAGGTCATGATCCCAGGGTCCCTGGATTAAGCCCCATATCAGGCTCCTTGTTCAGCAGGGAGCCTGCTTCTCCCTCTGCCCCTGCCCCTGCTCGTGAGCTCTCTTTCTCTCTCTCTCTCTGTCAAATAAATAAATAAAACCTTTTTTAAAAAATGCATTCCTTATAAAGAAAAGGAACAGCAACTCTTGAGACCTGATCTGGTATCGAATTTCATCTGTTAAAGTTTCTGTAGACATGATGTTAGAAGGAATTCCAACTATAAAATAGAAGGTGTGATTGCTAAAAGTGATTTCTGTGTTATCGGCTTTTGATATACATTTAAAAGCAAAACATAGCTTGTAAAGAAAACAGTGTGACTGTAAAATTAAAAAAAAAAATGACTTCTAATGTTCCTTGTGATCTGGACTGGTGGGTCCTGAGCAACTCTATAGTCTCAAATTCACTCCATCCTCTTTGTCTCCCCTGTGCTAATCTTTCAACATGCCTTGACCTCAGCTCTTGTCATGAAACTGACAAAAGAATCTTAGCAGCTCCTCTTCACTGTGTGCTGTTGGGGTCTGCCCATCCATTACCTCCCAGGGATAGTTGCATTCAGCTACATAGTAGGACTGCCTGGAGAGCTTTGAAAAATAGCTAACTTAGACTTTCCCAAATCACTTAAATCAGAATTTCTAGAGTCATTCCTGAGTGCTGATATTTTCAAAAATTTTCTCAGTGAAGCTAATGTTCAGTTAAGATGTATAATCACAGTTATAGTTCAGTTAAGGTTTGTAATCACAGACAAGTAGAAAGGGTACCTGTTACCACTGTGATGGAAACTGGGCTTCAGCAAAGCATGCTGTGGACTAACCGCATGCTTGGTGGTCATGGTTGCTAAGAGACTGACTCTCGGGAACAGTGGAATTGGCTGTGCCTAAGGAGAGGGAGTGGAAGCATAGATACTATATGTTCATTACCCTTGGCTCATGACAGAGCATCAGAATACAGTAGGTATTTTGGAGAAGGAAGCCTTCTAACCCCACTTCCAGGTAGAGCATATGGTCTGACTACAGGGGAAGGGAAAGAGGTGAGCCTGAGATGCTCCACTTGGCCACCCGCCATCTTACCCCTTGCCAGCCCTTCATGTACCACTCCCCATGACAACAAAGTTATTCAGCTTGGTTTCCCCATCTCTGTCCTTTCTCCTTCCAAGTGCCTCCTTCCCAGAGCTAATTCTGTCCAGGTAGAAGAGACAGTCAGCTAGATAGAATGCAGCATAGTCCACAGCAGCAGCAGCTTGGAACTCTTCTTGACCTTGACACCATTCTCTAAATTGATGTACTCAGTTTCCATGTGGTTACCAGATCTTCTACTTGTGATCTAGTTCACATAGCTTGAAATCGTCCTTGGTCCTTACACTGAAGATCATATTTCTATAACCTGCCATGGTTTCTGAATCCCCTCAATGTCTAAAGCCCTGTGTTGCCCATCACCCCATGATTGCAGTGGGAAAACAACTACTTGACTCCTGCCGCCTAATAAAGAGTAGGTTTCATAGTTCCAGAGCTGACTCTTTGTCTGCCTGTTCTACTCTAATATTTCATGCAAGTTCACAATATAGCAAGTTCTTGCAATCTCATTCAAAAATTTCACACAATGCTTCCCCAGAATTTCTTACTAGAGTGCCACTAACTCCAGGTAACTGCCTTTGAATAATCACTTATATGGTGCTCTATGTTTGTGCACAATAGCTCCATTCTTCCTGAAACTGCTCTAAAGAGATGGGCCAACCGACCTCTAAGAAGCACACTCTCGCTCTTAAGGGGTGTGGGCAGAAGGCCATGTTAGTTATTCCTTACTTGTCCCCCTGAAATCCACATTATCAAAATTAAATGTTAAGCTTTGTATGTACACACACAAATACAGAGATAACACAAAGAATACATTATTTACTTTTATGCACACTTGAGTTAGATGATCCTTAAAAATCCCAAGAATTTATACTTGATATTCTTATTCCAAAATAACAACCACAAAGATTTTTCTTCTCATTTATTTGTCTGTTTTTCTTTAGTTTTATGTTTGGGTTCTCACCAGCTTAGAGATATATTATTGCTCCTTTAGAAATTATTACACTTTTTATTTTATTTCTACTTTTCCTCCACTGGGTAGGTGCTATTTTGTTTTGTTTTGTTTTATTTTATAGTGTTGAAATAAATCTGGTTCCTATAATCTTTCATTTTAATGTGCAGTTAGCTTTTTGCTTTAAGAATATTAAATATCAGAGCCAATCTGTCATTTCTCTAATTAAAAAGCAAATCCATCTATTTTTATTATGTGAATGGCTAATAACAAATTTGGGAATAATGACTTGTTTCTTTAAAAGGATAAATTTTCTACCCTATGGATAAAAGATCATATCACCAGCATATAGTTATATAAATCATTTGCTGAAATACAGATTAATTTTTTGAATTCTCTGAATGCCCCTTGGTCAGGTAGGTTTTGGATTTCTGTTAGAGATGTTGATGAATGATTTCCTGTTCTCTGTTGGTGTCTCCTATGCATGTTTAGTTAAGAGTTACTTTCCATACAGAATGCCATGCACTGTTGGTAGCTGAAAATTAGGCATCTCTTCAAAAGCATACATTTTACCAAGGGCACAAAATATCACCAGTTCAAACAGGCAACCAGAGAGTGTATTCAAGTAATCAAACAATAGCTTTTGGTGATGTAACTTAAAATATAGCACTACTTAGATGAAATCGTAGTAAAATACTAAATGGCCAGATATTACATTTGTTTTTTGTATTAGGTATGTGTCAATAAGTGATAAGATATATGCTCAGTGTCAGTAGGAAAACATAGTGAGTTTCTTCTAATAGCCATTTTCTAATTACAAATAGGAAACAGAGGATAATCTGATGGTATATGGTATATGGTATATTCCTTAAGCATATGCTTAAGGAATATACCATATAATTATAGTCAGTGTTTATTCATTAGTCTTGATTTAGTTTTTTAAAAAAGTAAACATAGGGAGAATACTTCAAGAAACTTTGAAAATGCTGTGGGTAGTAAAGAAGTGACCATCACAGTAGGTTAAACATTCTTGCCTAGAATATTCAGGTAATTAGAGTGCTATGAGGCACTGTGATGGTTAGATGGTATCCAAAACATGGCATTCAGTCTTTGAATGGGGTTTTAGGATAACTGTGTTTTCTAAAGACATGCTTAGTGATTTTAAGGTCTCTGGTGGAAATATGGGCAACTCTCATTAAAAATGAGAAAAATCCAGAGAGCATCTTGTGGAGAAAACTCCAAAAGATGCTTGTACAGAAACAGAGATAAATTCACAAATTTTACTCATAGATTCTGGCTTTATTGATTTCTAGATGCGTGGTCTCTGTCCTTGAACTACTGTATAGTTGTTGTGTATTTATTTATGTATTTATTTAGGCTCAGTGGAAACAAAATAATATATATTCTTTCTTATCATTTTATTTTCCTAATATATCTTAATTTGCTCTTATTATTTGTTCCCAGGCACAAAATTCAGTCTGCCTATGGTCTGTGTTCAAAATATATTGGGTTATATATTTTTTACTATTCTGGTCTGTTTCTTGAAATATCTCTGTGCAATAATCATGATATTTGTAGATTTGATTCCATATTTATGTCTCATAAAAACATAAAACCAGGAAACAGCATGGTACTGCACAAAAACAAACACATAGATCAGTGGAACAGAATAGAAAACTCAGAAATGGGCACTCAGCTCTATGGTCAGCTAAGCTTCAACAAAGCAGGAAGAAAATATCCAATGGAAAAAAGACAGTCTCTTCAATAAACGGTACTGGAAAAAATGGGCAGCTATATACAGAAGAATGAAACTCATCCATGCATTTATACCACACACAAAAATAAACTCTAAATGGATGAAAGACCTCAATGTGAGACAAGAATCCATCTGAATTCTAGAGGAGAACATAGTAACCTCTTCAACATCAGCCACCTCAGCTTCTTTCAAGACACATCTCTGAAAGCAAGGGGAACAAAAGCAAAAATGAACTTTTGGGAGTTGATCAGGATAAAAAGCTTCTGCACAGCAAAGGACACAGTTGACAAAACAAAGAGGAAACCCACAGAATGGGAGAAGATATTTGCAAGTGACCCTACAGACAAAGGACTGATATCCAAGAACTATAAAGAACTTCTCCAAACTCAACACCCAAAAACCAGATAATCACATCAAGAAATGGGCAGAAGACATGAACAGACACTTCTCCAAAGAAGACATACAAATGGCTAACAGTCACATGAAAAAATGTTGAACATCATTAGCCATCAGGGAAATTCAAATCAAAACCACATTGAGATAACCACCTTACACAAGTTAGAATGGCAAAAATTGACAAGGCAAGAAACAACAAATGTTGAAGAGGTTGTGGAGAAAGGGGAACCTTTTTAAACTGTTAGTGGGAATGCAAATTGGTATAGCTGCTTTTGAAAACAGTGTGGAGGTTCTTCAAAAAAGTTAAGAATAGAGCTACCCTGTGACCCAGCAATTGCACTACTAGATATTTACCCCAAAGATACAGATGTAGTGAAAGGGGGGGCACATGCACCCCAGTGTTCATAGCAGCAGTGTCCATGATAGCCAAACTATAGAAAGAGCCAAGATGCCCTTCAACAGAAGAATGGATAAGGAAGATATGGTCCATATATACAATGGAAGATTACTCAGCTTTCAGAAAGGATGAATACCCAAAATTTGCATCAACATGAATGGGATTGGAGGGGATTATACTAAGTGAAATGAGTCAAGCAGAGAAGGACAATTATCTTATGGTTTCACTTCTTTGTGGAACATAAGGAATAACATGGAGAACTTTAGGAGAAGGAAGGATAAAGTGAAGTGGGAGAAATCAGAGTGGGAAAAACCATGAGACGCTATGGACTCTGGGAAACAATCTGAGGGTGTTAAGAGGAGAGGGGGATGGGAGGATGGGTTAGCCTGGTGATGGATTTTAAGGGGGGCATGTATTGCATAAGCACTGGGTGTTATATGTAAACAATGAATCATGAAATACTACATCAAAAACTAATGATGTACTGTATGGTGAATAATATAAGAAAAAATAAATGCATAAGCAAACAAAAAAGGGCAGTATTATAAATGGTTCCAAGTTTTCAGTGCAGTAGAGGGAAAAGGTAGCTTGAAAAATAATCTTTGTAAATAAATTTAATAATAATTCATAACACTTATCATTATTGCTATTATTGCTAGATTAGAGGACAGTACTTGAATCACTTTGTGTAAGTTATTCTATTTTTAACCCTTATAATAATGTAACTACTAACCATTAATGGATTTTATTGATGAAGAAAATAATAGTAACTCTCTTGACATATACTATAAATATATATATATATATATACACACACAAAGATATATTATATATACATTTAATATATGTATTTTAATGTACCCTATTAATAGCATTTCAAATTACATTAAGCTAAGACTAATAAAACTACGAAAATAAATTTAAAAAATACTTATTTGAAACCAGAAAGTTTATTCTTCCCATCCATGAGCATGGAATATTTTTCCATTTCTTTGTGTCATCTTCAGTTTCTTTCATAAATGTTCTGTAGTTTCTGAGTACAAATCTTTTACCTCTTTGGTTAGGTTTATTCCTTGGTAGCTTATGGTTTTTGGTGTGCCTGTAATTGGGGTCCATTCTTTGATTTCTCTTTCTTCCGCTTCCTTATTGGTAGATAGAAATGCAACACATTTTTGTATGTTGATTTTGTATCCTGCAACTTTGCTGAATTTGTGTATCAGTTCCAGCAGTTTTTTAGTGGAGTCTAAGTTAAAAATAGAACTGCCCTACAACCCAGCAATTGTACAATTAGTACAAAAATACTGAATCAAAGGGATGCATGCAGTTTATAACATTATGTTTATAACATTATCAACAATAGCCAAATTAGGGAAGGAGACCAAATGCCCATCAACTGATTACTGGATAGAGATGTATTTATGTGTACACACCTTATCAATGTTTATAACATTATCAACAATAGCCAAATTAGGGAAGGAGACCAAATGCCCATTAACTGATTACTGGATAGAGATGTATTTATGTGTACACACACACACACACACACACACACGCATTGGAGTATTACTCAGCCACCAAAAAGAATGAAACTTTGTCATTTGCAATGATGTGGGTGGAACTAAAGAGTATAATCCTAAATGAAATAACTCAGAGAGAAAAATACCATGTGATTTCACTCATATGTGGAATTTAAGAAACCAAACAGATGAACATAGGGGAAGGGGGAAATAAGAGAAGAGAAAAAAAGAGAGAGAGAGAGAAAAGAGAGAGGGAGTCAAACCATAAGAGACTCTTAACTATAGAAAACAAACTGAAAGGTGCTGGGGTGCTGGAGGGGAGGTGAGCATGATGATGGGCTAAATGGTGCTGGTTATTAAGGAGGGCACTTGTGATGAACACTGAGTATTATATGTAAGTGATGAATCACTAAATTCTATTCCTGAAACCAATATTACACTATATGTTAACTGACTAGAATTTGAATAAAAACTCAAAACAAAAACAAACAAAAAAAGAAACAATCTTCTTGGTGATAATAAAAAATAGACACATTAAAAAAGAAACAGTCTTCAGTTAGGCAGTAGAATAAAAGCTCTGATATATTAAAAAATAAATAAAAATAAAACATGCAAAGAATTTATAAATGATGAAAAAATAAAACTGGACTCTAGTTTTATTCTCAGTAAGTGATAGGAAAGTAGATAAAAATCAGTAAGGATATAACAGATTTATAAACTAGTATTAAGCAAACTTAAAGTTTTGTGTAGAGGATTCTACACAATAAAAACATAAATGCTTTTTAAGGGAATATTAAACATTCACAAAGCTAAATTATGAAAGACTACAAAAGAAACCTCAATACATTTAAAATTACTGAGATCACACTATTATCAACTATGATCACAATGGAAATGAATTAGAAACAATAAGAAAGATTTTGGGAAATTTTCCAACATACTCCAAAATAACAAGTGGGTCAAAGAAGTATTTAAAAGGCAACTCTGAAAATATGTTGAACTAAGTGAAAAAAAAAATCAAAATTATGAGATTAAACTAAAACAGTTATTGGAGAGAAAAATTTAACTTTAAAAGGTCATATTAGAAAAATTAGAAAAGGCTAAAATCTATAAACTGATCTTCCATCTTTTTTTTTTTTTTAAGATTTTATTTATTTGACAGACAGAGATCACAAGTAGGCAGAGAGGCAGGCAGAGAGAGAGAGGAAGGGAAGCAGGCTCCCAGCTGAGCAGAGAGCCTGACGCAGGGCTTGATCCCAGGACCCTGAGACCATAACCTGAGCTGAAGGCAGAGGCTTAACCCACTGACCCTGTCAGGCACCCCCATCTTTAAAAGGTAGAAAAAGAAAAGCAATAAAATCAAGGTAAATTTTTAAAAAATTAAGTAGAAATTTAAAAAGAAATGAGAAGCAATGGAGAAAGTCAGTGAAATCACACTTATCTAAAAATACCTATAAAATTAATGACTTTCTAGGGGTGCCTGGGTAGCTCAGTGGGTTAAAGCCTCTCTTTGCCTTTGGCTCAGGTCATGATCCCAGGGTCCTGGGATCGAGCCCCGCATCGGGTTCTCTGCTTCATGGGGAGCCTGCTTCCTCCTCTGTCTCTGCCTGTCTCTCTGCCTGCTTGTGATGTCTTTCTGTCAAATAAATAAATAAAATCTTAAAAAAAAATTAATGACTTTCTAGTTAGACAAGAGCAAAGACACAAATGACCAATGTAAAGAATGAGAGTGGGAATATCATTACAGAACGTGCAGGCATTTTGTGTAATATTAAGAAAATATTTTGCACAACTTCATGCCAATTAATTTAAAACAAATGAAATGGCCAAAATCTTTGGAAGACATGAACTCATTCAGGAATAAACACATAACCTGTATAGTCATCTATATATGATAAAAATTGCAATTTGAAAAGCTTTCCAGGGGAGTCTGGATTGACCTCTTGATTTTGGCTCAGGTCATGGTCTCAGCGTTTTGGGATTGGGCCCACATTGGGTTCCTTGCTCAGGGGGGAGTCTGCTTGAAATTTTCTCTCTCCCACTCCCTCTGATCCTCCCCAGCTCTCTCTCTCTCAAATGAATAAATATGTTTTTTTAAAAAGAGCAATTTTATTTACGTACAGTAGCAACAAACAACTGGAAATATATCTTAAAATGTAACATTATTTTCAGTGTCATCTGATGTCATGAAGTAAGCATGCAAAAAAGTGAAGTATGATGCAAGATTTGTACAAAGAAAATTGCAAAGAATTATTACAAGAAATTATAAAAGCTCTAAATACATGGGGAGATACACTAATCTTAAGATATTAATTCCAAACAGATGGATAGATCAAATGCCTTCCCAGTAGAAATCCCGGTAGTTTTTTGATGGAAAATGTCATGCTGTATCTAAGCTATATATGGAAATACAGAGGATATAAAATAGCCAAAATAATTTTACAAAAGAAATAAAAAAGTTGTAGTTCAAGACTTGCTATAACGCTACCTTATTCAAGACAGTCTGTGATGTTAGACAGAAACTAACCTATAGATTAAGGTAATAGAATGTTCATTGACTTTGCACAAACATGCCAAGATTTTATAGGAATAGGGTAATCTTTTTAACAAATGCTAATGGAAACAATAGGATATCTATGTAGGTAGATGTAGATACAACCAGTCTCTGCTAACTTGCTTATAATAAATTAAACCCAACACATCAAATATTTCTACAAAATATTTTCCCTGATCTTATATCTTTAACAGATCTAATCATGAGGTTATATGGAAATTGAAAATAATCAAATCATCTTCAGGTGGCTATGGGTATGGGATATAAGGAAAATGCCATGGAGTATTTGATAGTAGTTCTTAAAATTTTTGGATAATCTGTAGGAAACTGTTTTACACAGTTTTAGACATAATCCCAAGGATTTGTGTTTCCCTGAAACCCTTTCATGGATCCAGTTTCAGTCGAGTGCAGTCTGCTGGAGTGGAACCCTGCACGGGGGCTCTCCCTCTTGCCCTCCAGTAGCACCAGTGATCATGTTTCACTGCTCTGGCTGGTATTAGATCCTTAATGTTTTAAAAATACAATTAAAATCCTTGCTGAATTAACATTTACATAAAAAGTCAAAAAGCTAAAACCTATCCAAATTAACAAACCACTCATTAAGTATAGCATCTTAAAATAGATCCAGGAATCATCAAGGAAACTGACCAACCCAAATTGTGGGGTGGGGTCAGGGGACTAATTCATTTTACTCTTTATAAGGTGTTACCAGGAGACAAGAAAGATGCAATGATATAAAATCTTGTTTTATTAGGGAATATATTTATTTCAGTTATGTTTCATTGGAACCAAATTATTTGAACTACCTGGAGATTTTCTTGATATATGAATTTTTATGATTACTATCAAGATGTAGTTTAAATTTATTCATTTTATTGAGAATCTGCCATGCAGCGGATGCTGGATTTAGGCTGCAGATAAGAAGATGAATGAAACATAAAATTAGAGTTCCTGCTCCCAAAATGATTGCAGTAATAGGAGCAAAATATGCCATGTACAGAAGGGGAAATGATCCAGTATTAGTGCAAGTTAACTGTAACTTTGGGGAAAGACTTTGTGAAGGAAGCATTCTCAAAAGAAGGTTTTGAGGAAAAATTAGGTGGTCATTTTCTTGAAAATTAGGGTAAGAATATCTGAGACTAAAGTAACGTTTTCTGAAAACAATTGGTAACTGAGTTTCTGCCCATCTTTTTAACTGGAAACTATGGTACATAGAAGTCACTGTAATGTCATTATAAAGCTTATTACCAGAAATTAATTAACTAATTTGCAATATGCAGCCTCCTATGTAACAGAGAAAGCTTGTTGTTCTTAAAGTACCTGACAGTTAAGCATAGAAGGAGGTTGTGCTGCGGAGAAGTGTTGGGAACAATCTTAAAGGTATAAATGGTTTTATTGGTCCAATGTGGATCATTCTATAAAGAAAGGATTGAATCCTTAATGAAAGGCAGAGAGGAGCTACAAATCTTTTTTCCTTTTCATTGATACTTTACCTAATACCTGTTCTTCCTGTAAGGAGATTAAAATCAAGTTGTGTCTATGCAGATTTTTTGTAAGCAATTTGGTAATTGACAATGGATTCATGTGCCATTCTCACAGTGGGCTGGCCTATGGTAAGAACCACCATTCAAGATGCCAACCTCAGTGTAAACTAAAGAGACTTGAGCATAGTCTAAAGGCAACATACAACACATTGCAAAAAATGAACCTCATTGTTTCTAAGTCATGTATCCTACAGAGACAACAATAACATTCACCTTCTAAATGCACAATAAAATAGATCTGAGTGGCATGACTGATACAGATCACATAGGATGATTATAAAATTAAACTATATACTCTGCCAAATCACAAATGAAGAAGCACTTTCTTTTAGATTATCAGATCTAAGAAAACCAGTGCTTCTGCATCCGAGTTAAGCATTTAAAATATTTGCAGACAATCAGAGTGTTACTTAAGACTGCCTATTCCTTTTCTTGAAGGAGAGGAAAAAAACTAAATTGGGGTCAGCTAACTACTGGAAACCTTTATATTTTAATTTAATGAAATATTTGAAGTTGTTCTTCAAGTGGTTCTAAATAAAAATGAAAGCTGTGACAATGTGGAAATGTCTAAAATTAAAATGAGTAACTATCAAGCTGCCTTCTCATTCTTATTATTGCTTGTGTCTTGTGGTTTTAATGAGGACTGATGAGACAAAATCGAGCAAAGGGAAATCTAGGCAGAATCTTAGGAACAATTATGTAGTAGTGGGATCTGTTAAAAAGTAGATGAGTCTCCATGGGGAGCCTCTTCACCTGAGTTATTTAAATCAAATTGGACAGAGTACACGCCATGGGTACAGTCCTGTACTGCATCCAGACACACTAGGTAACCTAGTAGTTCTTGGTTTTATTTGCTTGTTTTTAAAGAATATGAATTTTTGATAACTAAAACTTCTTCAGATGGGAAATGTAATTTCCAAATATGAATTATATGAAGGCAATAAGAAACGTCTACTTAGGGTTTGATAGAACTTGAGTTAACTTATTGGCATATTGTAAGCCAGATACTATGCTAGGTGTTTTCCTAATCAATAAATAGAAAAATACATTGTGATGATAGAATTATTATATTGATATTTCAGATGAGGGTGCTTATTGTCAGAAAGTTTAATATAGCATGCACCAACAAAGAAACAAAGTGAAGATATCCAGATGAATGAATGCAAGCTGGTATGAACCAGTATTAGGTTAGGTTTTTCTCACTGTAGGATTCCATACCATCAGAAGTCAATCTAACTAAATTTTTTGTATCTTCAAATATCGTGGAACATAAATTGTTAAGAAGTCACCCCATGGATGCCTACCAGATATCCAAGCTGGCCAATATACTGTGTTCCATAAATTCCTAAATCATGTTTGACTGTCATCAACTTGTGATGACAACTCTGATAATAGGATGAGTATCTGAGGTTAATGCCCTCCTCGTGGGGTAAAGGGGGTAGGATAGGAAAGTAAGAAAAGGTTAAAGCATTCACAGATCAATGATATATCAATGGTGCTGTCATAGTCCTTCTCAGTACATTAGACCAATAAACCACTACTCCTGGCCTATGTAGGGAAGCTATGGTTGCCTGACTGCGAGAGAAGAACAAAAAAGGGCGCTTGGGTGGTTAAGCATCTGACTCCTGACTTTGGCTCAGGTCATGGGATCAAACCCTGTGTCCAGCTCTGCACTCAGCACAAAGTCAGCTTGAGATGCTCTCTCTTCCCTCTGCCCCTGCCCCCACTTGTGTGCACATGTGCACTCTCTCTCCCTCTCAATAAATAAATAAATATGTAAAATATTAAAAAAAGAAAAAAGGAAATAATGACCTAAGAGTTCCTTATACCTACTTGCAACCAAGGTTCATGTCTTCAAACCTATTGCTCACACATTATATTAGGAATAAAATGAGATATAAGTAGAAAATTGTGATGCTTTAAAATTGAAATTTAGTTAAAATGTATTACAATAATTTTGATAATGTAGTTAAAATAGAAGAGGATCAGAGGTCGGCTCTTTCTGCCATGAATTAGTACATCACGGGAGAATTAAATATAGCCATATCAAAAAAAAAAAAAAAAAAGGCAGAGTTACCCTACTGCTGTAAATAAGTAGAAAGCTAGAAAGAAAAACAGAAAATCATCATTTTTATACTTTGGATATAGGCTACACAAGATTGTTAGGCTTTAGAAGAGGAAACTAACTGAAGCAAATTCCAATACCAAGAAGGCTTTCTGTGTTGGGGCTATTCTAGATCTGTATTGCAGGGAAAACTCAAATGGAGCCTAAAAACCTTGCTTAGTTAGAGAGAGAGAGAGATCAGATGTTAGGGATAGTGTAAGCAGAATGTTCAAGAGGAAGAAGTTTTGCAGAGGTACTGTTCCAAAAATCTTTGTGGGATTTTTTTGATAGTTTTTCAGAATATCAATCTGCCCATGTAGATTTCTGGGTTATTTATTTCATTGCTCTATTGTCTTCTGATTTGCACAATTTCTGATGAACAGCCTGCTGTATTTTCTCTTTATTCCTATATAGGTAATGTGCATTTTTTGGTATGTGGCTACTTTTACGGTTAATTTTTTATCTTTAATATTCATCAGTTTAAGTGATGTGTTGATATGTTTTTGTGTACTCTGTGTTTATCCTGCTCAGTGTTCTCTGAGTTTCACGGATATATGGCTCACTGTTTCTCATTAATTTGTGGAAGTTACTGCACAGTATATCTTCAAATATTTTTTGTGCTCCATTCTGTTTTCTCCTGGGATTTCAAACATACATGTTAGATGCATGTTAGACATTTTAATATTGTTCATAACTCCTGTTTTTACTCCCTTCTTCCCTTTGTTTTTTAACTTATGTAATGTCCATTAACCTAACCTTAACGTACATCCTAATCCTTCGATGACTTAAGTGTACTAATGAGCCTGTTAATCACATGTTTTTCCTCTGTTACTGTGTCCATTTAAGCATTTCCATTTGGTTGTTTCCAGTTTCTAGCTTTCTGCTGAAATTCTCCATCTGTCTCTCTGTATTATCCTCTTAAACAAGAACCTCTCTCATTTTAATTATACCTGTTTTAAAAATCGTTATCTGATAGTTTCAACATGCAAGCTACCTTCCGAGCCAGGTTCACTGATGGCTTTATCTCTTGAGCTCATTCTGCGTGCCCTCCAATTTTATGGTGGCTGTCAGAATTTTTTGTTAAAGCTGTTGCTCTGTTTAGTCAGGAGTTGAACTGGGTTTGGGTTTTGTTATTGCTGTAGTTACTCTCAGTATACCACTGGCTTCCTGTTCCCCTAGCACTGTCTTGTGATCAGGGTGGGACTCCTTTGCCCAGAGGTTTTCTTAATATCTGTTCCTCTGTGTCCACTATATGTCTGTTTTTCCCCTTATGCCTTAACCTCAGAGAAGGCCGCTGTCTATCTTCTTGCCCCTCCCTCTGCAGTAGACTAATGTAGGTTGTTATAATATCCTCGATAATGCGATGAGAGGACAAGCCCAGCCTTTTTCTTTTTTTGTTTTTTTTTTTGTTTGTTTGTTTGTTTGTTTTGTTTTACCTCAGTCTCCATTTCTGGTGTGTCCCTGCTTCTTGGCAGTAAAGGTTTCCCACTGTGCCTGTATGTCCCTCACTGGTAGGAAATCCCTAATGGTCTGGGTTCATGATGTCTTCCTTCCCCTCTTCCAGTGCGGCCATTATGGTGGTAGTGTTTTGTTTTGTTTAGTTTGTTTTGTTTATTTAAGATTTTATTTATTTGACAGAGAAAGATCACAGGTAGGCAGAGAGGCAGGCAGAGAGAGGAAGGGGAAGCAGGCTCCCCACTGAGCAGAAAGCCTGATGCGGGACTAGATCCCAGGAACCTGAGACCATGACCTGAGCTGAAGGTAGAGGCTTAACGCACTGAGCCACCCAGGTGCCCCGGTATGGTTGTTTTAATTGCTTTCTCTAGCTTTAAGGAAGTGCTGCTCTTTTCCCAGTGGTTGAAGTCTTCTTTTCCACAAGAGAAATAGTGAATATGAGTATGAGCACTTCCTTGAAGCTGGAGAAAGTCTCCTGCTTTACAAGAGAGGTAGTGGCTGCTGGTATGAGCAGGACTTTGCACTTTTCTTGCAGTTTCTACATTTATCTCCCATAGGCTTGCCAGTACTGCAAGTACTACTTTCTCATGAACACCTGGTGAGGTCTGTGGAGAGGAATCTGTGGGTTTCAGTTCCCGCAATGGCTATGGCTTCCATGAGTTCCACACTCAAGCTGGCTAGTCTCAGCCTTTAGCAGTTCATTACTAATCTTCGAATTGTAGCTGATTTCTTATGAGCTTGTATCAAGTCCATTATGTACCCCAAGTAAGAGGTACTTGTATTCAGTGTCTTCTTGAAGATGCCAGCTTTTCTCATATTTGGGGTTATTTGGGAGCTTTTGGACCTCAGCTCTGTGATGAAATCATTGATCCAATAATGTATTAAGCAGATTACCTGCCATTTTCTATTGAAGAGATAGGAACAATACTCTCTTTAGTTAACCTTGGAAGAAGCTTGAACACTTTTAAGATATTGAATTTTAGGGACTTGTTGCTTAGCAATTAATAAATGAAACAGATCATTCAAACAACATTTTAAGGAAAAAAATGCATTTAAAGCTAAATATTACCCTCTACCTAAATTTTTATATCCTACGATTTTAATATCTGACATAGTCACTACTCCTTAGTTCTGAATAATTTGTAACTTGTTTTGTTATTATTTTTAATTTACAGGTAATTAGCATATTTCTGTGACTGCTTTTTTTAATAGAATTTGGGTTATATCATTTTAAATTTGAAGTTTTTCACTTATCAATATAACTTGATTATTTCTCTATACCATAACATGTTTCTCAAAATCAGTTTAATCCCATAATATTTTATTCCAAATCTAACTTTAAATAAAAATGGTAGGAAAAGTATAATTTTTAGAAAATCTAAAAATATTTAGTCTTTTAGGTAAATGGTTTCATTAACTTCAGGTTTCTTTGAAATGACTGCCATTTCACTGTCTGTTAGAAAATACATTTACTTGGTTCTATATCAAAAGTCGTAAATATGTTTCATTTAAAAATAGCATTGCAGACCTGAACAGACATCTCTCCAACATGGATATATAAATTTCATCAGCACATGAAGGGATGCTCAATATCACTAATAATAATGGAAAGAATAGGGAAATATCTGTGTATTGCTGCTAGGAATGTAAAACGGTATAGCCTTCGTCGAAAATAGGATGGTGGTTACTCAAAAACTTAAAAGTAGAATCACTATATGACCCAGCAGTTTACTTCTGCATATACTCAGAAGAAGTGAACACAGAGGCTCCAATCTTCCCCCACCCCCGTGTTCATAGAGAGATATTTACAATAGCCAAAAGGTAGAGACAGCCCGAGTGCCCATTGATGGATGACTAGATAAACGAAATGTGTTCTATCCATACACAGAATATGATTCAGCCTTAAAAAAGGAATGAAATGCTGACCTGCGCTCCAATAAGGATGCCTCTTGATGACATGGGGCTAAGTGAACTAAGCCATACACGAAAGCATAAGCATTGAATGATTCTACTTGTAGGAGATGCCTAGAGTAGTCAAATTCATAGAGACAGAAAGTCCCTTCAGTGGCTTCCGGCACAAGGGAAAGATGGAATGGGGAATTAGCGCTTCATAGTATGGAGTTCCGGGTTTGGATGATGAAATAGTTCTGGAGAGGGTTGATGGTTGCTGTTGGTTGTGCATCACTGTGAATGCGCTTAATGCTACTGAAATGTCTGCTTGAAAATTCTTAAAATGGTAAATTTGTGTTTTGTATACTTACCACACACACACACAAAAAAGCACTTCTATTCAGGTATGGTAATGAGGAATATTTTATTTGTTGTTACTAATATATTACTACTAGAATGTCAAAAAAACTATTAACTCTTAAATAAGAAACCTAACCTACCATACCCAACTATATTAATATTATAATGTTCTTGTGTATAATTACCAATAGTTTTCTTCTCTTTTCTCGAAGATTTATTTATTTTAGAGAGAGATTGAGAGTGAGAGAGGAGGAGCAGGGGATGGGATGGAGGGAGAGAGAGAAGCAGACTCCCCACTGAGCATGGAGCCCCTCACAGGACTCCATCTCACAGCCCCAAGATCATGACCTGAGCTGAAATCAAGAGTTAGATGCTTAACAGACTGAGCCACCCAGGTGCTCTGAAGTACCAAGACCTTTCTGTCACCACAGAGAGAAATAGTGACATTTAATTTTATTTATACTTGCCTTAAAAATATTCTTTTGATTAATTAAAAATGGCCCAAGAGCATAAAAGCAAATAATTACTCCTTAAATTTGATGTTTAAGGGCACCTGGGTGGCTCAGTTGGTCAAGCAACTGCCTTTGGCTCAGGTCATGGTCCCAAAATCCCGGGATTGAGTCCTGCATGGGGCTCCCACCTCCATGGGGAGTCTGCTTCTCCCTCTGACCTTCTCACCTCTCATGCTTTCTCTCACTGTCTCTCTCTCTCAAATAAATAAATAAAATCTTTAAAAAAAATTGATGTTTAAAATCATAAAGATGAGAGAAAATGTATTAAGTGGCCAGTTAGGAAGGGATTTCCGATTCTGACAACTTAGGAAAATTCTTAAATATGATTGGAACATAGCTTTTCAATTATGCAAATTATCATGTATCTTCAATGGTTAGGTTGCATATTAAGTCTAATGTATAAATGGTGGGAGTAAATTATTGTCTAAAGGCTACTAAATACTTTAAATTGTAAACAATATTACCTTAATTAACTGTATATTATGCTCTGGTGGAATTTTTTTTTCCTCCTTGATAAAACCTTCATTTATTTAAAGAACTCAATTTAAGAAACTGGCATTTTGTTTCCTTTTTAGAGTATATTCTAGGTCTGATATTCAAGCTCCCTACTTTCATCTCTAATTCCTCTCCATATAGATATTTTCTGTGAAGGACTGGTTAATTTTATAATTATATCACTAAAGTTGATCACTATATCATTATAATTTATAGTTACAGGATTTTATAATAATCACTGAGATCAGGAGGGTGGAGAGCTCAGACAAATGAGACTAAAATTAATGATGGCTTGATACTAATAAAAATGTCACAGAAATCTTGTGAATATGAAATATCTTTATTTCTTATTCTAAAACTCAGCTTGCCCTTTTTCACTCCATGGGTATCTCAGTCTATTTAGCAATAGTATTTCTATGCTGAGGATGTTCTGTGTAGGCAGAGTACCCACAAGCAAATTCTGTGCTTGCAATAGCTCCCAGACTCCTTGTTGGCTGCACTTGCTGGGGTGGGGAGTGGTAGAAGAACAAGATAGATGAAATATATCTGTTTCTATAACCATACCTATGTATCTGCTCTGTTCCTACATTATTCCATTGTACCTTGAATAATGTAGTGTTTTTCTTTTTAAATGTCATTATAGATCTTTATGTGCTTAGGAACAGAAAAACATTAAGGTGATCATAAATAATTGGGAATTCCCATACAGATGATGGGAAAGCAAGTAAAATTGGAAATTATCTCAACAATCACACAACCAGACCTCACTGATATTGGAGTAATTATCATTCAACAATCAGTGATGTGATTAGTGATGCAAGAGAAGCTTTGCAAACCTCTTTATCTCGCCATTTCTCTCACCATGAATCGTGAATGCTTTTGCTCTGGAAAGTCAGACGTTTATCTTTTTGTCTCCATTACCCTTCTCTACTTTTATTATTTATCCTCCTGAACCATCTGCTACCGAGTCTTTCTCTTTTCCTTTTCTTTCAGGACTCTTGGACAGAATGAATGACTGTAATCACTATCCAAAATGGGTCATCCCTGTTGAATATAATTCTTTCATTGTGTAGTCTGCATATGCTGTGGGAAGGGTGCTTATTTATTTAATAACCAGTTCATCCTAGAAATTATTAATAATTACGATAATAAAAATGTTTATTGAATTGTATAAGCTAGAGACTGTTAAATATTAAATATATTCCTTAATTTAATTTGCACCATAATTTTATAAGGTGGTTGCTATTAACATCTCCCAGTCACAGAGACAGTCTAAATAAATTGCATAGGGTGGGGTGGCTCAGTCGGTTAAGCATCTGGCTCTTGGTTTCATCTCGGGTCTTGATGTCAGAGCTGTGGGATCAAGCCTTGCATTGGGCTCTGCACTCAGTAGGGAGCCAGCTTGGAATTCTCTCTCCCTCTGCCCCCTCCCCCCACTCATGCTCTTTCTCTCTCTCAAAAAAAATATATATATTTTTAAAATTAATAATGGGGCACCTGAGTGGCTCAGTGGATTAAGCCTCTGCCTTCAGCTCAGGTCATGATCTCAGGGTCCTGGGATCCAGCCCCACATTGGGCTCTCAGCTCAGCTTGCTTCTCCCTCTCTCTGCCTGCCTCTCTGCCCACTTGTGTGCTCTCTCTCTCTCTCTCTCTCTGTCAAATAAATAAATAAAAACATAAAAAAAAACATAAAAATGAAAATAATTAATTGATTGATTGATTGATTAATAGCCTATGGGTCAAACCTGGGATTTTAACTCAGTATTTTGGCTCCAAAATTTCAACTTTAAATCACAGTGCTCCAGACCTCTTTTTGTTTCTCTGAAAAATTATTATTTATTCTAAGATTCAGGACTATATGTACTTGTTACTCTTCTTATTACACAAAGTATTATAATTTAGACACTGTGGACCATCTGTCTTGGCTTTGTTTAAAAAGGCACATACCAGGCACAATTCCCTTAGATTTAAAAACAAAACAAACAAAACTCTCTATATTATAAATTCCTTGATGTTAATAAGTATATTTAGTATAGTTTTCATATCCAGCCTGCCCAGTAGAATGGTTTGTGTAGGTAGATAATTAAAATATATGGAGGTATGAGGGGGAAGCAGCTAACATGTTAAGTGCCTACTACGTACAGGCACGGTCTTGGAAACCAGCTAACCCTCAAAGATGAACATGCTATGTGCTCCTTGTCAAAAGATGACAGTCTCCCATTATCTGTATTCTACATTGAGAGAGAGAAGAAAAAAATACGTACAAAGGTGTGAAGCAACTTATCTAGATCACATCATTTATAAAATAATGGCTGTATGTACTGAACGTATTCATTAAGCCACTTACTATTTTGAGTACTTCTTGCACATTATTTCATTTTGTCTTTTCAGCTTTAGGAGGTAGATAGTATATAAATCATGGATTTACTGACCAACATTGCCTTGGACACATAAGATACCATTAGCATCACAGAAGAAAAACCAAGAACAAATCTTTCCCATCATCCTTTTCTCTGGAAGGTTCTAACTCAGGTTTTCCAATGAGAAGAAAAACAGGTTTGGAAAGAGGAGAGGAAGAGAGTCCATTAATCTTAGAAGATAGTGGTAGGCAAATGCACTGTCTTTTCAGACACAGTCATATGCTATGGTTCATCAAATTTCTTCATGAACTTCTATTTTGGAATTGTGGCAGCCAGATATTGGCATTTTCTTAGATTTCTATGAGCTCCCTCTTCACACTTGTTGGGGCTGATGCCATGAAATCTCACACTTTTTTGTGAGTTTTGACTTTTCCATCTAATCCTGGTACATCAGACTGAAGTCCTTTGGGGCTATCTCTCTGGCTCTGGAGCTGTAGCCTTCTTACCCAGATCTCCACTCCTCCCCCTTCTCCGGTTGTTCTATTCATCTTAATCCATCTATGAAACTGTTTTATTCCCACAAACCTTGAGTATCTCTTTTGTTTTCATTGCTGAACCTAATTACTTAATCTCCATTTTATAGAAAGGGGCGGCTCTGCCAACAGCAGTTGAGACACTTGCTAATAGTCACCAGTCAGGAAATGGTCAAAGGGAGATTTAAAGCCAATATTTCAGTCCTCAGAGCCCATGCTATTACACAGTAAGATTTACTGCCACTCCAGTTACATAGAAAACATGATTCTAAACCAGTTTCAGCTGACTCAGAGATTTTGATCTTCCCATCACACTACTTTTTCTCTAGGCAAGTAACTTCCATGGATTTAAACAGGAGCTTAACCTTAGGAAAGGAGGTGAAAAGTATATGTTTACATATTTATTTTTTAAGATTTTATTTATTTGTTTGAGAGAGGGGGAGTGAGAGAGCATGAGCAGGGGGAGGGGCAGAGGGAGAGGGAGAAACAAACTCCTGCCTGATCCCGGGACTCCAGGATCATGACCTGAGCCTGAAGGCAGACACTTAACCAACTGAAGCACCGAGGCGCCCCCAAAAAAGTATTTGTTTAATCAGGAATCTTGTGGAACTTGGGTTCACACAATATAAAGTATATAAAAGTATAAAGTATATAAAGTAATATAAAGTAATCTTAATATTTGGATCATGACATTTACACGACATTTCATGACATGGATCAGTCCATGTATACTTTTTTTTAAATTTAGTTGGGCATCCATATATTTTATGTCCCCTTAATTTTACCTTTTCTATCCAAGAAAAATACTGGCACATATTTACCATGGGATATATGCAAGGAAAAAGAAAAGTTAACAACTCAAGATCTACAAAATAGAGATTGGATTTTTTTAACCGCAGCATATTCACATATAGTTTTAATGAAAACAAAAATGGGTGGATTCTAGCAGTGTAATATTAAAAACAGAGGACCTAAAATCTTTATACATATGTAACATATAAAATTAAATATAATTAAGAAAAATGTTTAGGAATCCTTACAGATGTAGGAAACTACATCTGAAGTAAAGCAAGGAAAGGATGGGTATGAAATTCAATATGGTGGCCATGATTAACAGTGAGAATCAAGAAGACATGATGGGGAAGCTACATAATGAGAAATAGGTTATTCAAATACATATATATATATACACGTACATATAGATATATAGATATATAAAATTTAAGGAATTATAGAAATTATATATATATATACACGAATGATCTAAGTTGAAAGAGCAATAGGAGCAAAGCCTGTCAGTGTACAGGTAATGGAATGGATAAGCCTGTGGATCTGGAGAAGGGCATTGAGAACCTTGATTAGAAACCACAGAAAAGGATGTTGTTTAAGTTTGTAAGTAGGAATTCACCAAAGAGAGAATTAGAGATGGAGACAATATGAGGCCAAGGATAAAGCATAAGCAAAAGCAATCTGTAGCAAATGGGTACAGTCACAATCATGCTAGTTGTAGGTGAGACAAAGATACCTCAAGACAAACCAGAAATACTCTCAGGGACATGGGCTTCCTCTTGGGGTTTTTCAGTCATCAGGAGCTCTGAACTGCTGTATTTCTGTCACTGCTGAGATAGGCACCAAGAGGTTTTAAATTACTGATTTCCCTGACTTCCAAGACCAGTCCCATGGTTCTGTTCATCCTTGCTTATCTCAATCCCCCCCCCCGCCATGAAAGTCCAGGCCACCCAGATCACACCCAGAAAAAGAATCCATTCACATACATTTGTCTGTGCATCCTATAATCAGATTCTATTTCTCACTTTTACTTCCTTTCCAAAATTTCCATTGCGCCCATTAAGATCCATCATCAGCAAAATGCTGTACAACCTTCTCTTTCTCTAAAATCCTTCAATGTTCACTCCTTCCCATGTTCTCTCACATATGCCACATGCCTTAAGACTTTAATACAAAGTATATTTCTTTCTTGTTTCCCTAAAATACTTTCAAACTGTGTCATTTTTTTTCTCTTTGAAACACCCAACTCCTTTGACTTTCATGGTGCCAGACTTTACCTTTCTTTACCATTCATTGTTTCTGTCATCTCTCAGTCTTTGGGAATGTTCCTTCATTGACTAATGACTTCATTACTTTTAATTTTACTACTGTTGTAATTCATGAAGACATCAACTCTCCAAATTCATGTCTTTTAATTTCTTGTTTTCCTTAGATTCAATATGATTTTGTTTAATCTGCTCCTACCTCAGCTGTCGAGTGTTTTCAGATAATTCATACCCAAACTACCATCTCCTCTCATTTTAACTCATGGATTATTTTTCCACTGCAACATTTCTCCAACTTCATCGTGACCAGAATTTATTTCACCATCCCTTAGTCTTCTAGGGTTTTTTTACACAGTCTATAAGCTATTATCTATCATCAGAAATACTCCCTTGCCAATACTTTAACACATTTACATCATTCTCTCTTTCTTATTCACTGGCAAAATCCCATCCTGGGTTAAATTCAACTACGCCGTTATCTGCACCTGCAGATGAGCAAAACTTGTGGAAGGAAAATTCTACAACTATTGTTAATAAGTAAGTTTCTGAACATAAATTTCAATTGGACATATTTTTGCACCCAAATATCAATTTGGCATACAACAAACATTAAAAGATAATATTGCTAATAAATTCACTTTTCCCTCTCTCAAACATGCCCATTTCACACCTAGCCTCCTATCAAACACTATATTCCAGCTAATGACTTCTCTGCATACTTCCTAGAAAAAATATAATCAGCTGGATAAGAACAATCTTATCTCTAAATACCAACAACTGAAACCTAAGAGCAGTTCTAACCACATACTTTACTGTGTCTTCTGTTAAGATGGAAGAAATTTTTCTGCTTAAATGCAAATCTCACCTCTCCCCTCATTCCTTGGGTTTGTGTGTGTGTGTGTGTGTGTGTGTGTGTGTGTGTGTGTTATCTTTTCTAGGACTTTCTTCCTGCAGTTTCCTCTTTCTCTCCTGTCATTTGTTTCTCTCCTTTTAACCCGATTAAATCTATTGACATCCAAATATTTCTTAATATTATCTACCTTAAAAAAAAAACACTAAACCACCCTTGTTGATTTTCCTTGATTTATCACTTACTGTGTTCTTCCCAGTAAAACACTTCATGATGATTCTCTTGGCCTTCTATTTCTTCCCTCTTCCCTCTATGGTTGACTTCAATAGTGCTTTTTCCCCACACCATTTAATTGAAATGCTCTTACAAAGATAAACTGTACACTGAATCATCCACAAAAATGTAGATTTCATTCCAGTGCTCATCTTATTTATCTTCTGGCAGTATTTGACAAAGTTGACCACATCTTCTAATGGAAATGTTTTCTACTCGAAGCTACCATTGCACTCCCATGAATTTCTCCAGTTGTCATGGTTTCTCTTCCTAAGATTTATTTGCTGACCACCCCCCACACACAAAATCTCTCTATAGAAATGTCCATGCCTCTGTTCTTGGCCCTCTCTCCATCTACATTTTCTTTAACAGATATCATGTAGTTCTTTGGCTTTAAGGTAGTAATGTAATGTAATATAAGGTAGTGTAGTTCTTTTGGCTTTATGGTATTACGGATGGGGTGCCTGGGTAGCTCAGTTGGTTAAGCATCCATCTCTTGGTTTTGGCTCTGGTCATGATCTCAGCATCGTGGGACTGAGCCTCATCTCAGGCTCTGCATTCAGTGTGGAGTCTGCTTGAGATTCATTCTCTCTCTCTCTCTTTCCTTCTGCCCCCCTCCCCCCCAAAAATATAAAAAACAAAACAAAAACTGTATAGATTTTCTTGCTTTTCATAACTGTATCCCTGTAAAACCTTACTTTCCCATAATCTGTTATTTTCAAGTCTTCAGAAAATGTGATAAAAGAACTTAACTATAAAGCCGGTGATCTCTGTTCAAATAACATTAAAGAAATTCATAAGTTTTGGAGAAGAAAAAGCAGAAGAGAAAATGAAAATGCTCTTTATGGCTACTTTAAAGAACACCAAAGTGAAGTAATAACACTGAAGTTAAGAACAGGATAAAAAGTTTATCTTATCTTTAAATAGGCTGGGCTTTGTTGTTCAGGCTTGAGGCAAAATATATGTTATTTACCTGATGGATCAGAACATTTCCCTCATAAGAGATGAGTTTGTAATAAAAATCCTGGTACATTCTCAGTCATTAGAGCAAGAAGATGCCAACTTAATAGCATCTTTATTGCTCCAAGACCTTAGACTATTATACACTGAGGGCTTATAGTTTTAAAATACTCTAAACAAGAATGTTGTCTTCTTCTCTCTTCTTCCTAGAGATAAGACTGCACAGGTCTGGAGATATGTTGTTCCCATTCAGCTGGTTCTTTTACCTTTTCTTCTGAAATCTCTTTCCACATTGAAAGGTTGATATTAAATTATTTTTAAAAGATTGATTTATTTATTAGAGGGAGAGAGAGCATGCATACAGGTGGGGCGAGGGGCAGAGGGAGAGAATCCTCAAGCACATATCCTAAAGTCCAGTGGAGTTAGATCTCGAGATCCATGAGATCATGACCTGAGCCAAAACCAAGAGTCACTTAACTAAGCCACCCAGGCACCCCTTAAGTTGTTTTAATCACATTTAGCTTTTGATAAGATTAGAACATCCATATGTATCCTTTTAATTATACTTTAATTCTTTGCTACTCTTCCCTAAATCCATACCTTCTCATCAGTCAAGAGTTATTTGGTAACATCAAGAACACCCTTCCTGATGGGTATCATTGATTTTTCTAAGATTTTTGGAAGAGTTATGCTGGAATAATGGAAGCTCTGCTTTTAAACTCTGGTAACAAAGTATTATTAAATATGGAAAAAGTAGATTCAAAACAAAATACAATAGTCACCAATTTTGAATATGTCAAATTTTTAAAAGATAACATACGATTGAACATTAGCAAATTAAATGATAGAGTGATCTGTCTGGCTCATTTGTCTCAAAAGATTTATTTTCTACATTACTAATCTGTTTCTTCTGTCAGTCATTATGAGATGTAAATTGAAGTTTCCCCGTTTTAAGACTTATTTATTACTTTAAAATCAGTTATGCATTTAATTGCATAGATTTGAATAAAAGACATGGAAATATGACATAATATTCCATAATATTTTAAGGGATATTTTTTAAGTAGAGAATTTTGAGGAACACAACCTTCAAACCCCTCCAGGTACCTGAAAACATAACTTTAAGCTCTATTAAAAAATTGACAGAACTAAAGGGAAACATAATAACCAAATATACGGTCATAATGGGAGTCTTTATCTTATCCCTCACAAAATCTAAGAGGAAGCAGACCAGTGGCATAGAAAATAGATCCTTTGAAAATAATGAGTCAGTTTGATTATTAACATGTATAGAATATCATGCAAAAACAGTGACGGAATACACATTCTTTCAGGTGCCTGTAAAACATTTGAAAAATTAAACCAGAGGAAAGTACAGACCCTTAACAAAGTTGATTTAAAAAGGAAAGCATATGACTTAAAGTCAAGCTTTCCCACCTACTAAATATGCAACCACATTCATCCAGCCTCTATAAACCCTGAAAACTGGCTTAATAGTAATAGTGTCAATTACCGGGTTGTTGTGGGTTAACAAATACAAAGCATGGACACCGGGCATGTGTTGAGAAAATAAATATTACATAGTTAGAGATTTTCATATTTCCTGAAAGTGTTGGGGGGGGGCAGGAAACTTACATTAGGTATAATACAGCTAATTGAGCTTTTAGTTTGAAGAGTAAGAATGGGTATGAGCAGCAGTGGAGGGCACAAGTGAAGGAGGCGTATTTTGACAAGAGGTAAGTAGCAAATGATCTTAAAGGTTGCCCCTAATCAGAGTGGGTGGCTTCCATAAGTGATGAGTTTACTGCCCTTGTGGGTGTGGAACAGACCTGCAAGGCATCACTCCCGAATGTCAGAGAACAGTGGCATTCAATCTGTGCTCTGCGGGACCTGGAGACCTGAGCTTTTGCAGAGGAGGTAGTGCGGATGAAGAATATTATCCTTGTTCTTCCGGCTCCCAGCCAGAGTAACTCAACTCTTTTCCATTTAGTATAATGCGTTTCTAAGTAGAGTTCTTTTTGAAGGAAATGTTCTGCTATTAAAATAAACATTTAAGCACTGCAGCTACAGATGATATAACTGTACTCAAAAGAAAGGTTAAACTAAATAATCTGTAGGTCACCTCCTAGGTTAAGATGCTGCGTAAATTGGCTTAATTTATCCCACAGGCAAGAATACAACACAATCACCACTGAGTAAAAATACAGAGCTGAGAGAAGTCACAGATTACGCAATATTCCTAAATGTATCTCCACTCAAATTCATACAGCACTTGTCAGGAAGAGGCAGTTTCTACCTTTTGCAACTTTGAATTTCACCTTTACAGTAGATCCATATTGCTACATTTAGTCTTCCATTTTAGCTCTTGGAGACTTTATTCAATCACTCAGCAGCTTATTGATGCACAATCCTGTCATCTAAAAGCAAACGTGAAGAACTCCAGGCTATTTTTCGAAGTGCTGCTCCATGTTAATGGAAGGATTTTGAAATGCCACAAGGGAAATTATTAGAAAGAAAAAGAAGGCACCAGATTAAACCACTTTGCACATTTTTTAAAAAGAATTATTTTAAAATCTTTCCAAATTCTTAGAAAACAAACAAAATTATTTAACAATTCACTATCTTTAGCACATTAATTTTTTCACAGCTATAGTATAGTATAACTACAGAGATTTATGCACACACAAATGTTTATAGCTTTGGGAAATAACATGGCCACAATGAATAGTATGAAATTCATGCCCCCCCTTTTTTTCCCTTGATGACTCACTGGTTTATAAATCTGGGTCCTTGGTAAAGAGAACAGCACTTCACCAACCCATGATAAGCTTGTTCCTATGTGAAATATTGCCTGTTTTGCATGAATTCACATTAAGGCATTGTTTCTGGGACTAACTAGTGGTAACACAAACTAAAATTTTTCCTCTTAACTACCTGTCTTTATGAAACTATGTTAGTTCTTAGTCTTAAGGATTGCATGCATGAAAATTACATACTTATTCAAGCTTAGAATATTTCAATAGCTTTAAAATCATTTTTCTAGCAGGTAATATTCTCTAAGTTTAGATAGAAATGATTTGTTTGACAGTTTCACTATATTAGGTGACAATTTTCCAGATATGGCAGGGCAGTAAGAACCCATGAAAACACACAGTGTGTCGTGGTAAGTCTTACTTTCCTTTAACTTTCACAACATTATATGACAATCTGGTCCCAGTGGCTATATGTCCAATAATCATCAATGAAGGCAAATATCATCTAACATTTCTCAAGATTTTTGAACTTTTTCTATTATTCATAGTCAAGTTCATTTATGTGGCCAAAATATTTAGGTTAAACTGCCTTCTAATTAATACCAACTATTAAACACACATACACAACAACAATAGCAAACAAACAAAAACAAAAACAAAAAAACAAAACAAAATGGGCAAGGAAATAGCCAACATCATACCCATAGTAAAACGATCCCTCTCTCTGCCATTAAGATTCTTCCTTTTTGGTGATTCAGTAAGATGACAGACTACATGACAAAGTACTAACACCTCTTAGCCTTTAACATTCTAACAGTAAAAATATTAAAAATATATTTTAAAAACCCTTCCTATGGATCATGCATAAACATATGCTAAAATAGAGGATGATATAAACTGATATGCTGCTAATTGAATCTCGGGCTTTGTTGGTTCTTTCAGTGGAATGCAGCTGTACTATGTTTTGATACCAACCAATACATGTTACCCTTAGGCAAGTCACTTGGCCTGCTTTGGTTTGAACTCGTTTGGATTTTCACATGATGAACTGGAAACCAGTATGGCTGGTTTATTATTCATTGGAAGAAAGCAAATGAAACCTCCCATATCTTTGATGTTGGCACTAGAGAACGTACTCTAGGACCTGCAGAATAAATTTACAGTTAAGGAGATGGACAAAGTAAGAGAAAGAGATGTAGGCTTGACTCAACATTGGGTTTCCAGCTCATTTTACTGCATTTCCTTGTTTTATAGATTACTGATACATTGATTCAGAATTATCTCAGAGTTTACTGGGTCTTAAGGTCTGTGATAGATCCTGGTGGTGGGTAGGGGACATACTAGTAAGTTATGTCTTTGCTTTTAAAGATTTTATAGTCTTGGGAGAGAAAAAGCATGTTAGCAGAATAGGATTACCTGTTTTTGATTCTTTGCCTATAGACTAATGATTTAACACTTTAATTTCTTTGTTTTCTGCTTTTATGTGTTCCTTTGACATGAAGGAGTTTTAAGTCTGGCAAGTGCATTTACAAATAAGTCCACTTCTCTGAATACCATATATATTGTAAGGTCCTTCTTGAAGCAACTAAAATTTACCGGTCACTGATCAAGAAAGAAGGCTTTATAAATTACCCAGTGAAGGAATTAGGCAAGAATCTAATTTCTTCCAGTTTTCTCTCATAAATCATTTCATGGTTCATTAAGGCCTCCACTAGAGGGTAACTTGAAAGGGAAGAAAAAAACAAAAACAAAACAAAATCACTGTGATTTCACAGCAACATTAGAAATAATGTAAATTAGACTGACTAAGATAGTTGAAACTAAAAGCCAAAATAAATGTTGAGATGTCAGTTCTCCTGGCTGTTTCCGGGTCTTGACTATGCCTGCTTTACAAGTCAGACCATTTTATTCCTTTAAAAGCTGATCTTACTGTTCCACCCCCGTGCTAGTTCCTCTGACTTTCAAACTAAAGAAACACTAAATGCCTAGAAAATGGTATTTCTGTGTTAGCATGTGCCTGTGCTAGCAATTATCTAACCAGATTGATTTAAAAAAAAAAAAAAAAAAGGACTCTGAAAACTGAAATGTAACCTGGGCATTAGAAAAATAATTGCAATGTTAAAAATGAATTAATTAAACTAGGGTTCTTTCCAGATCAAGCCCTCGTGAACCATTGGCCCACCTGAATCTCCTCCTTACTTATTACTCACATCTTGGGAGATATTATAGAGTTTTCTTTCCCTCATGCAGTGAGAACCCCATTATTTTTACCACTAAAAGCAAAGAAAAACAACCACCTTACACTTATTATGGATGCCATTAGCCTTATGGGAAACTGGGTGGTTGTTACAATATTTTTCAGCAGAGCTCATTTCTTTCTGTTCCCATCAAATATGACTTTATTAATCCCAGTATTGTGTGGTTTATACAAAATAAAAGCTGTTAGGTAACTTTCACAGTCTTTTCTTTGTTGTTTTAAAAACGCATTAGATTATATGAAATGACTTACCAGTGTCAAACGACAAAAAGAAATTAAAATATCTACCAAAGGGTTTTATTTCATTGATTATAAAAACAAAACATGAAACAAAGCCAATCTATATTCTTATTTCTTCCTTTGAATGACAACTGGCTGATGAGACTCCTTGCTGAAGATAGATGTGCTACCTAATGCCAAAAGAAGATTTTAGATAAGACGGGATAAGGAAATATTGGTTGGGATGGGAAAGTGGGAGTAGTCCAAAAAGCCATGGCAACTTGATACATTATTCTTACAAATATAACAGCTGACCTGAGTATTGGGATATCTTATTCATGTGTCATAAGCTTGGAAATACTTTAAACAAATAAAAACAAAGAAGCAAAAAAAAAAAAAAAAAAAAAAAAAACCCAGAAAACAAAAACACCACTTTAGAAAGAAGATTTTTATTTTCTAGAGAACAAAGCTTAAAAAGAAGTTTTATGGGCGCCTCAGTGGCTCAGTGGGTTAAGCCGCTGCCTTGGCTCGGGTCATGATCTCGGGGTCCTGGGATCGAGTCCCGCATCGGGCTCTCTGCTCAGCGGGGAGCCTGCTTCCCTCTCTCTCTCTGCCTGCCTCTCCATCTACTTGTGATTTCTCTCTGTCAAATAAATAAATAAAATCTTTTTTTAAAAAAAAGAAGTTTTATGCATTGTTTTCTTTTTATTTCTTCCTTTTTCAGAAAGAGCTCAGTACAAAGATATTTTCATGGGAACCAATCTAATCTTTATTGACCGTGACTCTTGTTGGTACTAACAGAAATGCACTTGTTCACAGAAAGACTGGTATCTACCAGCAGAACTATGAATTAACTAGTGTGGATTAGAACTATGAATCATCTTACTTACTAGCTTCAGATTTTCTTTATATATAGAAGTTCATACTTCAATTTCCATTTTTCTTTAAAATATCATGTTTGAGTTATAGGATTTCTGAGTATTGCCATATTTAATATCCTACATTTCTAGTTGTTTTTTATTTAGCTTATATAATAATAATATTAAAGTGATAACTGGTTTACTTCCTGTCCTCAGAGTACAATGTGCGGTTGTTGGCCTCTGTCCTATGTCACAGTTTTCACAATTAAAACAACTCATTTTAATGAATTCATTTGAATGAACACTATGCACATGGTACATCTCTTTATTCTACAAAGAATCTCATCCACTACATAACCAAATCCCTCTTTTTAAAAAGAATCAACTGAAAATCTTTTGTTCTATGAGTCCCTAAAATCCATCCAGAGGAAAAGCTCTGCTATTTCCAAACACCTACTGATGAATCGAAAGGTTATAGAGAAGGGAAGGAGGAAATTCACTTGTGATGAGTCTATGCCCTATGACACATGCTAAGCTACAGTTTTCCTTCAAGCACAATGCAAGCTGTGTGCAAATGTCTGCATCAAATGTAGAAGAATTTGATATACAACCTGGAATTATTTCTCCAAAATCACAGGAGTGAAGACTCAAATCCATTCCTTTTCACAGCATTGCATTGCCATAACAATTATTGTAGACACAAGTAATACTCATTATTGGAATCTTGTTAGGCTAAACATTTCTAATTGGAAAATTATGTACTTTTTAAAAAAAACATGCATGTTAAATCAAAATGACCGAGTTTGAATTCAATTCGTATCACTTGGTAGGCCTATGACATTTGACAATTCACTTAATATTTATGATTCTTAATTTCAGCCGTTTATAAAAGAGGTTAATGATACTATCTGTCTCAGTATTACTGTGAGTCTGAGATAAGTTATATTAGGCATTCTAACTAATAATGCAATGAATACATGCTAATCTCTTTATCTTCCTATTGAAATATAAATATACCTATTAAAAACAGGAATATGACAAGTAATTTCCCCCAACAAAGGGTTTTCCAGTAACCAACCATTATATAGTATGCACTATATATAAATTATTAATTACTACTATATAATACATACTTCATATACATATTTTATATATACTTCTGATTTATCTTCTAAACTTCAAATTTGCAGATTTCAAATAAATTTGTCAAATAATTTACAGATATAAAAGAAAAAATAATTTCTTGTTAACTTCAACATCCATGTATTTCTCTACAGAGAATCAGAGCAAATATTTTGAGCAGGTTATAAGGTTGGCTTTTGCAGGATAACACTTGAGAATTACCTACTGCACAATTTCTATACATACAGGTCACAGGGATCAACCATAAATCATAAAGAAACAAAAATTCCTTTTTAGATGATATAACTAAATCTGGTCTTTGCTTGAACATCTTGTCTTCACTGACTACTCAGACAAATAATACATTTAGTCTTTCAATCATAAGAAGTTCAGTATCTCCTAACTTCCCACTTGACAATTTTGAAGAGAAGCTTTCCATCTATGGTAAAATAACATGATGTTGGAGGATAAAAAAATATATGTAGCAAATTAGTCATCTTTCTCCCCAACATTTATAGACATAAGAGTTGTTTATTGCCACAGCCTGTCTTTAAAACTGAGCTTCTTTCTTCATAAACTGGTGGTTCTTCCTGGTTTTATCCTGCTGTGAATCATCACGCTTCTAGGACTTCAGAATCATACCTTAGAGTAAGATGGACAAGAGGGGGAAAACCCTTAACTGAGACTGTCCATCTCTAAATTAATCAGCCCAGGCCATATTTTGTCCTTTGTAATTTTGTATGGAAGCTTTATGTAATTTCTCAAGCCAACACTTGCTCTAATTAGTGCCATTTTCAAGAGGGTTTACTGTATTAAATGAATGACGAATCTTTCATAGGTCACTTCATAGTTCAGTTTACTTGTCTGTAAATTGGGTGTGTTATTCTGTTAGGACTGTTATAACCAAGTACCACAGATGGGGAAGCTTCAATGCAGAAATGTATTGTCTCATGGTTCTGGAGGCTGGAAGCCCAAGGTGAAGCTGTAGACAGGGTTGGTTCTTTCCCTGCCCTCTTTTCTTTGGCATTTAGATGGCGGTCTTATCCCTGTGTCTTCACATGGTCTTCCCTCTGCATGTGTTTGTTCCCAAATTTATTCTTTTTATAAGGGTATCAGTCATATTGGATAGGGCCCATTCTAACAATGTCATTTTAACTTAATTACTTTGGTGAAGATTCTGTCTTCAAATACAGTCACTTTGAGGCATTAGGAGTTAGAACTTCAGTATATAAATTTTGCGAGAGTCAGAATATAGGACATTAAGGGCCCATACCTCTTATTCTCATGTCTATTAGATGTTACAGTTATTAAATGAAGTGATATTTAGTAAAGAACTTGCTCCAAAACCACAAGATAAATACCAAAGATCACTACCAATAACTGAGACTTCTAACATTTTTTATTTCAGAATTTAATTTTTCCTGATAATTTTTAGAATAACTGTATTGAGGTTTAAATTTCTTACCAGAAAATTCACTCTGATAAAGTGTAAACTCATTTTTTGCATATTCAGAGTTATTAAGTCATCCTCAGTATCTAATTTGAATATATTTTCATTACCCCAAATGGGATCCTACACCCATTCACAACCACACTTCTTTTCTCCCTCCCTTAGACCTTGAAAGCCACTGATGTAGTTTCTATCACTGAAAATGTCTCTGGACATTTTCTCTAAACAGAATTTTACATATGTGCTCTTTTGTGATTGACTTCTTTCTCCTGGCATAATGCTTTCAAGGTCAATCCATGTTGAAGTATGTATTAATACATCATTGATTTGTATTGACCAATAATATATCATCATATATTTTTGGTCTTTTGTCATTCATCATTTGATGGGCATGTAGATTGTTTCTACTTTTTGGTTGTTATGAATAATACTACGATGAATACTCTCTTGTAACCTGTTAGGTGGACATGTTTTTATTTCTCTTTCTTAGGTACGTACCCAGGAGTGGAATTTCTGGTTACCTAACCATAAGGTAACTATATGCTTAGGATTTTGAGGGACTATCCCACTGTGCTTTAAAGTGATTGCACTGTTTTACAATCCTACCAGATATGTATCAGGGCTCCAGTTTCTCTACAACTTTGTCAATGTCTGTTATTATCTTTTGCTTTTATTTTAGCCATCTTAGAGGATATGAAATAATATATCAGTGTGGTTTTGATTCACATTTCTCTGATGACTAGCGATGTTTAGCATCTTTTCTTGTGCTTATTGAGAATTTGTATACCTCCTTAGGATGGAGTTCTATTCAGACCCATTGCTTATTTTATAGTGAGTTTTCTTTTTATTGTTGCATTGTAAGACATCTTTACATAAGTTGTGTGTGAATCTCTTATCAGATATATGATTTGAAAATTGTCTTCTATTCAGTGGATTATCTTTTCACTTTCTTAATGGGGTCCTTTGAAGTACAAGGTTTTCCAATTTTGATGAAGCCCAGCATAACCATTTTTTTTCTTTTATTGCTTATGTTTTTCTTATAGCTAAGAAAATATCATTTGTCCTGAAGACAAAAAGATCACTCCCATATTTTCCTTTAAGAATTTTAGAATTTTAACTCTTCTACTTATACGTGTACTGAATTTTGAGTTGATTGTGATATATGGTATGAGACAGGGTCCAATTTCATTCTTTTGTATATAATATGGAGTTGTCACAACACCAACTGTTTAGAAGACTACTCTTCCTCTTTGAATATTCTTGGTACCCTTATCAAAATTCAATTAAAAAAAAATTTTAAAGTCAATTGGCCATAAATTTGAAGCTTATTTTTGGAATCTCAAGTCTATCTTTATGTCAGGATAAAATCTTCTTGATTATTTCTAATTTGCATGAAGTTTTGAAATTGGAAAGTGCAAATCATTCCACTTCACTATTTTTTCAAGATTGTTTTATGTTTTCTGAATCCCTTGCATTTTCATATAAATTTTAGAATTCTCTTGTCAAATTACGTTTAAAAAGACAACTGGAGTGCTGTGAAGTGTGTAAACCTGGTGATTCACAGACCTGTACCCCTGGGGATAAAAATATATGTTTATAAAAAATAAAAAATTAATAAAAAAAACTTAAAAAAAAGACAACTGGAATTTTGAGAGTTATTGAATTGGATCTGTGTATAAATTGGAGTGTTGGTGTGGAGTATTGTCTTCTTTAACAATATCAAATCTTCTAGACTATAAACATGAGATGTGGGATGCCTGGGTGGGTCAAATGCTTAAGTATCTGCCTTCAGCTCAGACCATGATTCCAAGGTCCTGGGATAGAACCCTGTATCAGACTTCTTCCTCTGTGAGGAGACTGCTTCACCCTCTCCTCCTGCTTGTGTTCTCTCTCCCTGTCAAATAAATAAATAAAATTGTCACACACACACACACACAAAAAGAACTACTTAAGGAAAGAAAAAAGAATGAGATGCCTTTCCATTTATTTAATTCTTTAATTTCTTTGTATGAGGTTTTTGTAATTTTTGATAAGTAAGTCTTGTGCTCGTTTTGTTAATTTTTTAAAAGATTTTATTTATTTATTTGACAGAGAGAGAGAAAGCATAAGCAGGGGGATAGGCAGAGAGGGAGAAGCAGGCCTCCCCATAGAGCAGGGGAAGCCAGATACAGGACTCAATCCAGGACTCCAGGATCATGACCTGAGCCAAAGGCAGTGCCCTAACTAACTGAGACTCCCAGGCACCCCAGTTAAATTTATTTCTATATATTTTATTATTTTTGTTATTGTGGATTGAATTGTTTTTAAATTTTTTATTTAAATTCAATTTAATTAACATATACTGTATTGTTAGTTTCAGAAGTAGAATTTAATGATTCATTAGTTGCATATAACACCTAGTGGTCATTATATCAAGTGCCCTCCTTATTGCCCATCAACCCAGTTACCCCATCCTCTCATCCATCTCCCCTCCAACAACCCACAGTTTATTTCTAATAGTTAAGAATCTCTTATGGTTTGCTTTCTTAAGTTTATCTTTGGTTTATTCATTGCTAGTGTATATAAATAAAAATATTTTTATATTGAACTTTGCATGGGAACCTTGTTGGACTCATTTAATAGTTTGATAGTGTGTTCCTTATTGTTTTCCACATATGAGATCATGTCATCTGCAAGTAAAGATAATTTTATTTATTTCTTTGCAGTCTGGACGCTTCTAAATAATATTCTTGTCTAGGGGCGCCTGGGTGGCTCAGTGGGTTAAACCTCTGCCTTCAGCTCAGGTCATGATCCCAGGGTCCTGGAATCGAGCCCTGCATCAGGCTCTCTGCTTAGGAGGGAGCCTGCTTCCTCCTCTCTCTGTCTCTCTGCCTGCCTCTCTGCCTACTTGTGATCGCTGTCAAATAAATAAATAAAATCTTTAAAATAATAATAATAATAATATTCTTGTCTAATTGCCCTGGGTAGAACTCCAGTGAAATGTTGAATAAAAGTGGAGGGAATAGACATCCTGTTCCTTATCTTAGATGGGTTTTTCTTAGGTCCCATATATCAGGTGGAAGAAATCTCCTTCTGTTGCTAGTTTACTTATCCTTTTATCATGAAAAGGTGTTGGATTTTGTCAAATGTTTTTCTTGTATATATTGAGATTATCAAATGTTTTTGGTCCTTTATTGTGTTAATATAGTTTATTGAAATGATTGATTTTCAGATATTAAACTCACTTAACATTTCTGGGACAGATCCTATCTCATCACAATGTATAATCATTTTTATATGTTGTTGGAATTGTTTTGCAGTTATGTTGTTGAGGACTTCTGCCTGTATTCATAAATGATATTGCTCCATAGTTTCTCTTGATAATTTATAGTTCAATTTTATATAGATCTATTTTCCTCTCTGATGACTAATAAATCAAAAAATATTTTATGAGTGTGCATCTTTTAATCTAGCATTAATCTTATGCTTGCTTTTAATATTTGTTCTCAGTGTCATTTTGTTTTAGTCAATCAACATTTGTCATTACTATCTCTTTTCCTTATTTCCAACAGAAATAAAATTTTCCAAGTTTAAGTGCACAGCATGCTCTTTTCCATGTATCAAAACCTATTGGATTTTCCCCTGTATCATGTTATGGCAGTACAAATTAAATGATACTTGGCATCCTGTTTTTCTCTTAAAGAATAGCCTTCTCCAAACTGTAGAGCAATCAAAAAAGTCTCTTTCTCCTTATGCTATCTCTTTTGCTTCTAATATCAAATTCCTCTCCACTGTCACTGTATTCTCTGGGTTATTTTAAGCCATAGTACAGTATAGGTACTAAAATTTCTTTTCTCCTGAAGAGCTAGAATATATCTTCAGTCCTCTTGATCCAGTTGTTTCCGCTAGAACTTTACTCATTAAGCATCAATTTTGTTGTGACCTAAGGGATTATGATATAGGAGGAACATAATTTAAAGTTGCAGTCTACATGAACTTTCTTTTATACTACACAAGAGAAGGCATCTCAAAAGCTTGGCTTTCACAAGAAAAATATTTCAGGTAACTGTCCATCCACTACTGAGTTGGCTCTCCTATGCTCAAGCTGTATCATACATCTCTCTTTAAATCTGTCCTATGACACTTGTTTCACTGCCTCAGGAAATCTGCACCATTCCACAAGAAAATTTCTCACTTCTTTCTTTCTATCTGGTTCCCCAGTCTCACACAATGTCAGATGATTAAAGTAAATGGAAATTAATATTCCAAATCTGTTATACTGTCAATGCAATATGAAGACTAGTCCATGTATCTATTTCAACTTTCACTTACAGGAATTTTTAATTTCTTACTTCCCTTTTCAGTGACTTATGAAGCAAAGACAGTCTCTTAAAGAGAAAAAATGCAGTTTTTTCACTCTAAGACAATAAGTCATTGATATCTATTAAGTAAGTCTTTCATAAATTTCTCCCTTCGGGAATAATGAAACACCATTACTGTGGTAAGAAGCATTGCCTGGGATGACCAAGAAAGACGTTTTCTGTTACCCAGGTGTTATGCTTACTGGATTAATTTATTTTGATTCAAGAATTTGCTCTGGAGGGAACTGTTTCATTGGAATTTCAACACCACTTAGGTCTGTTGGTTGGGCTTAATGGTGTCCTGATTGTCTTCAGAAAAGGCGGTGACGAGTATGCAGTCAAAATGTCCCTCTATATATTCTAGTTTATTAGGTACTTTCTTGAGTCCTTACAATAATCATCTGAGAGCTGTCTAAAGAAGAACTTATTTTCCCATTAATTGACACAGAAAAAAAAGCTTAGAGAGGTCACAAATGCATGTTCTAATGAAACCAGAACATAAATATAGTCCTTTTGATTCATTCCCAAGCAAGTTACTCCCCAGTACACATCAGATGCTTATCATGATGATACTGGTATTCAGGTGGTGTCAGTTTTCTGTGTAGGCATCTGTTAAAGAAAAAAAAGTTTGTGGTATGCAAATTTAAGAAAGCTGAATTAAACACAGATGCCCATTTTTACTACAAACTCCTCAGAACCCTGGACATAATCATATCCATCATGAAGCTAAAGGAAGGAGATACGGTGTGAAGGATTCTCAAGCTTACTTGTACAAGAATGATTTTTTTTTTCCTAGTTGATCTCATGAACACATTTCTGGGAGAAAACTTTTCTTTTTTTCCCCAAACATTGCTGTATTATTTGACGCTATTAATGGGTTTCTTCCATTAATTTCAGTTCTTCCTCTTCAGTGTGCTCTCTTCCGAAGTAGATGAAGTATGTCTTTGGGGTCCTTCCAGCCTCCCTCTGTCAGTCTCTCCGTTCTCCTGTACCTTAGCAGCCCATTTGTTAGTTCCGGCCATATTCTTTATTTCCTCCTTTTCATATCTTGCTTCAGTCTCCCAAAATATTTGTTGATTCTCAGAAATTAACCTTAAGTGTTTAATCTCCTAGCCGTATCTGCATTTTAATAGAGAATTCTTTGGAGAGTGAAAATAATTCAGCCTGCAAGGAATGAACTATAAAGTGGCATTTTAGGCACACTATCAAATATGGGGAAACAGCTTTTGAACAGGGAACCCTGTTTATGCCTGTAAAACCATACTCCCCTGGGCAATTTTCTGGGCAATTTTGAGGTTAGCTGGTGATGAGGTTCAGTCCGTGATTCACTTTAAGGCCTATTGGAAATCAGGGATGTGGGGCACTCTGAAGTATGTTCAGTCAAGAAAATTGGATTGGGAATGTAATGAGTTATGGATAAAATCTCAGAGGCCATGAACTACACATTTCTAGACTGGGTAATTGAGGTATGGAAAAACTGCAGTGTCCTATTACGTAGTCCTATATGAAAATCATGTCTACTACTCTTCAATTTTGTGAAAAAACAGATGAAAACAGTGAGTTTTAGTTGTTATTTTTTTGTTTGCTTCTTTGCTTATTGGCTTACTTACTTTGTGGTAATCAATTCTCTGTCCTGAGGAGTAAAATAAACCGTAGCCTCCATTCACCGTCTAAATTTAATAATTGTTGAAATTTTCTATAACGTATTTTTCTCCTGAAGATTTTGTACTATTAAAATGAGTGTAATTTTATTCAACCACAGTATGAAGATTTCACACTTCACAAATGAGAAAACAACCTTCCTTTAGAAAAGGGCTAACCAGAGAATTAAGGGCACTTTATGGATACTATTAATGAAGAATTGTAAGAAACCTACCAAAACACCCACAATAATCAAGATAAACTCAAAACATACCTGCTGATATGCAAATTGTTATTTATCTTTATGAGAAGATAAATCTGTAACCCAGCAACTTTTACTAATTAGCACAAATAAAAGAAAAGCTCACATCAAAAGAAATGAAATCTTGCCATTTGCAACAACATGGATGGAACTAGAGCGTATCATGCTTAGCGAAATAAGTCAAGCAGAGAAAGACAACTATCATATGATCTCCCTGATATGAGGAAGTGGTGATGCAACATGGAGGCTTAAGTGGGTAGAAGAATAAATGAAACAAGATGGGATTGGGAGGGAGACAAACCATAAGTGACTCTTAATCTCACAAAACAAACTGAGGGTTGCCGGGGGGAGGGGGTTGGGGAGAAGGGGGTGGGATTATGGACATTGGGGAGGGTATGTGATTTGGTGAGTGCTGTGAAGTGTGTAAACCTGGTGATTCACAGACCTGGGGATAAAAATATATGTATATAAAAAATATATGTTTATAAAAAAAAAAAAAAAAAAAAAAAAAAAAAAAAAGAAAAGCTCAGAACTTTCTCTGGTTGGTTGGGAATTTGATTAATGAAAAAGATCAGGAAAAAATTCAGATGTCTATTGTTCTCTGTATCTAAGATAAGATATTGATGAAAACTTTAAAGGTATAATATCTGGCTATACCACAAGTCTGATATTAAATATACTCAAAATCATACCATTTATCTACATGTTAAATCTGTTCAAATTTTATGTCCTAAGGGACCTCCTATTTTGGGTCATAATGGTGTTTGTGGTTCTGTGCCAGTCTTAGTTTATTTTTAACTTTTTATTAATTTTTTTAAAAATTTTATCTCCAGCATTGTTAATATTCAGTGTTGTATTGGTTTTAGGTGTACAATATAGTGATTCAGCACTTCATTACAACAACCCAGTGCTCATCACAAGAGCACTTTTAATCCCCATCACCTATTTTACCCAACCCCCGACCACTTCCCTTCTGGTAACCATCAGTTTGTTCTCTATAGTTAAGAGTCTATTTCTTGATTTGCCTCCCACCCCTTTTCTTTCTTTGTTCATATGTTTTGTTTCTTAAATTCCACATATGAGTGAAGTCATACGGTATTTATCTTTCCCTGACTGACTTATTTCACTTAGTATAGTACCCTCTAGCTCATCCATGTTTTTGCAAGTGGCCGGATTTCATTCTTTTTTATGGCTGAGTAATATTCCATTGTATATATAGACACCACATTTTCTTTATCCTTTCATCTGTCAGTGAGCCTTGGGCTGCTTCCATAAGTTGGCTGTTGTAAATAATGGTGCTATAAACATAGGGATACATCTATCCCTTTGTATTAATTTTTTAAAATATATTTTTAGGTAAATACTGACTAGTATGAATACTAGATCATAGGGTAGTTCTATTTGTAACTTTTTGAGGAGCCTCCATACTGTTTTCCACAGAGGCTGCACCAGTTTGCATTTACACTGACAGTACACGAGGGTTCTTTTTTCTCCACATCTTTGACAGCACATGCCATTTCTTGTGCTTTTGCTTTTAGCCATTCTAATTCTCAAGTAATATCTCATTGTAGTTTTGACTTGCCCTTCCTTGATGATGAGAGATACTGAGCATTTTTTTTTCAGTACCCTTTGGCCATCTGAATGTCTTCTTTGGAGAAATGTGTGTTCACTGCGTACTTTTTAATTTGATTATTTTTTGGGGGGGGGGTTGTTGAGTTGTATCACTTCTTTATATGTTTTGAATACTAAGCCTTTATCATATATGTCATTTGCAAATATCTTCTCTTGTTCTGTAGGTTATCTTTTAGTTTTGTTGATTATTTCCTACACTGTGCAGGAGCTTTTCATTTTGATCTAGTTCCGGTAGTTTATTCTTGCTTTTATTTCACTTGCCTCAGGAGATATATCTAGGAAAATGTTGCTATGTCTAATGTCAAAGAAATTGCTGCTTGTGCTCTCTCCTGGGATTTTTATGGTTTCAGTCTCACATTTAGGTCTTTTTTTTTTTTCATTAATTAATTTTTTATTTTTTATAAACATATATTTTTATCCCCAGGGGTACAGGTGTGTGAATCACCAGGTTTACACACTTCACAGCACTCACCAAAGCACATACCCTCCCCAATGTCCATAATCCCACCCCCTTCTCACATTTAGGTCTTTAATCCATTTTGAATTTATTTTTATATAGCGTGTCAGAAAATGGTCCAGCTTCATTCTTTTGTATGTAGCTGTCCAGTTTTACCAACACAATTTGTTGGAAAGATTGTCTTTTTCCCATTGCTAATTCTTGACTACTTTGTTGAAGATTAGTTGACCATATCATTTGGGTTTATTTCTGGGTTTTCTATTCTGCTCCATTGATCTGTTAAAAAAGAAAAAAAAAAAAAGCCTGTTTCTGTGCCAGTACCATACTGCTTTAATTTTTATAGCTTTTTAGTACAACTTGAAGTCTGGAATTGTGATAACTCCGGTTTTGTTTTTCTTTTTCAAGATTGCTCTGGCTATTAGAGGCCTTTTATAGTCCCATATAAATTTTTTTAAAAAAGATTTTATTTATTTGACAGAGATCACAAGTAGGCAGAGAAGCAGGCAGAGAGTTAGGAGGAAGCAGGCTCCCCACTGAGCAGAGAGCCCGAAGCGGGGCTCGATCCCAGGACCCCGGGATCATGACCTGAGCCGAAGGCAGAGGCTTCAACCTACTGAGCCACCCAGGCGCCCAGTCCCATATAAATTTTAAACATATTTGTTCTAGTTCTGTTTAAAATGCTGTTAGTGTTTAGGGCTTGGTCCCACAACTCCAGTATCATGACCAGAGCTGAAATCAAGAGTCAGAACCTTAACTGACTGAGCCTCCCAGGCACCCCAAGATGGTTTTCTTAATTTCTCTGCCTGCTACTTCATTATTGATGTATAAAAATGCAACAGATATCTGTATATTGATTTTGTATTCTGCAACTTTACTGAATTGGTTTATCAGTTCTAGCAGTTTTTTGGTAGAGTCTTTTGGATTTTCTATATAGAGTATCATGTCATCTGCAATATCATCAATAGTGAAAATTTTACTTCTTCCTTACAAATTTGCATCTTTTTTAAATTTCTCCTTCTTCTTCTTCTTCTTCTTCTTCTTCTTCTTCTTTTTTTTTTTTTTTTTATTTCTGTGTCTGGAACTTCCATTACTATGTGAAGTAACAGTGGTGAGAATGGACATCCTTGTCTTGTTCTTGATCTTAGGGGAAAAGCTCCCAGTTTTTCCTCATTGAAGATGATATTATGGGTGGGTTTGTTTTGTTTATGTTTTTGTTCTTGTTTTATTTTGTTTGTTTTTTTTGTATACACCCTTTATGATGTTGAGGTATTTTTTTTCTCTATCCCTAATTTGTTGAGGGTTTTTTATTATGAATAGATGTTGTACTTTGTTAAATATTTTTTCTTTATTTATTGAAATGATCATATGGTTTCTATCCTTTCTCTTGTTGATGTATCCATCAACAAGAGTATGTGAATATTAAAGGTATGTGAATATTAAACCATCTTTACATCCTAGGAATAAGTCCCACTGGATCATGGTGAATGACTTCTTTAATGTATTTTTGGTTTGCTAGTATTATTTTGAGAATTTTTGCATCTATGTTCATCAGAGATATTGACCTTTAGTTCTCTTTTTTTGTAGTGTCTTTATCTGGCCTTGGCATCAGGTAATGCTAGCCTCATAGAATGAATTTGAAAGCTTTCCTTTCTCTTCTATTTTTTTGGAGTAATTTGAAAAGAATTGGTATTAACTCTTCTCTAAATGTTTGATAGAATTCACCTGTGAAGCTATCTGGTCCGGGACTTTTGTTGGTTGGGAGTTTTTTGTTTACTGATTCAATTTCACTTCTGCTAATTGGTCTGTTCAGATTTTCTGTTTCTTCTTGCTTTGGTTCTGGTTGAACACCAGTCTTATTTTAAAATGTGACTACATTTGTTACCATGTCTGTATCTTCATAAGTAGGGTCATGTATTCCCATATGTCTCTGTGTGGTATCCCTCATTTGCTTCCAGTTTTCAGCTGAGGCCATTTCACCACATTTTCCCTCATTCCTCTGGCCTTTTGTTGTTTTCTTTCAAAGAATTTAAATTCACAGTAACTCCTGGGGCCATATATAGCACCTTGATCCAGTCAAATAATTACCATTGACTTCAGCAACATTCCATAAGAGGATCTAGGGCAGCGTTCGCCCTGAGAAAATCTCCTAAATGGACTGGCACATCCATCTGGTATAGAGAGCACCGTTAAGAACAATGATAGAGACATTAGTAAAGACAGACAAGAGGGAACATCCACGGGATTTTCTTCCCTCAGATGTGACTAAAACAAGAACTGAACCAAACTGCCTTTTTCTTGCTTTAAGGAATGTTAGCATCAGAATGGAAAAGATTTGAAAGAATTTCTCAGCTGCAAAATTTCACTCTAGGGACTATGTCTTTGAGTAGGCTCTGGCTACTTAAATTGAAAATGAAATTAAGCATTTTTAGAGATTTTTCAATTCCTCCCCTGCCAGCAGCTCCCATATCGCCTGCACTAGCAAATGAGGTGCATGTTAGATTATGGCCTTGAGAAGACCTGCCTCCCATGCCCCCTCAAATACTAGTGGCTATTTATTATATTTCATTCAAGGCTGTCATACATTCTTTCTCTACTGTGACATAATTTGGAAGGTTGTTTTTTTTTTTTTTTAATACCTTAAATTGGACTGATAGTGAAAACAATGACTCAGCTGAAATTTCTGACCATTTCAGATACTGTGTGTGTAAGTGATAAGATAAAGCACAACCAGGGACTTTTTGAGAGGTTTCAAACACTGTATTATTCTAAAAACTCATGTCAGTGTACCCTAGCTTCCATCCGTGTTTCTGACACAGTGGTCCCATTGAAGAATTCTTCAGACTCTTTTGTGGTTCTTTAATAATAATGACATAAAAGCTATAAAGTTGACTCTTGAGGTGTTTCCCATAAATCTATGTAAAGTGAGTGTTTTAAGAGATATAAACTATATCTTAATTTTCTCTTCTCAATAAATAAGATAAAAATTACCAAGCAGATTATCTTTATCTACAAGATATCCATGTCTTGTGGGCAGGCATGTTTCTTCCTAATCGTTTCCCAATATACTTAGAATAAAATCCTAATACCCTACCTTGTTTTAAATGAATTGTGTCACATAAAATGGTTCCTTGCAACTTCATTCTTTACCACTTTCCTCTTTCCTCAACCCACTGAAGTTATTTTAACCGGCTTGCTTGTTACTCCTCAGTTATGCCAAGCATTTTCCCGACATGGTTCACATGGCCCCATTCACTTCTCTTGGATCCTATTTAAATATTTCACCAGAAGATCTTCTGTCAGCACACATTCTAAAGAATATAATTCTTACCAACCTTTCATCCTGACCACTTTTTGAAATAAAGGGGTAAATGCTGAAAAGATACATGTCCTTTCTGCAAGTTCTCTACCTAGACCAGTAATTGCCACATAGTGGGTGCTTAATAAATAATATAGAATGAACATTAACAAATTGGTGTAGTTATTACCACTATTTTCACAATCTAGGTTTGCTCATTATTTTCTTATGATTAGACTTAGGTTATACATTTAGAAGCAATTAATTTATCAGTGACACCGTGTATATTTTCTGTTACTTTACCTTCAATGATGCATTATATCAGTCTGTACCAATAATTAAGATGGCGAATGCCAGAATCCTCATGTAAAAAGTTCTCTTTTGTCTTTGTTATTAACAAATAGTTAATGGAACAATACGTAGAGCTGATGTGAATATTTTGTCCCTTAATCATCATCACCACCCCCCCAAATTCAGTACCTTTTGATGGCACTTGCCAAAATCATTTATAGTCATGGTCGAAAAGAGTGTTTTGTGTAGTTGTTTGGTTTTTTAACCTTTATTTCTTCTCACATTTTTCTGTAAAGAAGAGCCTTCTTTCTCCATCTTGTTTCTCCTTTTTCCCCCTTTTCCTTTGTTTTTTTGTGAATATTGTTATAAATTTATGGATCCTTTTACAATCCATATATTTTAATCCATTGTAAGATTTCTTTTCAGTACCTTTTCTTGTCTAAATTTGGCCAAGAAGAATGTCTCCTCCTGATACATACAATTAATTAATTCCTTCCTCTTTTTCTTCCTGATTCCATGTGGCTCTGGTTTCCTTAAGTGGAGAATGGTATTTAGAAACAAAGACCTGAAAGCTTATTGTGCTTATTGTACTGAAGTGTTCTGCTTCCAGGCAACTTAACTGAACGATCTAGGATAGGATATATATATATATATATATATATATATATATATATTTATATTTATATTTATATTTATATTTATAATATGGAAACTTCCAATTCAAATCTAGCACTGCAGAGTTTTCTCCTTATCTTCCCCATTTCTTCCATACTCTGACCTTGACTCACAGTGACAGTCCTGGCTTGAATATATTTAGTCATTTGCTCAAATCTGAAATTTATACAGAAATACAGAATTGCTAGAGCATTTCAATACTACTATTAACTAAGGGAAATTCAATTTTTGATTTCAGTTATTTTTTTCTTAGAATATGTTCTACTAAATTTGTACAGTTAGTACACTCTGCTCAAATTTATATTTTTTCCTGTGCAGTTTATATTTTATATAGAGCAGTGTTCCTTCATTTTTATTTGTACTCATGTTTAGGGTTCACATTTTCGTTCTTTTTGACTTAATTTTATTTTTTGTATATAAAACCTGGTTCAGAAGCCAACATTATAGGATATGGACAGGTTCACTTGTTTACTCAGGAAAGTCATATTTCTGTCTCCCTTTCCTTCAGCCATTCCCAATTCCCTACCCCCCACTGTTAAAATGATTAAAGAAGACAGTTTAGGTGATATAAACAAACTTCATTTAATGCTTCATTAATTAGACAATCCCCATTTATAAAAGAATGGAGCAGAAGTAAGAAACTTTTTTAAAAAAAGATTTATTGAGAGGCACCTGGGTGGCTCAGTGAGTTAAGCCTCTGCCTTCAGCTCAGGTCATGATCTCGGGGTCCTGGGATTGAGTCCCCCATCGGGCTCTCTGCTCAGCAGGGAGCCTGCTTCCCCCTACTCTCTCTCTGCCAGCCTCTCTGCCTACTTGTGATCTCTGTCTGTCAAATAAATAAATAAAATCTTTTAAAAAAATAAATAAAAAAGATTTATTGGGGCCTGGATGGCTCAGTCGATTAAGCAGCTGCCTTCAACTCAGGTCATGATCCTAGGGTTCTGGGATTGAGCCCCTCATCAGGCTCCGCGCTCGGTGGAGAGCCAATTTGTGAGAGAGAGAGAAAGAGAACAAGAAAGAGAGGTAGAGCACATGCAAGTGGGGGTGGTGGGGCAGAGCAAGAGGGAGAGAGAGAATCTCAAGCAGACTCCCTGCTGAGTGTTGAGCCTGACTCTGGACCCCACTCCCAGGCTGGATCTCACTCCCTGAGATCACGACCTGAACAGAAATCAAGAGTTAGATGTTTAACCAACTGAGCCACCCAGGTGCCTCAGAAGGCAAGAAACTTTTATATGATAAAGAATAAAAACAGGAGGAGAAAAATAGAAAATATACAATTGGCTGGGGCCACCTGGTCAACCTTATTGGGGTGAGAAGGCCCAGAGCTGTGTGAGGATTAGCTGACAGGACTTAACTGTTTCTGGTCAAGTGAACCATTTCCAGAGCATGAAGGTTATCTGTTTCAGTTTGCTAATGTGACACCCCAGTAAGGAGCAGCTCTGTCTTGGGCCTAGAAAGTTATCTCAACAATAAAATAATAGAAATACTAGAAAAATTAATGCAATGAAATGTGAGCTAGTTCTTTAACCAGCTAGTTCTTTAACCAGTTCTAATGTTCTAATGAAAGACCTATCCAGTGCACTCGGATAAATATTTATTCCATGCGTGTCTGTGACCAGAGCAGCAAGCTTATAAGCTTATAAGCTTATACTGTTGTGAGTCTTGGTTAAATCACGGCAGGCTGTCAACAGCTAGGATATCATTATTAATGATCTTGTCTCTCCTGTTATAATTCAATAGAACAACCAAGAAGTATAGATGAAACCCGTTCAAGGAGATGGATGTCAAAAATGTGTTCAGCCCTCATTTCAGAGACATTAAGGAAGTTTGAAAGCACCCCTGCTTAACAGGTCGTTAGTTTACTTTGGAATTTAGTGCTGCAGGATAACACACTGTTAGCATCGGATGCAAAGGCTTCTTGATGTACGCCCTACCTGTTTACTCTTCATCATTCAGCATGCAGTGGATAATGCGTTTCTAAAACAGCAGTATCTGGGGACATGTGTCTCCTTGGTCATTTCTGACAAAAGCCAAAGGGGGTTGTTGGCTTATGGTAGATTTATCTTTTCTCATTTTCAAGTTTATATTCAAATTGAGGTTCTACAAATAGCTCATAATTATTACGATCTCTTTATGTATATGGTCAAAGATACAGTGATTTGTATACTATAATACCAAGGGTTTTGATTGAATTCCTATGTAGTGGGAGAAAATACTCATTGGTAGATGATTTTTAAAATATCATTTGATAATTAAAGAAATATTTTGAAATGTGCTTCTAAGAAGTTCATTCATTCTCTTTCTAATATGGCTCTAAAAATCGTTAAATAAAACATAACGTACAATTTGACTTTCATGTTGTTGGAAAAGGTTTGGAAATACACAGGGAAGATTTTTAGAATGAGAACTGCCTTTTTAATAGCTACCAAATTCTGGACACTCTTCTATCATAGCAATGGTAAAAGAAAGAGAAATAAATTTGTAAACAAAAGACCAGTCTCCTATATCTTTGATGGAATATGAAACGTTATAACATTAAAGAGGGAAATTTTGCAGTAATAACAAAACTGCCTACGCATTTGCAGTCAATGATACAATTTCGAGCTGTTTACATGGGAGAAAAACATTCAATAAGACAAAACTTTATATGCACAAGGGTTTTTATTGCCATAATTTTGTAGTAGAAATGTATAGGAAATAACCCCAATATTTAACTATGCGAGGTTGAAGAAAACACAGAAGTATACTACAGAGCTTAAAGATTGATGAATATCTCTATGACCTGAACTAGTATGGACATATTTTAGGAAATCAGAACAATGCAAAATCTAGGTTTAATAATAGGAAGAGGTAAGGCTACTTATGAATTTGAAAAAAGAACCAACCTTAAGAGGCAAACCAGAAGCTATTGAAAATGGTTACCTGGTGTTGAAATAACTTCCTGGGTCTAACCTGTGCCACTCCTGCCCAGCGTGCTGCAGCAGGAAATTAGAACAAATGACTTCTGAGTCCCTGTAAATACTCTGCTTGAACAGAAACACGGTAAATCCAGTTAGCTCATCCCCAATGCCAAGCCAACTCCGGGCCTTCTCACCCCAAACAGACTGTATGGCCCTAGTCAAACAACTATTTCCTTTTTTTCTCTTCCTTGTTTTTTGTTCTTTGTTTTATAAAAGCCTCTTGCTTCTGCCCATTTGGCAGTTCTCTAAATGAAGACTGTCTGCTTCATGAAGTGTTCACTAAACCTTCCATCCCCTAAATGTCTCCTGTGATTGTATTTTAACAGCGTTCGGGGACGAAGATGGGGTCCAAAGCTGACTGCTGAAGACCTGGAGGACAATGAGATGCACCCGAGAGTCCGCTGCTGAAGACTTGGAGTTTGCTGGTCCCCTCATTACTGAGAGCTCTGGGTAAGTCACTCTAGATTTGAGTTCCCCTCCCTTGTGTGCAGCTCTTGAAGCCACAAGTTCTATTTTGTTAAATAGACATATAAAAGACCAGTAGATCAATAGATAATGCTAAATGGTGGCTCTTCAATTAGATCATTTTCAAATAAGATTAAAACATGAAACACTAATTATTGAAACATAAGTTCATCCACTTTGGCTTCCTTTTCGGAGGAACTAAAGATATTAGGGTCTATAAGTATACATGTTTGTGCCACATTGAAAAATGTACTGTGACGAGGAATATGCTTCTAGAAATTATAGAAGGTATTTTTAAACTGGCCAGTCCACAACTACTTCCTTTTAAGTTTTACCTAGAAATTAAGGATTATAAGAGTTAAGAAATCTAATCAATATATGTAATTAAAATTACTAGAAATAAGAGAAATATCTCTATAGAAAGTACTGAGTGCTTTTTTGTAAAAAAAAAAAAAAAAAAAGATACAGAGCTGTGTTTTTTCAAGGGAAAAGTAGAGTAATTTTGTCCTAAAATAAAATAACTGATTTTTTTCTGAATGAGAAAAATGAAAAGGTAGGATAAAATATGAATGGATATTTTAAAATGTAGGTTTATGGAAAATGAATCTTGAGAATGGATTTCTATATGTGCTCAAGCTGCCTAAGATTAGAATTGATTTATTTTTTAATGAGTTTTAATATCAAAAAATACACTGGTGCAAAATTAGAATTTGGTTTTTCTTTGTTAAAATGACAAAGGTTTTTTTGTTTGGTTTTTGTTTGATTTTTTAGATTACTGACCTGTTCTTAATAAGAAATTGTAAACAAAGGATTTATTTTGTCTTTTAAGTAATTTGCCTATAAAGCAAGGGTTTTATGTCTCACCAAAGTAATTGGCTGTGCTTCACATCATCTTTATCTTTGATTACCTAAGAAAACACAGACTTCTAAATAATGAAAGAACTATTTTTTTTTTTAAACCATGGAACTTTTCTGTATTTGCCTTTGAAGTCTTTAATTGTCACTTTGGTTAAATGCATATTTTTGACTTCCCAAAATTCAGATTCTGAATGAAGTCTTTTTACTTTGAGCAAACTTTAGAGTTTTCCAGACAGTCTCTAGAACATCTCAAATGATTTGTTCTGTCTGCTTGTAAAAATAAAAATGTTAAGCCAATTAGACTTATTTGGCATGTTAAATTTCATCGGAAGCATTGTCAAATCAGAAGCAATACTAAATGTTCTTAAGCTTATATCTGTATGGGTATTTGCTATTAATAGAAGTGTTCCTGAAATTATATGCATGTCTTAAAAATCTGACATATCTTGGTGTAATGTTACAAGTCATAATTCCTATTACTATCTTAAAATGCTTTATGTCACAGAAATAACCAAAATTTCCTTGTCGATTCCATTATAATGAACTCTCACACGATCTTTAGCAATGGGCATTTTTAAATCTTTTGTCATATGTAGACTGTTATTGTTTTACTCTGATGCTTTTGCAAAAGTGAGATTATTGGATTGGATCCTACCAAGAACTCTCGATTGCCGACAGTGCTATCAAACTACAAGGTGTTGAACCTTGGGTGCATATTTTGCAGGAAGCCTTCATTTGACATCTGGTCCTATATAAGCTCAGGAGACCTCAGAATCAAATTGACTAGGAAGAGAAATAGCCAACACTGAGGTAGACTGTTAGCTCTCTAGATGTGGGATCAAGAATGTTCTGTCCATTCCTCCTTCCCCCTCTGATCGTCCTTTTCGTAGATCATTGACCATGAAGGTCTTTATAATTCTTTGGCCATCTTTTTCCTTGACCTGACCTGAAGTGATAATACCATCGTTCATGTATCTTGGGCCATTGCAAAGGAGAATGATTCAACCTTCACTTGACCATTGGCTTTCTCGTGATGCTGGTGATCCCTTCTGCCGGAGACAGATTTCTCCCTGATTTCCAGGGTCTAGTTTTCTGTAGAATAACCTGACTGGATAAACACTTCTGGGGAAGTGGAAACATAGTTACATGAAATACATAAACAGGCCACTGGCTTCAAGAAGCATCCCCTTCTTTGGGATTACCTGATTTATTTGATTCTAGCTAGTTTGGGTTATGGGAACACTCTACAAATCATAGGCATTGTTTTGTGGCTAAGAATTTTAACTGTGTCCCTGATATGCTGCTTTCTCTCAAATGTTTTAAATTCATGTTTGTATCCATTAACCAACCAACGGAGGATCTCTCTTCAACTGGAGTGACAAAAGAGAAAAGAACGCAACCAGGTCCAATAATACATTACAAGTCTGATGTTTTCTTCTGAGAACAGTACACTGAGATCTGTAAAGGCTGTGGTTTCTGAGAGTCACACTAAGACTGACATTTTGATCAAACCTCTTGAATAGTCAAGAATGATTTTAAAAAGGGGCATCTGGGTGGCTCAGTTGGTTAAGAATCCAGCTCTTGGTTTCAGTTCAGGTCATGATCTCAGGGTCCTAAGACTGAGCCCCGCTTTGGGCTCTGACCTCAGCGTGGAGTCTACTTGTCCCTCTCCCTCTGCTCCTGCCTTGTCCCTCTCATAAAAATAAATAAATAAATAATCTTTTTTAAAAAGAGATCAAAATGGGCGGGGGAGGGGGGAGACTGTTAAAATAAGTTTCTAGTTCCAACATGGAGCTGTTCCTACCCAGGATGCCATATCCCAAACAGGACTTAGATAACTTCTGTGTCCCTGTAAATGTTCTGCTTGAGCAAACAGACCGTATAACCAGCAAGCCGATCCCCTAATGCAAGCTAAGTCTGGTCATTCTTACCCCAAACAAGTTGAAGGTGTGGCCCCAGCCAATCAGACATTTTCTCTTTTTCTCTTCCTTGTGCTTAATTCTTTATCCCATAAAAGCTTCCAGCTTTCCACTCTAGCTTGCAGTTCTCTGCACGGAGACTGTCTGCCTCATGAAGTGTTAAGTGAAGTTTGTATCACCTAAATTGTCTTCTCTAATCATGTTTTAACAATGTTAATCCACTTTAAAACCGACATTCAGATACTAATTGACAGTGCATATTCTTAGGGAACACTATTATTCATGTCGGCTTAATTCACAGCCAACCAGGTGGTGCAAATTCAGATTATATGTTAAATTACTTTAGTATGTTGTTTGTCTTCAGTATCTGTCATCAACCAAATGTTTCTTTGTTTTATATGTGTAATGAATTTGGGGGACAATTATGTTGTCATGAATCACCATGATATCTACCTTACCAAATAGGTTTTGCCTGCATTCTATCACCTAACATATTAAATTAAAACTTTCAACTAAAATGAAATGAGTATAAAAGTAAATGCCTTGAGACTAATATATATTGCTCCGTCGATAATTATACAATTTGAATTTGAGGACTCAGACAAAGTTTGCCATGTTAAGTAAATCCCCAAGTTATGCTAGTGGGCACAACAACATAAAGCGAAATTAACAAAATATAACATATTTTCTTCCATCTTTTTAAAGGTACTCTTGTTTTGGATAGCATAAGTCCTTTTTTTTTTTTTTCATGAAAACCTTTATTAAAAGAAACAAAAGGTAATTTCCATCACAATTTCCTTCCAAAAATACTGACTTCAATCATATTTTATCACATATTTTAGCTATCAATCTATGTCTTAGAAATGAGGTTTCACATGTTTCTATGGAAAATTTCACTGTATGTTTTGGTTGATTTACCATATCTTTGCCAACAGCGCCCTCTATGTTCCATAACACAGATACCTAGTGTTCATGCTCTGAAGAGCTGTGTATGTATTGTTCTATGAAAAACACCTTCAGAGAGGAACTTTGGCAGTGCAGTATTATGCAGAACTTAGGACGATAGGTTTTTAGTTGTTTCTGTTGTCAAAAATGTGTCTTACTGTTTAAACTTTCATTACTAATTTTTAAATTTTTTATTTTTTTATAAACATATATTTTTATCCCCAGGGGTACAGGGTCCCTGATATGAGGAAGTGGTGATGCAACATGGGGGCTTAAGTGGGTAGGAGAATAAATGAAACAAGATGGGATTGGGAGGGAGACAAACCATAAGTGACTCTTAATCTCACAAAACAAACTGAGGGTTGCTGGGGGGAGGGGAGTTGGGAGAAGGGGGTGGGATTATGGACATTGGGGAGGGTCTGTGCTTTGGTGAGTGCTGTGAAGTGTGTAAACCTGGTGATTCATTACTAATTTTTAAACATTGATTCATGACTCTCTTTTTAAATTATACTGTGTACATGCAATTATCTTAATGTAGAAAGAACCGGGATTATATAGGCCAAGGTAATGTCGAAACATGTTAGACTAGTTTCCTGTTACTTAAAATCATGTATGTTGTCTGCTCATATCTGTTTCCCTACTAAAATACAATTAAGCTGGCTTCTTAAAGTTAGTTTTTTCCCACCATTGGAGAGTTGGTCTCTTGAGGTGAGCTAACAGTAACACATATAGAACTAAAAAGTTCAAAAGAGAATAGCAAAAAGTACACTTTTTACTGAGAATCTAAGGTATGTCTGCTTATATGCAAGATAGCAATAGAACAGTAGGGGCGCCTGGGTGGCTCAGTAAGTTGGGCCTCTGCCTTTGGCTCAGGTCGTGATCCCAGGGTCCTGGGATCAAGCCCCGCGTCAGGCTCTCTGCTCAGCGGGAAGCCTGCTTCCTCCTCTCTCGCTCTCTGCCTGCCTTTCTGCCTAGTTGTGAATTCTCTCTCTGTCAAATAAATAAATGGGATCTTAAACAAACAAACAAACAATAGAACAGTAAAGAAGAAAATCATTTTATAAGAAAAACATGGCAGTGCAAATTTGGAAGCATTGCTTCTCCAAAACATAGAAACAAATGACAACATTATATAATTAAGGAAAGCAGATTTGATATGGAACAAGCCAGTACCTTTCTGGCAATGGATATGAGGTGTTGACTCCACCACAGGAGAATATGGATTTCAAATCTAGTCAGGAAATCCAGAAGATTAAGTGAAATTTGGATGGTCACCAGATAGATAGATAGGACAAGAAGCAACTTAGCCACATGAAACCATTATAAGGCTTTCCTAAATGCTAAATTCCTTGCATTTTTAAAATTCCCATCTCTTTCATTCCTTTCATACATGAAGTTCCACCTGAACAAATCTATACTTTTTAAAAAATTTTCAACATTTATTTATTTATTTATTTGAAAGAGATTTGGCGAGGGGGGGGGGCGCAGAGGGTCAGAGGAAGAAGCAGACTCCCCACAGCGCAGGAAGCCCAACACATGGGCTTCTATCCTGGGACTCCAGGATCATGACCTGATCCTAGGGCAGTTGCTTAGCCAACTGAGCATCCAGGTGCCCCTGAATCCCAAGATTTGCTCCACAAGCTCCTCTGCCTAGAAGAGATCCTTACTCACTCTTGATGATTCTACTAGCAGTCATCTTTCTCAAAGTTAGGCCACCTAACACATTCAAAATTCTCATTCTTGTAAGAGCAAATGTGTATTCAGCACCTGGGTGGCTCAGTCAGTTAAGCATCTGCCTTCAGCTCAGGTCATGATCCTGGAATCCTGGGATGGAGCCCCCTATCAGGCTCCCTGCTCAGCGGGGAGCTTGCTTTTCCCTCTCTCTCTGCTGCTCTCCCTCCTGTTCTCTTTCTCTCTCTGTCGAATAAATAAATAAAATCTTTAAAAAGACGAGAAAATTGCTTATTTTTTAAAGACTTTTTTTTAGAGCAGCTTTAGGTTGACAGCAAAACTAGGAGGAAGTTACAGAATACCCTCTGCTTCTGCCTACATGCACAGCTCGTTATCAACATCGCCACCAGAATGGGGCATTGGTTACAATTAATGAACCTACATTGGCACATCACGATCAGCCAAAGTCTGTTGTTTACATTAGGGTTCATTCTTGGCTATGGACATTCTAGGGGTTGGGACAAATGAATAGTGTGATGTATTTATAATTACAGTATCATGCAGAGTATTTTCACTGCCCTAAAAATTATCTGTTCTATGCCTATTCATCTCTCCTCCACTACAGCCTCTGAAAATCACTGATCTTGTACTATCTCCACAGATTTATTTTTTCCAGAATGACATCCAGTTGGAATCATACATTATGTTGCTTTTTTTGGATTGGCTTCCTTCACTTAATAATATGCATTTGTGATTCCTCCATATCTTTTCTTGGATTAATACTTAATTTCTTTTTAATACTGAATAACATTCCATTATCTGGATGAACCCCAATTCATTTAATTCACCTGCTTAAGGACATCTTGGTTGCTTTCAAATGCTTATATGTTGCTCAAGGTTCATGAGGTTCATGAATGAGCCACAGTTGTCCTGAGCTCTGTGGGCTTTCAGGACTGAAACCACATGGTCTAGCATTTCAGAATCCAGGCTGGAAGAGTTGCCTCTGCATCATACTGTTCTCATGGTTGAGGGGTAGAGCAGGAGGACTCCTTCTAAGTCAGATACAGCATTTAAATGTTTGTTTCCATGCGGCAAACATCATGTCCACTCGCAGCCCATTGTGCTAAGTCTCCCATAGCCCAGTGAAGCTATTGGATGGGAAAGCGTGAAAGGAGAGGAAGACCAGCATGAATGTAAACATGTGTTACCATTTATCACTGCGATTTAGTTATAGTGGAACAAGTAGATCGCATTTTTGTTACCCTATACTTTTTATATCCTTTCAAAAAATTCCAGTATTCAAGGAGGTAGTAAGATGCCTCATTCACGCACATCCACACACTCACCAACTGAATCAATAATCAATGATCAAGACCCCATTTCTACTTTTACCATTACCAAAATATTGAATAATAAATGTTTGGATGCCTAAAAAAAATGGCCTTTTATTTGGATTGTTGGTTGTATTATAAAGCTAGAGCAAGTGTTAAATGAACTCCTAGCTTGACCTTCATGAATGGAGACCTTGGAAGAAGAGTTTGTTTTGTTTTTGTTAGTTGTTGGTTGTTTTGTTTTGTTTTGTTTTTGTTTTTGTTTTTCATTAATATTACTTCTCATGAATCTAGAGTTGCCTGTCAATTCTCAGCTTTAATTACTTGCAAATACCAAGTATTCTTGGTAAGCTTTTTACCATTCACTAATCTTTAGTGTTAGACAACTTACATACCCCCTTGAGAATTCAAACACATTTGTCTAAAACTGAAGTTTCAAATCTGAATAATGAATATAGAAACTTCTCAATGGTATTCTGGAATTGGTATTTTAAATTATATCATTTGTTACATTTTATTGTCCATATATTTATCTCACTGCCTTCTTGGCCCAAGATCTGACCTAAAAAGTTAATCATGATTATGAAATACCTATGAAAGATTTTAAACATGGATCAAATGGAGATTTGGACCAATTCAAAATCATGAGCTCAGAATTTAACTACAGAAAATACAAATGGGAACAAAATACCTAAAGTAAAACTTTTGAAAATATTGTTTTAAAGAAAAATAACAGGAAATGGAAGTCTTTGGGAATATCAATAAAGTAGGGACAATATCTCTTTTCTGTTTTCCCTCATGTGGCTCCTGGTTTATTAACAAATTGTGATCCATTTTAGTAAATGTATAAGCTTACAATTTTGAATAAGAAAAATGATTGAGTGAAAAGAAAATTGCTTTCCATAAAGGATTAAAATTTAATTTGACATTTATTGATCAGCAAAACTAGGTAGGAAATTGTTTTGAAGAGTAGAATAGTTTTAGAAATTGAATGGGATCATTATCTACCCCAACTCACTAGGCCCATCTGACATGAACTGTAGCAGATGTGGGGAGACTGAGTGTCTGGTTGGAAACAGCAATGTAGATCATATTCAATAAGAGTGATCAAGGCTCAGTTTATATATATATGTATCTTCACCTATGGCTTGCTTGAAAGAGAAATGGGTTCTACTTGAATCATAGAAAAAGAGAAAACAAATTTAGCTCCCAATAGCTCTTTCATTAAGAACTTTTTTCTTTGCCTTCCTGCATGGGCGTTTGTAGAACACTGTGAGCTCTGGTCCTCCTCAACACCTTCCCCCATGCAACTCACATGGCTCAACAAGGGTAAAACCAAAGTCGAGATTGTAAATGGAGATAAAGCAAGTGTCTTTAGATACAGTTCAACTTAGAAGTGAATCAAGGTGTCAAACATGCAGGGTAGAAGCACTAAACTCAAAATCTTGAATATAACTTCCACGTAAACCTGAAGAACCAAATGTTGAAGAAGACTACAAGGGGGAGTTTAGGAGATCTTAAAGTCATTGTTGAGAATATGGTTTCCTTCTTGTGGGCTGTTTTTAATAAAACCTGCATGGGGCACCTGGGTGGCTTCGTTGGTTTAGTATCTGACTCTTGGTTTTGGCTTAGGTCGTGATCTCATTGTCCTGAGATGAGCCCTGCATTGGGCTCCCCACTCCATGCAGAGTCTACTTGAGATTCTCTCCCTCTCCCTCCCTTTAGCCCCTCCCCTTGCTCTTGCAGGCATGTGGGTACTCCCTCACTCTCTCCCCTTCTAAAACAATAAATAAAATCTCTTGTTTTAAAAAAAAATCTGTTTAAATCTTTCTACTTAAACTAAGAAACTTTTTAAAATGTATTGAGATTTCCTTTCAGTAATTTAGCAAGAGTGATTCAGGAATGATAGAGGTAGAATTAATGCATGAGTGGGTTAAAGACGAAATGAAAATCAAAAAGAAAACAATGAAACAAGTGAGTGTAGAATACTCCTCTCAGTGTTTCAGTGAAGGAAAAAGGGAGAAAGCACATGTGACACTGAGAGCAAGGCAAATCTTTGTAGCAGCCATGTTGTTCTCAGAGATGTTTTAGAATAGAAGGGACTTAACACCTGTGAATATGCTATAAGGAAACAGGTATTAGAGAAGCAGACTTTGAAGATACAGGAAAAGGGGGGAGAAAAGCTGATGGAACAATGCCCTTGACTTCTGTCTGCTGCTTGGGTCAAAATTCTGGAGCCATATGTGTTGCCTCTCTTTTTGTCATAGACCACATCTGGCATATCAGCAGATGGTGTCATTGCTGCTCTGAGAATAAGTCCTGAGTCTTCCTATTTCTTACCACCTCTGCTGCTAGCGTTTTAGACTTGCCAACATCATTTCTCACTTTGAAAGCAGCTGTTCAGCCTTTGATTGACCTCCCACTTCCGTGCTTTACTTGTGAAGGTCTTTTACTCAGTGCACTGGTCATGGATGGTCATAGCTTCCATCAGGTTCTGTCATTCTTCTCCTCAAAAAGCACTGTGGTTTCCCATCACACTAAGGTCCTATGTGATATGTTTCCTTCCTGGTTCTTTGTTTTTGTTTTCTGGGGTTTTTGCTTTCATTGTTTGATTTCACTGTATCCACTCTTGCTCACTAGTCTCAAGCCATACTCCATACTGGCTTTTACAATATGTGTTGAACATGGCAGCTACATCTTCACTCAGACGTTTCTGCATTTGCGATCCCAACAGCCTGTGTAGTCACAGAGCTCCCTTGTCCGTTATTCAGGAATTTGTACAGGTACTAGCTGTTCAGACAGGCTTTATCTGATCAGAAAAGGCATTTCCTGTTGCCTTACAGTATATTTTCTTTTTAGTGCATGTCACTACCTGACCTTGTAATACCTGTTTATAAGGTAATGTGGTTGGTATTTACTATGCTATACTGCCCCAATCAGAGCAGGAAACTTTTGTTATATGACTAAATGTTCGGCACCGTGACATCTGTACCTTAGGACGCTATCTTTAAGAAAAAGAAACAAATGCACATGGATAAAAATAAGTTATGAAAGCGAATACTTACAAAAAAGGCAAAATTAATTATTTTGGTCAGCTTTATTGAGGTATAATTTATGGACTGTACAATTTACTAATTTTAAGTGTGCCATTTTGTGAGTTTTAACTGCTGTATAGAGTCTTCCAACACCCACCACAATTACAATATCACCCCCAGAACTGCCCTTATGGCCTTTTATAGTCAATCACTGTCCCCCACTCCTTGACCCCTAGCAACATGATCAGTTCCTGATTACTACAGTTTGCTTTTCAAGAATCGCCCACGAATGGAATCATAAAAGGTATAGTCTATACCGGCCTGCCTTCTTTACTCAGTGTTCCTGAGGTGAATCCATGTTGAGACTCGAATCAGTTGTGCCTTCCATCTTATTGATACCAGGATTTTGTTGTGTGTGTATACCACAGGTTTTTTGTTTTTTACCTGTTTTTACCATTCATCAGTAGGTGGACTTTTGGAAACTTTCCAGGGTTGGGCTATTTCAAAGTGGCATGGAACATTTACATATGAATCTCTGTGTGGCCATATATATATTATTTTTTTGGGGGGGAGAACTTTCATTCATTAATATTTTTAATAATACACTCAATTTTCATATGTTTAGGGAAATCTTATGCTTTATTAGAAAGTTGTCCATTTCGTGTATATTTTTATTTTTGAAAACATGCCCTAAAATTTTACTAACAGTCTGTCATAGCCATAGTTACATCTTATTTCCCATTCTTAACACTTGTATTTGTGGTTTTTAAATTTTTTTTCACATATTCTCCTAGTGTATTTGCTGAGTAATTATTTATTTTATGAGCCTTTATCAAAACATTTGTTAATTCTATCCATTTCTTTTCTTTTTCATGTTTGATGTTTATTAATTTCCTTTTTACTGTATTCAAGTTCATTCTGTTGCTATTTCCCTAGTTTTGTTTTGTTCTTTTTTGTTGTTTTATCTATCTATTTATTTAGAACTTTTTTAAAAAAGATTTTATTTATTTATTTGACAGAGTTCACAAGTAGGCAGAGAGGTAGGCAGAGAGAAAGAGGAAGGGAAGCAGGCTCCCCAGCGAGTAGAGCTTGAAACGGGGCTTGATCACAGGACCCCGGGATCATGACCTGAGCCAAAGGCAGAGGCTTTAACCCACTGAGCTACCCAGGTGCGCCTGTATTTATTTATTTAGGAATACTATGCAGCCATCAAAAATGAAGTCTTGGGCGCCTGGGTGGCTCAGTTGGTTGGACGACTGCCTTCGGCTCAGGTCATGATCCCGGAGTCCCGGGATCGAGTCCTGCATCGGGCTCCCAGCTCCATGGGGAGTCTGCTTCTCCCTCTGACCTTCTTCTCGCTCATGCTCTCTCTCACTGTCTCTCTCTCAAATAAATAAATAAAATCTTTAAAAAAAAAATGAAGTCTTGCCATTTGCAACAACATGGATGGAACTAGAGGGTTTTATGCTAAGCGAGATAAGTCAATCAGAGAAGGACAATTATCATATTTTTATCCTTGGAATGGCATTGTTGTCCTATGGTAAATGCATGTCTAACCTTATCATAAACTTCTAAATTGTCTTCCAAAATACATTCGTGCCAGGACAATATGACCGTTAAAGTTTCTCTGCATTCTCACCAACACTTGATAGTTTAAGATTTTCATATTTTTGCCATTCTAGTAAGCATGTTGAGGAATGTCATTATGTTCTTAATCTGTACTTTTTAATGACTAATGATACTAAAGATTTTCCCTGTGTTATTGGCTTTGCATTTATCTTCCCTGGTGAAGTTTTGTTCATACTTCCTGACACTACTAGTCCATAGAAATATAATTGAGATATGACATTTCCTTACAAGTTGTTTTGTTAGTACATGTCTTGCAAATAATTTCTCCCATTCTATGTGAGGCTTGTTGCACACAGTTTTTCAATTGTGCCATCATTTGTCGAATGATTACTCTTTCTTCATTGAATTGTCTTGTTGCTTGTGTTGAAAAGCAGACCAATTTGGGTGGGTCTGTTCCTGGATTTTCTGTTCTGTTCCATTGATCTATACAACTTTTGTCTTTATGATCACATCACACTTGTGTTTCTTGGCACTTTGTAGTACATCTTGAAGTTGAGTAGTGTGTATCTTCTGACTTCATTTTTTAAAAATTTTTCTATGATAAGTCTTTTGAATTTCAGTATGCCTTTAAACACTGATTGTCAGTTTCTACAAAACAACAAGGAAAAAATCCTGCTGAAATTTTCGTTGGGACGGCTTTGATCTGTGGATTTGGTGCCCTCTCAGCCATGGTGGGCTCTACTAATTTATGCTTCGATTAATGTCTCTCAGCATTGTTTCATTGTTAGTGTATACAGTTTACACATAGCTTAATAAATGCATTTTATGTGTTTAACAATTGTGTTATTGTAAGTGATATTTTACATTTTTTAATTTCTGATCATTGCAAGTATACAAATACATGAACTACTTTTGTGAATTGACTTTGTATTCTGCTAATTGACTACACTTTGAGATGAATGATAAATAAATTTAACAGTTCTTTTTATTTTAGTTTCCTGGGGATATTGTAACAAAGCACCTCAAACCAGGTGGCTTTACACAACATAAATTTATCATCGTACCTTCTGGAGGCTTGAAGCCCCAAACCCAGGGTTCAGCAGAGTTTGAACTTTCTGAGGGCTGTTGGGAAGCATCTGCTCTGTACTTCCCTCCCTGATTCTGGTGACCCCAGTATTTCCTTGGATTGAAGCATCACTCCAATCCTTTGTCTGCATTGTATTCTTTCTCCCTGTGTCTTTGTCTTCACATACCCTTCTTCCTATAAGGACATCAGTCATTTTGAAGTAGGTGCCCACCCAACTACAGTGTAATCTAATCTTAAATTACATGTGGAATGATCTTATTTCAAATAGAGGTACAAGGGGTCAGAACTTCAATGTATCCTTTTAGGTAATACTGACCCAGAACACTTCTTTCCATTCTGTATGCCTTTCACTTCTACCTCTGACTCATAACCCCGAATGTGACTGTCAGTACAACACCAACTAGAAGGGATGAGAACAGATAATGTTCGCACAAATCATGTTTGTACATGGCTGGATTGGTATTCAAAGGGGTAGAGAAACTTGTATTTGAAGCTGAGAAAAACTGAGAATGATTACCATGAGCAGATCCTCAATAAATGGAATTCTAAGGAATATAGTTTAGCAAAAATAAGACTGACTTTGTTGAAATAGCAAGTTCTGAGGTACAGAAAATAAATAGAAAATGGTAAATATGTGGGAAGATGTAAATGAAATGAGACCATTGAGAATAGATAATATAAATTGATGAGGTTAAAAACTAGGTTCTAATATCCCACAATTCTTTGTGAAATTATTTGCAAATTTTGCTTTAGGGTGGAAGAAGATAAAGATTTTTAGAAACTTCAGTTGTGATAAGTTAGGTTTGTCAGTTTTATTTTATTGATCAGCCAATAAAAATGGTTAATGGAAACAAAATACCTAGGTTGCAAGGCAATAAAGGAAAAAATAATAAAAAATAAAATAATAGTAACAATATTTATTTATTTTCACAAAGAAAACTTGTATTGGTAGCAAATAAGGAGATAAAAGGGAATGGCTTCCAAAAGCCATGACTCCCTGACAGAGGGCAAACGGGGTCCTTTTGTTCAGGGTTGGGTTGAACATTTAAGTAGGGAAGCACTGTCACTGTAGGTGAGCTTAAGGTCATGCATGTGCTTTAAGGAAACTTGCCTAGACATGCATTGTAAGTTGTGTAAATTAGGTTAAGCCTCCTTCTTGGTTGGAAATTGTAGTATTATAATTAGATAAAGGTCATTCCAGAGGTCACTCTGTGGTCTGTTTTTGCAGGCATGAGTCAGAGGTTTAGCTCAAAAGGTCTTGGTGATCCAAGCCACAAGAGATCTTTTCAGGGCAGTCACTATCACCTTAGGGGTGGATTTGGGTTTCATTGGCTTAAATAACTCAATTAAAGAAGGCAAGATAAGAAAAAAAATTTTTTAGTCATAGCTAAATGTGGGACAAATAAAATGTGCAAAATAATTGAAAATGAAAACCAAAAATAGTGTATTTAAACCCAGATAGACGGGTGCCTGGGTGGCTCAGTGGGTTAAAGCCTCTGCCTTCGGCTCAGGTCATGATCCCAGGGTCCTGGGATCAAGCCCCTCATCTGGCTCTCTGCTCAGCGGGGAGCCTGCTTCCTCCTCTTTCTCTCTGCCTGCCTCTCTGCCTACTTGTGATCTCTCTCTGTCAAATAAATAAATAAAATCTTAAAAAAAATAGATCAGAAGTTTTATTAAATGGACAGGTTGTTCATCCTAAAAGTGAAGCATTTCCAGACTGGATACAACTTTCATGAAAAACTAGAAAACATGTATTATGTTTAACTTTCTTATTTTAAATAATATTAGAAAACAAAGAAATTATCAAATTCACATTTTTACAGAATACCATCTTTTGTTTTCCTTTTATATGGTGGGCAAATATATAATTTTTATGTCATAATTTATTTTCTGTTTATGAGCTAGATACCATATTTCATAGTCACATTAATTAATTGTTCTGAATGCTAGTTTGTATATTATAACAAAATTGAGTATAGCAAATAAACTAATATTTTATAAATTTCAAAGCTACTTTAAGGTTTCAGCTTTCTTATTTATGAAATAACGTGGTTAGCCTAGGGTTTGCAGAGACAAACATTATTATTTGTTGACTATAGGTAATGTCGATAACCGCCTTCTGACAAAAGCTGGCCAGTAGACCAAATCAAAACAGGACACTGGATTAAACAGCTCCTGACCAAAGAGAAGCCAACGGAAAATTTTCTTATAGAGAGATCTGGAATGAGAGCTCCATGCATACAAAGGGAAAATATACCCATTTCTATCAATTAAATCTCATTTTGGAGAGATTCCCTTTGTAATGTATGGGATAAATTACACATAAATTGAGAGAGGACAGAGCCAAAGACATACAGGGATTTGTGAAAGCTGAGGTGGTCGTCCTGTGGGTTGCCAGAAGCCAGGGTAAACAGAACCTGTAACAAAATAGCCATCGAGTGTGGTTGGAGGTAGAAATAAATCAGCCTCCATCATTACGACGGTGGAATAAGACACCAGCTAGTTGGATAATGATGGTATCAGATTAAGAAGCAATGAAGTCTCTAGCTAAAATAAATAAATAAAAACCAGAGCTTCTTTTAATCCCATAATCTGCCTCCACACTACACTATAATTAATTTTTCCTCATCAGCAGTATTCTAGGTCTATAAGGCCTTGCTGTGTAAAAAACAATCTCATCTCCTTCTTTCTTTCTTTTTTTTTTTTTCAAGATTTTGTTTGTTTATTTTTGAGAGAGAGAGAGAGAGAGCACGAGCGTAGGTGGGGAGCAGAGGGAGAAGCAGACTCTTGGCTGAGCAGGGAGCCCTGTGTAGGACTTGATCCCAGGACCTTGGTATCAGGGCCTGAGCCAAAGGCAGATGCTTAACTGACTGAGCCACCCAGGTGCCTTCTCCTTATTTCTTTATGCAAAACGAAGCACCACAAAATACCATATCCTCTGAATAATGTGAGCCTCTGTCTTGTGTCTGAAATAACCTAAAACAAATAGATCGTCTCTATTTCTTCTTACTCAGATAATTCCTAGAAGAACCTCATCAGTTGACCCCCTAGAAGAGGCAGGGGTTAGGCATAAAATGTTAAGAGCAAGGTTGCCGAACTGCAAGCCCACGTGTTCCTGGGCAGGAGCGATGCCCGACCTGATGAACACGAGTCTGGAGGCACCATGTGAGAGTATGTGGGATTGAGGAGACCACCAGGGTCAGATGGGAAGGCGTCATGTATGTCACTGGGTATATTTAGACTGCATCCTGCACATGGGAGGGGTTTTGGTGGTGGGCATGGCAAGTTTGCATCTTGTAAGGCTCACTTTATTAGCCAGGTGGAAAACATCTCAGAGACTTATTTTGCACTGGATACCAGTTAGAACCTGTCACCATGACCAAGGTGAGGAATGGCACACCGTTGGACTGGGTGGTGGCAAATGAACAAGAGAAAGGGGCATTGAGTAATTACTATTAAGCAGATACTCTGCTGGGTTTTGGATAGTCAGGGATTAATATTAACGATCCCAGAGTGATAAAGGATTCATTTGATGGCTAGAAACCAAGGAGTAAGAGACAATACAGAGCGAGAGACATTAACTAGATGTCTTCATAAGTCCATAGGAAGACACAGGTGGGGAAGGTCACACACTAGAGGGAACAGAACATTCGAAGACACTGGAATGAGAGAAAGGATCTGTTGTGCACACCGGTTCTTATCTAACAGATCTGCCCATCCTTCCCGTCCGTCCTCTATCAGATCTGCTCTCTGCTCTGGAGCATGTTTCCGAAACTCTTCCCTCCTCCCTCTTGCACTCTCACTAGTACAAAACAGCTTGACGTTCTAGAGCCTCCTTGAGGATTTTTTTTGTTTCTGTGGCTATTTTTTCCCTCTCAAAACTGGTACCATTTCTCATCTCTATCTTGGAGTTTAATATGCACTTACCCCAGCTATGTTTACATACGTTTTGTCCCCATTGCAAAACTGCAAATGTTTTTCAGGGCAAAGATCTTACATATTTCTTTTCCTCTTTCCACAGTATTCAGTACCTCACTGGTTATGTTGTCTGAAATAACTGTACTTGTTGAGGGAGGTGGAGAAGTGGTAGGTGAAGATAAAGAACCATGAGGTTAGTCCCACAACTAGCCCTGTGTGTAAGTGATTTCTGCTGAATGAGGGAAGGAAATGTGTTATTATATGCGATTGTCATCAAAATGGTGAAATAAACCAGATTCTCAGAGGGGTATGAACACTTCTCAGCAGTCTTTTCCTATAAAGTACTATCCGTTGTTTAAAGGGCTGTTGCTTTCAGTTACAGGAAAAACATACCATCCTTGGAGGGCCAGCTCATACACAAACTCTAACATATTTACAAAGAAAGCTTTATTGTCCTGAAAACATGCTGGCCTCTCACTTACCCGTACATTATCTTCTCTCATCCCGACATTCTTTTTTCTTTCGTTATAAAATTATTTGTAACATCTCTAATTTGGGACTGTGTCCTTTATTGTTCTCAACATTTCACAGTATAATTTTCTACTCCTTTCCCTTCTTATTATGTTAGCTGACCTTCTTACATTGGTGGATTAGAATTACTATGCATGTGAGATTCATAGCAATTACAGCTTTGAGTGTTAATAAGTATTTATTCTGATTTTATTAGAAATAATCCTATGATGATGTTGAATATAGAAATGTGTGAATTGGTTGTGGGCCTCACAAAACAAAGCCTTTGAAACTATTGCCAATAGCAAAAGTAAACAGAGCTAGCTTCTTTAAAAATTCCTTGCTAAAATAAACATATAAAGGTTGTTAATAAAAGTACCAAAGCAGGTTTTCACCTTTACGGTGACAGAGTCAGAAGGAGAAGCCATGGGATATTCAGTCTACTGTTTCTGGGTGAAAATTGTTCTAAGATCCCCTAAACACACTTTTATTGTGTTTGTTCTTTAAAAGAATGTTACACAGTCCTAGCTCAGAATAACTAAGATTCTTTTTCTTTCTCCTAGAGATACTAGATAAATGGCTATAATGGAGAGAAGCAGTTTGTTCCATGACCTAAGACCATGTTCAGTTGCACAGGTTACCAAAAGGTCATGCTGATATCCAGGTACAGGACTCTAAGTCGTGTGTGTGAATGACAATTGGTCTCAAAAATCAATAAAATGCAAGGGTAGTGACAAAGGTGAGGGGACTGGAGTAAAATAACATGGGCACTGGCCTTGGAGCAAGTGAGTTGTTGTATATGAGAATTTTCTTCAAACGAACTGTTTGATTAGGTAGTCAATTAGTTCCCGGTAGCAGACAGGATGCCGAGACATCCGTCAATAAGCTTGTGCCTCACCAGCTTCTCAGGATTCTGTGATAAAAGAAACATAATGCTTTCCCAATCACCTAGTCACTGAAATAGATACTGGTTTTTAAAATGTGAGCTAAGAAAGGAAAATTTGGGGATGTTCTGTTTTGCCCTCTGCTACCAACTACTGTGAGGTCTTCCTGAGGCATTTTAACCTCATCACATGTTGGCTTCTTAATATGTATGATGAAAATAATAATGTTGAACAATTCCAGAGGGCATGGCAGTTAACTAGCATTTATAAAATGCTTTAAAGAGAGGTGCCACGTGAGACCAAATCATTTAATGTAAACCAGTAGATGGCTTATGAGCATACCATGTGAATGAGGACAGTATCCACCGAAATAGCTAGATGTGATCAAAGAGACAACTGGAATTTAAAAATAAAAGTTTAAAAATCTGGCAATTAATCCAGAATTCTCAGGACATATAGATAGGTAATTATCATGACTCCTCTCTTCAGAACACATTGTAACACGTTATGTTTTATTTTGATCATTCTTTTCAGTGGTCTGGCTTCCATCCTCAGAAGAAGGAACAAAACTAAATATCTCCCAATCAGTTGCAATAATCACCAAGTTCCCAAAGAGTGGTTAAAAAAATACATGTATCCATGTAGATGAAAGGGAGAGATAAGTGACTTCCGGTGTAAGGTGAATTACAAAAGGTAGCACAGAGAGGACAGTGGAGCTCACAGCCGTGCTTAGCAGCTAACACACACACATAGAAAGGTGACTCACAGTCTGTCACTAGATTGGTCCAAATAAGGTGAAGGGAAACAGTCTGTATATACCTTTTCTTGGTGGGGTTTTTCGTTGTTGTTGTTTTGTTTTTTATATTTATACTATTTTGGATTCCCTGGACCTTGTGAGGGTCCTTTTTCAGTTCTGGAAAATTCTCAGACATTTTCTCCTTAAATATTACACAAATCACATTCTCTGTCTTCTCCTCCTAGGATTTTAATTAAACATGTGTTAAAACTCCTCTCTGTTTGGAAAGTTTCATAATCCTACTTTGGAATTTTTTTTCTTTTTTTTCTCCTGTTCTATGGTATGTATTAAAGTCTTTTATTTTCCACCTTACTAAGCGTGAAGCTCAAGTGTATAGTATTGGCAGGTCCTCTTGGGTCCGCTTCATTGCAGTTGTAACAATTGTATCGTATGAACCTGACACTGTAAAATGAATCATGTATATAATTTTTATCATATATGTCAAATGTGAAATGTTACTGAGAATGAGTTAGAATAAAATGTTAGATGTGTAAGATGTATCCTAATTTCAGAAATTTATAATGAAAAAATATGGGGTTTGTTTTTGTTTTGTTTAAAGATTTTATTTATTTGTCAGAGAGCATGCACGAGTGGGAGCAGCAGGAAGAACAGGCAGAGGGAGACGCGGACTCCCCGCCGAGCCCTGAGCCCAATGTGGGACTGGATCCTAGGATCCTGGTATCATGACCTGAGCCAAAGGCAGAAGCTTAATCAACGGAGCCACCTAGGTGTCCCCAAGAAAATGTTTGCCTTAGAGTTGACGAGCAGTGGTAATGGGGAGGGAAGTAAGTCCTTTTCCATTCTTACTTTTTCTAACTCTGCTCATACCTTCTAAGGAAAACTGTAATTAAGACATCTATAGAAATCATCCAAAATCATGAAATAAGAGACATAGGACTTCTTGTCACTTGTTGCCCACTTGTATGCCTCATTTCCAGGCAGCTCATATTCTAAGCAACCTGCTGCTTTGGCCTCATTTCTCCTCCTATCGAAGCCTTGACCAATTCCCACCATGATAATACATCTGCTCTGTAGGGCCTGTGGGATTTTTCCTATGTTAGCCCTTGCAACTAACCCAAAATGTGGTAGTACACAAAATGTGCATTCATAATGAAGAAATTTCTGGCAATAGGAATATGTGGGAGCAGCTAACTAGGGAATGAGGAGACCTGGTGTGAGGAGGTCATGTTTTTTTTTTTTTTTTTTTTAAAGATTTTATTTATTTATTTGACAGAGAGAGATCACAAGTAGGCAGAGAGAGAGAGAGGAGGAAGCAGGCTCCCCGCTGAGCAGAGAGCCCGATGCGGGACTCGATCCCAGGACCCTGAGATCATGACCTGAGCCGAAGGCAGCGGCTCAACCCACTGAGCCACCCAGGCGCCCGAGGAGGTCATGTTATAGAGGAAGCAACATGCCTGCCTCTTCACGGAGGCCAGCCTATTACAATAGAGATAAATGTTGTTTTATCAGTACTATTATGGTTAATGATTATTTGGCCTATATCAGAATAAGTGAGATTTTCATTATTTTTTTAAATTCACATATTTACTGCTCAAAATACTTTTCTAATACTCATTTTCCCCCACTATCCTATCAAACTGTCCAAGGGGGAGTGGGAAGAATCACTACCTAAATTCTTGGGAAAACTTTTTCATAATAAAAATAAATGGCTTACATACTATTATGTACATATAATAATGTATAAAATAGAATCACAATTTTAAAGAGCTTTCATATCAGCAATAGGGCACCGTTACAATGAGAAAGCCTTTAATTATGTTGTAAAGGTCTGGTATTCCAGGAAAAGGTCACTTCAAAATAAACTTCTAACAGTTAATTATCAGTGATATTTAACTTGTACAAAAATTAAATATCACCATATAATCCTGTGATCATTTTATTGCTTTTGTAGACATTTCAATATTTTAAGGGTTTTCAAGTAACAATGGAAAAGGCTTGCTGCTGAGCCCAGTTCTTAGCTTTGTGTGAAAAACCAAGTGAAATTCTTGTGCTTTATTTTACAAATAGATCTTTAAAAAACATAAGAAAATAGTGCATTTCCCCCAAGAAATAAACATAAAATTATACAGTGTACCTGAAGTTATTAAATTCCCAAGAATTGGTTTTAAATTCCCAAGGATGATACTATATGAACTATGATACCAATTAAAAAAAGTAAAATTCCCCAGTTTCTATCACAGCCTGGCCCGAATCATAAACGATTGTAAGAACTGACAGTGGCTGTGACTGAAGTGAAATTCTGCGGCTCAAATTTAAAATTTAGTAGAAGTTGCTTTTTTCTCAGTTGAAGTGATAAATACCATATACTGTCAAACGTATAAATAATATAATGATTATATAAAACAGAGTAAAATGGAGGACCTGAAAACTCCTCTCGAGAAGAGTGAAAGTTAAAATAGGAATTTTATAAGAATTATTCTTTTTTAAAAAAATTTATTTTTATTACAAATAAATCATATATGTGTAAAAAAAAATCTTATTGGTTTGAGTATTTAGTAGGAATTTGATTCCTAACCAAACTGAAATAGCCGTTTTACCATGCGCATGGCTTGGCAGGAGGAGCCACCAGAATTTACCCCTCCTGTACTCAGCCCCTTGTCCGCTTCTTGTCAAAACACTGATTCCTGATTCTCATCTATAGACTCATGTGTAAATGAAATAGTCAAAACGATTGCCCAACTATGAGAGATATTTCTAGCAGAAGATATTGTGAATTCACAACCATAAAGTCGAGTGGTTCCTCATTTAAATACCTTCCAATTTTCTTAACGATGGCAGTGGTGCTATTGCTAGATGTCCATGTCCTGTGCCGTGTAGCTGGGAACAGCCACGCAGCAGTCAAAGATGAAGGGATATAAGTGGTGTTTACCTGTCCCGTTGCATTGCTTTTCTATTTCAAAAAGCAGGTTCTGTAATAGTATGTAGATTGAATAAACCTCTTTGTGCTCATAACGTCCCTTCTCATTTTAATGATTCCAACCTTTGTTCAGTAATGTCCTATAGAGTAGCTTTGGAGTAAAATCCGTGCCTTCCAGCCGTACCCCTCAGTCACCGAGGAATGTGTTGTCATATATTGGTTTTGGTTCGGTAGGATTGAGAAAATATTTTTTACAAGAATGTATCAGTGTTTGTGAGCACTTTAAAATGGCAATTTGGTGGGGCACCTAGGTGGCTCAGTCGGTTGAGTGTCTGATGCCGGCTCAGCTTGTGATATCGGGGTCCTGGGATCTTGGGATCCTGGGATCGAGCCCTGCAATGAGCCCCACAATGAGCCTCGTGCTTGTCCCTTTCCCTCCGTCCTCTCATCTGCTTGTGCTCTCTCTGTCTCTATCTCAAACAGTCTTTTAAAAATGGCAATTTGGGGGTGCCTTGGTTAAAGCCTCTGCTTTCAGCTCAGGTCATGATCCCAGACTCCTGGGATCGAGCCCCACATAGGGTTCTCTACTCAGCAGGGAGCCTGCTTCCTCCTTTCTCTCTGCCTGCCTCTCTGCCTACTTGTGATCTCTGTCTGTCAAATAAATAAATAAAATATTTTTTTAAAAATCTGGAAAAATGGCAATTTTGTGTTTATTAAGAATATAGAAAATGGATTTTGAAAGCATTTATGATGAATAAATAGGGTACTAACTAAAATCATACTGAACTTAAAATGAATTTTAAACCTGACGACATAGTCAAGGGAAAATTTTTCTGTAGTTCTAGCTAATAATCATCCACAGAAATGCCCAGAATATGAAGAGGGTAAAAAGAGCCATTCACTAAGACAAATGAGAGGGGCAGGACTGTAGCCATGGGCTAAGAATTCCAGAGCTGAGCTCAAAATTCAAAACTCTGCCCATAATTTACCCCTATAGTTAGATATATCCAGTTGATATAGCCAATTAATAATAATCAATTGATTTGCAAGTTGGAGCAATGTTGCTGATACTTTAACTTCCTATGTAGGTTATGAGACTACCTATTGCACAATAGGGATCTCCTTCCTTTGCTAAAGCCAAGGAGTGAAACCAAGTATGAAAATACCAATAAAACTTATATTTTTCACCTTTTTCTTTTAATTTTATTTCTGTTTCTTGGATCTGAAGAATAGGAAGAAGAGACAGGGATATCCAAAGCATTACAAGTAATCAGTGGACATTGGTATTAAGATTTTTCTTTCTAGCATATAGTTAAGAATTAGGCATTGTCAAGGAATAGTTGAGTATGTTGGTAATTGAGTTGAAATTCTTTGACTCTCAGTATATAAAACTTTGTGATGACTTTGAGTTTTATGGACGACTCAGATGCATATGGACAAAGAGAAAGGAAAAACACGCTAATCAAATTGTTTTTGTAGATAAGATTTTGAAGGACTTTATTGTCTGTTGTTTCCATTTTTGTTTTATGCAAAATTTTATTATAAACGTATGCATTATTCAGACATCGTGTTATTTTTCCCTTTTAATTGTCAAGACAGTGCATGAAGGATGGTTCATAATAACATGCATGTGTTACGCACGTATGGATAATTGTTTTCTAGACAGACTCATGCTCTGTGTATCAGTTTGTATTGTTCTTACCAGCATAAAATGCAGAGCATTTCACATCCCCTGCTTTGTTATACATGCACATGTTGGTCTACCTCATTCTCTAAATTATCATGTAGGAGCCCATATGGATATTCTATATAGATATTCTGGCCTTCAGTAAAACCAATACCGCAGTAACAAGTAGCCATAAGAATTGATTTTAAATAAGTTCAACCAAGCAGCCACTTGCCTCTGCAAACATGCTTTTACAATTCAGCCAAGCAGTGACAGACTAAATGCTGCATGTTGACCAGTCAGGACTGATCTCCTTTGGTTTTTGTTTGTTTGTTTGTTTTAATGCTTTTTTGAGAATATTTTATTCTTATTTTTATTGTGTTCAGTTAGCCACTGTATAGTACATCATTAGTTTTTGGTGTAGTGTTCAATGATTCATTAGTTTCATGTAACATGAAACTTACCACAACATGTATCTTTCCTAATTCCCATCGCCCTGTTACCCCATCCCCCATTCCTCTCTCCCACTGAGACCCCCAGATTGTTTCTTGGGGTCCATAATCTCTCATGGTCCTTCTCCCTCTCTGATTTCTCCCCCTTTGGATTTCCCTCCCTTCCCCTATGGTCTTCCATGCTATTGCTTACGTTCCACAGATGAGGGAAACCATTTGACGATTGTCTTTCTCTGCTTGACTTACTTGAATCCCCTCCAGTTCCATGCATGTTGATGGAAATGGGGGTATCCATCCTTTCTGATGGCTGAATAATATTCCATTGTATATCTGAACCACATCTTCTTATCCATTCGTCTGTTGAAGGGCATCTTGGCTCCTCCCACAGTTTGGCTATTGTGGACATTGCTGCTGTGAACATTGGAGTGCATTCTAATAAACACACCTGTGAGTACAAGCCACTCCACAGTGATCACACTTGAGTAACTGGGCTTGTGTAGATAGCAACAACCCACTTATAGTCCTGGAGATCCACCAATCCATATAGCTCTAGAGTGAATTTTCTATATGAATATTAAAAATAAATTTTAAAATATGCCACAAGTCATTAAAATATTGATGTTCATTTTCCCTCCCTTTGTCCAATGGTATCCCTTTCTGGTTCTCCCTCTATCTTTCCAACATGTCTCTATTATTTTTTTAAGCATTTTCTGACTTTCTGGCATAATTTGATGTTCTAAGCTTACCATATAATATCTCTGCATCAACATTGGAATCTGATTTCTGCAGAGATCCCTGGTTCTTTTTTGTGTGGAAAATAGTTTTAAAAATCAAAACCTTTTTTAAAAATGTTTTATTTATTTATTTGACAAACAGAGATCACAAGTAGGCAGAGAGGCAGGCAGAGAGAGAGAGGAAGGGAAGCAGGCTCCCCGCAGAGCAGAGAGCCCGATGCGGGGCTCAGTCCCAGGACCCTAGGATCATGACCTGAGCCAAAGGCAGAGGCGTAACCCACTGAGCCACCCAAGTACCCCTAGAAATCAAAACCTTATCATGAATTTTTTTTATAGCTACTAGTGTCACTGTGTTGGGGCTTTTACATCAGAAAGAAATTTATGCTACATATTTATATCATATGTTCTGCATTCAAGACTATATTTCACAAATATATACACACACAAATACATACATTTGTATGTTATTTTTCATGAATTCATGAAGATAACTGAAATGTCGATGTAGCCTGCTACCCCAAAGTGTTCTATACGCACTGACCATCCCATATATGTCTCTCTTCTCCAGGATATCCACCCTGGATATCCATGAAAATAAATATATTTACTTCTTTCTTCAGTTCTGCAATAGTCACAAAACCATTTCAGAATTGCTACAGCTATACCAGTACCATCAATTACCACCAGCAACCTACTAATTAGAGAAGAATTTAATGCAGTTTTGCTGTTGTTATCTTAGACTAAGAAAGCACAGTCTAGGTTAAATATATAAAAGGTTAAATTATTTTTTTTTCTACTTTGTGGGTATGCTCTGCATTTGAAAAGATAATTAGATGAATAGTATCAAAAGATGTGCTTAAATCAAAGTACTTAATCCTGTAGTCTGATCTAAATGCTCTCCTGTGGATTGTGTTACTGACCATTTTGAGTATCTGCTTAAAGAATGATTCATATTTTTCAACTTGATAGAAATGAAGTTTTTTTCTGCTTAAACAAATAAACAAAAAGATATTATTTCAATAGTTGGTTAAAAAGGAAAAATTGTACTTTAAAAGGGGATTAAGGGTATAATGGAAATCACCACTGTAAAGAAGTATTGATATAAAGCCTCCACTAGAATAAAATAAAAACCTTCCTAAAGTCAAAATAAATTATATAAACATAAGAACACTGGCCAAGAAGAGTAAAACAAAAACAATTTAATGGGCAGTAATTATTGAATGATAAAGTAAGGCTAAAAAATATCAGACATGTGTCCAAGTGTGATTGGGTTTAACTGGCCCATTAAAGGGAAAAATGTTTTTTCAGATTTTTTTCTCACCCTATGCAGTGTAGAAGAAACACGGTACAACAAACTGCTTCAGAAAGGCTGCAAATAAAGAGAGGGTCAAAGATGTACTAGAGAAATGAGAAGTCACATGAGAAGGATGTACTAAGAAACATAAGAAGCAGGGGTCATCATTTTGGTATCGGCTTTGTCGTCATAACCATAGGAAATAAATTGGGAAAAATGACCCTTCATCCTACTTATTACACTACTATGTTATATAATGAATTCAACAAATGAATGATACACAATTCAAAATAACGGTAAAACATTTTAGAATATCCATACAGCAAATAATATGGCAACCACTTGACAAAGGATTTGAACATTGAAATAGCCTGTCTCCTAGTCATGCTAAAAGCATGGATGATATGTGGATTTCTTTGCTCTCGTTGATCTACAAATACTTTTGAAGAGGCATTTTGATACATTTTGCCTAACCCTAATAGAGAAATTTAACTCTATAACAAACATACTTATTCCTTCTATTATTTCAAAATAAGACCAGTGCAGTAGTTACAGTTGTCTTTCATTCAAAGATGACATAGTTTCCCTGAGCTCTCAAGAGTATTTATGATTCCCCCACAAACGTAAAAAAAAAAAAAACAAAAAAGAACCTCTTTAAAAAATTTCAGAGTCTCAACTTGGTCATAACATCAAAGTTCTTGGAGACAAAAATGAATATAGGTAAAAATAGTTGATACCCCATTACAAAGACCACAAGATTATTGCTATAATAATAAATATAAAATAATTTGGTGATGAGCAGAAATCACTATTTTGAAAAAGAGTCTTGCAGAGTTTAGGAAATGTACCTAGTAAAACATCAGAAAACTAATGTAAACATTAGAAAACATTAGTAAAACTAAAAGAAATAAAGTGATTTTAATTTTGCATTGCTTACCTTTGGATGATCACTTATTTATAAAATTAAACTTTATTGTGATTTCATTCTTTTGAGACTAAAAGGAAATACTGCAAGAAAAGGAACAATGTAGTATGAAAGGATTAATATTTTCAGAGCAATTTATTCATTATGTATCATCAACATATCTTGTGCATTATGTAGTGCATTTTGGATTTTTCCAGCTATGTATTTTGTTTTATTTAGAGAATGCCTGATCTCCCTCTCCCCCAATTTTACGTAAGCAACAACTCAGAAATCACGTATTCTCTACTTTTCTTCTTTGCCTCTGTCTGTTTTCTCAGTTCGATCCTGGTATAATTAAAGTGATGATAATAAATATGTCTCTGATAAATATGTTTGTTCAACATTTCAGGTTTGCTTGGTTACTTTGGTATTTGTAGCTTATGTTCTCTCAACTGTAGAATCCAGAAACAAATATTTGACAGTATTCTCAGAGAATTAAATATTGAGAATTGACTGATTCTCAGGGAGATTTTTAGGTTTCTTTTTTTACACTGAAATATTACTCAAATGTATATGTGCATAACACCTTCAAGCACAAATTGATAAATAGATACGAGGGAAACATCTTTGTGATTACCACATATAAAAAATACGTATAATAGAGAAATAACTTTAGAGCATTTTTACCCATTGTAACTTCCTCTATCTCTTCTGAGGAAATAAATTTTCTGACATTATTTCTCTCTTCCTTTTACTCCAACTTTAACAAACATACAGACTTCTCTAAATACTAGAGTTCAGTTTTGCCTTATTTTTGGATTATATGTAAGAGGAATCATAATGTATGTTTTATTTTGTACATTTTTTTACATTTAAATTTTGTTTTAATGTTTCAGTGATAGTGTTGCAGTTAGCTATAATTTTTACTTTACTTTTTTTTTAATTTTTAATATTTTATAAACATACATTTTTATCCCCAGGGGTACAGGTCTGTGAATCACCAGGTTTACACACTTCACAGCACTCACCAAAGCACATACCCTCCCCAATGTCCATAATCCCACCCCCTTCTCCCAACCCCCCTCCCCCCGGCAACCCTCAGTTTGTTTTGTGAGATTAAGAGTCACTTATGGTTTGTCTCCCTCCCAAATCCCATCTTGTTTCATTGATTCTTCTCCTACCCACTTAAGCCCCCATGTTGCATCACCACTTCCTCATATCAGGGAGATCATATGATAGTTGTCTTTCTCTGCTTGACTTATTTCGCTAAGCATGATACGCTCTAGTTCCATCCATGTTGTCGCAAATGGCAAGATTTCATTACTTTACTTTTTTAAAATATTTTTATTTGCATTTTTATTTCCTATGATGTTCAGTGGTTTAACTTGAATTCATCTAGATATTGTAAAGGAGACACAGGTGGGTTCCAGTGAGCCAAATATGGATCAGGCTATGTTAACCACATATGCCCTGGTGATAAGGGAACATATCGCCCTGGGTTACATATGTGTGAGTGGAAAGCTTGCATCATACCTCTTGCACCTTCAACTGTACTTGATAATGGTAAACATTTTTCAAAGTGGTTTTATCCAGTTCAGTTCCCACTAAAATTGTGCAAGCATTACTTTTCTCCTGTATCCCTATATATATGTCACACAATCATTGTTTTTAATATTTTCCTTATCCGGAGGATGTGTGTCATCTCTAATTTCTATTTCCATGCCTTATCAATGAGATGAGACATTTTTGATATTTTTCTTGGCTGTCCCTATTAATCTATTTCCTATTTCCCATTTTAAATAACATTTCTTGTTGTCCCTTTCCCTGAACTAGAAAGTACTTTAGTTTTGTATTAACAGATGAGTGAGTGTGAGAATTGTTTACAAAGGAAGCTCTTTTGATTTGGGGGCTTCTCCGTTTATATCCCACTAGTTACAAAGATAAGACTATTTATGTGACTAACACTCACGCTGTGGCCTGCCGTGCCCCATAATTTAAAACTTAGATGGACTGGCCATGTCCTTTGTAAAAGTTTGTGTCTTTGTTTTGTTTTGTTTTGTTTTAAAGAATTTCTTCCTTAAATCTTTCTGCTGGTAAATATTAAAGCATGTGTACAAGGAGGACTGATTGAGATTAATCATTCTGTGGGAAATACTGAAGTCCAGAGGGACCAAGTCACAAACCTGCTATTAATTCCTTCCTGGTGAACACTACATTTATGTGTGGGTCATCACAGATTGGAAATGCTCTTCAGGACGCAAGCAATTCAATGCTTTGATAATTGTTGTAAGTTTATGATTATAAGCCATTAGGCAAACAACAACAACAACAACAACAACAACAAACACACACCAGGCATACCATTACAGGAAACCAGAATGCAGCATGAAGAAGTTTTTTTTTATTCTGCCTACCTGAAGCAGGGGACACATACAACAGCCATCTTTCCAAAATAACAGTTGTCCATGAGTATTCCATCCCTGGAATACTCATCTTTCCAAAATAACAGTTGTCCATGAGTATTCCATCCCTGGTTTCTTTAATCATTTTGTGGATTATGGATTATATTGGCTTCTGACTAGTCAAAACCAATATTGAGGATTAGGCATTTCGATGTTGCCCCTGAGAACACAGTGTTCATTAAAGCAAAGCACATTTGTATAGCAAGTTAACATCTTATCAGAAGACCTTGGATTAAAAAAAAAAATGCAGCTAGAATGGGGAGAAAAAATGGACCGACACCAACAACAATCTACCACAGTTCTGGTGACCAGGCAGACATGTGAGCAGGACATTTAACGAATAACCAAAGTGTCAATGCACCAGAAGAAAGAAACACTTTTTCCTCTCGTTTTGCTTGTTACTTAGATGGGAGACTACACATCCCGTGTCGAACTGCAAAACTGTTCTGTCTGGCGTTACCTGTGTCATTCCATCACTTCCTGAACAGCTTCCTTACTCCCTGGAATTCCGTAGCTGTGCATGCTCCAGACTAAAGGGAGCCTCAGGAAGCCAAGCCCTCCACAGTAGCCTCCTAACTCCTGGGAATGAAATTTTCCAACAGGAATCAATTATAACCAGGAAATGCAGCTGCAGCAGCTCACACTTGCTGAGATCAGATTTGAAAACTGTGCTGGATTCTTCCATTTATTCAAATTCATTCATTTCACAAGACAAAGATGGATTATTTCCAAACTTCTTCAATATGAAGTAAGGATATGCATCAGTGGTTAAAAACAAAACCAAACAAACAGAAACACTTATAGATTCAGGACTTTTATGTTTTTATAAATGTTACAGAAATTTGTTTAAATGCCTTTGCTATGTGTGTCTTTTTTTCACTTTTTACCTTGTTTATGGCTTTCTTTACTCTTATTTGCTTTTGTTTTTAAGCCAACTTCCTGTTTTTTCTCAAAAACAATAGGACTACAAATTTGTGACTCCATATGACTTATAAATAAAATGATTATTAGCTTTTGTATTAGTATATTACATTTAAAATAAGGCACATTGCATTTGTTTACAGGGCTCTAAATGGAGGAGAAGAGTTTGTGGTGGTGAGTACCATCAGGGAAAAATTTTAGGAGAAATCAAGGTCAGAGTGACTCAGAAATGAGAAATGACTATGTAAAGGGATAACTTCTTATGGGAGAATCGTCGGCAAGTGTGACTTCCTGAAATCAGTAATTTCTGCCATCTTTTCCTTCCCTTACCTATGTCTTGAGCCCCCTTCTAAAATTCTAGTAATTGCTTGTCTAATTACAAATGCTTGGGGATTGTAAATGAAGTATGTCTAGTATTTGGGAAAAAGAGGAAAAAACTATAATGATTTTATCATCTACAGTTACTTGTAGATCACAACAAAATCCGGTCAGAGGAGAATTACCAGCTCTTTTACAGATGAATTTAATTCCCTTTGAGTAATTTTTAAAAATTTTTTTTCTTTTGAGTAAGTTTTTATGGCAGCTAATTGCTGTTCCCAAGTATTATATTCATAAAAACTGTGCTACTGTAGAACGCCCTTGACCTGCAACATAATTTGGACTCAGCAGGTTAATTCATCATCTGTAGCTGCTGGAACTTCACTCCTGTCCTTGGTAGAGTCTTTTTAGATTAATAAGAACACAGCAATGAGGAATTTTTCTTCCAAAATATATACAGTCTAACATTTGCATAGGATCTTATGTTTTCAGAAGGATTTAACATATATTCTTAAATCTCCTCAACAATTCTAGAGGTGGGAAGAATACGTGTTATATGGTTCAATTTGCAAGTAAAGACTCTGAGAATAATTATAGTGACTTACATAGAGTATTAGAGAATATATATTAGAACTAGGAAAACTATTTGGTTTTCCAAAACTTGGTATAGTTATTTTTAATATTTATGATATTGTATATTTAAAAAATTATTGGAGGCACCTGGGTGGCTCAATTAGTTGATGTCTGCCATCAGCTCAGGTCATGATCTCAGGGTCCTGGGATCCAGCCCCCTGGGCAGTAAGCCTGCTTGTCTCTCTTCCTCTACCCTTGCCCTTACTAGTGCTCACTCTCTCTCTCTCAAATAAATAAAATAATTTAAAAAAATTTTTGAAATATAGTTAAAAAATTATGTAACTATTTAAACAATAAAATTAGATAGTAATTTACTGAATTAGTGTCTACCTCCATTGTAGGCACACTCAGACACTTAATAAACATTAGTTCTCAGGGGTGCCTAGGTGGCTCAGTGGGTTAAGCCGCTGCCTTCAGCTCAGGTCATGATCTCAGGTTCCTGGGATCGAGTCCCGTATCAGGCTCTCTGCTCAGCAGGGAGCCTGCTTCCTTCTCTCTCTCTCTGCCTGCCTCTCTGTCTACGTGTGATTTCTCTCTGTCAAATAAATAAATAAAATCTTTAAAAAAATTAGTTCTCGGCCTCTGTAATGAATAATAACCATTCATGTTTATATGTATCCTAATGCATTAATTCCTCATACTCTCTTTTTCAAATATGCCCATGTTCAGATACCAAATTTTGCTTAAAAATTGCCACTGCAGAAAGCAATGTGTTTTCTTACTAGGAAAAATATCTAGGTTGTAGAATCATAAAATAACATACTTTTAGTATAGAAGATATTTGTGTTTTTTCTCTACCCAATTTTCTATTCATATTTATTACCTTTTTTGATGACCTCACATTATCTTATCAGTCTGTATAGTTCAGTTTGATCCCCTTTACAATTATAAAGGCTGAGAAATGACCTATTATAGGCCATTTTGAACCCTCCTACCTATCTTGCTCTGTCACTTGTTTCACAATAGACATATGTGCTGTGATAGCTCAGTCCTCATTAGTCCAAAAACCTCTGCTAAAGCTCTTAAGAAGAAAGCTGTATTAATTAGGATTTTCCAGAGAAATAAAACCAACAGGATTTAGGCATACATAATCAGGTACAAGTGCTGAAACTGGTTAGAAATTGTTTCCAAAAAATAGGGAGTGTATATATATAAACACATAAATATGTATGTGTATATATATATATTTAAAGATTTTATTTAGGGGCGCCTGGGTGGCTCAGTGGGTTAAAGCCTCTGCCTTCGGCTTGGGTCATGATCCTGGGGTTCTGAGATCGAGCCTCCGTTGGGCTCTCAGTTCAGCGAGGAGCCTGCTTCCCTTCCTCTCTCTCTGTCTGTTTCTCTGCCCATGTGTGATCTCTGTCTGTCAAATAAATAAATAAAATCTTTTGAAAAAAAAAAGATTTTATTTATTTATTTGACAGAGAGAGCCATCACACGTAGGCAGAGAGGCAGGCAGAGAGAGAAGGGAAAGCAGGCTCCCCGCTGAGCAGAGAGCCCGATGCGGGACTCGATCCCCAAAACCTGAGATCATGACCCGAGTCAAAGGCAGAGGTAGAGCCAAAGGCATAGCCACCCAGGCGCCCCCAAAATAGGGAGTATATTTGAACTTACAAGTGAGGATGATGTGGTATAGGTCTAGAAATATTTGGACATGGAGAGAAACAGACAGCGTTTGGTTCTCTAGTAACTTATGCAGGAAGCCCATGAAATGGGTAAAAGATTCAAAGACATACCTTCCTAGATAAAAACATTGGGTTCATGGAAAACATTCCTTATTTATGCCAATGCATTAGGAGTTAGATTTTATAGATCTGCTTTACATAATTACTTTTCTACAAGATTAGAGGTAAAGAAGCAGATGAGAAGTTTCTCATGCTCTTGGATGGTATAGTTCAGTTTGATCCCCTTTACAATTATAAAGGCTGAGTGATCTCTAGAGATCACTCACTAGCCAACTTTGAAAAGGAGTAAAGATTCCAGGTCCTTTGGAGGGACTCATGATTTTTGAAATAAGCATTCAGAGGAAAATCCAGATTTACTGGTTCTCACCATGAAGCATGAAGTAAATATATTTAGTCCTCAAAGTAACCCTTCGAAGTGAAAAACATAAAGGTCTGGTGGAGGGGGGGGGTCTGAAACCTGAGATACCAGTGATATAACTGGCCTTGGATCATCTGGCTCCTGCTTGTATCTTCTGTTTCTTATCCAGTCCCAGTGTGGTTGCTCTCATCTCAGATGCAGTGGACTTTTTTCTAAAGTCAATGTTGAGAATGCCTTTGCTCTCTTCTGCCTTAGGACATTAGCCTTGCGTCCCTCTTTGTGGAACACTCTCCTACCCCTTGGACTAGCTATTTCCTGTTCATAATTTACATATCAGTCTGTAATTCCCAAAAAAGAGAAAACTATGATGAAGTTAGTCCCATGATTGCCCCGGTTCTGAAGATACTTTCTCCACCATGGGACATCAAGCTGGAGTTCAAACTGTGTATAGAGTTTTGAATCTGTTGAGGAGGCACTGATTAGAATTCAGGACAGCTTAAAAGTTTGAACTCCACAGAGCTGAGAAGGAGAACAGAGGGAGCTTCGAACGTGGGATGCCCAGAAGCTTCTGTGGGGGGTCTTGAGTACTTGGCTGAAGGATGGGCTGCCCATACACAAGTGAATCTACCCAAGGCTAATGGACTATTATGGGGTTGAGACACTAGAAAACTAGTACTGCTTGAAGTCTTGGGAGTTCCAGCCCAACTGGAGTGGAGGAACGACCTTAACACCTCCTTAGCACCTTGGGCATTTAGCTGAGAAATCACAAAGACAGAGTTTAGAGATAAGGACCATGATACAAGATAAGATCTACTCTAGTTCTTCCCTAACAAAGTCAAAACCCAGGGTCTTCTAGCTTCATGGGGAGACAGTTACTGAGTTGAGCTGAAGGCTTGGGAAACAGCTTGAGGTTTTCACAGATCACCTAACAAAGCAGAAAGTCAGGCATGTATGAATTGAAGCTTTATAAATACATGTAAAACCACACCTAGATTCATAAGTGGTGAGAAAAGATGCCGTGTGGTACCTATTACCAGCCCCCTTGAGAGGATTTCAAAGCATGACCTGAACTAAAACCAAAGAGAAAGAGAAAATCTTAAAAGCAAGAAGAGAACAAACACACACTACATACTGAACAAAGTCAGATATCATGCCTGACCTCTCACCATCAACAAGAGACTAGAAGAAAATACAATGAACTTTTAAGGGCTGAAAGAAAAAAAATAAACAACTATAAACCCTAAATTCTCTGTTCAACAATGATATTTTTTAGAACCAAGACTGAAAAAAACACTTGAGATGAACAAATGCTGAGAGAATTAATTGCTAACAGAAATACACCACAAGAAATGCTAAAAGATATTTTTTTTTCAGTCTGAAAGCAAATGATAACAGATGGAAAGCTGAATTATAAGGAATCTCAAAGAGTACAGTAAATGTGAAAGGAAATATGTTATTATTATTCTGACCTATAAGTTTTCCTAAAAGGCTACAAGCTGCTTAAAGACAAATCAGATTAAAAGGTGGATTTTACACAGTGCAGAGAGATAAAATGTACGATAAAGCAATGCAATGGGACAAGCACACATCCCGGTATTTGTTTATTGTATTCCTGATGGGATGCAAAGTTGGAAGTAGGAAGTGTCAGATATATTGCAGTAAGTGTAGAGTGACAGTCGAAGGTGGCTAGTATCCTGCACGGAAGGTGAAGGAGATGATGATGACTACAGACTCTCCTAAGTCCGGGATGCATGTGGTAAGCCTCAAAGCAAATACTGAAACTGCCCCCCGCCAAAAGCACAACTGGGAAGTCTACAGAGAACATTAAAGAAATACATTAACAATATGTCCCTGACGTCTGGGTAGATGGCTACCTAACTTTGTGCCTCCACACACAATAAAACAACACTAACAAAAAGGAGGATAATAATCTACGTGAAAAAATACTGTTGGCATAAAGAGCAGGCAGATAATGGAATAGATTCAAAGTCGCTATTAATGAAAACCGGGGGGGGGGGAATCACAAACTCCCCACAATACTTTCTCACTTACATCTTGAAAGCATTACAAGGAAAGTCACTGGGAAGAAAGAAGCAGGGAACTAGCATCTGGCCTAAAATTCCTCTAAAACCACCAGAAACAGAGAGTCCCACCTAACTGGTAGGAAATGTATCCTTGTAAATAAGAGCTTCATTACAGGGCCGGGCATTCAGTGATGTGTGGTTTGAGAGCCAGTTTTCAAAAGGTGCAGCTGGACGAGAAAAGCACCAAATGAAAAAAAGAAAAAGAAAAGCCTCTTTTATCACCTTTATCCAGCGTGTTGAGGGATTGTGTCATGAACGGATGTAGAATTTTGTCAAATGCTCTTTTAGCATCTTTTGAGATGATCATATAATTTTTATCCTTCATCTTGTTAATGCAGTGTACCACACCGATTGATACGGGGATGTTGAATCATCCTAACGTCCCTGAAATGCTGTCTCTGTCTTACTTCATATCGATTTTCCTGCTTCTATTTCTTACTTCCTATCTATTAATGTTTATTTGCTTTTTATTTTCAGGCACTCTGATCTTGTATATAAATATTCATGTCTTATATTTATTTGAGTCCTTTATCATTATAATTACCTACTTGTCTCTTGTTTACATTTTTGACTTAAAATTTATTTTTTCCGATACTAAGTGTAGCTGTTTTTGCTCTTTCTTGGTTTTCATTTTCACAGAATATCTTTTTCTATACCTTCACTTTCTTTTTTTTTTTATGTGTTGTTTTTATTAATTTATTTTCAGCATAACAGTATTCATTATTTTTGCACCACACCCAGTGCTCCATGCAATCCGTGCCCTCTATAATACCCACCACCTGGTACCCCAACCTCCCACCCCCCACCCCTTCAAACCCCTCAGATTGTATTTCAGAGTCCATAGTCTCTCATGATTCACCTCCCCTTCCAATTTACCCCAACTCCCTTCTCCTCTCTAACTCCCCTTGTCCTCCATGCTATTTGTTATGCTCCACAAATAAGTGAAACCATATGATAATTGACTCTCTCTGCTTGACTGATTTCACTCAGCATCATCTCTTCCAGTCCCGTCCATGTTGCTACAAAAGTTGGGTATTCATCCTTTCTGATGGAGGCATAATACTCCATAGTGTATGTGAACCACATCTTCCTTATCCATTCGTCCGTTGAAGGGCATCTTGGTTCTTTCCACAGTTTGGCGACCATAGCCATTGCTGCTATAAACATTGGGGTATAGATGGCCCTTCTTTTCACGACATCTGTATCTTTGGGGTAAATACCCAGCAGTGCAATTGCCTTCACTTTCAGTCGTGTGTTTCCTTAATGCTGAAGTAGATCTCTTGCAGGCAGTATGTGGTTGGGCCTTGTATTTTTAATCTGTTCAGCCACTCTTTGTCTCTTGAGTGAAAAATTTAATCCATGTGCATTTAAATTAATATTGAAAGGTATATAAACTTACTAGTGCCATTTTGTTTACTTTTTTCTGGCTATTTTATAGTTCCTTTGTTTCTTTCTTCTTCTCTTGATCTTTTCCTTCGTGGTTTGATGATTTTTCTGGGGTTGTATTCTTAGCTTCCTTTCCTTTCTCTCGTGTATCTACTATAGGTTTTGCTTTGTGGTGGCCATGAGGCTTTCATAAAAGATATTGTATACATATAATGAATTTTAAGCCAACAACTTAACTCTGAATGCATGCAGAAACTAAAGCTTTACATTCTATAACCCCCCACAATTGTTGATATCACAATTTACCTCTTTTTACTTTGTGTACTCATAACAAATTATTGTGGTTATAGTTATTTTTACTACTACTGTCTTTTAATTTTTATGCTAAATTAATCAGGGATTACCTACAGCCATTGCTTTGGAGTCTTCTGAATTTAACCCTTTATTTGCTTCTACCTGTGAGATTTATTATTTCTTGTCTTTCCTGTTACTAAATAGCACTCTTTTGTTCTAGCTTAAAGATTTTCCTTTAACATTTCTTATAACACCTTTATAATTCTATTAAATTCCTTCAGCTTTTGCTTGTCAAGAAAACTCTCTCTCTCAATTCCAAAGTAAGAAAATACTCTGAAAAAGGTAGAGTATTCTTACTTGCAGGTTGTTGTTTTTTTTCTTTCAGCACTTGGAATATTGATCTTCTCTCTCTCTCTCTCTCTTTAGTATTTTATTTATTTGAACAGACAGAGACACAGCAAGAGAGGAAACACAAGCAGGGAGAGTAGGAGAGGGAGAAGCAGGCTTCCCGGCAAGCAGGGAGCCTGATGCAGAGGTCGATTCCAGGACTCTGGGATCATGACCTGAGCCCAAGGCAGATGCTTAAAGACTGAGCCACCCCCGAGCCACTCCCTTATATTCACAAAATTTCTGTAGAAAAATCTGCTTATAGTCTTAGGGGGGCTTCCTTTGATATGATATTCTCTCACTGCTTTTACGATTCTCTCTTTGTCTCTAACTTTTGACATTTTCATTATAACATTTTTCAGTATGATACGTTTTTGGATTCATCTTTTTTGGAACTCTCTGAGCTTCCTGGATCAGAATGTCTGTTACTTTCCCCAGGTTAGGGACCCTAACCATTTTCAACCATTATTTTTCAGAATAAACTTTCTGCCCTTTTTTCTCTGTGTTCCCCTTCTGGGACCCTTATAATGCAAATGTTGGTCCATTTGATGGTGTCCCATAGTTCCATTAAGCTATGTTCACTCTTTTTCTTCTTCTTTTTTTTTTTTTTTCTTTCTTTTAGCTCTTCTGTTTGGATAGATTCCCCTGCCTTGTCTTCAATTTCACTGCTCCTTTTTTCCACTTGATCGAGTATGCTGTTCGATCCCTCTATTGACTTCTTTGTCAATTCAGCTATTGTATTCTTCAGATCTGTGATTTCTGTTTGGGACTTCCTTATTTTTTAAAAATCTATCTATTGACATTTTCACTTTGTTCATACGTTATTCTCCTGACTTCAGTGAGTGTCTTGATGATCATTATTTTGAACTCTTTGTCTAGTGAATTACTTATTTCTGGTTCATTAAGTTTGGTTTCTGGAGTTTTTCTTGTTCTTTTGTTTGCAACACTTTCTATTTTCCTAGTGTCTCTGTGGCTTCTGCACAGCAGATAAGACATCCTTATCTCTGTGTCTTGATGGAATACTCCTGTGTAGGAGATGAAGCTTTTTGTCCAGTCCAGCCTAAGCTCCTGATCTCTCTCAAACTTTTGTGATTGTCCAAGCCACCTTCTTTGTTCTTAGTCACTCCTAGTAGTTGAGGTTGTGCAAAGACTTGCTTGGCATGGATATCCTCTCATTCATCCTGTGTGTAGGAGTTGCTCAGCTAGTTCCTGTGTTTATTTCAAAGGAATTGCTCCATGTGTAACTGTATATTTAGTGTATCCATGGGAGGTGGTGAGTTTAAGAGCCTCCTATGTCACCATGTTGGACTGAAACTCAGCATGCAATTTATTTATATACAGTATTCAAAAATAGAGAAGTTGAGAAATCATGAAAAAACATGTTAAAAATTTTAAAAAATGAAACCCAATGTATTATCTTCTTTATTTCACATACTTTACTCTTTGTAAAGTTCAGAGAATTTAGCATAGTAGGTTTAACAAATATGTCTTGAAAATCAAATTCTTCTCATACATAATTTCAAAAAGTTACTTAGAACTCATAGCTAGATAGAGAATAGCTAGATAGATAGCTAGAATATAGGTGAATGATAAATAATGAATATATAGATGATGGATGAATGGATAGATAGATAGGTGATAAAGGTGGTTTCATATTTAAAATAAGTAATATTACACTTATATACTCCCATTTAGAGTGCTATAAGTAGTAACCCAAAGAAATAATTATAGGGTACTTTGTAAATATAAAAATGTGGCACAAATATGAAGTGTATAATTTGAGACAAATATAAAACATAATTCAAGTACAAAGTGTGATACAAATATTTAATATTGTCAGGAACCTAGTCCTACGGATGTTCAGAGGTAAACAAAAGTTCAAATAAATGTGCTATGCTTAGTGTCCCACCAGGTTGCCTAGAGGTATAAAATATGCTGGTTCTTCTCTTAACATGGAAAACTACACCTGCTGTGATTGTTCCTTAATGAACCAGCCCTTAAAAAAATCAGCCCAGTGACTCAACGTCTAGTAAGAACTGGATAGAGAATAGTCCCTCTAATTTTCTCTAAATTTAACAGCCACTAATTTCATTCAAAGACCCCCTTCCTTTGCTGATTACCTTAAAGTACTCCATGAGATAAGGTGTTAATGAGATTTTCTTTCATTCTTTTTTTTTTTTTTAACAGAACTATTAATGCTGGTATATTATACAAGATTTACTCCAGTAACTATAGCCCAGTCTATGCTTCCTTTTTACATGTGTATAGATGGTGATTTTGTTTTATGGAAAATAAGGATTAATTCTCAAATGAAGATGCCTTTTTTTATCATTAATGAACAAATTGCTATTTTACAAGGTTTGGCTGTAAGAGATTAGCTGTTTCTTTCTGGTTATTTAGAGGCCCTTCAGGCTTTCTTTGGGGATCTCATTACTTTCTGCAGTGCTTCAAAAAGAGATTAAAGAGTCCTAAAGGATGTTAACAAATACATAAAACTGAATTTGTTATTCTTCTTAGAAAGAGAATGGGGAAAGTAACTAGAGGTATGTTGTTTGGGGCCTTATAAAAAAACCCAAATTTTTTAATCTATGTGAGGGTTATAGCACCTAATTCCATTATTAAACCCTCATGATTTTTTTTTTTATTTATTGGACTTCTGTAAGTGACTAGAACATAAATACTGAATATTGTAAAAAATATTTTTGTATCTTTTTTGTTTACCAATTCAAGAATGACTATACACTATGATTTTTTTTTTATTTTTTATAAACATATATTTTTTATAAACATATATTTTTATCCCCAGGTCTGTGAATCACCAGGTTTACACACTTCACAGCACTCACCAAATCACATACCCTCCCCAATGTCCATAATCCCACCCCCTTCTCCCCAACCCCCTCCCCCCGGCAACCCTCAGTTTGTTTTGTGAGATTAAGAGTCACTTATGGTTTGTCTCCCTCCCTATCCCATCTTGTTTCATTTATTCTTCTACCCATTTAAGCCTCCATGTTGCATCACCACTTCCTCATATCAGGGAGATCATATGATAGTTGTCTTTCTCTACTATGATTTTATCACTAGAATTGTTATCATCATTATTACTATAATAGTTAAAGTTTACTGAACAATTGCTGTACCCTTCAAACTATCCTGTAATTTATACTTTTCTTTCATTTAATCGACTGAATAATTTCATGAGATTATTAGCCATCATTAACCCCTTTTTTTTCTTTCACATGCACATTCAATCCAACAAAGTCTGTTGTTTCCATTCTTATATCCCCATTTATAAATGCGGGAACTGAAGGTCACATAGTGAACGAGTGGTGAAGCATAAATGGAAACCAAGTTGTCTGACTAGAGTCCACCACTGTGCCACGTCCTAACCCATTGTATTTTCAAACACAAGTGTAGAAACTAAGAAGTTACCCGGTGAGATCCACTGTTGAGACTAAACTCTACATATAAACCATCCATTTTGCTGTCAAGTAGTCCACAGTCCATTTGAAGGCAAATTTCATGGCAGGCATTTACTAGGTCAGTTGAGGAAACACAATTTGATCAAGCAGGAGGTATATTCAATGGTTTGGTTTTACTCAAATATAGTGATCTTCAGGCTGTGAGCTGTAACATCAGAACTTTTGTCTGACAGTAGAACCACCTCTGTGTCTACCTACAGATCTTAGGCAGGGTCTTTATTCTCAGGTTGGATTAAGGAGGGAATAGAAAATATAATTTATTGAGTTATTGTGTACCATCCACTATTCTAAATACTTTGTGCATATTCTCTCATGTATTGGTTAAGTAGCTTTATGTGGTAGTAATATTACCAAGTCCTTTTGACATGTAAGGGAAAAGGAGAGACAGAAAAAGTTAAATAACTTGACTGAAATCAGAAGTTGAATGGCAGGGTCAAGATTATAAATTAGGGGGCACTTGGGTGGCTCACTTGGTTAAGTGACTGCCTTCAGCTCAGGTCATGATCTTGGAATCCCAGGATGGAGTCCCACTCAGCTAGGCAGGGAGTCTGCTTCTCCCACTGACCTCTCTCTTCTCATGCTTTCTCTCCTCATCCTCTCTTTTTCTCTCTCAAATAAATAAAATCTTAAAAAAAAAAAGATTCTAAATTAGACAATCATATTAGGTCAGACAGTATAGGCTTCCATTTTGGTGATGATAACACCATCCTTCCCGCTGGCTTAGGCCAACATTTTTGGAGACATCTTTAACTCACATTTTTCTCTCACATCCACATTCGACCCAACAAAATTCATTGTCTTCAACATTTCCAGATTCAGACCATTCCTTAGTATGTCTGTTACCTTCACCATGGGCTAAGTGCCATCATCTTCAACTGCATTTTTTTTAAGATTTTATTTATTTACTTGACAAAGAGAGATCATAAGTAGGCAGAGAGGCAGGCAGAGTAAGAGGGGGAAAGCAGACTCGCCACTGAGCAAAGAGCCCGATGTGGGGCTCCATCCCAGGACCCTGAGATCATGACCTGAGCCAAAGGCAGAGGCTTTAACCAACTGTGCCACCCAGGCGGCCCTCAACTGCATTTTTGCAGTAACCACCAATGTTTATCTTGCATGTTGTATTCAACTTTTCTGTAGTTCTTCTCAAATTATTAGCCATATTCAGTTAAAAAAAATAACAAAATAACTTAAGAATACTTTTGAAAGATGAACTAGCATTCATATACTATTTAAATGTTGGCCATATGATCTTCCAATATTACAGATAACCAGCAAAGAGGTTAGAATCCAGATGGCCTTGTTACTACTGTAAGCCTCTATCTATTCTACTGGCCACCCCTGTTTCCCTTTATCCATTTTTATCCTTATGGGATAGTATGTGGATTATACTCTTAGTTTTCTGTCAAAGTGAATCCTTGATCAAAACAGAAAAAAGCAAGCAAACAAAAAAGGAAAACAAGGAACCAACCTTCATCATGGTCAGAAGATATATGACTATAGTATATACAATTATATATAGTTTTTCTTGTCTTAGAAAATACATTCAGATTAACCTTTTATTTAGATATCATTTCTAACCAAACAAAAATCATACCAGGCCTGCACTGCCTGCTTTTGAAAGTCTGAACCCATTAGATGATCGGTTTTCTCTGTCCCTACCCCCACCCCAGACCACACTCAACATCATCCCCAGACCACCATCAACATGTTTGAGTCTTCAGAATTTTTATCTTCTCAGGAGCCTACGCAAAAGATCATCAGTTTGTCTTGAGGTTTTCATGTTTATGATAGCAGACTGTAAGCCGAATTACTTAAACCTTTGGTAGAAGTATATAATGACTAACTAAAGCAGGCTCTGAGCAAGACTTGTATTAAATAACAGTAAATGCAAATTTCCAAAATACTTAAAATTGAAATTAATATTGCAGTGTATGGATAATAACTTCTCAAAATAAACAGTGATCAAAACTTTTGTAAAAAATATTATTTAGAGATAATAGGACATGTATATTATGTTATATTATACTGTACTAGCAATTTAATGTTATATTTTATATATATTTACATATATACATATTTACATATTATAATCTATATAATATGGATTATATTACAGATTATAGACTCATTCGTCACTTAAACATTAAGCAAATACTTTGATGTGGATTTTTTAATTTTTTATTTTTTTTATTTTTTTTAAATTTTATCAATTTATTTGACAGAGATCACAAGTAGGCAGAAAGGCAGGCAGAGAGAGAGAGAGAGGAGGAAGCAGGCTCCCTCACAGGCAGAGAGCCCGATGTGGGGCTTGATCCCAGGACCCTGGGATCATGACCTGAGCTGAAAACAGAGGCTTTAACCCACTGAGCCAACCAGGAGCCCCTGATCTGGATCTTTAAGAACTTTCTCTTAGAAAGTTCTTCAAAGTTTATTTGCTTAAAAGATATTTTCTCCTTTAATTTCATATTTATCAATCACTTATTTTAAGATGAGAGCTCTTTTGGTCCTGTTTAAAAAATCCTTTCCTACCCAAACATAATAAATTTGTTTATGTACATTTTTTCCAAATGTTCTAGAATTTTGCTTCCAGTATTTCAGTTTTTTATACATTTGGAAAAATTGCAAAAACTGTAATATATGATTCCAATTTCATTTTATTCCATAATGGAAATTCATTACTGACATCCCATTTCTTAAATATTCCATTATTTTTTATGCTTTTATATGTATGTAGGTCTATTTTTGAGCTCTCCATACTGTTGTAGGAGTGATTTTTTAAATTCTTGGGCTAAAATATTTATTTGATAAAAATTTTATTGATGTCTCCTGTCCTTCCGAAGTGTTTTGCTTATTCATGGTTGTTCTTTCATATAAATTTTAAAGTCAATTTCTCATGCTCAACAACTTCACTCAAATTTAGGAAAGGAATGAGCATTATATAAAATCTATTAGTCTATTTGCAGAGAGTTGATATATTTAAAATATACCTGTGGGGGTGCTGGGTGGTTCAGTCATTAAGCATCTGCCTTTGGCTCAGGTCATGATCCCAGAGTCCTGAGATCGAGTCCTACATTGGGCCCCCTGCTCAGCAGAGAGCCTGATTCTCCTTCTCCCACTCCCCCTGCCTGTGTTCCCTCTCTCACTGTCTCTCTCTGTCAAATAAATAAATAAATCTTTAAAATAAAATAAAATATACCTATGGCCATGGTATGGTTCTTCATTATTTAGGTTTATATAATAATTTTTAATAAAATGCATATTTAACAATATTTTGTTAAATATGTATTTATGGTATTTGTACGTTATGTAATATGATAGATAGATATTGCATTATATATTGCATATGTGTAATTTAAGTAGATGTTTACTTTGAGAAAATATGTATTTTATGAAACATATGTGTACTGCTCTAAATTACACACAAATACGTTTCGAGAAATTTAGAAAAGAACACCTAACCTATCATTTTCTAGTATTTTTTGCAATAGGCTCAAATGCAATTAATATTTTTATTACTTATATTTCTAGCAATCTTGTTAAGATCTTTTATTCTAAAACTTTATCAAATGATTGTTTTATATTTTTACATGGGTAATAATATATGTGATTGATCATTTATTTCTTCTTTTAAAATCTTTATATTTACTTTTCTCAGATTTATTGCATAATCCAACAGTAGTGGTGATTGATGTTAGTCTTTTTACTTGTTTCCAAATTTAATCAAATGCCCTCTAGAGTACTGTGACCCCCCTCTGTTAAAATGGGACAGTTTATGGTCTACTCATTAGGTTCGTTTTACCCCAAATGCTCCACCATACATGATAGTGAATTGAATACTTTTTAATTTTTATTTCTTTAACATCTTCTCAAAGCTTTTCTCTTAGAGTTCTTTTCTGCTCTGCAGCTGACCTTGTTCAATACTGTTTCTTTACTCCACTCCTCAGTAAGATATACCGTAGTCTAGTTTACTTGTCTGTTCTTGAATTACTCACTTTATTTCTTTAAAAGATGGTGTTACAGGTAATATTTTCCTTGAATTTGTTTAAAAAATACCCTTATAATCTCACATAATTTCTTGATTATTTAATTTGACTTAAGTTTATATTCTCTCTGGATTTGATACTTTTGCAAAAATCTGATGTTATGACTCTTTGTCTCTACAATTTTCTCTAAAATCAACTAGGACTTTTTAAGCATTTGTAGATCAAAGATGCAGTTTAGAAATTACCAAAGGAAAAAACAAACAAAGAACCAAAAATAACAACAATTACCTTTGGCTTTCCTCAATTTGTAGACAATCTTTTTGTACAAATTTATTTTGTGTGGTGTGAAGGTTACTCATTTTCTGAAGGTTTTAAATCTTTTGAATTTTGCAATAGGAACTCATTTTTGTGTGTTGTGTTTTAACTTTTAAAAAAATCTTACATAAGAAACCACAGATATAGAATTAACTCAATGAGATGCTGTCAGGTTGGAATCTTAACCATCTTGCATAAATCCCTTTTACAACATGTATTATTTTTCTAAGTGACATTCTGTAGTAAATGTTTTCATATCGAAGGTATCTTTATGCAGATACAAGGTTTTGGCCATTCTTGAATGTAGCAATTACCAATGAGGATCTATATTCTATCCAATTTTCTGGCCCATAATGCATTACAGAGATTTTATTTGCAATTACGTGTCAGTAGGAGGTGAAACATGCTGTACGCACACACACACACACACAAAAGCAAAATCATTACTGTTCTTCTCTGCCAGAAATATGACCTTCTCTTTGAAAGAATGAAAGTTTAATTGTATAAGCAGTTTAATTGTATCTTTGAATCACAAGACTGTTGAAAATACATTTGCAAGGATGAAAGGCAATTAAATGTGCCTGCCAAACCTGGTGTTTATATTACAAACCATTTCTCTATTTTGATTCATTAAGAATATTATCATTATTGGAGAGAGAGCTGATAAAGCGATAAAATGTATGAAGTCTTATAGACAGTGCAAAACTGTTTTTTTTTTCCTTTCACTGTTTTTTGGGGTTTTTTGTTATTATTATTGTTTTTTGTTCTTTCTAGATAGCCAGTTGTTCAGGAATAGGACTTTCATACTGTTCATTGAAGAATTCTCCCTTATTTGAGGTTGTATCCAGACAACCTTTATAGCAGTGAGACCCCTCTATAGAGGTGGGACCATCAGCAAACTAGTCATAAGGTTGTTAGAATCATTTAGCTCTTCCCTACTTTTAGGATATTCATTTAGTTACTGACTTAAGAATTTTTTTAAAAAAAATTACTTATAAAAGGGAGAAAAAACACACAAGCAGGGGGAGAATCACACTCCCCACTGAGCAAGGAGCCAAATGTGGGACTGGATCCCAGGACCCTGAAATAATGACCAGAGCCAAAGGCAGATGCTTAAACGACTGAACCACCCATGCGCCCCTGACCTAAGCAATTTAATCATGATGAGCTTGGGTGTGTGCTGTTTGTATGTGTACCTGTGTGTGTCGCATATAACATGTTAATTTTTTTGTTTGTTTTGGATATGTAGGTCCACCATTTTAACCAAAATTGGATGATTTCTTCATATTTTTATTGAAATATATTCTGTCCCCTCCCCTTGCTTGTTACTAGAACTCCATTCCCACTTGTGTAAGGTTGCTTATAGTTACATTGAGGTGTGTTCTTTTAGTTTGTTTTTTGTGTATTTGCTAAAATTTTAAGTCTGTCATTAATTCAAGTTCACTGATTTGCCCCCCTTTCGGTGACTAATCAGCTGTTTATCTCATTTAGAGAATTGTTCATTTAGAGTACTTTTGAACTCTGAAAGTTCTGTTTGTCTTATCTTGGTACCTGTCATTTTCTCCCTCATTGTGTTTTCCTTTAAATATTTGTGTTTAATCGATGTTTCATCAGGTTTTACTATTTTTCATTTCATTTTAGCTATTTATATGTCTGGTTATATTGGTTGATTTGTTTGTTTGTGATGAGGTACATTTTTGTACATTTGCCATTTCTAATAACTATTTTTGGATGTCAGACAGTAATATTACATTGTTCAATGTGTGAATTTTGCGGACTTCCTTAAAAAGTGTTGGGTGTTGCTAATTTACAGGCAGTTAATTGACTTCCAGATTAATTTGATCCCTGTTTTAATATTTGCAAGGTTATGTCTAGGGGAATCTTCCCTCTGAATCCACTTATTAATAAAGCTTGTCTCTCTGGGGTCTGTACTGTATTGGGGGGATCAGCAAGTACTTTCCACTCTTACTAATCAGAATGTTAATATCTCTCCCTAACTTGTTTGAGCTCTGAGAATTGTTTATTTTCTAACTCTATGTTTGGTTTTTGTCTTGTTGTCTTTAATTTCAATTTAGCTTGCATAGTCTAGTACTCATCAAAAACTCAAGAGTACGTCTTACAGATGTCTGGAGCTCTCTCTATATAGCCCCTATCTTTATGGTACTTCTACCTACAAATTCTAGCTTCCTCTGCTTCCAAGAACTCCAGTTTCTTCCTTTTCAAGATAGTCTGCTGAGTTCCATCGGGTTTTCCACACTTGCTCCTGCAGCCCGAAAAGTCTTAGTCAGAAAGCCATCATGATCACAAGACTCGCCTCATTTTTTTTTCCTCTCAGAAATCACAGTCCTGGGGCACCTGGGTGGCTCAGTGGGTTAAGTCTCTGCCTTTGGCACAGGTCATGATCTCAGGGTCCTGGGATCAAGCCCTGAATCAGCAGGGAGCCTGCTTCCCCCTTTCTCTCTGCCTGCCTCTCTACCTACTTGTGATCTCTCTCTATATATCAAATAAATAAATAAAATCTTAAAAAAAAAAGAAAAGAAATCACAATCCTGCTATGCTTATTATTGAAAATCCAAAAGCAGCTAGTGTACATTTTTCCTGTTTTACACTCATTTTGTGGAAGGATTATATTTGGTACTTGTGACTCCATCTTACCTGGAAGTAGAAATCTCAAAGTCTCCTAAAATATATTTTATCTATAATTATCATATATTTGGAGTGGAGAAGACGGCAATGTATTAGATTTTTTAAATTTGCATATAGAATAATTAATTAACAATAATGTTTTAAGAAAATAAATTTCCTATTAATTATCCCTATTTTTTTTAAAAACAGAGCATCACATGTTTTATATCTTATGTTTTCTCTTATGGGATATTTAATATGTTATCTACTTTGGTATTTACTCTACTAGGATTAGCACTTCATTTATATAAGGAGTGAACTGTATTTAGAAACATATATCATGGGGGCACCTGGGTGGCATAGTGGGTCAAGCCTCTGCCTTCGGCTCGGTTCATGATCTCGGGGTCCTGGGATCGAGTCCCATATCGGGCTCTCTGCTCAGTGGGGAGCCTGCTTCCCATCTCTCTCTGCCTGCTTGTGATCTCGATCTCTCTCTCTCTCTCTCTCTGTCAAATAAATAAATAAAAATCTTAAAAAAAAACATATCATGGATATATTCGATCATAAGAACTAAGGCTTTGGGATTTGGGATGGAAGATGAATAGGTAGAGCACAAAGGATTTTTAAGGCAATGAAATTACTCTGTATGGTACTAATGGTGGATGCATATCATTCTGCATTTGTCAAAATCCAGATGACGTAGGACCAAGAGTGAACCCACATCTAAACTATGAATGTGATAATGACATTGCATCATAGCCTCATGGGTTGTAAGAAATGTGCCACTCTGATGGAGGGTACTGACAGCTGGGAAGGCTCTGGATGAGTGGGGCCGGAGGTATATGGGAAATCCTCGTATTCTCCATTTTCCTGGGAACTTAAAACTGCTATTAAAAAAATAAAGTCTTGGGCGCCTGGGTGGCTCAGTGGGTTAAGCCACTACCTTCAGCTCAGGTCATGATCTCAGGGTCCTGGGGTCGAGTCCCACATCAGGCTCTCTGCTCAGCAGGGGGCCTGCTTCCCTTCCTCTCTCTCTGCCTGCCTCTCTGCCTGCTTGTGATCTCTCTCTGTCAAATAAATAAATAAAATCTTTAAAAAAAAAAATAAAAAAAATAAAATAAAAAAAATAAAAAAATAAAGTCTTTTTGAAAAATGAGGCCCTCTGCTGTTAGCTTTCAAGGACCCACTCTGCATTGGAAGTTAACAGGAATTGAGCAGAAAAATAGAAGGGAGTCATACAAAGAAAGTGTTGGAATATGTTCCCACAGAGATTCGGCAATGAGGCATCTATAGTGGAGAGCGTGGCCCAAGATCCTTTAAAAGTCAGAGTGTCCTGTAAGGCATTTTAAGTTGTTTGCAGAGGGACACCACACTATAGCATCCCTTGTATCTTCAATTCTACAAGGTATACAGTTGCCTTATAGAGGAGAAAATTCTTCATTTTGCTTTATACTTCTTATCAGTGTTGACTGGTGACAAAGAGAGCATAGCCTCAAGGCAGGAGATGGGGGCAACTTAATGTCAGAAGATTACAGTAAGAAATGACCAGGAGAGTTAAAGTTCTTGAGAATTGACAGAAATCTTAGATAAGGTGTTAAAGTTAACACATTTACATCCTAAAGAACCTCAAGTGACATCTGAATTTTCTTATACTTTGCTTAATAATATTTATTTTTCGGTAGTTAATATAAAGCTTCTACTTTATGTCAATCTTCGTTATTTTCATTTGCAGTTTTTATAACTTTATGTTTAAATACTGAGCGTTCAAATCCCTATGGACACATTACCAGGAGTTATTTCTTTTTTTGATTATAGAAAGGGACTGTAAAAATTCCATAATATTCAAGAAATATGTATTCCTTAATATGGATAAATGTTTCATATTTCTTAGAGGAAGATGTTGGAACTTTAAATTTCAAGGTTCTGATTTGTGGGCCTCATTTGCATATATATAGAATATATATACATATAGAATAATAATAATATATACATATAGAATAAATATATATACATATAGAATAATAATTATAATAATATATATACATATATAATAATAATAATTAATAATTCTATATATACATATAGAATAATATATACATATAGAATAATAATTAATTACCCTTTATAACTTAGTTTTTCTTCTGTAAAATGAGAACTGCCATCATTTTCAGAAATGGACATTTTAAGGAGAACTCAAAAAAAAGTTTGTAGAACAGTGTTCTTCTAAACTGAGGTATAATATATCTGGGAAATACTACTTGCTACATCTATTTGTAGAAGATTTGTAATTCATATTGACTCATTAAAAGCACATTATAGTAATTGTGAATTGAAACGTGTTTATTTTTAAGTGCAATCTTCACCTATCTTATTTGAACATAAAAATAATTTTTTTCAGGTAATGTGTAAAAACATTCTTCACAATAATGTTCTGTCTACAGAGGGCAGAATTTGGAAATTCTCATTCACATGCCGTCAAGGGCCCATAATTATATGTAACATATCAATTTGTCACTTCTTTTATTGGTTCATGTTTACTTCTCTCTTGAAATCATTTCCTTATGGTGTTTTCTTTCAATAATGCTTCTACGTTGTCTCTGATAAAGTCATTTAGAGATTTATAAGCTGTTTTTTATAAATTGATATTGAAATTTTGTCTCTCATTTGATCAAAAGTATGCTGAAACTGCATTCATATTTCTAGATCTTTCTGTCCGTTATCACAATGTCTCACTAGACACTCTATTTTCTGTCCTCATTGCTGGTAATATAATTTGTTCAAATGCTGGAAACAGGATGAAAAAGAATCCACAGTCTATTAATATTGCTATACTAAAAATATTTCTTTTCAAATAACATCTTAGTTTCAGAAAGCACTCATTGTATTAGTTAGTCACCATTATTAAATGCCAAAAATGGTGATTGGTGACATTCTTCGCTTGGCAATACAAATTGAGGGAAAGTGGGAAAAATATTGTCCCAGATGAGTATGCTTTTATTCTCTATGGAAACCAAAGCAGCCTTGCCAAGATAATTTATTTGGCATACATTACGATCAGAACACCCAGCTCAAAGTTGAAAATCTTCTCCCTTTTAACACTGATAGCTCTTCTGTTAGAGTTGTGTGAGGACACTATGGAAACTTTCTACTTTGGTTATTACCAGGTATATCTTGGTGCAAAATCAAATGGAGAAGATGGATATGTATTGGATCTTTTTATTTGCAGATAAAATGATTAATTAAAATTGTTTTGGGGCTCCTGGATGACTCAGTTGGTTAAGTGTAGAATTCTTGATCTCAGCTCAGGTCTTGATCTCAAGATCATGAGTTTAACGCCCCACTGGGCTCCACACTGAGTGTGGAAGCTACTTACTATGTATATGTTTTAGGAAAATAATTTTCCTATTACCTTTGTTTTATAAAAACACAATATCTGCTGTACAAATATCCTACAACAAGTGTTTCAGGACACCATTACATAGCCATGATTTTGCTAAGTATATATGACAATTAGACCTTCATAATTTGTTTGCTTGTTTAATTAACTTATATACAATAATATAAACTGAACCTATATTTTACTATCCTGGATCTTCCATTATAATGTTAATATTGAATCAACTTTTTGGAAGTTCATTTTAAGTCTCTCAAATACTCATCAGTATGTAACAATCAAACAAATTTTGTACCTTAACCCAGTGTCACCCAGAGGTATCTATGCAACTCTGTGTTATTTTTTTTCTCTCTGTATCAAACAGAAAATATTTAAAGGTAATAGTTGCTTTGAGAGTTAAAAAATTCACATTAATACATTAGATATTGATACCCCAAATATGTTCTTATAACCCTGTGGAAAACATGTGAAATGTTTTTGCCTATCCCAAGGTAGGTAACTGGCAATTTTGTTTTAAGTTGACATCTTTTTACATAAATTTTTGACATGCTAGTTTTTACATAAAGTGTTGAATTCCAATTGAGTAATTTGTTTTCACTTTTCACCTAGATTTAATTTAAATAGTAAAATGTAGAAGATGAAAAAAATGACAGTTCTAGTACTAGTATTTATTAACTAAATGCGATCTTAATAAAGATGAAATTAATTATGTGTGGTTAAAGTGGTAAATTTCTAGTCTTAATCTAAAGCTTATGTAGGAAATGCCAGACCTATTTCATCAGCTCTTATACCTAAAATATACTTAATATTTTGATATTTTGCAATCTATTTTGTCTTTTGGGATATCCTACCACTTTTGTGCACATGGCCCAACTCATGATTTGTAAATCATGATGTATTTACTTTTTATATATGTTTACAGGAAAGCTTTGTACAGAAACAGGTGTTACTTGTAGCAGCTATCCCAAGAAAACTAAAAGCAGATTTTCTTTGATACCTATTAATATATCCATCCTTGCTGAGCAATTTAATTTAGGTAATCAATTTTAATGCAGTAGGGTTAAAGAAGTCATTT